>NW_026522054.1:7863430-8476117 GCF_021234435.1 Artibeus jamaicensis | reverse complement strand
CCATGGGAAAGTGAAGCGGCGGGGGAGCGGGAGAGGAGGTGCGAGGACGGAAGGGGGCGTGCTCCGGGCAGGGGGCCCCCGGCCAACCCCTGCCGAGGCAGGCGGGGGCCGGGTTGTGGGCCCCGTCTTTGAGACACCGTGGAGGCCGCGAGCAGTGAGGGGGGCCAGTGTGGCCTAGCGAGCATATCTGACAAAGGAAGAGAGAAAGGAAATAGGACGGTTTTTATTCGCAGATCCTGCACCCCCATGAAGATGTTTGCCACTTGGTACCACCTCCGCCAGGGACAGGGGAGGCCCCCACCTGCACCCCGGTGGGGGAGACGGGAGCGGTCACTGCCAGCCGCTGCACCAGTCACCTCCCACAAAAGGAGTCCGGCGCCTTCGAGGAGCAGAGCGCTGACACTCCAGGGTCCTTGGAGGGTGACTGACGCTCGAGGCGAAGGCAGATGGGAGGAGAGCGGGGAGAGGCCAGTGTGCGGAAGGGCAGGGAACCTGCGCGGCGCCGACCTCCGGTTACGGCCACGGGGCGCCGGGGAGCATAAAGGCGCTTTGTGGAGAAGCCCTCTGACCCAGTTCTGGCCCTCGCTGTCTGAGCTTTCCACTCACCGCCTGTTAATTAATTTACAGGCGGGCACAGAGGGGGTGCCCCGGATCTTTGGCCAAACCAAAGCGGAGCCTCGGTGAGAAGTTTTAGCCCCCGCCTGAGTGGCGAGGGGTCGGAGGGATCTGCATGGGGGTGACTCGTCCGTCGGGCCTGGTTTTCCAAAGCACCTGAGGAGGAGAGCAGAGGCTGTGGGAGCCGCGAGGTGGCCCGTCCCTGGGGACCAGGGGCCGCCTGCCCTGCTCCTTGCTGCCACACTGAAGCCTCTGGCTGGCAACACACCCTCTCTGCTCCTTCCAAGAGGCATGTCAGAAATTCTTGGGAATTTCCCGTCCCAACCCGACTTACCCTAATAATCGGCAAAGAGTGGGAGGCCTTCACTGTCAGGCCGAGCTGTGGAAAACCTTGAGGGGAGAGCAGGTCCGGCGGCGCTGCTGGACGCGGGGAGGGAAATGAGGAAGGGCCTGCCTGGGGCGCGGTGGGTTGCACGACCGGACTGTGCCCAGTTTCGCCTGGCCAAGGGCCTGGACTGAGAGCTGGCGAAGCAGAAAGGCGAAGGCATGAAAGCTGCCGCGGAAGTCCGGACACTGGCTGGGAAGGCGGAGGGGCTGGGTGTGGGGCTGCAGAAGGTCTTCAGAAGTGACGCTCGGTCAGCGGGGGTCCCAGGGCATGACCCCGACGACTCTGCAAAGGCAGGTGCCTCCTGAAGACCGGCCCGAGTTTTCACAGCTCCCCCAGGGTTTCCCAACCCTCCCGGGGCCCCAGAATCTCATGGTGCCTTCAGTGACGGCTCAGTTCCCATAAATGGGATGGTTTGGGGCGCAGGAAAGTGTCATGGGACAGGCATAAAAGGAAGCGTGGGGCAGGGAAGAGGCTCTGGCTGGGGCGTCTGGGCACCACAAGCACAGAAAGAGGCCTCACCATGCCCCCTCTCCGCTGCACCCAGCACGGGCCTGCGGGGCGGCTCACGCAGGTCTCTAGGGCTGGCCGCGGGTCTGGGCCGTGGGGGCACCGGACTGACAGGCCCCGCTGCCCACAGAGCCACTGCAGAAGGGTCTGGACCCGCTGGCGGGAGGGAGAGACAAAGTGGAGAGAGGAAGCAGGGCCAGGAAGGGGAGGCGGCAGCTAGCCATTAAGCCCTGACTGCAGCTGTAAGTGGCCCATGGGAGGGGCTGGGGGTGGGGGGACTGTTGTGTTGAGTGGGGCCCGGCAGGGGTGCCCTCCAGGTTCTTCTGTGATTCAGAAAGCTCAGAAATATTAACATTTGTTAACGAAAGTGATAAGTATTTTTCATGTGTACCTTGCTCTTCTCTACTTTTCCGTATATTTGAGATTTTTCAAAATAAAAATCGGTCAAAGGCCAGGGTTCCATGGAGGCGGGGGAGACCCAGTGGCTAGTGGATGAGCAGCACCCAGGTTCTCACTGCAGGAAGGCAGAAGAGTCAGGAGGAGGGGAGGGGAGGGGAGGGACTCCTGGTCCCCAGGACACAGTGCACAGCTTGGGGGACGGGCCTGCTGCTGTCCCAGGTGGCCTCTGAGTCAGGGGCACCCCCGCAGGAAGGCAGGGGTCAGACCCAGGACCCAATACAGGCCCTGCCAGGCTCAAGGCCAGGATCTCCCGGCGCAGCCGCCGGGGTGCTCCCTCCTCCCCCTTGCGCAACCTCCGGGAAGCCTTCCTTATGAGCACGGAGTCCCGTTCCTTCTTCCTCATCAGACTCGGAGCCCCCGGGGCACAGGCTCCTGCACCGGCCCTTCCGTGCACAATTCTACCTCTGCTCACGTGCCTGCCCTGTGTGCTGGGCTCAGGGCTCAGCATCCAGAGGGCCCCTGGCGGAAGCCCGGCCAGGCCCCACCTGACTTCTCCTGCAGGTGCTGTGTCCACACTGGCCTGCTACTGCACCAGCTGGTCCCAGTATCGCCAGGGGGCCGGCAGCTGCTTCCCAGATGCCATCGACCCCTTCCTCTGCACCCACATCACCTACAGCTTTGCCAGCATCAGCAACAACAAGATTGACACCTGGGAGTGGAACCATGTGACCCTGTATCACACGCTGAACACACTCAAGAACAGGTTGGGCCCAGGGCTGGCGGGGCAGGAGGCAGATGGAGGGTCGGCCGCACCCCTGCTCCAGAGCCTGGCCAAGGGCCCCCTGCACCTGCCTCTGTGTAGAGACTCTGAGGCCTCAGCTGAGGTGGGAGCAGGTGGGGAGGGCGGTGCTGGGGGGGAGGGTGGAGGCGGCTGCGCACAGGGAGCCCGCCTCTCCCTGAGGTGTCTCTCCACCGGGCGTGGGTGGTACCTGCAGCCGTTTCTCTGTGTCCTGGCTTCCTCGGGGCGGAGGGGCACAGAAACGGGAGACGAGCCTCAGGCTGGGAGGCTGCATTTCGGGCCGGAAGGGCCTCAGAGGCTGAACGTGGGGCCACCCAACTTCCCGCCCCCTCGCACCCCGCAGGAACCCGGCCCTGAAGACCCTCTTGTCAGTTGGAGGGTGGAACTTCGGTTCTCAAAGGTAGGACCCGCTGCCCAGAGGGTGATGGCGCAGGAGTGGGGAGGCACAGCTGTCCCCGCACTCGAGGAAGGAGGGTCTGGGGCCCCCGCTTGGTTAGGCCATGGCCTCGAGCCCAAGAGAGACAACTGAGCCACAGTGACAGGGGCTTCAGAGCGTCACACGGCCACGGCCCATGGATCTCCTGGCTCCGTTCACGGCCTCTCACCCTGGCAGCACAGGATTTCTGGCCACCCAACCTCTGCCACCTCTGGGTCCAGACAGAGAGGGAGGCAAAGAATGGGAAACGCGGGGACGGAGGCCCTGGGAGGATGCCCAGGAGTGGGTGGAGCCGGAGCCGGGCTTCCTGGGGCGGTGGGCGGGGCGGTGGGCGTGGCCTCCCGAACTCCCGTGTTCTGAGCATCACTGTCAGGCACCCTTCCAGCCCTTGTCCTAGGTGACCCTCACAGCGGCCCTGGGATACTTATTGCGCGTACCCCCCACTTTGCAGACAAGATACCTGGGACTCAGGCTATAATCTGTGCGGGGGGCTTGACCAGTAGGTGACTAAACTCGGCGTGGAAACCAGGAGCGTTGGGCTCCAAAGCCCACGCTGAGAAGTGTTGCTCCCGCGTCTGCCGGGGCACGGCCTCCCTGCTCCTCATGCACAGAAGCCCCTCTGCCGGGCCACCGCCCCCAGCAGTACAGCGCTAAGCACTCTTCTGGGGTGATCGTCCTCCCAGATTTTCCGAAATAACCTCCAACACCCAGCGTCACAGGACCTTCATCAGATCGGTGCCCCCGTTCCTGAGGACACACAGCTTTGATGGGCTGGACCTCGCCTGGCTCTACCCTGGACGGAGGGACAAGCGGCATCTCACCACTCTGGTCAAGGCGCTGGTCGGCTCTGGGACGGGCAGGGAGGTGGGTGGGTAGCAGGAGCGGGTGGACAGAAGCTGTCTGTCCCAATGTCCTCCTGACAGCGGGTGAGCGGGACTGAGGCCCCCAGACCTCAGGGTCCTGGGACCCAGTCCAGAGTGAACACCACAGGCCAGAGCCGAGACGTCCCGGAGCAGGGAGCCCTTCTGTGAACACAGCGGCTGGTGAGGTGAGGCCCTGGGAAGCAGCAGGTCACTGGACAGGGCGCCCACCCAGAGAGTGGGGGGTCACTGCCCCTGCTCAGTCCCAAAGCCATGTGCTGCGTCAGGGACACTCAGCCACATGTGGGCAGCTCCAGTTACCCCAGGGGCGGAGTGACTGTCCCCAGCAGCAGTACGGCCACTTTCGTTCTGTGGCCTTGTGTGCCAGCTGTGACAAGGCAGAGACCGGGGCAGACTTCCTCCAGCATCAGCTCCAGTCCCACGGGGTCTCCTCCCCAGCACAGGGTGGCAGGGGCGACGCTGAGCAGAGACGAGGAGGGAGACAGAACGAGGCCACGAAGTCGTGTGGCGGAGAGAAGGCCGAGCCTGAGGACGGGCCTGTCCTGCCGCTGAGCCCCACAGGTCGGGTCCCAGCGCGGGAGGCCGGGAGGTGCTCACGGCCTGGCCAGCCCCGAGCACCACCCTCCACTCCTCAGTCAGCCTGCAAGGCAGGGGTCAGGGCCACGTCCCACCTGAGGACGCTGAGGCCAGAGCCACGGGGTTCCCGGACGTCCGGGAACAGAGGAAGCCAGGCCTCTTCTGCAGGCCGCGCAGGCAGCAGGGGACGAGAGCGCGGCTGGGCTGAGCCGGCCACCCGACCTCTGCAACGGTCACCCAGTGACACACCCTCCCAGTGCCCGGGGGCATTTTGACAGGGAGACTGGGGACACTTCAGACCGAGGTGACGTGCTCCCACAAGGGAGGGAGCCCCAGGAAGCTGCAGGGACAGAGTAGCCTTCGCAAGCCTAACGGCTCCACTGTCCCCCGTCCCCCCAGGACTACGCTGCGGGCTACGTGCTAAGGCTGGGGGTCCCTGCGAAAAAGCTGCTGATGGGCAGCCCACCTTGGGAGGAGCTTCACGCTGGCCTCTTCTGAGACGGGTGTGGGGGCCCCTCAGCTCGGGGCCGGGGACACCAGGCCAGTTCACCCAGGAGGCAGGGATGCTCGCCTACTATGAGGTATGTCCTGGGGAGAAGGCGGGCCTCCCACCCCACCTTCTTCTGCTCTCCCCTGGAAAAAAAATAATGTTCCAGGGGACCAGCCCCACAGGATGCGGGGGAGTGGGGTGAAGCACACACTGTCTGCCTCTGGCCACCAGTCCTGGGGCCACACAACTTGGGGACATTGACATCTGTTTTACACGAGCTTTTGGAAAAGCAGCAGTGGGGGGCGGGTGCCACCGTAGCCTGTGGGCCTGAGAGGGACTCGAGGAACTGCACCCCATGACCTGCGGTCTCAGCGCCGCCCCCACACCCCCTGCTCTGCTCTCCGCTCAGATCTGCGACTTTCTTCGAGGAGTCTCTTTCTGGCCAGCAGGTCCCCTAGGCCACCAAGGGCAACCAGAGGGTGGGGTACGACGACCAGGAGAGCATCGAAACCAAGGTAGGACCCCGGCCACATCCCAGAGTGAAGAGGGAGAGGAGGACCTGCAGGGCTGAGTGACCCGAAGTGTCCCCCACAGGGAAGGGCCCAGACAGCAGGCTCCACCCGAACCCAGCCCTGCCCCTGCCCGCCCCCGCCCACCCCCCGTCAGGTGTGGTGCCTGAGGAGCAGGGAGCTGTGGGCTTGCAGCTGGGGCCACGGTGTGGGCCCTGGACTCGGACAACCTCGGGCCCTTCTGAGGCCAGAACCTGCACTTCCCGCTCACAAGGGCCATCAAGGCTGCCCTCGATGTGGCTTAGTGCTCCGCCCTCCAGCACACCCAGGGCAGGGTGCCCCTCGAGCTGCAGTCTTGCTGCTCAGGGGCCCGGTCAGTTGCCCTGCTGAGCCTCATCTCCTCCCCTGGGCCCAAGGAGAGGCCACAGCTCTGAGCTCAGCTACATGGACAGGCAGGTGGCCGTGGGCTGTGGGGCAGTGAGGGTTGGGGACCCACAGTGTCAGATGAGGCACAGACCACAAGTGAAAGTGCTTGTGATCCCGAGCCCAGCTCCCTCCCTGGGCACCCTGTCCGAGGCCACCCAGCACCAGGCTTTGTCCAGGAAGTGGTGACCACGCCCTCCGCCAAGTGCACCTTCCGACCTGCAGCCACAGCGTCCTCATGTCTTCCCTCCTGGTTCCACAGCTGCTCAATAAAGTGCCAGGGCTCCAGCCTGCGGGGCTCCCCCCAGTCTGTCTCGGAGGCCCATCGGCCTCACCGCCCCCGTCGCTTCTGGGCTCCTCTCCCCCAGGCGCGGGGGGCCTGAGCTTGCAGAAGGGACACAGAGTCCCAAAGGGAGGCCAGCCCCAGCCCCAGCCCCTCCCCTCTCCTCGGACACTCTCAGCAGCAACCAAGGCTCCTCCTCACAGGCCGGCCCGGGGCACGTGGTGGGCAGCACAAGAATGGGGGATGGCTTGCCTGGCGTCCAGAGTCCAGCTGCAGCCTGGGACCCAGGGACCTCGTTTGTGCAGTTTGGGCTCTGGGACCTGGCCTCGTGGTTCTGGAGACCTGTTTGAGGGGCAGGGAGAGAAATGCCCATGGGCTGCCCTGAAATCTGAGTCTACTGAAGCCGGGCAGATGCAACTGGTCCCGAGGTCACGGCCTGGCCAAAGGCAAAGAGAGCGGGAACCTGGCCAGCACTTGGAGGGACGTGACATTCCGCAGCTGGCCAGTGGGGCCGAGCATTCCCTGGCCCCAGACTCCTGCCCACCCCCCCCACCCAAGGGTCTTTGAAAGCCCGGGGCTGCAAGCCCCCAGGCAGGCAGCCCACCACCCCAACCCCTTGGGGCCACCCTTCCCCGACTGGGACCGCTCGGCAGGGCTGACTCAGGGCTCCGAAGTTCGTCACATTCACTTATAGCTGCAGACTCAGAGAGCAGGGTGTGGATCGGGCCTCCAGGGCCCGCCCCTGCTCGGCAGGACACTGAGTCACCTGGCAGAGGCCACAGGCACTGGGGCCCCGCACGCCACTGCCCAGCAAGGGCAGCCAGGGGTGAGAGGCAGCCACGCTGCCGAGGCCTGGCTCCCGGGCCAGAGGCCGTGCCTGTGACTGAGGACCCTAAATAAATCACCTGCGTATTCATTTTTAAATCTCGGGACACATCATACACCCTGAAGCCAATGCAGAATGTGTGTTTTTAATGGGAAGAACGGCTGTACTGTGAAAACTTGTGCAAGTAGCACCCAGGACAGGAAATGAGGCTTCATCTGAGGTCCTGAAGCCCCGCCCCCAGGTGACCCCACCCTGGTCTCCCCGGTGGAGGTGCCACGTGGGCGCCTGCCCACCCTGCCTCTCAGGTGCTAGCGTGCTCCGTGCTCTCGGTCCACTGTGGAAGCTGCTCTTCCCCCCCAGTGTCGGCTACGGCAAATGACCCTGCCGTGCACGTCGTCAGTCCGTCCATACCCTGGTTAACGTGTGTGACAGCCCATGGGGCGTCACCATGGGTTCGGGGGGCGCATGCCGCACGTGCAGACCCCGTCTGTCACCAAAGGAACATCCCCGTTCACACCCCAGCGGCAGTGGGAGCCCAGGCGGCCCCCCTTCCCCCTGACCGCGTGGTGTTTCTCAGCTCCCTGAAGGGCCGCCCGCCCGAGTCTTCAGTGGATGAGGGAGCCAATGACTAGACTTTGTTCCTGTCCTGCACCTTTTTCTGCACTGCAAATGCCCTGCGGGCCCTGCTTCCAGGAGGTGGCCAGCGGCTCTCCCCAGGCCCCCCGCCACCGCTGCCTGGCTGACCCGACCCCACCCCAGAGCTAGGGCTCGGTCACTGTGTGCTCAGCAACCGGGGGGGATGCGGAGGTCCAGAGAGGCCTTTGCCAGCATCCCCAACAGAGGCGGTACCCACAGGCTGCAGACCCCTTCCCAGGATCCAATCAGGCCCCGGAAGGCCTTCCTCAGCCCCACCCTGGAATCCCAATTCCCTCCCTCTCCAGCCCTCAACCTCCTATAGCACCAGGGAGACCCCCGGGAAGGGGAGGGCCGGGGCCAAGGGCAGAGGCTCTCCGGGAAAGGCTGTTTCAGGCTGCCTGGGCCCCACCCCCAGCCCCAGGAACCCTGGGCGCACATGACCCCCGGGAGGCCAGCTGGGCCTGGTCTGGATTCACGCTCCAGATGGACACTCTCGCTCCCTCTGTCCTGACCCCTGGCACAAGCTCCTGGCCACGTCCCCTCTCACCCATCTGCGCCTTCCTCCCGTCTGGGCACCAGCACCCTGACCGCGGAGAGCCAGCCGGGGTGATGGACGACGCAGCGTGCTCCTCTAGGGACCCTGCAGTCCCTCCCCCAGAGCTATTCCTGGCCTGAATGCCTCCCCGCCCCCCGGTCCCCCCACCTGACCTGACCCCACAGCTGGGAGCCATTTGGCTGGGGGTGGGGCAGCCCTGCCTATATAAGCCAGGACCTAGGTGTCCCAGGCACCCCCGGAGGCCCAGACCCTCCACTGCTGACCTCTGCACACTCCAGCCAGACTCCCCCCCGGCCCAGCCATGACAGGAAAAGCCGCCTCAGAGGCCCCTGCTCCTGATCCGGAGGAGAACGCCTCCGAGGTGGCCCAGGTGCCCACAGAGCCCTCAGAGGAAGGGGCAGCGTCGCAGACGGTCACGCAGGAAGAGCAGGCTCCCACGGCAACGCCTCAGGCACCTGCCCCTGCAGCCGCTAAACCTGAGCCTCCAAGTGAAGGTGAGGAGAGGTGGGGCGCCCAGAGGGGCAGGCAGGCGCGGCCGGAGGGGGGCGCCTGGCCACCTTCCTCTCCCCTCCTCCCCCGCAGACCTGCCCAGCACCCCTCTGCTGCTGACCGTGGAGGACGTGAGCGACAGCTCGGTGACCGTGAGCTGGGAGCCCCCGGAGCAGCTGGGCAGGCTGGGCCTCCAGGGCTACCTGCTGGAGCTTCGCAGGGAGGGAGGTGAGCTGTGAGCGAGGCCCTGCGTGCCCCAGGGCGGGGGGGGGGGGGGTAGGAGGGTGGGCAGGCAGCAGGGACGAGCCCCTGATATGCTGTTGGCCGGTGGGGGAGGCACCTCCGAGAGAGTGGAGGCAGGGGATGTCTGAATGACTGTGGCAGGGGCTCGTCCCCCAGCTCCAGGGGGCTCCTGAGAGACGGCACAGAAGCCCAGGCCTGGGCGCTGCTCTGCAGGGGAGGGGTGGGGAGGCTGCGTCTCAGAAGACGCTGCTGGGGGGCGGGGCTGGGGGGCAGGGGACCGTGAGAGACAACGAGGACAAAGGGGACGGATTCCCGTGGTCCACTCCACGGCAGCCAAAGTCAGCCCGTGCTCCACCATGCACCCCACCTCCCATGTGACTCGGCAACGCGTCCCTCCTCCCTGAGCTTCAGCAGCCACACCTCGGGCCACCGCTCGGCTCTCACGCCAGGTGTCTTCAAAGCCAGTTTGCAAATAAGAGGCAGGGAAAGGGAGGGAGGGGAAACAGGCCCAGAGAGGGAGGTCAGCTTCTCCAGTCACCGGCGAGAAGGTAAGCCCAGCAGAGCAGGGTGCCCATGACCCCCAAGGCGGGGCCTCACACCCCCTGCCCCCTCAGCCTCGGAGTGGGTGCCCGTGAACACCCGGCCCGTGATGGTGACTCAGCAGACCCTGCGGAACCTGGCCCTGGGAGACAAGTTCTTCCTGCGCGTGGCTGCCGTGAGCTCTGCAGGGGCCGGCCCACCGGCTGTGCTGGACCAGCCTGTGCACATCCGCGAGATCGTAGGTAAACCTTTCGTCTCCGGCCCCGGCCCTTCCCAGGCACCTTATCTGATGGCCAGAGAAGCCCAGGGAACAGGGAACAGGGGCCATCACTCCCCCTCCCACACATGGTTGCACCAGCCACACTCTGCCACATTCCCGCCTTAAGAAAGTTCCAGGTTCCACCATCAGCCACTATACACATCTATAGATATTTATTTATAATTCACAAAAGAGTAGTTCTCAGACCAGCTTATTGTGAAAGAAAATAAAATTTCTAAAACAAAAAAAGTTCCAGGTTGCTCAGCAACAGCAGACCTCTGGAGGTGCAACAGGCCGGCCCCAAGTGTGGGGGGGCTTCCTGACCCCCCAGTTCACCTGCCGGTTCACCTGCCGGTGCTAATAGTTATTCCGTCCTTCCTCCTGCCTCATCTTCATCCCTCCAGTGGCCGTGAAAGCTCCCCTTCTACCCGTTCTCCACGTGCTCCATGGGGCCTGGGTTCCAGGCCTCCCAGAGGCTTGGGGACAGAGACACTGTCCCTCGATGTGCCTGGCGGGAGGGGAGACAAGGGCCCTCACAGGCCCGTGAAGGGTTCCCCATCCCCAGAGGGCAGTGCCGCCCTGGGGACCTGAGCTCGTGGCTGAGATGTCTATTTGCGGGTGCCGCCTCCCGGAGCCGGTCAGGTTTCAGTCCGCTAATGGCAGTGAGTCATTTGTTCTGATCCGAGGTCTCTGGGGATGGCCCAGGGCCCCAGTGAAGAGAGACACGGGCCAGCCTGTGGCCTGAGGCTTTCTGCACCTTCACCCCTGCTCCGCACCTCAACCCTCAGGGGGTACCCCACAGCTCTGAACAAGGCCTCCAGAAACCAGGGGGTTTGTGGCCACAGGAAGGGTCAAATTCCGTTTAAGGACACACATCTCAACTCCAGGGCCTGACGATGGGGGGTCCATGGGGAGCTCAGAGCCTTAGGCTGTCACGGTTGCTCAGGGACCCTCTGGAGGAGACATAGCCCAGAGCCAGACCCCCAGGACCGTTCGTGCCTGCCACACAGCAGGGCGTCTTCTCCGGGATTTTCAAAACCCGAGGATGTTCCCAGCCTTTCAGTCTGGGTGAGACAGGGTTGCACAGAAGGACACGCAGACCTCTTGCCGGGGCAGGTCCTGGAGTCTCCCCGAGGCCCAGGCTGCTCGGACTCCGAGGGCCGGCGAGGGCCCAGCCTCTCCTCCGAAGCCCGACGCTGACGGGCAGACTCGGCACCCACGACTCCATCGGAATTCCTCTGGCAGTGGACGAGGGGATTTCCTGGAGAGAAGAGGGGAGAGACTGTGAACTAACAGGGACCAGCCAGGCCCGCCTGGTGGGCAGGGCGGGGTGCGGGCCAGGCCAGGTTCCTCGGCTGCTCAGCTGTCTGTCCTCGGCCACCTGCAGCTGCCAAACATTCCACCCGAGGCTCCCGGAGCCCAGCGCCCACACGGCTAATCCTCGGAGACACCGTGTTCCTTCTCACTGTCTCCTTCCCTCCGCCCTGACAGCCGCCAACTGCGGCCACCTGTTTGCACTGAGAAGCCTCAGTCACCGCCAGCTCCACCCCCATGGGGGCAATTGGCTACTTCAGAGGGGGCACCCGGTGAGGTGCCGGCAGGCCGGGGGGGTCCTGCCCTTGCAGGGGCCGAAGTCAGGTTTCGGGAAGGCCTCCCCAGCTGTGGGGCCGGACAGGGGTGGGAAGGGAAACGGCCTGAGCCTCCATGTGACCTGGAGACAGACCACTGGGCGCCCGGGTCTCCCAGGGGCTTCTCGAAAGGCCCAGTGGGGGCGGAGGGGCTGCACCAGGAGGCCAAGGCTTGGCACTGCCCTCTGGGAATGCAGGCCGGCAGGCGCAAACCCCAGCCTGGCAAGGTCCGGGAGCCTAGGAATGCCGGGTGCTGCCCTCCCACACCGCGGAAGCCCCGCCTTCCTAGAGTCTCCGGGCTCTTGGTCCCCAGGGGCCTTCGGGCTGCAGGCCCCGGTCTCAGGAGGGAGCTTCACCCACCGGACAAGGAGGCGGCCCCAGAACACACCCAGGAGCCCGCCCGTCCTACCAGCAGCCCTCGCCAGTCAGCAGCCCCGCTGCTGTGCTGAGCGGAGACTCTTGCTTTGACGCAGAGCCCCCCAAGATCCGTGTGCCCCGCCACCTCCGCCAGACCTACATCCGAGAGGTGGGAGAGTCAATCAACCTGCAGATCCCCTTCCAGGTGTGTGTCTCCTGCCCAGGTACCTGCTCGGATGGGCCCCAGGGCCCCACCTGGGGTGGCCAGAAGAGCCCAGGAAGTGTCAGGGTACCCGTGGGGGCACCCTGGGACCCGCCCAGGTGGCCCCCCTCCCTCTGTCATGCACATTCTCCAACCCGGGACGGGGCAGTTTGGTCCCAGGGCTGGCTGGGCACCTGGGGTGAGGCCGTGCCCAGCCCTGTGGCTCCAGTCTCTGTGGCCGGTCCTGGGAGAGGCCAGTGGGGCAGCTCCCCGGACACAGCTCCAGAGACCCCAGAACTGGGGGGGCTGTCAGGGGCTGGCATCTCCTGTACACACTCTGGGGGCTCTTCCCTCCCAGGGGAATCCCAAGCCTCAGGCCTCCTGGACCCACGACGGCCACGCCCTGGACAGCCAGAGGGTGAGCGTGCACAGTGGGGACCAGGACTCCATCCTCTTCATCCGCTCGTCCCAGCGCTCCGACTCAGGCCGCTACGAACTCACCGTGCGGCTGGACACCCTGGAGGCCCGGGCAGCCATCGACATCCTGGTCACAGGTACGAGGCCAGGGAGGCTGGGCACCTCACCAGGGGGCGCAGAGACCCCCACCTCCCCCCGAGTGGATGCTCAGACAGGCGGACCAGGGGAGGGTCCTGGGAACAAGGCGAGGGGGTGTGCAGCGAAGCCGGCCGTCCGCCTCACCCCGACACCGGGCCCTGCAGAGAAGCCGGGCCCCCCAGCAGCATCCGGCTGCTGGACGTCTGGGGCTGCAACGCTGCCCTGGAGTGGACGCCGCCCCAGGACACAGGCAACACGGAGCTCCTGGGCTACACGGTGCAGAAGGCCGACAGGAAGACAGGGGTGAGCCCCCTGGGGCGGAGTCGGGGAGGGGACTCCTGCTCAAATGAAGGTGGTAGTTCAGTAGGCCCCAGGCCAGGGCTGAGGACTCAGAGGCTGGTTCTGCGTTCTCGGGCCCTCAGGCCGCACTCTGGGTGTGAGGCACAGGACCCTCTGAGGACCCCAGACAGGTCACCTGAATGCCCCAGGGGCCCCTTCCCCCAGCTGAAAGTCCCTCTTCCCAAGACTTCAGCCCCCGGGCTGGATGAGCAGGGGAGCAGGGAGGGCGAGGGCGGGCTGACAGCCCGGGTCACGGGACCGGTCCCCGCAGCAATGGTTCACCGTGCTGGAGCGCTACCACCCGACCACCTGCACCGTCTCCGACCTCGTCGTGGGCAACTCGTACTCCTTCCGAGTCTTCTCGGAAAACCTGTGTGGACTCAGCGCCTCGGCCGCGGTCACCAAGGAGCTTGCCCACATCCAGAAGGCAGGTGGGTCTGGGCCGGGGCCTGGACCAGGAGGCGAGCCGGGCTGACCCTCTGTCCCCACCTCTGTCCCCAGCTGTCCCCAGGTCTGCCAGCTGCCCTGCCTGAGGGCTGCTCAGGGGTGCTGCTCCCTGGACGGTGCCACCCTGTCCAAACCCACGTACACCATGCACAGACACACGCCCACGCACAGCTATGCACACGCACACGCATGCACACACCATTGCAGAGAGATGGACGAGGCGGGCTGCTTGAACGAGCACACCAGGGCACCGCCTTGCCCACAGGAACTGTCCCTTGGGAGACTGTGTCTTTATTCTGTAGCCGCCAACATCAGAGCAGCCACTGGGCCTTCAGGTGCGCAGTCCCGGCGCCAGCACAACAGGCAGTGGGCGGGGTGGGGTGGGGGGGACTCTGGCCAGTTTGTTGAAAGGGCAAAGCCCCCAACCCTAACACAGCACCATGGAGACGGTCAGAGAGATGTGGCGTTTATTGTCTCCCACGGGCCCGGGCCCTCAGTCACACGCAAAGTCCCGCGCCCCCGCCCCCCTCCCTGTGGGCCCCCAGGCCCTCCCCCACGCAGAGTCCACGCCGGCTCCAGGGGCCACACCCTTTCTAACACCAGCCTGAGCCGCACAGAATTAGGGAGAAATTTTTATTGAAAAAAGGAAAGCCAGTCAGCTCTCCAAAGACAACGGAAATGAAATGCAGTGTCTCTGATCTGCTGGTCTCCACCTCAGCCAAGATCACCTCCTCTCTCTGCTCCTGTCCCCGGCCCACCTGGGTCCCAGCTGCCCTCTGCCTCTTTGAGACCTTCTGTCTCCAAGTGCCCGCCTGCTGGCCACGCCTGGCGCCCCAGCCGTCCCACCTCTAGAGGCCGAGGCCTTTCTGCAGGCCACCAGCGCATGGCCCAGAGAGACATTCTCCGCAGAAGACACCTACATGGGAACTTGGTGACTGCTTTAGGAGAAGGGTCTCCTCCTGGAACCTCAGATTCACTCCATTTTCTCCCCTGAACCCAGATATTGCTGCCAAACTTAAAAGGTTTGTTGCAAGAGACTTCTCAGAAGCCCCCCTCATTCACCCAGCCCCTGGTCGACCACACCACCACCCCTGGCTACAGCACCCAGCTCTCCTGCAGTGTCCGAGCTTCGCCCAAGGTGAGGCCTGGGGAGGGGCAGGCAGGCTGAGGACTCTGGCCCGGCGTCTCCGCCCAAGTCTGAGGACGGCCTTGGAGGCCGAGACCCAGCCCACAACCGCCGGCCTCCCTGTGACCATGTCTCCCCAGCCCAAGATCATCTGGATGAAAAACAACATGAACATCCAGGGGGACCCCAAATACCGCGCCTTCTCCGAGCAAGGCGTCTGCACCCTGGAGATCCGGAAACCCAGCCCCTTTGACTCTGGGGTCTACACCTGCAAGGCCGTCAACGCGCTCGGGGAGGCAACCGCAGACTGCCGGCTGGAGGTCAAAGGTGAGGGCTGAAGGAGGGTCTCTCCTCTGGGGCCTGTCAGGGGGTGAGCAGGAGACGCCCCCCGCCCCTCCTGCTGGGCTAGAGGAGGCTGAGCCTTGAGAGGTGAGGTGAGGCTGAGGGGTGGTGAGACCACCGAGGCCCGGCTGCCAGGAAGGCGGCCCAGGGTGGGCAGAGGGGCTAAGAGTCCCCCCGGGCTGTAGCCATGAGCCCCTCTGGCTCCTCGCTGCCAATCTGGCCCCCAGAGGACCCCTCTCCCCGACCCAACTCTAACACTCAGTGTCTCTCCCAGCCGCAGCCACACACTGAACAGCGCTGGAGGAGGCTGTGGTGAGGACACAGGTAACAAGCTGGGGCCCCCGGGGACACCAGGGAGCTGGCAGGCAGGGCCCTGCTGGGGAGGCAGTGACTCGCTGCAGGGCTTGGTCCTGGCTCTGAGTGACCTGAGGCCAGGGTGTCTCTTGGACCTGTGTCTCGTCAGGGAAGTATGGCCAAGGACCTTCCCTGCTTCCCCTGCAAGGTGCTCCTGAGGCTCCGGCACAGAAGAAGTGGGCAAAGCTCAGATCGGGAAGGAGAGAGGGGCCACTTCCCCCGAGAGAGCTCATGACGCACGTCCTCTGCCAGGTGCTCTAGGCCTGAGGGGTCAGGGCCACCAGGCCGAAAATCAAGCTCCTCGGATGCCCCACACCCGTTTCCAAAGTGACAGCTGACCGCTCTGCTCCCCAGCTCCAGCCCAGCCTCCCTCCCCCGAGGCTGGAGCCCAGGACCCAGGAGGGGCCTGGTGGGCCCGGACCGGCTTCCCGGGCACCAGGGCCACGATCAGTTGGCAAAGAGCTGCAGGGCGGGCGCGAGGCACTCAAATAAAGGTGTGCACGTCGCCACTGGGTCTGCAGCAGCGATCTGTGACAGTGACCGTCGTCACAACGGGCCGGCGCCACATCCCTGCAAGGGGGTACTGAACTGTCACCAGAGGGGGTCTCCGCGCACAACACCTTGAGGAAGGTCTGGTGGAAGGGGACTCGAGACTTTGGGGGTGTCTGCCCGACGTGAGCTTTTTTGGGTTCTTATTTCTGCATTCAGGGCTTGCTGCCCCAGGGTAAGAATTGTGAGAACACACACACCCTTCTCTGGCCCCTCCTTCTCCGAGAGCCTCCACATGGCCCCGCTCCCCACTTCTGGGCCCCACTTTGCATCCCCTCCACCACCGAGGCTGTCGGTTGCCCCAGTATGGGGGTCCCAGTCTTTGATCAGTCAGGGTCCTCCCTGGGAGTCAGGGCACAGCCTGCCTCTGAGGGAGGGTGGGCCTGGAGTCTCTGATCACACGCAGAGTCCTGCCCCCCCACCCCCTGGACAAGGGGCTTCAGGTTTGGTAAAGGGTGCCCTTGACCAGACAACCTAAAATCCTCAACTCTGCAGCGGAGTCCCAAAGGCCCTGAAAACCAGGCCAAAAGCAGGGGGTGCTGCAGGCATTCAGAGGCCAGCAGCAGCTCCTCGCCCACACCCTCAGGAGGAGTCTCCTCTGGGCTGCCCCAGCCTGCTGTACCTCACCCCAGCAGGGTCCACAGTCAGCCACGTCCCTCGTGCGCCCCCTCCCCGGGCAGGCACGATGCTCCCACGAGTTGGCAGGTCTCCATCAGGCCCAGCAGCAGCAGCGGTGGGCGTCAGGAGAGTCCAGGCCCCTCCGTGAGCTGGTGGCCCAGAGGACAGGCAACCACAGTCCTGGCCGCTGCTGGGCACTCAGTGCTGCCACCTGGTGGCTGTGGGAAGCCCACAACACACTCCACACTTGCTCAGGGGCCTCTGAGCACCCCCCAGGGTCCAAAGGCTGGTGCAGAATAAAGCAGATATTAGAAGAGATTTCTCGACTTGCTGTTTCTGCCTCCTTCCCAAGTATAAGCCTAGGCTGCTCTGAGCAAGGGCGGCAGGCACCTGGGAGGCAGGGGCTGAGGATCCTCATTTCCGCCCCTCAGTGGCTTTGGCCACTTTCCCCTGAAGACAGAAGAGAAAAGCAAGGCCCTGCTCCCCTCCGTTGCTCCTCGCGCAGGGGACCCCTCCCCCTCCTGCAGCTTGGTCCTGGGGCCCCTGGGCCCCTACCGCTAAGACAGGGCCCCTGCCCCCCAGCCCCGCCCACGAGGCCTCTTTGTCGGAAGCCAGGGCTGCCCATGGGATGGCCAGGCACACGGGGAGGCAAAAGCCCCTTTCCTCCTCCCTCGGGTTACCCGCTCCTTCCCCCTGGACTGCCCCCCAACCCACTTCCAGACCCAGAGGCGCAGGACACCCCACGTCCCACAGCCAGGCCAGGGAAGGCTCCGGGAGACAAGCGGGATGGTGGGCAGGTGAGGACCGAGCTGAGGTGCTCCGGCCGTGGGCAGATGAAGCCTACTCATCTGGCCTGTCTTCCGGGGGGTCCTCATCCTTGGGGGGCGCCGGCTGGCCGCAGAAATAGTCATTCCAGATCTTGAGGAAGGTGACCCGGAACTTCTGGATGCGGAAGGCGTAGACAATGGGGTTCATGGCCGAGTTGCCGTGTGTGAGGAAGATGGCGATGTAGATGAGCAGGCTGGGCTTGTGGCAGGAGGGGCAGAAGAGGGTGATGCAGTTCAGGATGTGCAGGGGCAGCCAGCTCAGGGCGAACAGCAGGAGGATGAGGGCCAGCGACTTGGCGATCCGCAGCTCCTTCCCATAGTACTTCTGCGGGTCGCCGGTGGAGGACGCCACCTTCTTGTTGAGCTGGCGGCGGATCAGGTAGAAGACCTCCAGGTAGATGAGGACCATGAGCAGTAGGGGGGCAGCACCCAGACGAAGAAGTTGAAGTAGACCATGTACTCCATGCTGATGACCTTCTCGAACTCGCACCTGATCACGGGCTCGCCCACGCTGCCGTTGGCCTCCCAGGCCCGCTGCACCGCACGCAGGTTGTTCCAGCCGAACATGGGCGTCAGGCCCACCACGAAGGAGAGCAGCCAGCAGCCGGCGATGGCCACCGCCGCCCTGCGGGGCGTCACCACCGTCTTATACCTGCGGGGAGGACAGAGTGTCAGGCACCTGCCAGGCCGGCCCCGCCCCCAGGAGGCCCTGCCCGCTGGGGCCCAGGCTGTGGGGAGTGCGTGTCTGTGGCTAAAGCACCATGTTTTCAGGACCTAAGATTAAGGCCAGCTCAGCTCACCTCTCCCGGTGAACAAAGAAACCTTAACGGAAAGCAAAGAGCGCCCCTTAGGAGTTTTAATAGAGTCACCGCGGTGGAAGCTGCTTGGGCCCGTCACCCCCACCTGCGATCACATCACTGTTTCATAACAGACCTCGTTGGGGGTGGCAGGGGGAGCGTGGGCGGGTGAAGAAATGGAGGTTCAAAGCGGTCGCGTGAGCTGCCAGGGCCACCCCGTGCTCCCCAGCACACGTCCACACTGACCACACAGCCGCTGGCGAAGCAACCACCTTCCCCTCAGCCGACGCGACTCTCAGGAAGCACAGCAACCTCCTCCAGGCTCCGGCCGCTCTCCCGGACACCCCCCATCACCCGCCTCCTCCTCCCCCCTCCCCCTTCAGGGTCACTGCCCAGGGCTCATCTCCTGAGGGCTGGGTCTCGAGAACCAGCTCTGCACACCCAGACGACCTGGGAATGTTCTCAGGAAAGAGGCTCCGGATGCCCACGGAGCCTCTGCCCCGTGCGGGGCGCCCTTGGCCGAGGACACCGCCGTGGGCAGTGGGTCCCAGGCCCACCCTCTGCAGGGGCAAGATACGGTCCTGCCCTGTGAGGCTCATGTTTTTCGAGAAGTCTCAGATGACACCAAAGGAAGGACATAACTTGACAAGACGACTACAGGTTGTCCTGTGTCCTTGGAAGGAAATGCAAGGGACACTATCCAAGGACAGGGCTGCCGAGCTTTTCGTGCCGTGCGTGACACACAGACGGCGGAAGCTCCAGAAGACATGAAAACCAGTGAGGCGCCCACGGCCAGTGATGGCCCTGCGTGAGGAAGGGCTGAGAGTCTCCACGTCCCCACTTCCCACTAAGCAAACCCTGCCAGCGGCCAGCGCGTACTCAGGCCACACTCGGGCCTCACACACGGAGCTGCTCGGCCAGCAGCCACCGGTCACTGTCTCCCAGCACTCCTCCCTCCAGCTGCTGCCCCTGCCCCTGCCCACGGGCCCTTCACAGAGACAGCCCCTAGGTTCCTCTCCTCCCGGACGCCTTTCCTTCCACTGGTGCCCACTGCCCCGGGAAGGCTTCACAGAATCGGAAGGGGCACCGTGGGGGCGGGACAAGCCAGGTCCCCTCCCTGCCCCACATACAAGGCCGGTGAGCCGGACGGGGCCTCGGGAACCTCCTTTCCAGTTTCCCTACCTTTCCAGCCGGGCACTGAGGGAGCCCCCGTGGTCCCCACACCCACGGTGTTGGCGGCCCGCCCCGCCCCTGTGAGCCTTCCTGAGCCTCTCTTCATCCAAACCCTTGTTTGCTGCAGTGACTGAAGCCCAGACCCTCCTGCCAGATCCCTGGCAAGAGAGCCAGCTCGCTGCACATGCTGGAACCAGAGACTGGACAAAGTCCTGAGACTGACCAGAGCCCATGGGGCCCCTCAGCAAGGAGGACCAGGCAACACGTGGCCGCCTGTGCCTGGGCTCCCGCACCTCTAAGCCCCTTGAGACGTTCACAACCAGAAAACCTTGGGATGTCTGCATGCTCGGCAAACACCAGACCAGTGGCCCCTGGGGCCCCGCAATGTCCCCTGGAGCGGGCAGGCCCAGCAGGCCCAGCCGTGAGTCTAGGGGCCAGAACACAGGAGCCAGGCCACTCTGTGAGGGGAGGGAGCCGAGGGCCTCGGGCCCCAGGCCAGCCTCGGCTGCAGGGCCACACCCCATTTACTGCTCCTGGCCTTACACGTCCACGCCTCAGGGGACCCACAACAGGCTGGGAGGAGCCAACTCCACAGGGTGCAGATTCAAGGCCCGACAGCGGGCCAGCCTGAGTGCGCGGCTCCCGGCTCCAAGACCCGCCCTCCCTCAGGGCAGCGGGCTCGCCGTGGGGCATTTGGACACGAGATGGCTGGCAAGCTGGGAACGGAACGTCAGTCTCCTACGGGCTTGAAACAAAACCATCTGGACCCAGTTCAGACGTGTGGGGGCAATGATGGCGCCCTGGGAGTGGAGTGGGTACCGACCGTCTCTCAGGTGGGAGACGGCAGCGACTTGCAGCTGGGGAGGTGACCCTCCCCTCCTCCGGTCCGGCCTGACTCCCAGGAGCCCCCGGGTCACAGTGTCCCTGGGGCTCCTCCAGGCTGGGTCCCAGCAGACCCTGCAGCTCAGGGTATCAGCTCCCATCTGTTTTTCTTGCTATTTTCTCCACGGTGGGAAAGGCTGGACGCAGGACCGTGGCTGAGGGAGGGCAGGATGTCACAGGAAGGGCCAGGCAGGGGCCCACCTTGTCCTCACGCCAGAGAGAACAGTGGACACTGCGCATCCTGGGTGCGCACGGGGTGGGGTATGTTGCGTACGCCTCCAACATTCGGGGTGCCCCTCCCAAATGGGGCTCAAGGCCTCACCACCTCCACAGCTGCACTGGGAACTACCAGCAAGGCGGCTGCCCTGGGGGGGCAGTCTAAGATTGATATGGGTTGGGGGCGCAGAGGGGGCGTCCGTGCAGGCAGTGGTGCTGCAAGGGGGAAGCTCCTGAAGGACGTCACTGAAGGGACCAGCCACACCCCACCTCCAGAGCCTGCCCCCCGGGGGGCTAAGCCCCACCCACCACAGGAGAGACAACCCTTTGGGTGTGGGGCCTCCTCTGTGTGCAAAGGTAACAGCTCCAAGATACGGCTCCAAGTAACCCATTAGTCAGTATCTTCTGCTGGCGACAGTGGTGTGGTGGCCTGGGGTGTCGGGGGCAGTGGAGGGCACAGACTCTCCGAGGGAGAGGCAGGGGCTGAAGAAAAGGCGGACGGGGTCCCTGCTGCCGAGAGCGAGTGTTTGCCAACCTGCCTGGCGCCACAGCGAGGGAGCACAGGCCGTTCAGAGGTGCCAGAGAGATGAAGGCTACAGTCCTTGGATCTGAATCGGGCCAGGAGAGGGCGCTCTGGAGGCTAAGGGAGGGGCGGAACAGTCACAGCCTGATGGCTATAACAAGTGAAAAATAAAATCTGTTCCACGACAAACTGAGATGATTCAGTCAATCCCACGTGAGGACGGAGAGGCAGAGGCTGCAGCAGGGGCTCAGTTAGAGAAGGTCAGTGTGAAGGCGGAGCCAGGGCCCCGGGAGTAGCAGGGAGCCCACTGCCGAGTCAGGAACCACGGGTCCCTGCGCAGGTCCTGCCACCTAAGGCTGCTCTGAGGAGGACCCCTACAGAGGTGCGAGCCAGTGCCCCCGGGCCACCAGCCGGCTCCAGCGGGTCCAGGCAGGTCCGGGCGGGGCGGCCAGAGCCCCATGCTGCCCCAGCGCAGTGTGGGACTGCGGAGGCTCTTGGCCAGATGTAGTCCCAGCCCCCCACACTGGACCCTTCCAGTCCACAGTCCAGAGAAGCCGGGACTCCATCCCAGGCCAGGTCCCAGCAGGGGCCGTGAGCATGTGCCCGAGCTCCCCACCTGTCCTTTGCCTCGTGAATAGGCCCCTTTCATGGATGAGGTCACTTCCAGTGGGGGGCCCACCGGGCGTAGAGCAGAACCTCTCCCTGCCTGCCGCTTCAGCGCAGGCCCCTCCGGAACACGGCGGGACTGGCGCCCGGGCTCACTCTGAGGACTCAGCTGCAGGATCCTCACACAGGAAAGGCTGGGAAGGCCGGCAGGTGCCACACGGGCCGAGGGGCCTGGGCAGGAAAGGGTGTCGGGAGTGACGGGAGACTGGGCCCTGAAGCCCCACTCTGCCTCATGGGGGTCTTTCCCGAGCTCCCGAGTCAGCTGGGTCCCCGGGAGGCACTGCAGTGCCAGAAGGGGGAGGACAGAGCCAGGGTGCTTCCTCCCCCGTCACCAACCCCCATGGGTGTTGGGCAGGAGTTCTGTCTCCTCCTTGGCTCCCCCACCCACAGACAGACCCCCACAGTCAAGGGGCGGCCAGCTCTGGGCCCCCAGCCCAGGGTGGGGGTTGCTTGCTGTGGTTGCTGGTCTCTGGGTGACCTCCATGTCAAGTGGTTCACCCCCTGGGTGCCCAGATTCTGGCAGGAAAGGCCTTCCACTGCAAGCCCCTGGCTGACTTCCGTGCTCCCAGTGGCCCAGGAGTGGCACCAGAGCAGGAAGAATGGAGCGTGGCCATCAGGAGAGCACTGACCGGCCTCTTAACACACGCGTGTCGACTCGGAAGGACACAGACAGACTCCACATGCTGGGCTAGGAAGGCGTGGCTACACCTAAAGGCAGGGTGGTGGTGTCCGGCCCACTGCTGACACCCGGGCAGGGTCCCCCAGCCAGACGTCCACATCCCTGCCACAGGCTCCTCACTCGGGTCCCGGGCCCGGTGCTGGGCGGGGGGCCAGGGGGCTCAGCACCCTCTGCGGTCATGCCCCTGAGATGGCTGAACCCCATTCCCACGGGGCTGAGGAGGGCATTTCGTGGCTGTGGTCCCCTCCTCCCTGCCTCCTTTCTCAGGCACTTGTAACTGGAAACTTGGATCCCAAGACCAGGGAAGTAAGGTTTTCAGACTATTAAACTGCTTCCTGCAGAGAAAGTCTTCCTCCCAGAGGAGAACAGGAAACCAGATATGATCATTCCAGGGGCCAAAGATGTAACAGTAATTTTACCCAGAGGAGTCTGGAGGAAAGGCCAGGTGGGGCCCCGGAGCCCAGGACGTCTGGGTCCTAATGACCCTGCTTTGAATCTTGCTGCTTTGCGGCCTGTGGCATCGCCCACCAGCTGGGACCATGGTGTCCCACGTCCCCAAAGGGGGCGTCCGGGCCCACGGCCAGCCTGCAGAGCTGCTGGGGGAGGGGGAACCCTGCGCTCTGAGAGAAAGGAGCCAAGTGAGTCCACTGGGTAATTAGCGTTATGAGCTTCGGAAAGTGCTGCTGGGCACTCTGAGGACCCTCCCTGCCTCCGGAGCCAGCAGGAGGGACAGGGCTGGTGCCCTGAGGCAGCAGCGGCACCACGCTCCCGGGCTCCACAGGCCCTGTGTCTGGGCCCTGCTGTGCTCAGAGGCTCTGACACTAGGCGTCCACAGGGAGTGGGGCGCTGGAAGGTGCTCCCCAGATCAAGGGAGGGAATTTGTCCGCAGTCCCCGCCCTTTTCCTGAGTCCAGACGTACCCCGCAGACAGGCGGCCCTGGTGCTGCGCTGGGAAACTGCCCCGGTGACTCTGAGAGGCAGCTGCCTCCTTGCCGCCCCAGCGGCAGCCAGCTCTGCCCCCCAAAAGCAGGTGCAGCCCCCACGGCCCAGTGGCCCATGGCCCAGGGTCCTCAGGAAGAGGGAGTCTGGCCCAAACAGTCAGCTCCAGAAAGTGTCCCCCGACCTCAGCATTCCTGCCATTTCCTGCACCGAAAGCTGACTCAGCAGCTGCAGGGCCCCACCCACTGTGGGTGACTTTCCGACTCATCGGGTGGGATGGAAAAAGCCACCGTGTCTGAACCAGGGTTCAGTGACCTGTGAGTGGCTGAGTGGCGAGGCCTCCCCAGGGCGGCCGCCTGGTCAGAGGAGGCGACATTCCTTCTCCGGCGAAGCAGGGAGACCTGCCGCCATGGGCAACTGGAGCAGACTCTGGTCACTTGCAAGAGGTGGCCGAGGACCCCACAGCCTGGACACTGAGTGTCCTCATCTCACTGTGCCCGGCTGCAGGGTGCTGACAAGGACCTGTGCTGCCCAGAGAGGGGGCCTGAGGTGAAACGGCCACGTCGGGACCCTGGGAGCAGCCAGCCTCCTGCCTCACCGCCTCCGTGCCGGTGTCAGGAGTCCCCGCCGGATTCTGGCGCCTGGATCCCCGGCAGGACGACGTGAGGCAGGCGCAGGAGGACCAGCTTGGGCAGCGGGAGCCCCAAAGCACATCAGCTCCCCAAGGGGGCCCCCCACTAAGAATGTCACACTCTGGCCACTCGCTCATGGCCGCAGTGGGGGGCAAGGGGGCGGGGAGATGGAAAGAGAATTAAATATCTGTTGAGCGAGTGGAATGCTGAGGAGTCAGAGGAGTTCAGACTGCGGCCCCACCAGCCAATAGCTCGTGGCCTTCAGCAGGTCACAGTTCCTCGCTGTGGGTCTTGTCCTCGGCACAGTGGGACAGTGAGACCGGCGTGGAAGCCACGTGGCCCAGAGGCTGGCACAGGGACTGAGCTGGGCCCCTGCTAGTGCCCGCTGCTTCCACCACCCGAAGGCACCCGAGTGCCCTGGAAAGTCCAGTCCGTCCTGCGGAGCTGCAGCAGGCACAGGGACAAAAAGTGTCTTGTTTCGATTCGGGAGGCTGCTCACATGGCTTTGGCATCTACTTTGTAGCAGACTTGGCCTTGGTACAGAATCAGTCTGTGTTCCCTGACCCCTCTGACTAGCGGGGGTGGTAGCTGCCTCTGGGGTTCGTGGTGTGTGTGGAGGCTACAGACAGGCGCCCAGGCCCTCCCCCCAGGCCCTTCTGAGCATCTCCTGACCCGTCCGGAACCAGGGGCGCCTCAGCCTCTGCCTGAAGGGCTGTCCCTGCCGGAGAGACTCTGCGTAGATGGGCTCAGGGGCAATGCTCTCCCCAGGCTTGGGTTCTTTTCCTCTGCACCCCCTTTCTGAGCCCTCAGGGCTCCCCAGACTTCAGGGCGTCTAGTCCTCTGGGAAAGAGGCAACAGGCAACAGGGGAGGACGGAGAGGAAGGGAAGGGCTCCCTGCCTTGGACGCTCTCCCAGAGGAAGAACACACTCCCACCGGGGCCTCTTTTTCTCCAGCGCTGGCACTTTTACATCAGCGAGTGCTCCCGAGGGCCCCACTTCGTGGCTCCTGCTGCATCCCGGGGGGGGGGGGGGGGGGGGCGGCGGCGGGAAGAAGCCCAGCACAGGGCTGCTTCTCACCGCCTCTCAGTGGGGTCCCCTCACGTCCCCTCCCTTCTGTCCCCCGAACATGCCAGAGCCGAGTCTGGGCCCCACCCGGGAAGCAGCCCTTCCTGGCCAGCGAGCGCACCCCACCCACCCTGCCCCTCCACCCCCTAGCATTTGCCCCGGGGACGGGCTGGGGGCGGGAAGGTCCCTGATGCGGTGGGAGGTGGGCAGGGACCAGGCTGGCCCAGGTGGATGCAGGCACGGAACGGGGCCCCCTTGGGGGACAATCAGTGAAACTCTGTTTTCCTGCCCAAGTTTGTGACTGTGTGTCCCAGTCAAAGGACCAAGTGAGGACCACGTCTAGTTCCCGTGGGTTCCCCAAACCCGCCCAGTCCCCGGTGCCCAGTCAGCATCCAGCCAGATTCGGGGAAGTAGAGCAGGTCCTCACACCATCCTCGACTGAAAACAGACCGTGGAAAGAGAACGAACCCAGTGAACAGAAAAGTTACAAACACGAGAGATATTATTCAGCAATATCAATGGTCAGCTTGGACGGGAGAAAACTGGGAGGAGGGTGGGGGCTCCGGCTCACACAGCCCCCTCCTGCCTGCACAAGGGCCTGCGCTCCCCCTCCCCCCCAGGCAGACCTTCCATAGGAGCCTCGGGCTGCCCCACCTCACCCAGCCTGGCATGTGAAGCCTCATTAGGCTTCATTAGGCCGCTTCATTAGGAGGTTCCAGCAGGAGTCAGACCCCAGTTCCTCCCGCTGCAAGGCCGGCACTCTGCTCACCGCGGGCGTGGGGAGCAGCCTGTGCTTCTCCGTGGGGTGTGGCCTGCACCCGAGAACGGAGCGGCAGGGGGCCTGGAACTCCGAGGGGCGAGCCATCCAGGCCCTCCCAGCCGGTTTTCTCGCCTCCGCACAGCCCTGCAAGGTGCTCACACGCACCAGGACCCTGCGGGGACCTCAGCGGTGGTGTGGGGGCGGGGAGGGGGGAGCTTATTAAATCAAAGCCGTGTTTTCCACCCACCGCACACAAAAGCCTGGAAGTGCGGAGCTGGAAAAAGAACACCAGGCTGCTGGCCACAGCGGGCCTTAGGGACTGAACGAGGCAGGAACGGGCGGGACAGGGCCGGGGAGGGGGGAGGGGACACCAGCGTGCCTTCCCTCCCCCTGAAGTCAACACCCCCAGTGCGGGCCACGCAGGAGGTCAGAGGTCGCACTCTGGGCCCTGGAGCTGCCCCGTGGGTGCAGAGCTAGAGCCCAGCACCAGCGTTCGAGTCCCGCCCCTGACCTCTCACCTCTGTAGCTACTGACCACTTCTCCAACAGAGGGACAAACACAGGCCAGCGTTAGAGCGACAAGGTCTGATTCAGATTCAGGCTGCTGCCAGCAAATCGGACCCCCCTCTCAGAGCCTGTCTCCGCCTCTGTGACTCGGGGGCCACACTTGCCTCCGTTCCCCCAGGCGTCCAGAGTCCCTTGGGCCCCTGCTTCCCAGCGGTCTCCTCCCTGTCCTTGGTCCAAGCACCGGGAGTCTGCGGGGCTAGGCCAAGGTCATGCAGCTGGTGGCCGAACAAACGGAACTGCAACCAAGTCAGAAGCCCCCACGCCCTGCTCTGGGGCTGCAGCAGGGACCTGCCCTGTGGCCGTGAGGAACCGAGGGGCACAGTCTCGTGCCGGTTGGTCCAAGCTTCTCCAGGCCCGCAGCACTCGGTGCCCGGCTCCAATGCAGCTCCGGCCCCTCATCTTGGGGGGAGGTGACAGAGCACCCCAGAAGGAGGAAAACCCTTGCCAGGTCCACACTGACGCACCATCAGTGAAATCAGCACCTGGGGAGCAGCACCAGATGGGAGGCGGGGAGGGCAGAGGCCCCCTCACACTACTGATAGGGCTCCTGCCGCTGCCGTGTCACAGACGGGGACACGGAGGCCCAGGAAGGTCCGGGAGCACCCAGAGCCCCAGCAGGGCTGGCTGCTGCGGAGCTGAGGCCGGGCTCTCTGCGGCGCCTCTACCTGTGCGGGCAGACAAGGCCTCCCCGAGCCTCTCCGCACCGCTCACCTCTGGGGGCCTCGAGGGATCATTTCTGCCTCCAGATTTGGCTTCCCCGCCCTTGGGACTGAGGGGTCGTGCAGACAGGCACGTGCAGGCGCTGGGTCCGGAGAGGAAGCAGGCAGGGCCGGCAAGGAGCCACACCAGCCTGCGGCCATGGCAGCCTCCATCCCTGCTCTCACCTCTCGGCGCAGCCTGCGCCAACCCCGGTCGTCTGCAGAAGCCGGGACGATGACAGAGGCCAAGCGAGCAGGCACATCACACACGGCGCCCCCCCAGGGGCCCACCAGGCAGCTCTTCAAGCCCCCTTTTCCACTTTGGAACTTTTTTCCACATTCCTCGACCTCCCCGAATCTCAGCGCCTTCCTTTGTACGGTGGACTTGATGCCGGCCTTGCCAACGTCAGTGAGATCGAATGCACCACAAAGGTGGCACCGAAGCGCCGTGGGCCAGCCGGCACCCCTCACCCGCCACAGAGCAGGTCTCCCCTCCTGGGGGCCCTCCTGCCAGGCTGCCCCCACGCTCACTGCCGGGCTCGTGGCAGAAGGGGAGGTGCCTGGGCCTGTGCCCAGAGCAGTGACAGGCCAGGCCCTCACCTGTGCTCGGGCTCCGGGTGGCAGCCAGCCAGGCCACAGTCACTTCCCCACAGTCACACTGTGGCACCGTCCGTGCAAAGGAAGCCTCAGGCCACAGTGTGGATGGTCGGCTGCCTACCCCAACCGCACCAGACAGACAGACAGACAGACACGCATACACCGCCGCCCACCGCTCGTCCTGCCTCCCAGAAAGGGGAAGGAGCGCCGGAGCGCTGGGGGAGACTCGCCCTCCCGGGAGCGTCCACAACCCGAGAGGCACACGGTGCTTCCAGTTCACGGGCGGAGAAACACAGGGTCAGAGCGTCTGGCTGAGACGGGGAGGCCAGCGCAGCAGCCTGGCTGCCTCTGGCCTGTGTCGCTGACGCCCCCCAGGGAGTCGGGTGGGGACCAGGGACCGAGAGTCCCCTTACCGATGAGGTGGCTTGTCAAGAGAGCCAGCGGCAGCCTAGGCCTTTGGCTCCGGGCTCCGGTTCCCCAGGCCCGAGCCGCCCTCGGCAGTGGGAGGGTTGGGGGATCCTCGTCCCCCGGGTCCCCACAGATGGGAGGGGCTCCTGTACCCCTGAGTCTCCTCACAAGTGTGTCCCTTGAACGTTTTTCTTCTCGTCTTCACTACAGAGTTCGGACTCTGGCCACGTTCTGATGGGGGGAGGGGGCCTTGATACTGCCCCCTCCTGGCCGATGCGGCTTCAGCCGTGGGGAGACACACACTCCCGGAGCCCAGCACCCGCCGCACACGGGGCAGGCATTCCTGCCCGGGTGGAGCCTCCCTCTCCCCACTGGTCACCGAGCCTCACCCTCCTGTCCAGCACCCAAAGGGAGCCCTCCACAGCTCCCACAGGCGGGACACAGAGAGGCAGCGGGTGTGCTCCAGGCATGGGACACATCCGCCCACAACCGTGCAGGTCCGTGCTCTGCCCCCACAAGCCTGCAGGTCCATGCGAGGCAGTCAGGCCAGCCCCGGGCCAGCTCTGAACTGCAGGCCAGAGACCAAGCGGGAGCAAAGGGCTGGGGTGCCTAATCCTCCCCACACACCCACAGCCAGCCCACCCCTGAACAAGGACGCTATGCTCGCCTCCTGATCCCACAGAGCTGCCTCACAGGCAGGTTTCTGCTGCAGGTATCGGAATTGAGCCCATTTCACAGACGTGGAAACTAAGACCCAGACCGGTAAGTGATTCCCCCAAGGTCACCCAGCAGTGCTGCAGCCAAGGCTCAAACACAGGTCTTTTCATCCACCGGTTCAATTGCTCACTGGACAACCCGTTGCGGGCAGCAGCTCCGTGGCTGCCTGACCTCTGCGAGCCTCAGCTTCTCAGAACGTGTGGAAGCCAGGGCTGCATTACACTGTTCAGACAAAATGCTGCCTCTTCAGAAAGCTGTGCAAGAATTCACACGAGAGAACCCACGCCGGGTCTTCGGCACAGTCTCGCGAACACCAGGTGCTCAAGGACCATTTGCTGCTACTAACGTCCCTTCAGCGACCCCTTGGGTCAGTTGTTGGAGACAAAAATGGAACCAGGCTGGGCAGCGTGGACACAGCAAGGATGGGCTTGGGCCAGTGAGCAGATCGGACAAGGGCCGTGTTTCAGGGGAGCCCGGGAGCTGCAGGGAAGTGAGGGCAGGACAAGAAAGGCTTCCTGGAGGTGGTGTCCTCTGAGCAGAGTCTCACAGAGTGAGCAGGAACTAGACTGATGAGACAGGGGAGCAGATTTCCGGGGTGTTTATCTGAGAGGTCTCATCCTTCTCTGAACTCCGAGGCCTGGGCGGGAAGAAGAGGCCGGAGGCAGAGGCAGCGCTCCCAGCCCCCGGGGAGGGCAGCGCGGGGCTGGGCGCTGCCAGGGCCCAGCCGGACGGAGTGGACCGAGCCTGCCCAGGCCTCCTCCTGGGACCCCTGGGGAGTCATTGCCTGAGGTCTGTGCCCTCGAGGACAGGCCTGGGGTCACCACAGACACATGCTGACTTGAACAGGGCGCTCCTGCCCCGGGGGTGAAGCACGCACAGGGAGCAGGCCCCCCGAGCTGGGACTCACGAGGGGCTGGGCGGGAGGAGGGAATACGGGGTGAACAGGCAGTCTCGTGAATGATCTGGAAGCCCGGGCCTGCATTTTAAGTAAAAGTAAGAATGAAGAGGTATAACCCCCCGCATACACAGGCACACACACACACAGTTCGCAGGTGTGAAATGTGTGAACACCACCCCACGCGCCTGCCCCACGGAGCCACGTGGCCCCTGTCCTGATTACAGCCACGCTTTCACACCCCTTGCGAGCTCGCTGGCTGGTGCAGACGGTCAGGCCCGGGGCCCGACCAGTGCTCCCGGCGGTGTCTGCTGCACCACTGTCTTCACGGTGGCCCCCAGGAGCCTGTCAGGGGGAGTTCCCTGCAGAGGGCCAGCCCCTGCGTCTGCTGGGCTCAGTGACTCCCCAGACACACTGAACGTCCTCCTCCCCGGAGGGAAGGAGGGACTCGGGAGACACGGAGGTCCCGGGGGGAGCTGTTCACAGCCCTCCCTCCTAGAAGCAGGGGCCTGTGGGGATGTCACGAGCCTGGGGTACTTCCCCCGCCCCTGGAACTTGCCAGGTAAGCTGGGGCGAGACCTTGTACTGCCCTGTGCCCAGCCCCCCACCCCCGATCCCCTGGGGGTGTTTTAATGAAATAATCCTTCCTTTGCCAGGGCCTGCCTTTGGCCTGTGGGTGACTGTGAAACGTCCCACTGGCCCTTCCCACCCCCCCTGCCCCCGAGAGCTGTCCTCCAGGCGAGCACCCTCCTCTCGGGCCACACCGACCCAGCCAGCTGCTGAGGGCCGGCTGGGGTGCGAGGCAGAGCAGGGAGAGCGCCGAGCTGGCCCTCAAGAGCCTGTAGCTTGTTTTGACACAGACCTGAGCGCAGCGGACGGTGGAGGCCAGTGGACACCGCGCGCCAACGTCAAACAGGCTCCGGGAAATCCGACCCAGGAACAGCGCCCACTCCCTGAGTGCCCGCACTGGCCAGGCCCTCCGTCTCGTCCGCAAGCCTCACGACAACACGGGGAAGCGCGAAGAGGTGTGTGCTCGGTATGCTCACACTGTCCTTCCAAGGCGCGTCCCCGTGAACAGGGAGGGCGGCACCCCTCACCAGAAAGGGGGTCACTGAAAGTGTCAAGGGTGCAGGGGCTCCCTTCAAATGGACCTTCCCCTCGCCTGCTCCCAGGAGGGTGCTGCCCGCTGACTTCCTGGTCCAGCTGGGTGGCTGTGGCCTGAGCCCTTGGTTCCACTGGGAGGGAAACCAGGCTGCCAGCCTGCTCTGGCTACGCCGGGGCGGGGGAGGGGGCGAGCGGGCTGGGAACTGGATGCTTCTGAGAGCCCGAAGGTCTGGCTCCAGTGCCTGGGCCAACCCCCTTCCTCCCCCTCTCCCCCCACCCCCGCCCTGCCAAGCACACTCGCTGTAGGAGCTAAAGGGGACTGTGGCAGGTCAGGCCAGCTGGGGCCTTCTCCAGCTGCCAGCGCCCCGTGCCCACCAGCTCTTCCCCCTGGGTCTGCGCTGGGCACATAATCACCGCAGGCAGCCTGAGCGACCACCGTCCCTGCTGCCTTAGCTGACACTTGCCACTCAGTGCCCGGCATCTGTGACAAGCCCCTGCTGTGCTGTGGGGGTGGAGAGACCACTGTGCAGGGGCCAGCGAGAGGGCCACCATGGGGGACCTGCCGTCACCTCCACTGCAGTCTCTCTGAGGATCTGGGTCAACCTGCCGCCCTCCCTCACCCCCCCCACACTCCAGGCAGGGCAGCACCATCCGCCCCGTGGCTTCAGCCACAAACCGCAGAGTCACAGCTGACTCCTTCTCCACTTCGCACATCCGTTCCAGCACCCCCCGGGCTCGGAGGCGGACAGGCTGCAATCTCTCCGGTCCTCTCCACACCCCGCCCTGCCCGCCCACACCGCCACAGCCCGCCCTGCCCCCACCCACCCTGCACCCAGCAGGCCGGACCACCCTGTGTCCACGTGGTGGGCGTACGGCCCTTGCACACAGGGCAATGGATTGAGACAGATCATGCTTCTTGTATACCCCTGGATTTGATTCACTAATACTTTATTAAGGACTTTCGACCTTTTAAATATGCAATTGGGATTACGTCACCCCTGCCTAAAGCACTTCTGAGGCTTCTTGGTGCACTCAGACTGAAGTGCAAGTGCTTGGCCCTGAGCCGCGGGCCCGGCCTCCCTCAGACACCGGCTGCCCTGGGGAGAGGCCAGGCACAGCCTGACGCGGGGATGCCAGGGCGGCTCCCTTCCCTGCCTTCTCCTCAGGCTGTAGCGCAGCTCTGCCCCTGCCCTGGAGATCGCTCTCGCCCACCAGTCCCTAAGGGCACAGAGGCAGGGGCCTGGAGCCTGGCCAGGGTCTGGCACCTGGGTCAGTGAGGGAGGGGACTCTCCTAGGGGCTGTGCCCTGCAGCTGAACACGACTCTCGGTCTTGACTCTGTGCATCGCCGCCTCTCACATCCTCTCTCCACCGCTGACTTGCCTTCAGAAGGGGTGTCACCTCCCAGTACCTGCGCCACACACTCTGCCTCCTGCCTGGAGCTGAGCTCCACGGCCCTCTAGACGGGTCCTCTGGGTGGCCCCCAGGTCCCCGCCTGCCCCCTCTCCAGGACTTCACTCCAGAAAGCCCCTCCTTCACTCCATGCTGTACCAAGTCCCAGTCGGCACACAGACTAATGTCACCGCATCCGAGAGAACAACAGGGAACAGAGTGCCGCCCCCTGCCCTGCGCCACTGCATTGCTCTCCAGGCCCCTCAGAGGAACACCCCTGCCAGCTGCCTCCGACCCGCTCTGCACACCGGGCTTCTCGGGCACCGTGCTCAGGGCTCTGGGGCCCCTCCATGTGTCTGGCTCTGCTTCCCTGTCTGTGCTGGTGCCCGCTCTTCTCCCCAGCCTATCAACGCTCAGTCCTTGCTCTTCCTCTCCATTGCGGGGACTTGTCCAGCCACGGGGCCTACCTGCCAGTGGCTCCCCACCCCCCACCCTGACTTCACCCCTGAGGTCCATCCATGAACATTCAACCACCTGTTCAGCATCACCCTGGGCCCAGACCCAGCGAGTCCGAAAGGGAACCTTTGTTATTCTCATGCCAGCCGCACCCGCAGCCCCGCTTTGGGGGCTCGGGACGAAAAGTATGGTTGCACTTGACTCTCCTTTCTCTCATGCCCACATCCAATCCACAAGCAAACTCTTGGGCTGGGCTCTTTTTTCCAAATATGTCAGAAAGTCAACAAATCAGTGCTTAAACTGAACACAATATGGTATATAGAAAAGCATACACGCTACTCAACTTCCTTTAGAAAAAGCTCAACAACAGGCAAAACCGACGGACGCAAAGCCCAGCCTGGTGGTCACTCTCGAGGGCACTGACCAGGGGCCGCACCAGGGAGCCCTGTGGGTGGCGGAAATCGCCCCAAACAGCGCCCTGGGCGGTGGTCACGGGGTCTGGCGTCTGTGAATGCCCACAGAGCTGTCTGCCTGAGTGTAGTGGGCTGTGGGGGCGGCCAACAGCCCAAGGGCCCCATGTCGTCTCTCATCTCTGCTCTGTCCCTGCCCTGCCCCCGCGGGACAACCAGCAGGGGACACACCCCCGCCCTGCGGCCTGGGACGGCGCTCCTCACCGAGAGGCTGAGTAACAGGACATCCAGGGGACAGGGCAGGCACGAGATGAGCCTCTCGGCCCACCCGTCCCGCCCACGCAGCCAGGAGGGGCCGGGGGGCCGGGGGAATGCCAGGCTCCCTCCCGGGGGCTGCAGCTCCCGTGGGGCCGACCTGGAGGAGTGACCGCGCTGGAGTGGAGACCAAGTTGGCATAGAGAGAGCTGGGAAACTGCCGCCCGGGACCCCTCACAGCTGGGGCCTGTGCTGGACGCAGCCCAGGGTTCAGGGTCGGCCAGACCCTCCCAGCCACGAGGTTCCTGAATGTCATGCTGTGACAGTCGGAATGATTTTCAAACATGGTAATAACCCCAGTAAGCGAAAGTGTAAGAATGGATAAATAAAATATGATGTTCTTTTACTGAAGAAATGCAGACAGCCGGCCTCCTCGGAGCCGGGCGTGGGAGAACGTGAGCGGGTAGACAGATGTGCTCCTGGCCGTCTGGCACTGACCAAGCTCAGAAAAGCCACCTGGGCCATGAGCGACGGGGAAGGAGACACAGATGCGCCCTGAGCACCTGACGGAGACGTTCACCTGGTCCCTTGATGTGGGAAGGTGAACACGAGGTGAACAAACTGGAATATAAAGCCACAGGTACTCTTGACTGTGTCAGAATGACAGGTGATGACCAGGGAGGGAGAGAAACAGACATGCGGAGGGTGTTTCTGGAATGCCAAATATTAACACATCCGCATGTGGTAGAGTTACCGATGAGTTTCTCATCTTCATTTTTTCCTAGATTTTTGACATTTTAAACAATAAACATACACTCAGGACTCCACCCCAGGACCCCTGCAGAGGGCACCTGGGCCTCCACCTGCTTCCAAGAAGCTCAGACCTGGGCAGGCGGCCCCCTGGGGGCCGCCTCCTCGCCAGCGTGGCGAAGTGGCCACCCTGGGAGCCCATCCACGTCGGTCTCACCTACAGCCCACGGCACCGGGCCCAGCTCGCTCTTTGGCAAAACCTACTTGAAAACCGCCCCTAATTCAAACAAAGAATGACTTTTCTAATCACCGATCACACCCTCCTCAGCCCAGCAGTGACCTGCTGACTCTGTTCTATCCCTGAAGGGGGTGACTGAGAGCTCTTCCCGCCCGGCTCCGCCTTCAGGGTCAGAGGCTAGGGAATAAGAGTGAGCACTGAGGCAGGGGAGGACAAACCTCCTGCGTGGGTGGCTTTCACCACGCTGGAACCCTGGCCTCTGCTTCCCCTCCTGCAGGGGAGGGGGCTGGACGGCAGGGCTGCTCCGCAGAGGCTCCGGCCTCCGGAGGACCCGTCCTTGTCCAGGCAAGGGGAATGCTGAAGGCCCCAGACAGCGGCTGGCTGGAGGTGGGCGTGGGTACAAGCACAGCCCTCTTTCACTGTCAAGAGAAGCCCAAGCTAGTGGGGAAGGGGGAGGGCTACAGTGGTGTCTGAAAGTGAACCCACCCTAATCTACCCAAATTCTTGCTCCGCCTGAGCCTGGTCCAGCAGGCCGGCCTCCGCTCCTGGCTGTGCTTCCCGGTCAGCAGCCCAGCCGGGCAGGCTTCCAGCTGTGGACAGAGGCGAGGCTACCAGGGGCTCCTCTGCCCACTGGGGTGAAGGTGAGGAGGGAGGGAGGAGCGTGTGTGGGCTGAGTGGAGAGCAGGAGATCAGAGGGGAGAGACCACCCCGCCGACACCCTCCCCCGTGAGCCCTGCAGCTTCCTGGGATTGATTCAGGCCACATGCGGGCTCACTGCTTAGAGGCGCCTGGCCTGGATTCAAACCCTGTCTCTTCTCCTGACAAGACGTTCGTCTGGGCAAATCGCTGACCCTGCTTGACCTCGACCTCAGTTCATCTAAAGAAGTGTCTGCGGGAAGGGGCTGCCCAGGGTCTCCACCAGTGAGAGTCTGTGAGCACTGAGCCACAGCAGGTAAAGTCGCAGCCTCTCGCCCGCTCCCTGCCAGGGGCTAAAACATCACGGCTTCACCAAGACCTCAACACAGCACGGTCGGGAGCAACGGCACAGAAAAGCCACGGAGCTGACAGGGACCTCAGAGAGGGCACATCCCGCCCCTTCTTCTTCTAACCAGGAGGGGCCCGGGGGTGGGGGCACCCAAGGAGGCAGTGAGGAACAGAGCCAGGCTGAAACTCAAGTCAGGCTGACTCCCACACACCGACCTCCCCTCACCCCACCCCACCCACCGGGTCTCTTGCCCACAGACAGGGCTTTGCTCGGGGAGTCCCGCCAGCCTCCTCTGCAGGGGCCGCCCCTGGAGTGGGTGCTACCCAGACCCCCGGGGTAGGGGGTACTGAGACAAAGGTGGGGGGGGTCCCAGAATCGGGAGCTAAGAGGAATAGAGCATCAGTCGCCAAACAAGTGAAGGTGTTATGCAAATGACATGCAAAGCACATGTAAATGACCACAGGTCATTGATGAATCAGCCATTGGAGGTTTTCTCTCTTTTGGTAACTGGACCGCGCTGCATACTGCGAACCTGTCTTCTCCCTTGTCTATCTGCCAAGTGAAAGGAAATAAAACTTGTGGTTGACTGACCAAACGGTGCCTCGCTCAGTGAGGGGTCCAGCAGACAGACACGTCAGCAGCTGCAGGGACACACCTGCCGACGCTGGTCCCAGTTTCCTCCCCGGTGCCCAAGGCCGCATTCACGGCTGGCTGGCTCAGAGTGCCAGGGCTTTCGGGCTGAGAGGTGTCCCTCAGATCCAGCAGCCCAGCGACTCCAGGGGGCCCATGGGGAGTGTGACAGGCAGGGGCCTGGAGGGCCCTGCCGCCTCAGCCCATCCTCCATCCAGGAGCCCAGCTTGGGAGGGGGGCCCTCCAGGCACTGGGGCCCAAGCTGCTGAGAGGCCGGGGAGCAGGGAGGGCCCGGCCACAGAGAGACGGCAAGTCAGAGGGTCAGCATCTGGGAGGCCTGCCTGAGGCTCAACCGAGTGAGCTCTGGACATCCAGCTAGTTCAGTCGCTGGCAGCTGAGGGCCTGTTTCATGCCTGATGCCATGCCAGGCTTTCTGTGCAGCGAGAGGCACAGACGGAGTGCCACCGCTGCCCCTCAGGCACTGCTGACCAACCCACGGTGCCTGGACACCTCCCTGGGAACTCGGGGTGGGGCGTGTGTGGGTAGGGGCAGCGCTCGTCTACGTTGCCTTGTGTCGGTCGTGAGGAGACCACAAACACGAACCTGCCGTGTGTGGCTTGCGCACGACATGCCCAACCCAGACTATGTGCTTTATGTTCTCCCAGGAAGAAGGGACAGTGTCCACGTCCCCTTTGGTGGATGAGGAACCCAAGTTTAAGCAGCTGAATGAGTGACTTTCTGAGGTCACACAGCCAGACGTGCACGCTTGGCCTCAGTGCAGCCGCCACCCTCAGAAGGCAGCCCCCCACCCCCAGGTGCACAGAGGCCTGCAGCACGAAAGCTGACCCTTGCGGGGGGCAGCTCGGCAGCTACTGTGCCCCACAGGGCAGGCAGGGCAGGTCTCCCCTCCGTCACAGCAGGGCCAGGTTTCTGCTCACCGGCACACCCGCTCCAGCAGGACACCTGCCTGTCCGTGGGAGCCTCCCAAGGCGGCCGCACCTGGTCAGCAGAGGTCTGGCCACTCGAGTGGGCTGCGGCCAGTGTCTCCTGCACAGCCCTCAGGACCTGGGACCCGGGGTGGCTCAAAGGCCCTGCGGTGGCAAGTGTCCTGGGTGTCCAGGTTGCCTGCCCTGGGAAACCTGGAGGCTCTGCCCCGAACAGCGTCAGGAGACACCTGGGTTGGAGTTTTCCCTTTACCTGCTCCCACTGCAGCTTCCTGATGGGAACATGGTGAAAACAGGAAAAAGAGTAGGTGGAAAAAAGCTTCCCAAAGTTGCACAAACTCAGTGCAAATGGGAGAAACATGGGTGGCTGGGCCTGCCCGGGCAAGGTGCCAACTGAGGCCACAGGCTCCATGTCCCAGATATGGAGGCTGCTGCAGGGACGGCAGGTGCCAGAGCCGGCCACAGCCCCCGAGCCACACGGAGGGGCCTCACGGGCTGTCCCAGCAGGGCCGCTGGCAGTGCGCCCAGGCCCTGCCTGGTGCTGAGATGGTGGCCTGGAAGCCCCGGGGAAGGAGCCCCTGGGGCACCTGCACTCTCGAGAAGTCAGTCCCCATGAGGCCACCCACCCTGGTGCTGCCTGGACACAGACTGAGTCCCCGTGCGGTGACTGGCAAAGACCTGCCAGTTTTGTGCACAAGCAGGGCGGTCGAGAGAAGGCGCTGCACTTGTCCCTCCTCCTGCTGCAACGGAGCTGCCGGCATGGGTGACGGGCAGAGGTGCTCTGACTGCCGGGTCTCCCAGGGGCACCCACAGGGCGCCGCCAGCCAGCACGTGTGTGAGTGTCTGCGTCAGGGCTGCCCTGTCTGGCTGGAGCGCAGCCCTCGGGCTCCTGGTGGGCCACCCTCCACACACGCTCACAGCCCCCGGCAGCCTGCTGCCCCTCCAGTCCCTCACTCCAGGCTGGACAGCTGGCTGTGTCCAGAGAACAGCAGCAGCGTGGCTCAGGGTCCTGGGCACCACCAGGCTGGCACTCCCCCAGCCACCCAGCACCCTCCTGCTTCAGCGACAGCTCAGCCTGGCACTGGAAAGCAGAGGGCAGGGGACAGAGTGTGCGCTGGGGCACAACGGCCCAGAGGGCACTTGGCTTACAGGGGCCCTGTGCCCCACCGTCCAGCCTCTTGGGATGGCCCTCACACTGCCCAGCATGGGCGTGACCGGCACCTCCCGCCTCGGCCGACGGCAGACTCACCGGAGGGGGATCTTGACGCGGAGGTAGCGGTCCACGGCAATGGCCAGCAGGGCCAGGATGGAGCTCTGAGTGAGAATGAGCACAGGGCAGGCGACCATGAGGCAGGTGTGGAAGTAGGTCTGCGGCCCGATGCTGATGAGGATGGCGAGTGGGATGACCAGAGCGCCCACGGCCACGTCAGCCACCGCCAGCGACGCGATGAAGCAGAAGGTGGCGTCCCGCAGCGCCTGGTTCATCTTCACCGCCCAGATCACCAGCACGTTCCCGGGCACGGAGACCAGGGCGATGAGCACCTCCACGCTGATGTAGGCGGCCTGGAAGCCGGAGATGGAGGGCGGCATGGCAGGCGAGGCACATCAGCGGTGGCACCTGGGGTCGGGACGCGCGGGGTGGGAGGTCTGCCCGGCCAGGGGCCCGGGGCTCTGGAGTCCCCTCCCTCGGGAGATGAGCCCCACTTGGCACAGAGGGCGCCTGCCTAGGCTGGCCAGACGGCCCTGCCCTTTCTCGGCCTAATCTCTGTCCCTCCCCTTGTCGTCCCTGGAGGTTCCACTCAGCAACTCAAGATAGCAGTGCTGGGTCCTCCGCTGGCTTTTTTATCAGGTGTGAGGCGGCTCTCGGCATGCACGGTCCCCCACGCCTGCCTCTGCCCACCGAAGCCCACAGCACAGAATACCAGGAGCTCACTAGCTTGCCTGCTGGCCGCTAGGGGGTCCCAGAGGCGGTGCCCAAAGTTGGGGACACCTGGTACCTCCCGGAGCTCGGGGCCGCGCGGGGCAGGGCTGGGCTCCGCGCAGCCTGAGCGCGGCTCATCGTCCTCCGGCTCCGCCGCAGCCCCGGCCTTTCGAGCAATCACATGGTGCGTGGAGGCTGGGCCCGGACGCTTTTAAAGAGGTAGCGCCCTGCTCCGCACCTGGGACGGAGCTGACAGACGCAAGTCCGAGGAACCGAGCCCGGCATCGGCCGTGGCGCGCGGTCCCCTTTCCCCAGCCTGCGCCCACCCATCCTAGCCACCGAGCGCCAGCCTCCCAGCCGCGCCCCAGGCCCCGGTCCAGCTCTACCCGGGACCCTCGCCCACTCCTGCTCCTAGAAAGGGGCTTTCTAGTCGCCGGTTTTAACCCTCTCCTGCGTCTCCCTCGGGGACTCCCGGTGCGGACGGAAACACAGACCTACCCAAGGTCACCAAAGCTGGCAGAACTCACAGCCACCTGAGCGGGTCCGTCCAAACGCGCCCCCCACCCTCGCCAGCCCGACGCCTTCAGCGCCGCCAGTTCGTGGGTGCCCGAGAACCCAGGGCCAGCGAGCCTGGTCCGGGGATGGGGCGGCGGACTCGCCTCGGGCGCCCCCAGCGCGGGAGCTGAGCTACACCGGCCTGCGCACACCGGGGGGCGGGGGCGGTATACCGCGGGACCTCCCTCCTCGCCCTCCGCCTTCTCCCCGCCCCCTACCTACGCTAAACAAAGGGAGGGATTCTGGGTGAGAAAAGCTGGGAAATGGGAGCTTTCCGTTAAGGTCCCCTGTGTGAATCCAGCCTCTGGAGTGGACAGAGGTGCAGCCTCCCTGCGTCCACTCTCCCTTCTCGTCGCCGGGTGCCCGGGAGGCGACCACTGCGCCGGCCGCGCAGCACCCCCTCTGGGCTCCTTCTCACTTCCCGCGCCCCAAGCCTCCGTCCGAGACCCGCTCCCCCAGCCTCCCGGGCCCCGCGCACTCAGGGGCTGGCGTCCTTCCCCACCCGCGCTGCAAGCGCGCTCCCGAGTCACCGCATCCCTTCCCGGCTCTCAGAACTGCCTGTTCGTGATTTCCATTTCACAAATGGGGATACCGAGGCTTCGAGAGGACGTCTCGCTCCCGGGATCCGCTCCATCCTGTGCCGCCTCTGGGGTCCCTTTCTGGACCGCCTCGCACAGCCTGGTCCGCTGGTGGTGTAAATAGCGAGGCCCGGCGGGGAAGCAGGTGCACAGTAAATCCTAACGGAGCCCTGAACCGCGCACTCGCCACTTGGCCTGACCCAGATTTTCTTGGCTGCCTCCCGCTGCGGGTTCGGGTCAGCCGGCTCACTGGCACCTACCGGTATCCGCCCCCCACCTCGGCAGACCCTCGCTCAGAACAGGTGCTTTGCAGACACCCCAACCCGAGAAAACTACACGGATGCTGGGAAAGGGCCCTGAGGGAGCCGAGTCAGGCAGGCCACCCCAGGCCTGCAGATGCGTCGGTCGCCTGAGGCTCCGCCCCGATTGCATCTCAGGACCCCCCAGAGTTCTGCCCAGAGAAGGGGGTCTTTGCTGAACCTTCCTGGGGAGGTGTCAGGGGAGGCGGTAACTTCCATTTCTGCCCCAGACGGCAAAGTCATGGTGTTTGCCTGAGTCCGGCTGCAGAAATGGATCCTTCCCCGGGCTTCTCATGGCGGCCTCAGCGCTCAGGGGCAGCCATGTCCCCCGCGGCAAAGCCTTTGCTCCGTCCCTTGGGCCTCTGCTTTTCCTTGGCCTGAGTTCGTTTGTGGTCAAGACTTTCTCTTGATTCTCACTCAGCTCCCTGCCTCGGGCTCGTCTAGACACAGCTGCAAAGAGCCAGGCAGGCCTGGGCTGGGGCAGGGGGTGGGCGATTGGCTCGCCCTTCACCTCCAGAGGGCGCCCTGCCCCCCAATCCCACCCCCAACCCACAGGTAGTAGATACCTTTGCTTACTACCTGTAGGTGATTTGTTTGTTCCTCAGTTCTAGGTGAAATAACCCCAAACCCTCATACCCTCATCCCTTCTCCCGCCCCCACCGTCCCCTGCCCGTGTGCCAGGACCAGGGCCCCTGGACGACCCAGAGCTGGCCACGTCAGGGAGGGGCGACAGGGCTCCCCGCAGCCTCCCGGGAGGCCTGGGGAGCAGAGGGAGTTTTCCGATTCTCCTCTTTCCCCTCCCAGTAGGCGGGGGGGTTATTTTGGTCCCTGTGTTGTTCTTCAGCACTTCTCTGGGCAGTGTTCAAGGCGGGGCGGGGGCGGTGGGGGAGGCGGAGGACCAGAGCTGGTCAAGGGCAGGCAGATGGAAAGAGAAAGATCTCTGATGGCAAGGAAGCCCCCGGCCTTTCCCCCAGGGCCCCTCGCGCCAAGCCAAGCCCCCCCCATGCAGTGACTTCCTTGGAGTCCCCCCTTTCCAGGCTGGAATCTAGCTCTGCCTCTTTGCCACCCCCCCTCCCCGTCCCCTCTCCTGCGTCAGAGCCTCGTGTGGGGGAGAGGCTGGGTCAGCGGGGTGGGAGACCCAGGCGGACTACTCCCTCCTGTGCCTGTGTGGGGGTGGCCGGGGAGGGAGCGGGCTGGTCCAGGTCTCCCCAGGTGGGCAGCGTGTTTCCAAATCCATGACCAAGCTGCTTCCACATGCTTCTCAACATCATCATTGCTTCCCTCGTTTATCCATTTACTCTGTTCAACACACGGGTGCTGGGCCCCTTCGCCGACGGTGAGCTGCGCCCCGGGGACAGAGAGGCGATAGCGCCACAGTCTCCGGAAAGAGCTGCCCATCAGGTGGGGACCCAAGACCCAGGGGACCCCAGCTGACAGTCTCTCCAGTGAGGGTCAGGACGTCTGTCCCAGCCCCGCCCAGGAGCACTTCCCCTGGCTGCACTTTGCAGGGCCTGACACCCAAGGGCGGGGGCTCTGTACCCAGGTGAGGAGTGGAGCTGTGGGGTGGCGGGGGCTGGGAGGGGGGCCAGGCCCTGGGGACTCAGGCACGCCCCCTGCTTTAGCAGAGCAGCTCTGCTTTGATGTGCCCCACATATGGCTTCTTGGTGCGGGATTTTATTTGAACACAAGATTCTATGAGTTCTGCAGCTTTGGAGACTTGAAAATTTAAGCTTCAAGCTAATCCATCCACTGTACAAATAAGGAGACTGAGACCCAGAGAGGCAACAAAATTGCTCCAACCCATGGGTGCCGTGGGGGCAGAGCCTGGTGCCGAGGGGGGGACAGAGACTCTGGAGGTGGGGGGAGCTGTGCCCAGCTCTTTAGCGCCAGCCCCTTAAACGCTGAACTTGGTGCAGTGGCCTCCGCTCCTCCCACCTCAGGCCGCCGCACCCAGAGCAGCTCAGGGGTGGGGAGAGCTTCCCACTTAACTCCAGCCACACAGCGGGGGGCAGCAGGGCGGAGTTCTTAGTCCCCCGTCATAGGTGAGGGGACCGAGAGCCGAGACTCCCCAGATGTGACGTGTTTTTCTTGGGGTGGCTGGAACCGTGGAACTGACCGGCCTGAGTTCCTGGAGGGGGAGCAGCCCCGTGCATGTGCCCACTCAGTGGCATCTACTAGGGTCCCACCGTGGAGGTGGCACTGTTCAAGGGCCCCTTCCAGGAACGCACAGTGTGGGATGGAGGGCAAGGCTGCCTGGAGCCTGCGCAGAATTGCTCCTGCGCCTGGCGCTGTGGCCCAGGGAGACCGTGCGCTGGACTGGCGCAGGCTGGGGCGGGCCCTGGGCAGGGCAGGAAGCCGTGTGTGGGGAAGGGCTGGTGGCTGGAGCAGGGTTTTGTGGGCAGTAGGAAGAACCACCGGCTGAGCCAGAGAGCAGAGTCTGGGCGCTGGCTGCAGGGTGACAGCCAGGAGCTGCTGGGGCTGCTGGGAGGTTAGAGACTGAACTGGGCCCGGGGCCAATGAAAGCCGGAAGGCCCGGACTCCTCTCTCTGGCACCAGGTGAGCCCAGATGACTCGCAGCTCCTCTCTCAGCCTCGGTTCCCTGAACCGTGTCACCTGTTTGCACGTGCTATTGAGGTTGCTGTCACTGGGCAGGTCTCAGGGTCGGCTCTGCTGGTGAGGGGAGCGGGGAGGGTACGGAACAGGGGCCCGAAGGAGCTGAGAGACGCTCTGGCAAGATGCTTGGATCCTGTGCTGAGCAGGCAAAGCGGGAGCAGCAGGAGGAGCCGCCACAGGCGGCAGTGGGCTTGACCAGAGAAGACGACGGGGCCAACCCAGAAGGAAACCGCGCAGGAGGGAAGGTGGGAAGACAGAGGTCGCAGGGACGCCCGGGCCCCTCGGCCTCCAAGAGGAGCAGCCCAGGGAAGGGAGATGCAAAGGGCCTCTGAGAAAGGCTGACGGGGGTAAGGAGGTCGCTCCTGGACGGGGTGCGGGGATGTGCCCCTGGGGACAGGGTCCAGCAGGTCCAGCAGGCTTTCGGAACAGCCCAGGGGACAGTGCAACCCAGTCGCCTCAGTGCAGAGCCCAGGGGGCTCTGGGTGAGACGAGGTGGCTCAGGGAGAGGGTGCAGACAGAAGATGGACAGGACAGGCTGCACCCCCGACCCCTGCAGGGACGGGGTGCTGAGGGGCTCTGGGCTGGGGAGCTGCCGTGAGCCATCCTCGGGGGCCGTAGGGACTCAGGGACGAGAAGGGGGTCAACGCTGGGGCAGGAGGGGAAACAGGGGCCCAGCACAGACAACGCATTGAAGGCTCGGCCGGGAAGACAGCAGAAGGTGGGCTGGTAGCTGCAGGAGAGAGGGTGGTTTCAGGCAGCAGATCTGAGCGTGTCCACCCCTGAGGGAGGGGCTGCATCAGAGGGAGGAGAAGCTGAGAACGGACCCTGCTAGTCAAGGCCCTGGTGGTAATGATGGCCAGCTGGACACAGAGCTCCAAAGGCTGGCCGACCAGGCCTAGGAGCCCCACACCGTGTTCGAGCCCCGCCCACCCGACCCAGCCCCCACCGACCAAGGCCCGCGGCCCAGCCCTCGCCCTGCCCCTGCCTACAGCGCCAGCCCTGGGTTTCTGGGCTTCTCTCACCCGGACAGCAGCCAAACAGCTTCTCTGGGCGAGCGCCTGCCACCCCACCGCCCACAGACCTGGCTCCACCAGGGACCAGACTCGGGGCTCAGGCCACTGCCACTACCCGCCCCGTTCCGGCCCGTCCCCTCGCCCCTCCCTCCCAGGCCCTCACACACCTGCTGCCAGGGCACAAGGGCAGAGGGGAAATGGAGGCAGGGAGGTCGTGTGACATCGTAATGCCTCCTCGACTCCTTCCCACCTGCCAAGCTGCGCCCTTGCTCCTCAAGGAGAGAAACGTGGTCACGGCCTTGGCGTGTCCTGAGAGGCAGACGAGGCCATGGAGACTGTGGGGGTTGGGGGTGGGGCAGAAACCGAGTTGCTCGGTGCCATTCAGGAACCCGATTTCTGACGTATAATGTACATACCACACGGCTCACCCCTCGAGGTGTGGGACTCAGTGGTTTTCAGCACGGACAGAACTGTGCACCTACCCCCCTCGTTTAACCGTAGGGCCTTTTCGTCACCTCTCCAAAGTCTCGCACGGTGAACAGCCCTCCCCCCACCTCGCACGCACCCACCCAGTCTCTGGACCTGACCGTTCTGGACGCTTTGCGCACACAGAGCCACACGGAGGGTGGCCCGGGGTGACTGGCTTCCGCCGCTCGGCACGGTATGCTCCGCGTCGCCTCCGTGTGTGACTGAGTGACACCCCCGGCGAGCAGACCGCATTCTGTTCGCCTGCCTCAGTCGACGCCTGTGGGCTGTGTCCGTGTTTGCGGGTGGTGCTGAGGCTAACACCCATGCCCAGTGTATGTGTGTGTCTCCTCTCATCTGCACGGAGACACGGGACCCCGTGCCTGGCTGTCACACATCGTCACGCTGCCTGGCTGGGGAGCGACTGTGATCCCTGACCAGCGTACAATGCCCAGGCTCGGGGGCACCCGGGACCACCAAACGCTGGGATGAAGCATGAGCTCGGGCCTCCCACACCCCACCCAGGGCCCTTGCCGACCTGCACAGGGAGCCCCCAGGAGACGGTCCGAGGTTCGCCCCAGGGAACGAGCCAGATCGGGGAGAGGGGGAACCGGACACTTTGTGTCCTGGGCTCAGGGCTGGGACCAAAGCCCAAGGAGCCCCGAAGGGAGAGAAGTCGAGACCTAACCAGGGCCGTCTCTCCTCCACTGGAGCCTGCAAACCTGTTGCAGAGCCCACCTCTCAGGTGCTCACAGTGACTGTCCCCCTGAAGCCAGGAGTCGCCCCATTGCAGGGAGGAATCCCGGCTGGTCAGTGCTCCTGGGAGAACAGATTGGAGACCTTTGAAAACCGCAGGTTTGGCCCCAGACTCCGGCTTCAGCCCATTTTCTCTACCCCAGCCTCTGCTCGGCCCTCGTTCCCTGGTCTCAGGCACAACTTCAAGTGCTGGTCTAGGGCTGTTCAGCTCCCACCGGCCTTGACCCCTGACGCCCGACAGGTGGGGTGAGCCAGAGGTCTCCGCACTAAGTGCGCGGTCCTGCAGTCCAGGTGGAGAGGTGGCTACAGCCTGGGCTCCCTCTGTCCCCACCCTCCACCCACCCTACAGCCCCGAGTCCAGGCCAAGGAACACGCAGCAGCTGGCGGAGGTGTCCACTGGTCAGGTGGGGTGGGCCACACAAGGAGGCCTTCCAGCAACAGGGGTTTCTTAGTCCAAACACTGTCCCTGGTCCACGAGGCAACGGACTTCATCCAGGGCTTCCGGGAGCTCAAGACACGTCTGCCGAGTGTCTGCAAGCACCAGGCTGACCCTCTTTACCGTCCAGAACTCTTTCATGCTCACAGATGGCCAGTGAAGCGTAACTATTGCTCCATTTTGCAGAGTAGGAAACTGAGGCACGAGCATGGGTGTGGGTCTGTGGGGTAGTGGATCAGGGATGGGTCTAGAGCCAGGAGCAGCTGCCCTGCACAGAGCTAGTGCCTGGGGCTCCGGTGCCCCCTGCTGGCCAGACTGGAGCTACGGCCTGGGTGGAGGAGGTGGCGGGCCCAGCACGACCCGGGTTCCTGAGCCATAGGCGGAGCCTTGTCTGCTCCAGGCGGCTTCCGTGAGCTGCCCCACCGCTCCCGGGTTTGTGGCCTCTCCCGGAGAGTAGACACCGTGGGCCACACAAAGACGCCCAGTGACCTGCCCACCAGAGAACGGAGGGGCTGCACTGACACCCAGTCCAAGGGGCTCTGGTCCCCCTTTTCTGGACCAAGTCCCCTAAACCAGCCCCATGGGTCGGTCATCCCCGTCCGGAGAAAATGCCGACCTCGCCCCACCCGCCTCCCATTTCTCCTGGAATTGGGGGCTGCTGGGCTTCTCGTCAATGCATCTCCCTCAGAGGTTACGAGTTTCGTCTCGAGTGCCCAACAAATTTGCTGTCAAATCTCCCTTCTGTCCCTTCTCAAGTGTCTGATCGAGAAGACTCAGTGTTCTCGCCCGCATGTCGGAGCCACGACTCCTGTGCAAGGCCGTAGGGAGGGGCAGGAATGTGCCAGGAAATCAGCAGCCCGGTCCGTGGATGCCGCCGCTCCTCCCCGTCACTCCCTGTGAGGAAGAATGGCGAGAGGGGCGCAGGGCTCGTGTGGCATGTCCTGTCATGTGCCCAAGACAAGCTCCGCCCGGTAGCCTGCTGGTGTCCCTACCCCGTCTGCAAGGGGAGCAGGCAGCTGCTTCTGGCCTCTGCCTGGGCCCTGACCCAGCCAGAAGCCGGGCCCAGCTGTTGGAATGGCCCAAATGCCTCGGGTTTCGGGTTGGGCCCAGGACAGCCGGGGCGGGGGCGGGGGAGGGCACAGACCAGGAGCCTCTCATCTGTCTCCTCATGTCCCCTGTCCCCTCTCCCCGCAGCTTCCCAAGCCTTTCAGGTCAGCTGGCCCCAGCCGTTCGGGGGTGCAGGAGGAGTGCCCCTTCTTTTCTTCCCTGCTTCCTGCCCTTCCGTGCCTTCTCCCTGTGGATGCATCCCCCCCCCACCCAAGTGCGGCCAGCTGTCAGAGCCCCTGAGCCGGGCGGGCACTCGCCTGCCTGACACTCATGAATCGCCAGCATTCACACTCTGGCTCAGGAGCCTCCACCTGTTCCCCTCGGTCGGAGCAGCAGGGCCGTGTGGCCCCACCTGTCATCCCCCCACCACCGCCCCAGCCAGGACTCGATGCAGAGGCTCAACTTCAAAACCCCCAACTTCCACCTGCCAGGACGGGAGAGGGGTGGGTGGGGGTCGGGGGTGGGGACGGGTCCTAAGCAAACCTACACTCCAGACCACAAAAAGCCAAAAGCCCAGTCTCCCCAAGAGAACATTTGCAACTTCAACAGTGTTCTCTCACTAAGGTCACTTACTCGCAGCCAGCACCTGAACCAGGGGCTGCTCAGGGTGCGAGGTGAACAGAGAGACACGCCTGCAGCCTCGCAGGTAAAACTAATTCTTATACAAGCGGCAAACAGACGGACGGACGAGCAGGGGGGCCGTGACAGAGCGCCGTGGGCGGGGGCATAAAGGACAGCGATTCCTTTCCTCCCGGCTCTGGAGGCTCAGGTCCAAGGTCAGGCCCAGCGTGGCCGGGTTCTGTGAGGACACTGCTCCCAGGGTACAGACACCACCTCCTGCTCGGCGCACGGGCCTCTCCTTGGTGCAAGAAGGTGGGGAGAGCATTGCTCCCTGGTGTCTCTCGGTACAGGGCACGAACCCCATCGCGAGGGACCCACCACTGTGACCTCACCCGGCCCTCGCCACCTCCCAAGGCCCCTTCTGCAAACACCGGCAGGCTGGCGGTGAGGGCTCCCACACAGGAACCTGGGGTAACAGGAACGTTCAGTCCCCAGCACGCAGCCACCCAGAGGAGCTCCCGGTCGGCTTGCAGGCCCAGGGGGGCCAGGTGCACGGGACTCAGGCAGGACATGTGTTCAGGGCAGACGGGCCCTGGGGGCCTCAGCCCACGCCCCCAACACGGCTGCAGACGTGTTCAGCTCTGGAGATGCAGAAAACCACTTTGCAGCCCTGATTCTGTGGCGCCGCCCCATCCCCTTGGGCTCCCTGTGCCTGACCCACCCGCCCTCGGCTGCCCAGCGAGGCCCGAAGAGGGGGCAGCTTCCACCCTGTGACCTCCCTCCGCGGGCCTTCGTGCTGCAGCAACGGAGAGTCAGGGGAGGAGGCGCAGAAGGGAAGAGCCCGAAGTCCCAAAGCCGGGAAGATGAAACTCCTGCCAGAGCGGAGGGAGACGGGGATTCAGCAAGCTCCTGCTTTGCTCTCAGCACTGGGGTTTCATGGGACAGATGGCGGAGGTTATTTATAACCCGAAACAGACAGGGCGAGGGCCCTCACAGGCCGGGGTTGGGCTGGCGATGGGTGGGCAGGGTGAGGACGGGCACCTCCTCGAGGACCCCTGGGTGCTGGTGTTGGGGCCACAGGTCTCAGTGACCGGCTGTGGGGCCCCGCCCAGCCGCGGCCCCTCTGGGAGTGGGTCCAGTGGGAGTCGGGCACCCTGCTGAGTGGGCCTGGGGCCTGGGGAAGCATTTTTCCTTATTTGTAAAAGGAGAAACTGAGGCTTGGAGGGTAAGTCACAGACCTTGAGCCTCACAGGTGTAGATGAGCAAGGCTGTGCCTGGCACCGGGTTCCTGTGGGAGGGAGGAGGGGCCCAGGGTCCGCACGCCCACACCTGCCGTCACAGCAGCCCTGAGCCACAGACGCCGGGCCTGAGCCTGATGGGGGTGGGGTGGGGACAGGGGACTAACCCACCCAGGAGAGGTGTAGAGGGAGGGTCCAGCAAGCGTGCACACACACGGGTGTGAGCGTGTGTCGGTGAGTGGGAGTGTGGGGGTGCGGTGTGCGCTGCACCCAGGTGATCCGCCAGGCGCGAGCAGGTGCTGATGCACAGAGGGCTCTCAGTGTCCCCCGAACCAGTGCGTCCCGGCTCCGAGGACGGGCGGGCAGGTCCCTGGGCTCTGCGGTCTGTGCCCTCTGGCCAGTGGCTCACTGCTCTCACTCTTGCTCTCTGCTCTCAGTCTGAGGTGTTGCCCAGTCCCGGTCAAATAAATGCCACTGTGACTTCACTGCAGCCACAGCATCAGGAGGGACGGCTTCGGGTGGATGTCTGAGGTCTGAAGTCAGAGGTCGGGCTCTTGGCTACAACCTCCAGGCCCGGAGCCAAACCGGGGCCACGAGGGGGCGGGGTGCAGGGAAGAGGCTGCACCGTCTGCTCCTTGCCGCAGCACCGCCAGCGCCGCCAGCGCCGCAGATGGTGACAGCACCCACCCGCAGGCTCCAGGCTCGGCTCCAGGCTCGGCTCCAGGCCTGCCCGCCAGCGCACGGAGGGGACATTCCTGAATTCACGACTCCAGGAATAAACAGAGCGCCCGGCAGCTGGGTGCGGCTCACCAGCCTCTGGGGCGGCACCAGCCCTTCGGGAGGCTGGGCGTGCAGCCTCCTACCTGTCTGGGTGGCTGTTCCAAGCTCCTCTGCACCCCCCTTGTTCCCCTAAGGGAGAAGCATCAAAAGGACCAGGAACTCCCCCAAGTCTCAGAGGACAGGAGCTGTGTTGGTCCTGTCACCCTGGAGGGGTGGGGGCGAGGGCTCTGAGCCGCCCGGCCCTGCACTGCAGAAGACACTTGCTTGGGTGAAGTGCTCCACCTCTCAGTTCAGCTCATCAGCAAGTGTCCAGGAAACCTCACCAGAGCACTTGCTGAGCGCCTGCTGCATACAGGCCCTGGAGAGGGGCTGGCCCCCTCAGGAGTGTCAGGCCAGAGCGTCAGGAGTAACCTTTGTGGAGGACGTTCCCCGACTCCGAGTCGGCCCGGCTGGTGCTAATCCTGTGTCCACCTCCTCCTGCAAGTGACACGAGCAAAGTTCTTAGCCATGACCCCCAGGATGCAAGTGTGAGCAGAGCCACTGCGGGGACTGCGCCACTCCTGTGTGTGACGCGCTTGTCACAGTGCCTGGTAACACTGCCCCCTTGGGCAGTCCCGCCTGGGCCCAGGCTGCTTCCTCTGACCATCTGACCCCCACCAGTGATGCTCCGGGCAGAAGGCACCTGGCTCTGGGTCCAGGAATCCAAGAGGACATTGCTCACTGCCCAGACTTGGAAGTGTGAGGGCCTCACTAGCCAACAGTCACTTTCAGAAACACGGTCACAGCCAGGAAAGATGAGGAACAGCCAGGTGATGGGAGCTTCGGGCAGCTAGACACAGCACAGCTGTCAGGAGAGGGAAGCGGGGAGGAGGAGCCCGGGGCCGGAGCCCGAGCCTCCACCTCCCCACCTGTAAGGGCCACAGGCTGAGGGGAGGCAAAGCGGGGACCACACTACGGGTAGGAGTGGGGACAAGGTGGGTAAGGACCAGAGCATGGGAGCTGATGGACACAGTCACATCAGCAGGAGATGCCTGCTGGGAAGAGCCCCTGGGCTCAGGGAGCAGGTTCTCGGCACCACCCTGCCATCAGGGGCCACCCCAAGGTCCACCAGCCCCGGGAAGGGGGTTCGAGCAGCATGGCTCAGGCGGGACACACCAGGCTGCAGGGGCCCCCCCAGCCTGCTCTACGGGGAAGGCAGCAGATGGACCTGCCCCAACTCCCAGGAACCTGTGTTTCCTTGTCTGGTTGTGACTCTCTGGAGAGGGTCTGAGGGGGCCTGGGACAGACAGACAGACAGACAACGGAGAATGTCAGGTGGGGCCGGGAATGAAGCCAATAGTGACCGAGTGGATGGTGGCCTCAGTCATCACTGAAAGAGGGGACGCCGGGATGGGTCCCATGCCTGGGAGACATGGGCACTGTAGACCTTGGACTTGTGACCTGCAGCTTGGGGAGGGGAGTACACACTGGGGGCCGTCGGCACCTAACAGTGCAGAGCGGCCTGCATCTGCCAGACCCCCATACACATTGGCGCCTGACCCGAGGTGGGAGAGCAGGGCGGCCCAGGGAGACGGCAGAGAAGAGATCTGACCCTGAAGGTCCCTCTTACAGGGCAGGCGGAGGGGAAGCCCAGGAGGAGGAAGAGGAGGAGGGAGGGAGACAACAGGGAGAGCGCAAGAGGAGTGACGAGTAAGCCCAGGGGAGAACCTGGGACCGCAGGGCCTCGGGCAACGGTGCAGACCAGCATCAAGGCGGAACTGCGGACCGTCGCCCGGAGCTGGCACCTGCTGAGGGCAGCTGGCACCCCAGGGAAGATGGAAGCCAATGGGCAGATCAGTGAGTAAGTGTAAAGTCCTTGTCCCAGAAACCCGGTGACGAAGGAGAGGCTGTGACACAGCCATAGCTGAGAGCTGCTTGGAAAAGGGAGGGATTTCAATGGGAGACACCCCCGCCCCGTTTCCGAGCCTGGGGAAAGGCCCTCGAAGAGGGGGAAAGAGGGACACGGAATGAAATCCTCAGAGAAGACCAGAGGAGCTCCCAGTCTGCTTGGTTACCAGGCAACAATAGCAGTTATGGTCAGCGGGGAAGACGGTTCTTATCCCCATTTTACAGACAGAAAAGTAGAGCCAGGGGAAAAGACTCGCCTCAAGCCACATAGCTTGGGTGTGGCCAAGGTGTTCTGTGCCGCCCAAGCAGCCACCGGGCTCTCCCTCCCAGACAGGTCCCTTAGTGCCAGGCAGAGCCCCAGCCAGTCCCACAGGAGCCCGGTGAAGCTGGGCAGCGTCCGAGCTCCCAGGAGGGGAAAGCAGGGCAGGACCCGCAGCACAGGCTGGGAGGGGGCGGCCAGCGGAGACGCTCTGGGAGGACGAGCCGGAGCCGGAGACGAGCACAGGCATCTCCACCCAGGCAGCAGCTGCTCCCAAATATGTCACAACTTGTCAAAGAGCAGAAATAGAAGCTGTCCAGGGAGGGAGAGGGGGTGGGTGGCCTGCCCGGGCTTGTGGCCCCACAAGGAGGGAAGGAGGGGCACCGGAAGGGAGGTGGCGGGAGGGGCAGGTTGGGGGGGGGGTGTCCAGAGGTGAGTAGGACAGGCAGGTGCCAGGCAGGTCTGCAAACGGGCCAGAGAGCCGCCCAGGGACCTTTCAGAGAGACTGACCGTGGGAGTGGACGTGCAGACGGTAAAGGACAGGGTCCTCGCTGACCCTGGCTGAGTCCCAAGTCCATTCCGCAGGCTGAGGACCTCTGACCCCACGTACGGGCTCGCTGCGGGGCCACGTGCTGAGTCAGGACAGGAACACCGCCTTGCAAGGGCCATCGGGTCACTTGGTGCCGCGCCCTGACTTACAAACGGGGGCCGAGACCCAGAGAGGAGGAAGGCCCGCAGCACACCAACTCCTGACCTGGGCTCCTGCTTCTACCCCCTGAGTTTCCCCCCAGCGTCCATGTCGGCCGCTGAGGGTCCCACGTGCGGGAAGCACTGCTCAGAAGCCCCACCCACGTCTCTAAAGGCCCAGGTCCACATTGCCACACACCCCACTGAGCCCAGTGACCACCAGTCCCCTCCCCGGAACCCCACTGTCCAAGGACCCCCGCTTCCTGCCTCCCGGCCTGGCCTCGGCAGGCGGAGGCCTGAGATTCCTGGTGGGTGAGCCTGGCTCCGAGGGCAGATTCCAGGCAGGGGCGACTTCCCCGCGGTTACCTGACCCTCGTCCTCAATGGAAACAATGCGGGGCCTCCTCTCCCCACTGGCCTCCAAACCCTCCTCCCACCGCAAGCCCTCAGGCCTCCGGCCTCCCCGGCCCTGGCACGTCTGTCTTCTCCATGTCTCTCATCACTACTCTCCCACGTGTCCCCGGACGCTCCCCCCGAAGCCTTGAGCACCTCGAGCTGCTGCCACCCTGCCCCGGGCCGAGCCCACTGGGGACACAGGCACTCGCCGTGCAGCGGGGCCCGGTCTGCGCCCGGGAAGGAGAGGGGGCACCCGCCTCCGCCCCAGGCCTCAGCTCAGGCTCCCAGAGCCAGCACCCCTCGCCCTCCGACCCCGGTGCCCCACGCACCTGGGGCTAGACCTGTCCTCCGGGCCGCAGTGTCCCAGCTGGCAGGAGGGAGGGGAGGGCTGCTGATCTCAGGGAGACTTCCGGCCCAGACCCTGTGACCGTAGTCCATTCTCACTGCAGGGCTGCTGCCCTAGTGACCGGTGCCAGCCCGCCTTCACAGCTCGGCTCGGCACGCAGGGCCTGGGGAAGCGTTTCCCTCGCACTGCAGCCAGGGGCCCAGCCCAGGAACACAGCTCAGGCCCAACCGCAGAAGCCTCCCCGACTCCCAGCACGAGACCCCCGGACGGGCACCTCCTGGGCGCTAGCCAGGCAGCCCGGCAGCCCCGGAATGTGCTGGGGGTCAAAGAGGTCTGGGTGGGCAGCAGGCCAGGGAGGAGTAGAAGCTGCGAAGGGGACCCTGAGGCTGTTCAAACAGGGCCGGCCCAGCTTGGGAAGTGACGGCGGGGCTGAGGCAGCCCCTCCTTTAGGGGGTCCAGCTGCTGAGGGAGGGGGCTTTGGGCAGCAGGACCTGTGGGCCCAGGCCAGCGGTGGGGAAGGGGGGGAGGGGATCAGGGCCTGACTCCCTGCTGTCAGGCCGCAGCTGACGGATCCCCACTGCTGGGAGCACAAAGCCCGCTCTGTGGCAGCCCCAACGTGTCCCTGTCCGTCAGAGGGCAGCTCGGGCAGTGGGGCTGCGGGGGAGGGGAGCCCGGCCTCCAGGGGCCACTGCTCCCGGCTCAGCTCTGAGAGGAGCAACGTGAGTCCAGGGGCAGTTCCCTCCACCCTCATCAAGGTGTTGAGGTCACAGACACCTGCGCTGCCCTCTCCTCTGAGTCCTGGGAGGGCCTGTGCCCCCGGCTGTGACATGGTCCGCGAGCCACTCAGACAGACACATGCACCTCCACAGCCTGAGTCACTGCACGGCAGGCTCACACGGCGTCCCCACCTCGGGCTGCTGAGTGTGGCAGGTGGGGGGCCCCCTCCTCTGCGTCACCCCACCCTTCCCGGGGTCTGTGCGCCACGACCATGTTCTGCAGGCCGGACGCCCGTGCTGCTCTCCTCACGCACCGAGTGTGTTGCAGGCCTGTGCGCATCCTGCTCCCGTCGCTGACCCTGGCACCCGGCACGAGGTGGGCCAGGCACGTCTCCTGACTCGGAGAACGAAGGGCTAAGTGCTTGTCACAGTCCGGGAGAGGCCTGGCCCTTCCCCCAGCCCCGATGCTCTGGTTCCCCGAGGCTGTGGGACAGCCAGGCCGGCAGCCCGGGAAAGGCCAGGTGCCCGTCCGTCACAGGTGTTCACCTGCCCACACGCACCCCTCTCCCAGCTGGAACACCTGTTCTCTCCCAGCCCAGCCCTCCTCCGGCGCCTCACCCCCAAATGACCGCCGTGGTCTCCCACGGGGTGTCCCTGCCTCAGCTTCCAAGCCCTTGTAGGCCCGGCCGGGCGGCCCCCACTCTCCATAGGCTTGTCCTGAGCCTAGAGCCCCATTCAGAGAGCCCCCCTTCCCCGTTCACTCTGCTCCCCGTCTGGACCCTGTGTGTCCTCCACACAGCCCTCGGCAGACTCCTGACCCTCCCGCGCAGTGGCCCCTCGCTGGCTGCAACGTCATTCCACGGGCACATCTGTGTCCAGGGTCATCCACGGGGCAGGGAGATCCTGAGCATCCCCTCGAAACACCCCGGTGCTCCTGTTCCCAGGTTCAGAGGACAGAGGGACGCTGTTGACAGGCGAGGCCACGAGATCCCATAAGGACCAAGTGCTGCCATTTCTGGGTTTCCATGGTAACATCAGCATCCCTCCTATTCCTAGGGTTCATGGGAGTAGAGTGTGAACTGAGGCAGTTTCCTTTTGTCCTTTTCGGTAGGGGCATTTCAGAAACAAAGATTCTTCCTCAGTCCAGCAGTGGGGCAGGGCCCCTGCGGGGCATTTTCCCTCTCACTGGCAGGGCCAAGGGCCAGGTGTGGCCCTCAACATGCTGGGGCCGCACTGAGCAGCCCTGCCTCCCCCCCAGGACCAGAGCGCTTGCCCAGCTCCGCCCCACAGACGAGGAGAAGGGAAGCCGGGCCCTCCCCTGTGGGGACGTGTTCCCGGAGTCCCCACAGTTTCCCTTTCCCTGTCGTCCTCGCCACTGTCCAGGAGGGACGGCATCAGTCCCATCTGTCCTAGAGGAGGGACAAGGCTTCGTCCACTGAGCCCAAGAGAAAAAACTGGGACCCAGGAATCGGGGAAAGGGGCAGATTGTGCCTCAGAATCTAGAGGCCTCCCTGCGGCCGGAACCGGGGCCGGCGGAGCTGGGCAGTGGTGCAGGGAAGGCGACTGGCACTGGGGCTTGGGTGGCACCAGGTAGGTCACTGTCAAGGTGAGAGACCTGGATGGCTCTGAGACAGGCCGTGACACCTGCCCACCACACGGAGCATGGTCCTCTCAGGCCCCAAGGCACGAAGGAACCAGGGACTGAGAATCCCCAAAATCACGGAGTCCCTCCTGTGCTGGACGTCTGAGACCGCAGGCTGCAGGTAGAGCCGATGGCTCGGACAGGAAGACGCAGGACCAAGGCAGGTGGCCAAGGAGAGCGAGGGTCGGGGGGCTCTGTCCCCCTCACCTCCACAGCAAGCAGCCAGGAAGATCTTGGTGCCTGACCAGGGCGGAAACAGGCTCAAGGAGCCAAGTTGGGAGGACCCAGAGGGAGACAGGGAGAAGATGCCGGGGTGACCAGACTCGAGACTGGACCCTCCACGGTGGGGGGGGGGCGACAAGGCTACTCTGCCCCCGACTAGCCTGTTGGAAACTTCCACTGACCCTGACAAAAAAGAAAAACCAGGCTCCCAAATTCCTCTCAATGCACCCCGATCACACAAGCCCTGAGAGGCATACAATGTCCAAGAGGGACAAAGACCCGGATGGGGAAGCCACTGTGCCCTTCCCCATCTGACACCGAGTCCCCACACCCGCCCTGTGGGTGAGTCGCGCGGAGCACAGCCCGGAAGCTGAGGGACGAGTCACCGGGCGTCAGACCCCTGCCAGCCTAAACCCACCCTCACTGCCCCCCACCTCTGCTTCCCTGGGACCAGCGCGGAGAGAGCAGGCCGGCCCCCCACCAGCGGTAATTGAAAGCAGCAGATGAGAATGTGTCCCCACCTCCCCGCCTGCCCCACGGGGGCTGCTGAGAAATGAAAACTAATCAAGTTACACTCGACGGGCTCCCTCCCGGGCACAGGAGCCGCCAGCCGGCCAGGCAGGCAGCCTGGGTGGGTGGATGCAGGCTGGAGCGGGGGGTGGGGGGCGGGGGGCTCACGTCTAATCCGCTGTGAACGTCTTGATGTGTAGCAACAGCTTAGAGGGGCTCAGGTTTCCGTGGCGTTGGCTATATTTATCTCTGGTTCCATGCCAGCGGGGAGGGTTTAAATGGCACCCAGCAGTTGGCGTGAGGGGCTGGTGGCAGGAACAAGCCTCTTCCGACCCCATGGAGCTGTACGAGACACCCCCCTACTTCTACCAGGAGCCCCACTTCTACGACGGGGAGAACTACCTGCCCGTCCACCTGCAGGGCTTCGAGCCAGCAGGCTACGAGCGGACGGAGCTCGGCCTGAGTCCCGAAGCCCGGGGGCCCCTCGAAGACAAGGGGCTGGGGTCCCCGGAGCACTGCCCGGGCCAGTGCCTGCCGTGGGCGTGCAAGGTGTGCAAGAGGAAGTCGGTGTCCGTGGACCGGCGGCGGGCGGCCACGCTGAGGGAGAAGCGCAGGCTCAAGAAAGTGAACGAGGCCTTCGAGGCCCTGAAGAGGAGCACCCTGCTGAACCCCAGCCAGCGGCTGCCCAAGGTGGAAATCCTGCGCAGCGCCATCCAGTACATCGAGCGCCTGCAGGCCCTGCTCAGCGCCCTCAACCAGGAGGAACGCGGGCTGCGCTGCCGCAGCGGCGGCGGGGGTGGGCCCCAGGCGGGGGTAAGTGGCTGCCCTACTGTCCCCGGGGGAGGTCTGATAGCCCCCGTGACAGCTGGGCTGTCCGGCCGCCCCGCGTCCCCGTGTCCTTCCCAGACAGGACAGCAGCCGTGGGAGGAGAAGCAGAGATGGGGGGCGGTGGACAGAAGGAGGGGTCAAGGAGCCAGCCCACGGTCAGCCGGCCAGGGTGCCTGGGGGTGCAGCCCAACAGCAAGGCCAATCACACCGGCGAGGACGGCCCTGCCCCACCCCACCCGACCTGGAACCCCAGCGCCGCATGAAGAGGCCCTGGCTGAGCCAGCCAGACACCCTCACCCCAGGGTCCAACCCAGATGGAGACCAGGAAAGGCCTGGGCGCCGGGGCTTCATGGCCAGGGCAGGGGCTAACTGTGAAGATCCCAGGTGTCTGTGGCCTAGGCTGGGGGCGGCACCTCCACATAGGAGCTTCTGCCTGGGGGACTGGGCAGAGGACACCACCCAACGCTGTGCGTGACCTTGGGCCTCGGCGTCTCGCAGGTAGCCGGTGAATGCAGCTCCCACAGCGCCTCCTGCAGTCCCGAGTGGAGCAGTGCCCTGGAGTTCGGCCCCAGCGCAGCGGGTGAGGAGGGCCCTGGTCAGCTTGGCTCAAATCCCTCGGCCCGTGTGGTCCCTCTCACCTCATCCCCTACCTTGGCCTCTGCAGCGACCTGCTGACCCCAGGGCCCCAGGTGTGGGCTGGGGAGCCCCGTACCTCCCTGAAGCCTTGACCAGCTGACACAGCTCCAGCCTCCAAAGCTCCCAGAGGGTGCCGGCGGCTGGTGGCTGCTGTCTACAGGGAGGAAGCTGCCCCTGCCCCAGGGTCCCCAGGAGTCGCTGCGTCAGTGCTGCCCGCTGGCCAGCCAGGGCAGGTCCACCTTCCAGGACACGCCACTCAGGCCCCACCCACCTTCACCCCCACCACAGTGGGGGCAGCCGTTTCTAGGCCCAGCGCTGGAGGAGGAGGAGGACCCCTGAGCTTTGCTTCCCCGATGTCCTGGGTCTCCGGACGCAGTGTGCACCTAGTAACAGCCCCCCCCTCCTCCCTGCAGACCACCTGCTCACAGCGGACCCCACCGAGGCCCACGACCTGCACTCACTCACGTCTGTGGTAGACAGCATTGGCATGGAGGACGTCTCGGTGGCCTTCCCGGATGAAGCCATGCCCCGCTGAGGGTGTCTGCCAGACCGGGGTCTGTGCCACGGGCTGGCCACTGGCGGCACCATGACCTCAGTGGGGCCGCCAGAGGAGGCCAGCCCACGCCCCCTCACCCGTGCAAGGTCAACCCACCGCCCTGAGAGTGAGCAGGCGTGCTCACTGAGCTGACTACTCGGGGCACAAGCCATCCCAGCTCCAGAGCAGTAACGCAGGGGACCAGCGTGCCGTGTGCGCCCCACTCAGGGCACACTCAGGAGCTTCCCTTTGACCCCAGCTCAGCCTCCAATGCCACCCCGAACCCCAAACATCCGTGTGCGAGCCATAGACACTGCCCTGACTGCCGACTCCCTTCTTTCTCTGAGGCCAGTGGCTGGGCTGGGCCTGCCCTGAGTTGGGAGAGGAGAAGGGGACAGTCCTCTGTTCCCGAGTCCCCAGGGGGCCGAGCTTCTGTGGTGAATCCTGGGAGCCTTTCAGTGGCTTTACGTTTCGTTTTTGTGTGTTGTTTGTGAAGCTGCCATCTGACCAATGTGTCCTGTGCCAAGTTGCCAGGGACGGGGTGGGGGGCGGATGGGGAGGGGACAGGGATTCTTGGGGTGATTTCTTTTGTTAACTAAGCATTGTGTGGGTTTGCTATTGTTTTGTAATTTTTTTGCTAACTTATTTGGGTTTCCTTTTTTAAAAAATGAATAAAGAGTGGGTGCTGGATGTCTGTGATGATGTAGACAGAGGGGGGCCCGCTGCTCCTGCCTCACCCCCTGTCCAGACACCCCAGGGACCGGCCTGCAAGGCTGGCGGCTTCCATAGCGTCAGCGCCCCCTGCTGCTGGTGGTCACTAGGCCCTGGGACCCCTGCTCTTTCTATGACCCGAGAGGCCAGGCCTGGTCCACAGGCAGGGTGAAAACCAGAGTCCACAGAAGTGCTTGTGGGACAGGCAGGGAGCCCCACTGAGTGCCCAGCGCCCCCTGACTCAGGACACTGTGCAAGTCCACTTCGTCCCGCCAGGTCCTCCACTTAACTGAGCACACGCCTACTGCTTGGCCCACGGCCCGCGGGCAGGGGTGCAGCTGGAATCGGTGGGTTCCCGTCCCCAATCCCCGCCTCCCTCTGGTGGGGTGTCACCAGGATCCTGAGAGGAAGAGCAGCTAAGGCCGCTGTCCCCACACTGGGTTCCTGAGAGAGAACAGACCCTGGAACAAGACTGCACAGGAGCCACCAGCAGCTCCAGCGTCAGTGGGACGTGAACATTCACTCAAAACCTCCTTGTTTCCACCAGCTTGTGGCTGAGTTTGAGTGACAGCAAAGTGTGGGTTTCAGAACCACCGCTGAAGCCCAGGGGCTCAGAGCATGCTCCCCTCAACCCCCACTCAGCCCTTTGGGGCCCTTAGCAGACGAACCCAGAGTCATCCACCAAGCTCCGGTGCCCCTGGGGCTCCGCAGGACATTTTCCCCACACCTGTCTCCTGATTTGCTCCCAAGGAGGGGGCTCAAGCCGGGGTCCCCAAGGTTTCCCCAGAAATTGCCTAAGAAAACGGAGGAAGAGGTCTCAAAGCGGGCTCAGACCCCAGAGGGGCGGCCCCCTTCTTTGTATCGCCGTGTTCAGTCTCCCAAGCAGGGAAGGGCCACAGGGCATGGCAGGGTCACCTATCCCCCGACACCCAGCCCTCCCACCTCAGGCCCCACACCCCAAGGCTCTCAGGGAGACACAACCCAGCCACCTTCATTTGCCCCCCGCGCTGGGGGTTTGTGCTGGCCGAGAAGGGCCCTGCCTCTGTGAGGGAGCTGGGAGGCTCTGGCGTTGCCGGGTGTATTTTTAAAGTCTGTTCCTCCTCAGTTATCATGCCCATTGGAAACTGAATTTCACATTCACATTCTGGAAGGAACAAACAGTCCCCAGCGATGAGTGGCTCTCAGGGCTGGTGGCTCCCCACCAGGGTCAGGCGTGGCGGCCCACCAACTTGCTCCGCAGCCCCTCCGTCCCTCAGCTTCCAGCTGCGAGGAGGCCGCCAGGGTGTGACGGCAAAGGCTGCCCAGCCCACGGACTCCGCTAAGTCACAGAGAACTTGGCCGTCACAATTACATCACAGATGAGGATTCCTGGATGCGTGGCCGTCCTTCGGGGAAATTAGCTTAAGCCCCCGTCTCCAGTGGAGGCACCTGAGACAGAGCGAACTGGGTCAGCCAGATGCTGCGCATGTTCCTGGGGAGCCCGGCCAGAAGGCAGAGGTGGGAATCGCTGGGAAGAGGTGACCTCGGCGCAGCCAGCTGCCCCCGACCCTTCCCACCCCAAGGAAGCCCGTCTATTCTCTCCAGCTCTCGGCTGCTCCACCACCATCGTTCACGACTCTGGGATCTGCTTCCCAGGGTCCACCGGCCTCCAGGGCTGTGCGGGTAGCTGGACATGTCAGGTGAGCTCCGAGAGAATAATGGCCCAGAGCCTCGCGTAAGCTGTCGTAAAACCAGGTTGTTTACTGGCAGGTACACACGCCCAGGCACACACACGCACGCACAGCCCTGCTCTCACGCACTGAGCCAGGGCACGCCAAGGAGGGGCCGAGACTCGGGGGCTGGGCATGGGCTCGGGTCACTGGTGACTCTGCAAATACACGGACGGAGGCAACAGGGGCAAGTTGGCAGGTGTTGGGCATTTCTAGAGGAGGCAGGCCCTGCACGTCCGCCCAGGAAGGTCTGATGGGGAGGCCGGGGGCTCCGGGGTGAGCGGGGCAGAGTCCTTCACCGGCACCCGAAGCCTGGACCTGGGCCTGACTCACTGATGGGAGCTCTGTGTCATTCCCACCTTCCTTTTCCCCAAACCTGAGGTCAAGGTCAGAGTGTATTCAGGGCACCGAGAGGCCCACTGTTAAGGGGCTGGGATTACTGCAGAGTGGGCGGAGGGGACCGCAGGGGGTAGGGGGCAGAGCAGAGCTGGCAGTGCCTGGGGGTGAGCTCGTTCTAGCCCGAGATGCACAGACCCCACCCCCTTGCCCTGGGGTGAGACCACTGCAGACCCTTGCCTCTCTTCCCACTGGCCGGCCTGTACCCACCGAATCAGGGGTGGAGAGCTTTTTCCCCACCATGACCCTTGGCCCAAAGGTCAGGGGTCACATCTCTGATTCTTCTCAAACTCACATTTGAGATTCAGCTGCAGCCAGGCCTGCGGACTGCCCCCTGGCCTCACCATCCTGGGAAGACAGGCCTCCTACAGCCCCCAAGCCCCTGAGGTGGTCCCGGAGGTAGAAGCCACAGATGTCAGGCCATCGGGCACAGCCAGGATGGGGACAGGTACCAGAGGGCCAAAGAGCCCAAGTGTGGCCGAGTGTGAAGTGCTGTTTCCTCGGCAAGGCTGCCCCAGCCCTCGGCACGGCATCCCATTGAGGTCGAAGTCCAGGCCGGGCAGGACCAGAAGGAGGTGGAGTCACGCCTGCCCAGGCAGCTGTCCTCTGCCTCCGGCGAAATCTGCCACATCCACGGGAGACTGACATGGGACACAGGGCGGCGCCAGGGCAGTGGGCTGCCGAGGGCACGGACGGGCTGCCGAGGGCACGGACGAGTCAACTCGGAGATCCAGGGCGACTGGAGTCACGGAGGAGCCTGGGAGCCGTGGGAGGAGGGGTCGGACAGGAGGGTCAGCGCTGGCTGAGCCGGTGGAGCCCTAGGGCCGTGGCTAGTCCCGGAAGGCGGAGAGCATGTGTCCATAGAGATAGTGGGAGTGAGCTGAGAGAGAGAGAGACAGGCGTTGGTGGTGAGCAGGAGTCGGTGCCCAGGAGGCCGGGGTCGCAGGCTGCAGCGGGGGCACAAGCAGGGAGCGCCAGGCCGGATGGAGCAGCGCACGCCCAGGGCCAGCCACCAGCCGGGAGGGCACGGGAGGCAGAGAGGAGGCTGCGGCTGGGCCTGGCCCACTTACCCCGCACCACAGGCACACGGCCGGACCATGGCGGGAGGGCTCAGCAGGAGTAGGTCCGCACCGTGGCTGTCTCCACTCTCTGAGCCCCGGCCATTCCGGCTGGGAGGAGGCAGCGGGTAGCCAGGGGAACACACAGGACCGCCATTAGTGTGAGCGCTGGTGCTGGGCGGCCAGAGCCGCGGCCACAGCAGGGTCGGCGCGGTGCCGGGGAGCAAGCCGGGTGACTGGCCCACAGCTCACCTTCAGGTGCAACCTTCTTGGCTGGTGCTGGTGGAGGCTGCAGGGCCCCCAGGGCGGGTACCCCGAGCACCCCACTGGGCAGGTCCCGCGGCCGGAAGCGCTTCCTCCAGGAGGGTGCACGTCGGAACACTTTGTCCTCCGCCTGCAGTGGGGACACACTGGAAATGTCACCTGCCCTCCTCGCTGCGGAGAGGGTGCCACAGCAAGGAGCGGGGCAGGGTCCCACTCCAGACCCTTTGGAAAGAAGAGAGCCACACTCTGGCCCTCAGTTTCCCCATCTATAAAATGAGTCCGGCTGAAGCAGACACTGCCCTGCACAAGAGGGGCCCCCCCAGGGGACCCGCCACCACCCTCCCATGCAACAGCCTGCCCATGGCCCGGTCACCTCAGACAGGACCTGGGACACCAGTAACCTTTCCAGTCCTCCCCTGGGGCCAGGGGTCAGGAGCCCCGGCTTCCTCGCCATCCTGGACCTCCTATGTCCTCCCCAGGCTGCCCACCTGATGGGCCGAGAGAGGCACGGAGGCACGGATGGGGTCGACCGCCACGGGCGGGCCCCTAAAGGGCCCGTGGGCAGCCCCCTTAGGGGGTATGTGTACCCCTGTCCCAGCTCTGGGCCCAGGAGCACTGCACAGGTACCTGCGAGACCATTTCCTTAACCTCCTCGTCCCTCAACACACACTTCAACTTCTACCCTCCCTGGGGCACAGGCCGCCCCCTTCGTAGTTCTGACCAACTGGGCCCGGCCTGCCCTGCGTCCCAGACATGCAGGTGCCTGGTAAATATCCCTCAGGGCACAGATGGTGGCTGGCTTCCCGGGCAGGCGTCCTGCCCCCAGGGTCATCAGAAATTTTCCTCATCACGTCTGTCCTCCTCTGATCCTGCTCAAACCAGAGCTCACAGCCTCGCTCTGCCCCAAGGAAGGAGCAACCCACCTGCCACTCAGGGACCCCAGCATCACTCTGCCTGCAAACCCCTGGACAGAGGTGCTGCCTACAGCCCTGACTAGAGGGTCTGAGAGACAAAGCTCTGATCCCCAGGAGACAGCCTCTGGGGAGACCTGGCCCAGGGTCCGGGCGGCTGGGAGAGGTATTGGGAGAAGGGCAGCCTGCGGCTCTGGTTCCGGGAAGGGGTTCCGCAGCCCGAGGCAGCTTGGCCCTGCCTCCTCACCGACCTCGTCCCCTCCCCCAGGGCTCCCTTCCTTAGGCTACCTGGACAACATCAGCCCCTGGAAAGCACAGCTCACTAACTTCTACCCCATGACCTGGCAAGGACCAAACCCCAAGGCCCCTAATTCACAGCAAGCACTCACGTCATCCAGCCTCCGGTCTGTGCCCAAGGCCAGCAGGTTGCTGAACTCTCTCTCCATCACCTGGCGGGCCTGCAGTGCACAGGTAAGAGAGGCGAGGGGCTGCAGTTAGTGCGCTCAACGCCACCTGTCGGTCACCTGCTTCCCAAAGCTCCAAGGGCAAACTTCGGGGTCCTCTTACAAGTCAACTGTAAACTTTCGGGTTGTTTGTTACTGATCAAGTCAGGGAACTGCAGTGTTTTAAAGAGAACACCTGGACGGGCAGGAAAAACCCACATTTTGTCCCTAGGAGAAGATCACTCGGGGGTGGGGCACAAATGCCCGTGCAGGCCACAGGGAATGGGGACTTAACTCATCCCTACAGGTTCCCACGGCTCCTCATCTAACACTTCACTTTGGAGGCAGCTCACCGTGGGCTGAGCGGCAGTCTGACGTCTCCTCCACAACTCCTGGGGGGGGTTCACTCGGGGGGGGGGGGTTGGGGAAATGCCAGAAATAAGCAGGTTTTCAAAAACGCCACGAGGTACTCATAGCCTTTCTAACGAAGGGCTCCCCTAAGAGCCCAGCCATGCAGGGGCCAAGGGAGCAAGGAAGGCTGGACAGCGGTGGACCTGCTCCTGTCCAGGGGCAAACCCTGCCCACGGCAGCTGTGTGTGCACAGACAGGAGACCAGAGGTGGACTGGGAACACGGCCTCCTTCTGAATGACCGGGGGAGGGGTGAATTTCAAGCGCCCAGAAGGCACTGTCCTCAGAACAGGGACAGGCAAGGAGCAACTCCAACCGCAAACATCTCCCGAGGGGCGGGAGTGGGAAGGGCAGAGCAGACCAGGCCAGAGGTGGCAGCTACAGACACGATGCATCTCCTAGAACCTCACGGACACACTGGCCCGTGTGCTGCCATTGCCCCCAGAAGGCCACCCGCCACCCAGAACTCCGAGACAAGCAGAGCCTTCCCCTCACACAAGCCAAACATCTCTGCTCCCAGAATAGCTCTCACGGCTCTGCAACTGAATTTTAAGAGGCCTGCCAGCTGCCCCTGGTCCAGACGAGACAGCTAAAGTGATCAGAGCAGAAGTCGGCCCCCAGGAGGAAAGGCTAAAGCAATCGGGAGTGGGCAGAGATGAAGCCTTGGCCCCCGAGGCAGCACGGCCACAGGGCACGGAATCCTGGAAGCTCAGACCTAGTGAGCAAGCCTAGAGGACTGGGGCTGGGGCATTTCTAGGGCAAATACAGTCAGGAAGTCCTTTGGCAAGAGGTGGCACTTCCAGACTCCATCACCCACAAGAAGGTCGTGAGCCTGAACAGAGACAGGCCACAGAGAATTTGGGTGTGTCCCTGGAGGGCGGCCCCAGAACAATGGCAACCTGCATTTACTGAGAGGCCCACTCTTCTGAGCTGTTCTCGGGAGATGGAGCCTGGTTCTGGGTGGGTGACTGGTCCATTTAGCTCCTCGAGATCAGGGCCCAGGCCCAGAGCCCTGAGGTGGGAGACAGAGGACATGTGGGTGGTAGACCCAGGGCCAGTTCTCATCAAACAGTTCGAGTCAGAGGTCAGCTTGCGGAGGGACAGGCAGGGAGTCTCTGCTGCAGAAACCTCACGAGGCCTGTGCCATGTGTGTGAAGCCACTGACTCCTGGGGGGCGGGTGACATGGACCTCCTGGAGGCAAGCCCCGAGGACAGGCCCCAGAGGCCCCACGCTCCTGAGGCCAGTGCGGGCAGGAGTGGCGCCCACCTGGGTGTTCTGCGTGGGGATCTGCAGGGCCAGGGCCAGCGCGCTGTGGTCGAAGTTCTCGTCCAGGGCCAGCAGGGCGCCGTGCACGCCACTCTCCTGCAGGTTGCCCGCGTAGTCCCGCAGCCCGACCGACTGCACCCAGCGAACCACCTGCTCATTGGTCCAGACCAGCACATCTGGAGGAGGAGGAGCGGAGGAACCAGGCTCACTGGGTCTCCGGGACAGAGGAAGCTTCCCAGACCAGGGCCCCCGCGGTTCCTGCTCATGGGCTCCCATGCCCACACCCCTCTCTCTGCCCCGATACCGGGTGCCCTGAGCACCAGCCTGTACGACTCAGGGTCTGGCAGGTGGGCTCCTGCCTTTTCCCCGGGTCCCCGCCCCTGGGCTGCAATGGCTTCTCCTTCCCCCTTCAAGGTCTACTTCCCATCCAGCCTGTGGGTAGTGCCACTATCTGGAGGGGTGACAGCTCACTGCGCAGGGGCTCTTTCTTCTCCACCACCTGAGGGCAGCATCCTCCGGGCACGGGCCTCGTGTCCCCTCGGTTCCAGCCAACGACTCACCCTTGATCTCGTGCTGGCTCTCCTCCCGCCTCCTCTCCAGCTCCTTCCGGTCATAGTTGAGCCTCTTCAGACACATGATGCCGTACTGAAGGCTGGTTCTGCAGGCACAGAGCCCCCGCCCCGCCACTGCCTCAGGGGCCCTGCTCCCGTGGTCTGCCCCGGCCCACAACCACCTGCTCCTCCCCTGTTCTCGGCCACTGCCTCTGCCTCCCCGCCCCACCCTCCCCGCCCCACCCTCTCAGCCCTTCGGACCTGCCAATGGGAGAAAGGTTCTCAGGGGAAAGTGGCCTATCCCTCCCTCCCTCCGAGGAACTGAGGGACAGAGACCTGACGGCCCACCCACCACAGGAAAAGCAGGAGCAGGACGTGCCTTTGTGTTCCCAGGCACTGGACTCCTCACAACAGCCTCGAGATGCTCTAGGTCTTCCCGCCTCTGGGCTCCCAGATGTCATTCCCTGCCCCTCGGTGGCGGGCGGGGGACAGCCCTGTACCCCTGCCCACAGCCTCAGGACCTTTGCACCAACTGTTCTGCTGCCCAGAGCCGGCCTGCTTTCCACCTTTGCTGGAACATCCCGTGCCCACCTGACTACGTGACGCCCCCACACACTCCTCGCCTGGCCCTCATCTTCCCACCCTTCTTGGTGCCCACATCTCCCACCACAGTCAGCAGAGAAGCTCCAGGCGGCTGGGAACCCTGCTTTGCTCCCTGACGGCTGTCACCCCCAGAGCAGTGGCCGGCACACGACTCACGTCCCAGATGCCAGTGAGTGCGAGCACTGAGAGCACTCAGGGGACAGCCCGGACCTGGCGGAGAACCGCAGAAGCCGGGGGCTAGATGGGCCCCCCCAAGGCCGTCCCTCCGAACACCTGCCTAATGTGGGAGCCGGGGCGCCTGGGCCTCAGCACCTCAACTGACAGAGAGCTCACTGCCTCTCGGCAGCGATCAGAACGCCGCCCCCTCACCCCTCCCCTCCTCTCCCAAATACCACCAGCGCACAGCCTCGGGATGCGGTCCCCGGCAAAGCCAAGGGACGGGGGCAGAAACTCCCTGCCAAACCCAACTTCTCTCCCCTCTGTGGCTGAGGTCACTGCTCTGTGAGATCGGACCATGCAGACAGCTCCCTCCTTCGGCTCTGCAGCGCCCCGTCGTCCCCCCGCCCTAGTGCCTGGAGCAATTAATTACTTTGCAGCTCAGAGACACCCCTCCAGACAGCGCCAGCAAGAAGCTAGTGTTGGAAAAGACTTCCGAAAGCCTGCCTCCCCTTAAGCCATACCCGGCCCCCTGCTCTCAACCCAGATGCCTCCGGGGGCCCCGCAGGTGTTTACTGCACGGGGACTGGCAGGCTGCAGGGGCTGGAGGAGCCTACAGCCGGGGAGGTGGCGGGGATGGCAGCCACTGCCTGGCCCGTCCACTGCTCAGTCCCTGCTACAATGTGTCCACAGAGCTTTCAATTTCCAAAGAACCAGACATCCAAAATTTGGGGTAAAATTTCCTAGTGCCCACATTCTGGCAACTAAATTCCTAATCATAAAACTACCAAACAAAACACATCTGTCAGCCACATTCTGCCCAGGGGCCGCCAGTCCAGGGCCCCCCCGAGCAGACACCTCTGAACGGGAGATCTTCTCGGTGAAGAGAACACATCCTGCAGAAGACCCTGTGGGCTCGGAGCTGGGAGGCTCGGAGCCGGAGGCAGATGGGGCCAGGGCCCCAAGGGACCCTCCCCGCAACTCGGAAGGAGCTAGTGGCCCGGCCCAGTCGCTGGACCCTCTGAGTCTCAGGGTAAACACAGAGAACTCAGCAAGCCCAATGACAAGCAACAAAATTCAGCCCTGGGAGAAACTTCCAAGAAAGTGACGCTAAAGAGAAATCACTTTTTGTGTCTTCAGGGTTGAAGGGAGAGAATTTGGCTTTCAAAGGGGGAGCCGTTAACACCCAGGATAGGCCACGGAAAGGGACAGAGCTCCGGTGTCCTGGAGACGGAGCCCAGGGCAGTGGGACCTGGCGGGCGTGGCCGGCCGGCTCCACTCACCGGTGGAAGCTGTCCACCATCTTCAGGTGCACCCGCAGGTCCTTCTTGGTCAGGTGGTCCAGCATGCGTGCGTCCACCAGGCACTCCATGAAGTAGCTGCGGTACTGGGGCAGACCCAGGCTGGGCAGCCACTGGTTCCCGATCCACTCGTGGTTCATGTCCCCGTAGGCCAGCGTCTGGGGGAGGAAGGCAGGGCCAGGCTGCAGCCCGCACGGCAGTTCAGTAAAATTGCGGCTTATTCTCACCCGAGGGCTGGTAGTGGTGGGCGGTGGGGATTTTAAATGGACCTTGTCAGGGTCCCGAAAGGCTACTGATTATCTACGCTGGTGACAGAAGCCGCTACCCAGAGAAAAGGAGCGAGCCCTCCTGCGCCTGCAGCGCCAGTGCCTGTAGGCGGCTGCCAGCTGCATTGGGCGGCCTCAGCCACTGCCACTGGAGGAGGAACTGGACAGGAAAACGCAGGACAGGGCCTGCACTCCCCCACCTGAGCCCCCACAGGCAGCCGCAGTGCGGGCTTTGTGTGGCTTGCATGAAAAAAGTTTTAACAGTTTCACAGGCGCTGACGAGTATTTCTCTGAGCCGGTGATTTCCAACCTCATCCATCTCACGGCACCCGTAAACTACGGGCGCTCTCGGCACACTGAAAAATACGGTTTTGGCCGCTCGGACAAAAGCCAGCTGTGATTCCGTTTCCTTCACGCTGGACAGCTTTGCTGTTGGGCCGCTGTCGTTCTGTCAATCAACAATCTGCAGGAACAGGGCTCGGTGCCCCTGACTGAGCAGGCGCCTCACGTGTTAAACGTTCTTGCGGCGCACCCGTTGAGAAGCGCTGCTCCAAGCAATACACCTCTAGTTTTACTCGCTTCTGGGTTTCCACATACAACTCTGAGGGTGCCTTCCTGGGACTCCGACCCCGCGGTGGCCCGGGGGCTGGGCAGGGGCACACTTCCACTGACCGCCTCCCTGTGAGGACTGGCCCCGCTCCACGCCCCTGCTCTTAGGGGCCCCTGCCCAGCCACTGTCCCCAGATTTGGGTGGCTGTTCACTGCCTGTGTCTCCCTAGAACAGAAGCCCAGGAGGGCTTGGATTGCTCACTTCTGTGTCCAGAGCCTGGAGAGGTCCCTGCAGCCGCTCAGGGGTCGTGACCACCTGCTCACGAAGTGAACGGAAAAGCCTTTGCTGACCCCCCCAGGGCTCCCGAGAGGGGCAGAAGGGACGGGACGGTCCTTCCAACCCATGTCTTCTTATTCCTGAAGGCAGTCTCGCTGGGGGAAGAGGCAGGCATGCGGGGGGCACTGCCCTCCAGGGCTCCGAGCCCACCGCCCTGGGAAGCCAGGGCCGTGGTTGAAGGGGAAACGAGGAGGGGGGCTCCTGGCAGGAGCACCCGCCGGGAGAACGCGGCCCAGACGAGGAGGTCTTACCTGGGCCCAGCTGCCCTCCTCACTGTCCTAGCAGGAACCACGCAGCATGAAGGGAAAGGGGCCAAGTCAAGACGGGGCCACGCGCGCCCTGGACCCATCGGGAGAGAGCGAGGCCCAGGGCAGGGCGTTGGCAAGGTCAAGAGAGGACGGGAGGTCGCTGCGGTGCCGTGCGTTTGGTGAGAGGGCAGCAGAGTGAGCGTGGCCGCAACAGAGGCCACCCCCGAACTCATTCCTGGAGGTGGAACCCCGGCCGCCGGCCCGCCCCCCACAGCTCTCCTCACTCCACCTGGAGGGGAGCAGCGGCTGAGGAACGAACCCCTCCTGCTCCCCCCACACACGCTTCCTTCCCCCCAACCCTGCACCTGGGTCACCTGACTCCAGGCCCAGGCCGACTCACTGTTCTAGTGGAAGTTGCCAGAGTTTCCATCTCTTCATGGGTGACCCAGACATTCCCAGAGGACTGTAAGCAGAGAGGAGACCTAGCGGGTCCTGCGCGTGGGTCCCCTAAGGACAAGGACAGAGCTCCCTCCCAGAGTCCTCCCGCAGGCCCCGCCCACTGCCCAGTTCCAAGTCCCACTGCCCGGGCACAGGGACTGGTCACCCAGTGGCCCCTCAGCGAGGGGGCAGGAATGCTGTGGCCGTGGGACGAGGGCCGTCTGGCCAGAGGTGCATTCCCGAACGCCCACCCCTCAGCCCTGGAGGGGCTGAGCTAAGCTCTGGGCTGGCGGCAGAGCCTACAGGGTGTGGGGGAGGCAGGCACTGGGCCTGCCGCACCCAGAATTGACGACACCCCCCTGCATGCAGAGCAGGAGGGCCCTTTGTGGGGTGGGAAGGAAGAGGAGGACCCAGCCTCGGTCTCGCCCGAGACCACGAGAGCCCCCGCAGAGCTACTCCAGGGCCTGCGACTCCGTCCTGGGGCTCACTCACGGTCCTGGAGGTGGGCGGGGCCGAGGGGCTGGTCAGCGACACCATCTCCTGGATGGCCAGCCGCAGCTTGAGCCGGTGCAGGGCGTTGCTGATGCCGATCTCCCGCTGAATCTCCGTGTCCGACAGCGCAGACATGATGGCGCCGCTCTTGACATTGGCCCGGCAGGCCGCCACGTACCAGGCCGGCATGCCTACCCAGAGCTGTGGGCACAGGCACGGGGCTTCTCAGCCCTTCCCCAGGAGCCGGGCAGCACCCCGGGCAGCGCCAGGCCCAGCCACGGCCTCAGGAGAGCAGACACCCTCATTCCCTGTCTACAGCGGAGACTCTGAGGCCTGGGGAGGGGAGAGCTCTTGCCACCCGGGGCGCCTCCAGGAAGAGCGCCCGCAGCTCAGCAGCCAGGTCACCCTCACCCAGCGAGGGCATCGCTGGGAGCTGTTGCGCGTGGGGGGTGGGGCAGGTGCCAGGTCACACACACGCCTGGCAGGGGAGGAGCAGGCCGGGGACAGTCCTGCCGTGGAGGCCTCGCCCGCACCTGGGCCCCTGACTAGACCCTCTGCCGGCCTACCTCCAGCCAGGAGACCACCGTGGGGCCGTCCCACTGGGCGAAGGGCGTCCCTTTCCTTCGGGCGTCTTCAAGCAGCTGGTGCCTTGTAGGAAGAGCAACGGACTCAGCAGTCCACCCTTGTCTTTCCGCCATGCCGACTCCCAGGGACCAAGGACTGCGCCTCACCCCGGGACTGCCACCTCTGCTCTGCGCCAGGAGCAGCAGGACACCGAGACACAGGGAGGGCAGGGGCGCTCCCTCCTAAATGGTGGGGGGACTGCTCTGTCCGAGCCCCAGCACCGCCTCCTGGCCCCCAGCCCCTGCTGGGCCCACGCAAAGCCACCTCAGTCCAGCCTTGCTGAGCTCTGGCTGCTGAGCCCCCTCCCCTCACAGCCCAGGGGACGACGGGCAGTGGCACCCAGGCTGCCTAGTGGCTCTTACTTCTTCTTCAGCCGCCGGTCCTTCTCTGCCTGGGTGCCCAGCTTGGCAGGCACCAGGGACTCCTGCAGCCCAAGCTCGGAGTCTGTTAGGGGACCTGGAAGGGAAGCGACACCAAGTCAGCCAGACCCTCTGCCTGTCCCCCCCTGGCCTGACCAGGACTGGTGGGGAGACTAGCAGGAAGCTCCTCAGCCCATAAAAACCCAGGGCCTGATGGGACCGCCCACAATTCCTGGAGCCCCTCCTAGGACGGGAGCAGAGACCATGGCCCGTGGCTCCGTCCCGGCTCAGCTGGGTCAGCCGGCCCTTCTCCTTCTTCCCAAACAGGCGGCCGATGGATGACTTGATGCCTTTGCGCTTGGCGCCTTTGTGCAAGGAGTCCTGGCTGCTGTTGCTGCTGCTGGGGTTGCTTCCTGGGTCCTCCGCAGCACTGCGGGTGGCCACGGGGGGCAGGCAGTGGGGGAGGGGGGCAGGAAATGAACGTCAATCACAGCAGGAGGGCCGCAGGTCAGACCATGGGAAGAACTTACAGTAGTGTCAGAGTGGGGTGGGGGTGAGGGGGGAGATCCCAGCAGGTGACAGGGGAGATGTGAGACTGTCTTTCCCCATGGTGTTTTTCACAGACAAGTGAGCTGCTGAGACACCTGGGCAGGTGAGATGGCCTTGGGGACGGACAGGTGGGGCCACTCCCCTTACCTCTTGCCTTCCTCCTGGCTCAGGGCTGGGTGGCCGAGCTTCTCGAGCCGCAGCGTCCTGGGTGAGGAAGGAGGAGAAGTCTCACATTTTATGGTGGCTTTATCCTCTCGGTTCTGTTCCCGAGACACTGGTGGCTGAACAGACAGCGGAGCCATCAGGCGATAGAGGGGGAGAGCTGGGGGCACAGTGGGGAGGTCCAGGGGCCCGGGGAAAAGCTGTGGGGGGGGGCCGAGGACTGACTACAGGGCCCGCATCAGGCCACGCTCACCTGCAGCTTCCTCCTGTGCTTCCTCAAGTCGCTGGGCTGGAAGAGACAGAAGCTGGGCTCAGACTCCCCTCCAGGGACCAGAGTCCACTCCGCAGGGAGCCCCCGGTCTCAGGAGCACACAGACTTGGTGCCTACTGCAGGCCCGGAGACAACATCACCTTTGAAAACAGCTGGCCCAGAAAACCAAGCCAGGGCCCCTCTGAAAGAGCAGGTGGTGTGGGCAGCTGTGGGTTTCTGGAGCACCTGCACATGCACCTGCCTAGGGAGGGGCCCTTCCCGAGATCAGGGCGGGCCGCTGGCCCAATGCCCACTGTCTGTGCCTGTTACGGGGAGACGCGTGGCCTTCGCCAGTCCCCGAAGCTGAGCCCAGGGATGGCGGGGCCGTCCCAAGACCCACCAAGGTCATGACCCCCATTCGGTCCAGGTCTTGGGCAGCACTGCGAGAGGTTCCCGTAGGTGTGGCTCGGCTGACGACTGCAGGGGATCCGCTGGCCAGGGACAGGGCTGTCAGAGAGGTGGGGATGGCGCCACGCCTGTGCAGCTGGGGCAGGTCGAGGGCCTCCATGCTGCCGCTGGTCACTCGGGTCTCAAGCTCCTCGGCTCGGAGCTGTGTGGACTCCTTCTCCTCCTGGATCATCCTGGGAGGTGGCAGAACCTGGTGTCAGCCCCAGTGGGCCAGCAGGAGGCGGGTGTTTCCAGCATTGCCGGGCACATCCCACAGCAGCTTGGAAACACTGTCCTACTTTCTCGTGTGCTGGGCCAGTGGAACAGAACCCCCCAGTTTAACCAAAGCAGTTGCTGGGACGGGAGGCACTTCAGTGAGCGGAGCACAAACCTGCTGGACACCAGCAATCTCGACCCGCCGCCAGCTACGGGGTGGGGGTGGGGGGGGGCGCTGCAGGCAGGCCTGGGCTCTCAGGTCTGTTTCCCAGCACGGGAGTGGTCTGCACCCCAAACACAAGACCTTTTGCTGACGCTGACCCCTGACAGCACGTTCCCCATTCAGGGAATGGGAACAATGACAGTGGGGGTGGGGGTGGCGCTCAGAGGGGAGCGAGGGAGCCACAACCCACAGGCCTCTGCAGCTCTGACGGTGTCTCACTCAGATCTGCTGTCGGCCATGAACATGAACCGCCTCCTCCCCGAAAGGCAGGTTCTAGGCCTGTCTCGGTGACTGTTTCAGGCCTCACCGGGGAAGTGGGGACCCACATGAACCCTGGCTCTGCACCTCACTGCTGCTTTGGGCAAATCGGTCAGCCTCCCCGTCTGTGTTCCAAAGTGGGGACACTGCTGCCTCCCCAGAGACTGCGGCGAGACTGGCCACAGGCTTGGGGAGCGGGACCCGCCCCTCAGCATCTGACACAGCAGCTCCTGGCCCCGGGGTCCTGGCTCTTGGTGCCTTGGGCCCAGTCTTGGGCCCAGCGGGGGGCCTGAACCTGGGGCCCAGAGAGGCGGCACTCAGCCTGGCACCCCACCCTGCAGACGCCCTCGCCTGATCTCCTCGTCGATGGCGTCAAGCTGCTCCTGCAGCATCAGGGCCAGGGTCTGTGCATCGGAGCGGCTGCCGGGGGAGACGGTGTCCGCAGGTCTTCCTGGACCCTCCTCGTCCACATCGGAGACGTCAGGGTCACTGTCGAAGGCAGGGGTGGCCGTAGGGGCCCGCACACGTGGCAACGGACACGGCTCCCAGTCCTTAGCAGAGAAGGAAGAGAGAGCAGTCAGAAACCTGACCTGGGGGAGCAGCAGGGACGTCTCTGGGGAGGGGGGTCAGGAGTGCAGAGTCGCAGGACCCCCCCAGACCTACAGGTGCAGAATCAGCACTTTGATAAGTGCTCTGGGTGGTTTATTTGCATGTTGGGGTCTAAGACACAGTCCTGGACTGTTACAAGGAACTGGACATATTGCAGAGACAGATGAGCCCCGTCGAACACTAGTTTTGTGGCCACAAAGAGGCTGTTTATGCGCCCAGTGCCTCGGTTTCCTCATCTGTGTAATGGGGTTGTCATAGTGCCTGCAAGCGGTCGTGAGGATGGCAGCGTCTGGCACAGAGTCAGCACTGTTAACACAAAGGGTGAAGACCCCAGGGCTGTCTCGTGTCCCTGCTCTGCACATGGGAGGGCCCGCCGGTCAAGCCGAGAGGGGGCAGCTTCTCCAAAATCACCCGTGGACCTCCCTGGTGGACAGAGGCCGGTGGAGAGGGCACAGGTTCCTGCAGGCAGGCTCAGCAAGAACCGAGCTGGGACAAGGAAGGGGGCCAGGGCACGGAAGGGCCCGGGGCAGGGCTGTGTTCTTATGAACAAAGTGGTGAGGGGAGAGAAGAAGGTGCCTTCAGACTACGAGTCCCCTTTCTCCACCTGCACCTTCTGGTGGCCGGGAGCAGGTGGGGCCCTGGGTGCAGGACAGAGAGGGCCAGCCCGGAGCCAGGCAGCAGCCAGCCTGCCCCTCCTGCCCCAGGAGGGCTCAGCAGGGACTCTCTGCAGCTTCTCAGGAACCTCCAGGTGCCACCTAAGGGCCAGCCACTCCGTCGTCCCACCCGTCTCCCCATAAACCACGGCTTTGTTCCACAGAGCGTGCCGATGCCCTCCTGCCCCCCCCGGCCCCCACCCCGACCACACGCCTGCACACCCAGGCACACGTGCACACGCTTCAGTGGGGCCTCAGGGGCCAGGAGGCCGGGGGCACAGCTGTTGCAGCTGCCAAGGCCCCACCCCTGGGCCACAGCTGTCGCTGACTTGGAGGGTGGGTGCAGGGAGAGGGTTTGCACCGCACGCCAGCGGCTGTGAAACTGGAGCCAGGCACGTGGCCTGACAGACCCCCAACTCCCAGGAGATGCCCCCACCTCCACCCTCACCTTGGCAGGCTCCTCCCGCAGTGAGTAGCGGCGCCGCAGGCCCGGGGGCACTGTGCTCAGGGAGAACCGCAGGTCCACAGCGCTGCCCGTGTGTGACCTTGTGTGGGGGGCAGGGAGGGAAGGTAGGGAGTGAGCCAGCTCACACCCACTGGGCCCGCAGGGTCTCAGCAGGACAGGAAGCTAGGTCCGTGCCCCAAGGGCTGCCGTGTAGGCAGGAGTTTCATTCACTCTCTGGTGCCTGAGGCATCAGGCATCCAGGGGACAGAGTTCTAGGAAGGCAGTGTTCCAGTTATAAGAAGCACCTTCGAATAGTAAGAGTGGGCTTATGACGCAACTGGCAGCTTTAAAAAAGCTCAGCTTCCCATCCAAGTATTCACAGAGGTCCCGCAGCCCCGACATGTGTGGCGCCGTGATGCTGGAAGGGACCTGGCAGGCCTCTCCAGGTCCTTCGCTCTGAGGGACACAGTCTGCTCCTGGGCCTCCTGCCGGGCCCGTCCCCTCCTCTCCCATCATCTGGGCTACGTCCTGGCCGCAAGCCCTCCCAGACTCACTCCTGTTCTCGGGGAGCTTCAGGAGGCCCTGCTGCTGAACCCTAGAATCTATTCCAGCCGTGGGGTTTTAGGGTCCTGGTGACAACCCTCTGGGATGTCTAGGTGCCCCCCCCAGTCTGGAGCCCTGAGCAAGCCCAGAGCAAAAGGACAGGGCAGGTGACCACAGGCCCACAACACAGCTGGAGAGAGAGGGTTTCTCTTCCCCGCCCCCGATGACACTCTTCTGCCATTGGCCCCAGTTTTGTGATGGGCTCAGGGTGTCTGCAGTCAGAGCCGAGCACCCAACCACTAAGGAAAGCAACTAGCGGCCTGTGGCTGGTGTGCCCGGGGCCACATCTTACTGATTCGGGGGCCGTCTCAACTGCATAGCCCGCAGCAAGACAGGAGTCCCATCCCTGCTTCTAACCACTTCCACACAACGCGTGACCAGTGCGGAGGTGGACCCGAGGCTCACCACTGACGCCCAGACTCACCGCCCTTCCCTAACTACAGCCCTACCCTGGCACACACTGGGTACATTCCCTCCCCTCTCTGCAGGGGAGGGGTCCAAGCTGCCCTGAGATCCCTGCTGCCTAGGGGTGCAGGTCTAAACACTTTGGGGAAAACAGCCAGGAGCTGCAGCTCTTGATTGGACGCTCCCGCTTCAGTCTCCTCCTCATCCCGCCTCTGGGAGGGAACTGCGGGCGGCAGCACACCAACCCTCCAGGACACACGCCGACGAACCCCGAAGTCCCCCACGACGCTGGCTCACTCAAACCCTGGGGAAGCTCCCTTGCCATCTCTGAAAATGCTTTCAGGAAGGGACGCCACCGCCATGGGACTGACAGGAAGGGGCTCCCGGGGCCCCCCACCAACCCCACACCTGCACCCAGGCAGGTGCAGCTCACACAGCAGCTGCGAGGACAGCATCACTGGAGAGCCAGAGGGACCCAACCCTCTCCGTGGACGGGTGGGGAGCCGGGGCAGCCCCCGGTGTCAGGGCTCCCGTCTAACTGCCCAGTGGGCCCTCCAAGCCTCCATGTCCCCACCGCCCCCAGACAGCAGGAGGACCCTGAGGTCCTCAGCAGTCTTTCGGTGGGAGGAAGTCTCTCTCCTCGGGGTCCAGGGAGGACCGCTCCCAGCACGCCCAGCCTCCCACACTCTAGTACCTGAGGTGGACACCATCCACGAACGGCCCCCCGCGACCCTTCAGCTGGTCCACCTCCTGGCGCAGCTTCTCAATCTCCTCGGACAGGCGGCCCTGTGCCAGGCAGAGCCAGGGTGGGGTGGGGACCAGGGAGGGGCAGAGAGGGCAGAGAGGGACAAAGAGGGCAGCAGAGTTGGGGAGACGCAGCCGAACACACCAAAAAGCGCACGGCCAGGGCCCAGGCCGGGCCCGCAGGCCACAGCAAAGAAACGGATCCAGCGGAAGGGCGAGGAGAGGCGGGCAGGCAGGGCCAGGAGAGGGGTGTGTCTGGGACTCAGGAGCAGGTCTGCAGAGCCCTCAGCACACTGGCAGGGCCCTGGAGGCTGGCGGTGCCCCAGAGACACTGCTGAGGCAGCACAGCCACCCATCCTCCCTGGGTCACAGGGCCAGAGGCCTCACTAAGCCCTCTGTTGGGTCCTCACTGGGCCCTGCATCCCTGCTGCCCACCCTAAGCCCTACGCCAGGGCCTCAGGTTCTTCTTTACGTGCGGGTGCAGTGCACCTGCCGCGGGGCTCCCGTCAGGATTAGTGGAATAACGGGTGCTCACAGAACAGCACTGGGCCTGCTGTGCGAGGGAACCACAGCGGCTGTGCCCCGCACAGCGGCGCCTCCCCAGCCTGCCAGTGAGCAGGCGGCTGGGTACCTTGTGGTTCTGCTGCTCCTCGATCTGCCGCTGGGAGCTCTCCAGCTCCTGCATCAGTGAGTTCTGGGGAAGAACAGCAGTGAGACAGGGGCCTGCCAGTGCACCCCTGCCTGACCCCCCGCCCCACTGCACCCTTCTTCACCTTCACAGTGGCTGGTCACAGGCACCCAGGCCATGCCACCCTCACCAACCTCTCACAACGACCCCGCCCCTTTCTCCAGGCCCCGCCCTCCACAAAGCCCCGCCCCTTCCTCTGGCCCACCCCTCCAGCCTCACCCCACAGCACCTTCTCCTCCAGGGCCGCCATGCGCTCCTTGAGGTGGAGCTGCAGGCGCTCGTTGGACTCGCTCAGCAGCCTGTCCACGGTGTCTGACAGCCTCTTGTTGTGGTCCTCGTTCATCTTCTCCCGCTGGCGCACCTGCACGGTCAGCCGGCTTCGCACCGTGCACCCAGAGCTACCCCGCTGCCTGCCCTGGACACCGGTCCACCCACCCCACACTCTCCCTCCCGGCAGCCTCACTCCAGCTCTGCCAACCACCTGCTCCGGCCTCTCTGCTGCTGGGTCCCTGGCCAGGGTCTTCTGCCCACCTGCTTCCTCCCTGCCCTGTCCACAGACCACCCCAGGAGGCTGGGCTGGGCAGGAGGAACCTCACCCTTGCCAGCTCCTGGTTCTTCTCCTCCAGCTGGCCCTCCAGCTGCCGCAGGTGCTCCTCGATGTTGCCGTGCCGTTCCTCGGCCTGGGGAACAGGGACAGGGACAGGTCAGTGGCAGAGCAGACTTGGTCCTGGGATAGCGGGGACAGCCAGGCTGCAGGTACCACCACCAGAGCCCCAAAGCTGCCACGGAAGCACAGAGGCCCTGGGGCGATGCTCAGGATGCTGCTTTCCTTCTCCCCAAGAGTGGGGGATTCGTGGGTGAGGACTGCTCTTCCAACCGAGAGACACAGGTAGGCTTCCTGCAGTGGGGACATGCAGACCCCCAGGCCTGGCCACTTGCCTTGGTGAGGGCCGCAATCCTCTGAGCCAGCTCAGCCTCCACCTCCGGCAGCGTCTCTGCCCTCCGCAGGGTCTGCTGCAGCTTCTGCTCGGCCGTGTCCAGCAGCTCCTGCAGGTGTCGCGCCTTCTCCTCACACTGGCAAATGCATCAGAAGCATCATGTGGAGGGGCTCCCGCAGCCCCGCAGCCCCGCAGCCCCGCAGCCCCGCCAAAACTCCAGGGCAGGAAAGGAACAAGAAACACCCCTGGCTCTTGGCTGCCTGTGGTGACCTGCAGGACCCCAGGGGTTCCTGGGCCACCAAGGGTAGGTCCCCACAGGACAGAGACACCAGAGTCAAGCACGATGCCTCCAGGCCACATCGGGAGCAGGTACCTGGCGGTGCAGGGACTCCTTGTTGGCCAGCTCGTTCTCCAGTTTGTCGTTGAGGTCATGAATGGATGTGGCCTCACGCTGAGCAGCCAGGTAGCGCTTCTCCAGCGTGGCGATTCGCTCCTCCATGTCCTCCTTCTGGGCCAGAGCCTGGGCACGGGAGCAGGGGACATGGGGAAGGCCACCAGCATCTCTCTGCCCCAACCCCACAACTGCCGCACTTAGCACACCGGGCGGGCCGAGCCCTGGTCACCTCCCGCAGGTCCCGCTGATGCTTGCTGCTCCGCTCCTCCGACTTGATGAGGTCCCGGCGGGCTGTGCCCAGGTCCTGCTCCAGCTCGGCCACTGCTGCAGTCAGGGTGGCCAGCCGCTCCCGGGCCTGGCCCAGCTCCAGGTTTTGCTTCTCCAGCAGCTCCTGCAGCTCCTCCAGCCGAACCACATCATCCTGGGGGACGATGAGCCATCGCTGGTCTGTTGTCAGTGCCCCAGGAAGGTGGCAGGAGGGATGGATGGCTGTGCCCCAGCTTCTGAGCACACCTCCAGACACACCTGCCTCCCTCCAGGCCCCAGCTCACGCCGAAGACCAACACCCTTGCTCTGCCGTGTGCCTTTTCAAAAGCAATGGCTTCTAGCTTGACAGGCCATCTCAGCACCCGGTAACCTAGAGAGGGCGTGACTGAGGGACACAGGCTCAGGGACAGACGGGGTCTTGCCTGAAGCTGACACACAGGTAGGTGGGCAAGCACGCTGTGTGCCTAGCAGTGCGCTTGGGGCTACAACAAAAATCTACCCATTTCTCTGTAGGTGGGGTGGGGGGAGGAGGAAAGAGAAGGGGAATATTGGAGGAAGCCCCGAATTCAGTTCCAGCAGTCACTCTACAGAACAGGAAGGGGCAGGACCCCCACCTCCTGTCTGGGGAAAACATGCCCCCCGCTATGCGGTCCCCATGACCCACCTTCCACAGGCGCTTCAATCCCAGGTCCACAGACCCCTCTTCCTCTGCCGCTCCATCCCGAACTCCTGCCACCTGCTGCAGGGCAGACACCTGCAGGGCACAGCCCCAGCGCAGTGAGTCAGAGACAGGAGGACCTGTCCTGTGCTCCAGACCCTTTCGGGGCACCCGCCGCTCCTCAGCCAGCAGTCTCCAGCCAAGACAGCAAGCCAGCAAGCCAGCAAGCCAGCAAGGGGAATCTGACGAGGAGCCGAGTGGGGCAAGGGGGTGAACCAGCCTTGGCTTCCAGCTCAAGTGCAGGTGGAGGGTGGGCAGGTGCTTACCTGCTGGTGGGCACCTGCCAGCTGCTCCTCCAAGGTAGAGACTCGCTGCAGGGCCGCCCGCAGCCGCTCTCGCACCTGCCCAAGGTAAGAAGGTGAAGGGTGGAGGAGGAAGCAGAGACCCCACTGAATGCAGGGAACAGCAGGGCTTGGCCGACCACTGCTGGCACGAGGCACAGAGGCTCCGCCAAACACAGTTCTGGGGAAACCTAAGTGGAGGGCCTGGGCCCTGGGCAACAGCCGAGGGGGCTCCCAACGAAGCTGGAAGGCAGCTTTCCTCCCATGGGGGTGCAGAAGTCACGGAGGAGGGGGCCAGGCTGGTACCTTCTCGTCCAGGGCCTTGTGGTGCTCAAACAGAGACTTGAGGGCCTTCAGAACCTCCACCTCACTGGAGACCCCTGACGGTGACTGGGCCTGGCGTTTCACCACAGTCATACGCAGCGAGCGCTCGTGGCGGGACACCAGGCACTCCAGGTGCTCCAGGAGCAGCTGGCCGGGAGTAAGGAGGCCGGGGAAGGGCCCAGGTGAGCACAGCCGGGTATACCCCATGCCGGCAGCCCTAGCCTCTCCCCTGGGACCCCGACTGCAGGTGACAGCCAGCGCTGATGGTGGAACCATCTGGCTGTCACCCCAGACACAAGGCGGGGATGCACCTGGCCTGGCCACGGGGTCCACCCCACACACATGCCAGGTCACGCCGCTCACCCTCGTGTTGTTCCGCTCTGCTTTCAGCTCCGATATCTCTTCCTCTCGCTCTAGAAGCTGCTCCCGACACAGGCTCAGCTCCCGGGTCAGGGTGGCAAATTCCTGAAAACCCCACAGCCCCTCACTGGCTGGGGCTCCTCTGACCCTGCCCCCGGATCACTGCCTTTCCATCCAGGCCCAGGGAGGTCACGCCTGTCACACCCTGGCAGGCCCGGCCGGTGCTGGCTCACACCCCTGCACTCACTCTGTCACAGGACTCCACAGCACACGAGGGCCACCACCCCCAGCAGACTGGTGCTCTGTCCTCGCCCCTCCCCCAGCGCTGCCTGGTTCAGCCCCCAGAATGCCTCCCACCTGCCTCCCCAACTCAGCCCACCTGACACAAAGCACAGCGTTGTCGGGAGTATTTCCAGCTTGTCTCACGGCTCCTTTCCATTTGCCCTAATACCTCATCAACCTGAGTCACCTGCTGTTTCCACACCTTTGCTGCACAGGTCCCCCCCCCACCCCCCGGAGAACCCAACCCTCTGTCACCACGTGAGGGGATCACATCCCCCTCAGGACCTGCCCAGCCCCCCCGCTCTGAAAACCACCCGGAACGGTGGGGAGAGCACCCACCACACACCAGGCCTGTGCCAGACTCCCAGACAGGGCCCGAGACACGTGACCCCTGCCCCCACTGAGCTCCCGGTGCGGGGCTGGGGTGCAGTCTCTGCTCTGCCCCACACGCCATGTGATCTCGGACATGTCACTGAACCTCCTCCCTCTGATCCGGGAGGCAGAGGCCCCGTCCTCCAGTGTCACTGTGAGGACCCAGAGAGCCACCTGCTCACACTTCTCCAGTCCCTGGGGCTCGTGTCTGTCTCAGTCCTGGGCTGTGAGCACCAGGGGTGGAGACGGGCTACCTGCCACCCCAATTCTGCCCCGGGGCCCCGTCGTGCTACTGAAAAGGTGACAACCAGACTCTGGGCCCACACTGGTCCCCACGTGGGGACAGGCCCGCAGCTGCGTGTTGAGCAGCCTGGTTCTTTGGAGCCTCGCCAACAGCGGGGCAGCCATGAGCCACTCACTGGTCTCAGGCTCTCATGTCATCGTCTGTGAGACAGACAGATGCTGGCAGCAGCAACACCTGCGTCAGAGCCACAAGGACCTGGGTGAGTCTCAGGGAGCACACACCGGTTGGTGCTGCTGCTGACCGAGGAGCGTGACAAGTGTCTGGCTCCTGCCTATTCTTCTCTGTGGAACACCTCTTGTTTTTTAATCTAGGTGATAAGAGGGGGCTCCCCACCCAGCACCTCCAAGAACAGGGTCTGGGGAGCAGCAGCCAGTCTCGGGTGCCACCTGCTGGCCACAGTGGCTCATTGCAACAGGCAACTCCAGCAGGGTTCCTGCCCGCATTTCTCCAGGGCACCAGAGTGCATCCCGCAAGGGGCTGAGGAGCCGTGGAGGCTCTGTGGATTCCACCCGCCCAAAGGCAGCTGCAATGCCCTGAGCTGAGGGTCCCAGGACGCTGGGCTCAGCAGGGTTGAGGAGGGGCAGAGAGAAGTGCCGAGGTCAGGCCTTACCTGGGGAAGGGCAGAGTTCAGGTGGCGCTGCAGCTGGTCACGCTCATGAAGAGCATCCTGGAGCTGGCCCTGCGTAGCCACCAAGGTCTCCTGACTCTCTCGGAGGGACTCCAGCAGCTTCTCCCGCTCATCCAGCATGTTCACCATCAGCTGCTCAAAGTTGGCGTCTGTATCGGCGCTGTGTGGGGGCCCCAGAGGGTCCCCCTCGTTGATTGTGGGCATCACCTCACACATGGTGGGGGTGGGCAGGGCCTTCTCTCATGGGGGACGGGAGGGGGGTCACAGGACTGGCACCTCCAGGAGGACTCAGTGCACAGGTCTCAGAGTGGGCAGCGCCAGGCGAATGGACAGGTGCACCAGGGCTTCTCCCGGGGCATCAGTTGCTCTTGCTCTGAAAGGGGCCAGGTGCCCAAAGCGCCCCTGTGGAATGGAGCCCAAGGACCTGGCTTAACTGGTCAGGGCTGGGGATGGGTGCCCCGTGTCCCCAGGCAGGCGAGCAGCAGCCGAGCGCGGCCATGGCGGGCAGCAGCGAGAGGGGCTGGAAGAGGCTCCCGTGCTTAGACTGAGCACTGGAGCCAGGCAGGGTCCCCACTGGGCCCAGCGACACCCATGGTCCTGGAGGGCAGTAGTCTGCGGGAGAAGAGACTGCCGTGAGGCCTGGCGGAGTGAAACGGGGTGTCCAGGGAGGGCGGAGGGAAGGAAGGGAGGTGCAGCCCCTTCTCGGCTTACTCAGTTCTCCTGAGGAATGCTCTGCCCACCCACAGCCTCTGCCCCCTGCTCCCACACCTCAGCTGTCAGAGTGCAACGCACAGGAGTGGCTCCCCCACTCACGTGGCTCCCTGGCCAAATATAGAAATGATTCAGTTAGCGGCAGGCTGCCCAGAGCCCTCCTGAGACCTGGGGTGGGAGAGGGTGGGGGGAGGAAACAGGGTCTCTGCCCCTCTTCCCCAGCTTGCACCCCACACTCTGGCCAAGGTAGGCAGAGAAGGGGCTGCAGGGCTGTCAGTGCCGCTGGGTCCCACACAGGGTGGCTCTGCGTGGGTCACTGGTGCACCACGGCTCCTTGGAGCAGCTTGGGCTGGCACACAGGCTCGGCACTCGGGGAGGAGGCTCTGGCTCAGCGCCCCCATCCCGGACCCTGGCATGCAGCCTCAAGTGTTCATTCTGCATTCACTGCTGGGCAATCCAGGGGACCCAGGACGGACGTGGGGTGGGGCTGTCACTCTCTCAGGGCAGGGTTGGGGTGGGGGCTGCTCAATGCTTGGCATCTTCTCCCCCCCATGGAACTGCCCATTGCTGGTGCTGCCGGAAGCAGCGGCTGGGGCAGTTAGCATGGGCACAGCCTGGCTCCAGGAACGCCACGGGCCTGGCACGAAGATGCCCAGAGGTCAGGGCATGGAGGCGTGATGAGGAGGGCCGCATGCGGCTGGGGGTTTTCTGCCTGCAGCGGTTCTGACGTCCCTGCTGCTGGGAGGCCACCACCCGAGTCACATGCAGAGGGAGCTGCCCTCGGAGCCCCTGTGACACGAGATAAAATGTGAGGCGCCCCGCACCGCAAGGCCCCTCAAACAGTACTTTCCTTCCTTGCCCTTCCCCTGCCCACATGGGAGACACTGGGACAGCTTCTTCTCCACCCCTCAGGTGGCAGGCTGGGAGAGGACAGGACACGTGGGGACCCAGTGTGAGGTCGTAAGTCAGACACTGGGCTGAACCCAGCAGGAGAACCAAAGAAGGACCAAGCCTCTTCCACCCAAACCCACCTGCCACCCACCCCCAGAGTCCTGGTGATGCAGGCAGAAACAGGGACTGACAGGGAGGCTGGGGGGGAACGTGGGCCTGGACCACCCAGAGGCTAGGGAGCCAGCACGAGAACCGCAGAGCTCACTCCACAGCCACCCCTGAGGGCCCAGTGGTTACGGCAGGCATGTGTTTGCCCACACACATGCACACGGGAGAAGACAGGACATACATACATGTGGAGATACATGTGCTCCCAGACACACTCTGACCCATGGGATCCTGTCCCCAAGCTGACAGTCACCACGGAGGCAGAAAGTAGGACCCTGGTCTGCACCTGCCCCCCTCACTGCCACGTCCCTGCCCTCCCAAACGGCAGAGGCCAGACCTGCCATCTCACTGATGCTGACAGCCATCCCTCCCACACCCACCCACAGTGCCCAGGACCCTACTCCCGGAGGGCTCCACCTGTGAGGCTGAAGGCCGCACGGGCCCCCACACCTTTCCAAGCTCAGCACGGCCAGGTTCTCACCCCTCTCCCTCTCCCACACCTGCCCCAAGAAGAAATGAGGGCACGGAAGAGGAGGCCAGGCTGGGGCAGGAGCCCTTGTGTCAGAAAGCATGCTGAGGCGCTCAGGGACGCTGAGCGTAAAGGGACCCAGAGCTGGCGCCGAGGAGAGCAGCTGGGCGGCCCTGGGCTCGTCACCGCCTGCCGAGGCCTCTGCTGTAAGATGAAACCCGTGACCCGTTTTGCCCACCGTAGAGGGACAGACTCAAGGGTAAGCAGGGCCTGGAAACGCAGAATGCGCCACGACTGCAGGGGAGTAGGGCCCACCCAGTGGGGCAGGTAAGGGTGGGCTTGCGGGTGGGTTTTTGAAGCTCTTTACAGGAAAGGGCTGGGAAGTGTTCAGCCCGCCCGCTGTGACATGCTAGCTGGTCCAGCTTGGCCTCTTCCAAATCCTCCTGGTCATTCTGGCAACTGAGAAGCTGGCTGCAGTGCCACCAGCCCTCCCCAGCCTCCCTCCAACCAGGTGCCAGGAAGCGACACCACTTCCCCCAGCACCAGCACGTACATCCAGGTGCCCTGCTGAGGGCACCAGTGTGGCAGCCACAAGGGGGCCTCCTTCTGGCTATAGGACTCCATCAGCAGGCTGCCACCTCGACCCAGCATGGCCCTTCCACTCTGGCATGTCCCACCAGTGACACACTCATGTCCTGGTCCAGGGGCAGAAGCCACCCTCCCCAAAGCCGGCATTTGTGGGGGGTCTGTGGGTGACACCGCAGAAGGGGTCTCCAGGTGAGCAAGGGTGTGAGTGTGTGTAGAGGAAGGGGCTGGGCAAAACCAGGCCTGTGGGCTCACGAACGTGGTGGACACAAAACCTCCGAGGCCTCTAGGACTCCCCTGAACTTAGCCCTGCCTTTTCCTAGCGAACGGGAGGGATGGGCACTTGAGTCTGATGCTCTGGCGGGTCACACACTCAGGCTGGCTCCCTGCAGCCCTACCAGATGGCAGCCCCACCACTGCGAGAGAAAGCGGCAAGGGCCAGGCTGCCACCCTGCAGAGGCCATGGGGCCAGTGCCTAGCTGCCAGCGAGTGCTTAAATGCAGGGCCCACAAGCTGGGCCAAGAGGGAACCTCAGGACGTGAGCCCCTCGTAGCAAAGGGATAAAAGGAAGGTCATCCACCCTACCACCTAGTTACATTATATATACACGTGCTCCTAAAATCACAGTACACAATGGACATTCCTGTAACATACATGTAACTAACACTGTTCAGAGTTAAAGACCTAAACCCACACACCATGCTCAATGGGCCCTTGGGGGTTTCACTGTATTTACTGCCGACAGACTCGAATGACACCTCACTGAGGTGGAGCATCACTGTCCCAGGTCCTCAGAGGCTCCTCTGTTCCAGGTTGAATGGTTCCGGTTGCAGGGAGGCCCCGCTTCCGTGCAGTGCTACAACGATGCACTGAGCAGACTTCCACAGACCCCATGCTGAGCTGGGTCTTGTTATGGGTACCAAAGGCCCATACGATGCAATCCCAACCCTCAGGAAGTTCATGGCTACTTGAGAGAACGCAGCTACACAAGCAACAGTTGGACAGCACCCCAGGCAGAGGAGCATGTGACCGACCACCCAGCAGCTGGCACAGGCCGGGGGTCGGCCTGGGGGCCCGTTGCGGTCTAACCCACTGACTTTGCTCCTCCCCTCCCTTAGAGTGGAGCGGCTCCAGCGCAGACCTGTCTGGCCTTGGAGCTGGCGTCACCTGGAGAAACAGGAGAGCCTCGAGGGAGGCGGGGACTGCAGCACCCAAGGCTCTCTGAGGGCAGAGCTGTGAGCCTACTGGGTGATTCTTCGGGCTCTGGGGCTATACCATCCCAGCCCCTAGGAGCAACCCTTCAGAGTTTTTCTCCAAGTAACTTTTACTCTGATGGCCACTCAAAGGGGCACGTCTGCTCCTGCAAGCCAGCCCCACAGGCCTTCCAGAGCTAATTGTGGATCAGTGAGCTGGCAGGCCAGAGGGGGCACAGAGGGTGACTTCTGGCGGCTGCAGTGCCCCACTCCCTACCCTCCATGCTCCCAGGTCTCCACCTGGGACCTGGGGCAGCTTCCTGTCCATCAGTACCCCCTGCTCCATACCGAACCCTCCTGTGCAGCTCCAAAGCTCCAAAGACGACGCCGTGGTTCCACAGCAACCCATCCGAAGGCCTAAGCCCCAGCCAGAGGACTCCTGGTGAGAGGACCCCTGCCCCTGGCACGAAATCGTTTCAGCAGCTGCCATACATCCTGCAGCCCTCGGGGCCCCCAGCTCCTGCTGAGTCTGAGCCCTGCCTCACTGCCTGCTCAGCCCGACTCCTCACCCTGTCCCCAGCTCCCTCACCAGGGCTCTGGTCCTTCCAGAGCCTGACTGACAAGTCTCTCCAGCTCGGAGTCCGGAGTGAGGGAGCCCCGGGAGCCTGGCTGCTGGCCCTGCCCACCCCCAGCAGCACAGGCCCCAGGGCTCTGACATCAGGACGGCTGGGCAGCACTCACAGGGTGAGCAAGAGGGTGAGCACTCCCTCCACGCCCACTGCCATTCAGAGACTGGACATCCCACTGAGCCAGGGGTCACCACAGACAGCGGTTACCTGGCACAGCATCAGCCAGGTAACCACTGTGCCGGTCACTGTCCCCTTAGTCTGAGGTACCATGTGCCCCACACAGCCTCCTGAGGCCTCAGGACAAAATCCTAGAGAAGAGCCAGGGAAAGCTTTCCCACCGTGCCCCCTGCAGAGGCAGCAAGTTAACAGTGGGAGCGGGTGGGTGACTCAGAGTCCAGTTCGGACCCTTCTAATCCAATGACAATATAACAAAGGGGGGTGTGGAGGGGGGGTGGACAGAGTGCCTGCTGTGTGGCCTTTCAACTGCCCCACAGCCTTACATCGCTTCAAAGGACCCAGCAACTTGCACTGTGCCTGGTTTACAGTAAGTACCCAATAAATGTTTGCTGAATTGTGAACTAAGTACTAAGTATCAGTCCCATGGCCCCTGGAAAGGCTGAGGAGGTCCCTGAACCCTGGCTGCTGCAGGGTCCCCCTCAGCTCCCGCCGGGGGAGAGGACTCCCCCCCCCAAGCACAGCCGTGACCACTTGTTCACCACCGGCAGCAGCCGAGCAGCAGCGGCCCCTCTAACGGACACCGCCCGGACGCCTCCCTCAGAGGTGACATCAGCGCCTCCTGGCCGTCTGTCCCCCACCCCCATCCTTCTCAGAGACAAGCGCCCACAGCACATTTCCACGTCCTCCAGCCAGCCCGGGCCGCTCTCCTGCCGCTCGTCACCGAAAGCTGCAGGGTCTGCTCTGGGAAAGGCGCTGCGGGGTGGAAAGTCAGCTCTGCGCCCGCACCCTCCCAGCCCTTTCCCAGCAGCGCCACCCTCGCCCCCGCCTTGGCAGACCTCGGCGGCCCTGCAGAGACTGGCATCACAGGCTCTGCTCGCGTCCGGCAGCAGGAGGACAGGAGCCAGTGACAGGGAGAAGGGGCACTGCAGGTGAGGCAGGGAGGCTGAGGACCCCCACCTCAGGGGAGCCCGACGTCCTCGGACCCTCATGTGCCCCAGGTATCTCTAGGGCGGAGCTGACCAAGGAGCTGAGGAGCTTCTTCTTCACTCTCCTGGGACTGGGTGGGGGTGGCACAAGAGCGCAGTCCCTCCGGCTTCCATCAGACCCCCAGCTCAGCCCCCTCCTCCGAGGCCGACAGCGGGGCGCAAACTCCACCCCACACAAACTGGGCATCGCAGCCAAGCTCACCCCAAGGGCGGGGGGGCAGCCACGGTCCGCAAAGGGGGCGGAATCTACGTCTGCAGAGTGAGAGGGGGCTGATGCCAAACGCACGCGCCAGGCACTCCTCCCCAAACGGTGCAGCAGCCGGAGGGGGGAACATAGACATCCACCCCAAGCCCGGACTCTGGACCCTCACCTGCCTGCAGTCTCCGAAGACAAGACTGGAGACGCGTAGGTCGGCTCGGCATCCAGCTCCTGGCACTGCGGAGGCCTCACGAGTCCCTAGCCGGACACCAAGCAGCTGCAGCCTCCCAGGCATGTGCCCCGCCTCCTCCAGTGAGGCCCCGCCCCTCCCGTGAGGGCCCACCCCTCACGTGACCAAAGGCAGCTGCATCCTCCCAGGGCAGAGCCCCGCCCCCTCAACAGGTCTGACCCCACCCCCAAGAGGCGGGGCCTCTCAATACCCACCTCTCCCAGCAGCACCCCGCCCCCACTTGTGACCTAAGAGCAGCTGAGTGGCTGCGCACAGTCTCAGCTGGGCCAGGACCAGCGCTCCCAGGCTGCCTTGGAAACTCGCCCCCTCCCAAATCTAGGTGCTCTTTTCATCGGCTGGTCCCGACCTTGTGGTCAGTGGTTTTGTCCACTCTCACACCTCCTCCCTCTAGCCCATTTAGTACTTTCCCTTTGGTCACACCCATTTTCCAGTGGAGAAACTTGAAATCAAGACACATTTCTGTAATGTTTGTAAGTGAACAGGATCGCCTGTCTCCACACAGGCCCCTGGCGGAGCTAACACTGTTACTATGAAATGAGATGTCCCTGGCACATACAACCCACAGCAACCCCACGCCCCCGAGGTGGGGCCTGCAGCTTCCCGCACCTGCGCACTACACTGCGTGTGTGGGGGGGGGAGCGGCCGGAAGCTGCAGCTGCGTGCACTGCGTGCCTGTTTACAGCTACAGGACGAAGGCTGCAGTTCAGGTATGTGGGATATATAACCTGCCTTTTTTCTTTTGCTCCAATATAGTCACCATTTGGCTCAGTTTCCTGGAATCTTCGGTGGAAGGCAGAAAAATCTGAATAACTGTGATTTATTAGAGGGGTTAGAAATGAAATTTAATGTTTTCAGGACCATCAGAGCAGAATCAAGGTTAAGGAAGTGACGATCACAAACTAGATTTTACAGAAAAGTAGTGCAGAAAGCCCCAACTCCTGGTGACTGGGGGTGGGGGCTCTCACAGAAAGGAACTCCCTGGGACACTTCACATCCTTTCGATGAAACACGGGTCATTCAAGAAAAGGCCACGCACCCGGTGAAGGAGGAAGCTGAAGAAGGCACAGCATGAGTTGCCAAGTGTTGGTGACATCACTCTGAGGGTGCAGCTGAGGCAACACCTAGCGTTTTATCTACCACTCCGGCGCTGAGTCGGAACACACTGATGATGCCAAAAGCAGTTTTAGGGAGCACTTGTTTTGTTTTGTTTTTGCTACTAGTTCCCTTGTAAAGGGAACTCCTAAGTGGGGGGCAACAACCCAACGGACAGCCCCCTTCCGCTCCAGGGAACTAGGGGTCTGTGCTTCTCTCCTCCTGCCTCAGAGGCAACTTTTTTTTGAGATTTTATTTATTTTTAGAGAGGGGGAAGGAGGGAGGAGAGGGAGAGAAACATCGACTGGTTGCCTCTTGCACATGCCCCAACCCATGACTGGGAATCAACCTGCTCTCGCTTGGCAGGATGTCAGGGCAGAAGCAAGCTTTGATTGTAGGCAAGATTTGCAAGGTGCTTTCCATCTTCTGGTTTTTGTTTTTATCATTTAAATGACCAAATGCTGTTCCTCATGGCCCCAGGCTCGGCTTCAGCTCCATCCTCGGTGTGGGGAAAGGACAGCCGTGAGCAGAGGTATTATCAGCAGATGCAAACAGTCCTTAAGTAGAAGGGGCAGAGAGGACAGTAACGAAAGGACATACCAAGTTTGCAATATGGCATCAGCTGCCCTCAAAAGATGTTAGCAGTTAAAGAATGTGACCCTAACGTAACAGGGTGCAGCCAAGGGAGCCCCAAATAGGGATTTGTAATGGGGTCCAGAACTCAAGGTGTCTGGGAAATATTAGAAAAATATAAGGGATGTCCTGACCCTGCCCCACAAGGCTAAGCTGGGGGAAGGGACACATGGCACAGGGTAGTTGGGAGCTGTGTTACATAGCAACAGCTTTGCAGCTAACCTCTGGCATGGTCATACAACGTATCTATAACCTTTAACTGGTTGCATAGATACGTTAAATAGCTGTGGCCATGCTTTGAGCCAGGGGGATGGAAGTGACTTCCACCCAAGATGTAACTGGGAGGCAACTCCCAGCCCCCCATTACAGCGCCTGCATTAGAGCGTGGAGAAGACTGGCTCCACGCCATGGGGCCACACCTGCCCAGACTCATTACCACAGCCCAGAAAAGCTGGAATAATACAGGAATGCTGGCAGGTATAGCCGATGGTGGGAGGAGCTGGAAATGGGGCTGCAGAGGAAGACTGGCTTGGGGATTTAAACCCAGACACAGCAGCCACGTGAAGGGAGAACCACTTGGCTTTGGCAGAGTGAGGATCACGTGGCTTTGCAGTGCTCCCTTTTGCCACGTGGCTCAGGAAGCAGGAAAGACTTTGCCTGGAAGAAAAGGGGTGAAAGGACTCTTGCTGGTGGGCCATGAGAAGGGGCCACATAGCTTTGAATTAACTGGAGACCATGGTGGCAACACAGCTAATGGTGCCAGGAGCCCAAATCATGGACTTTTCTACTTCTTTTCCTGAGATACGGTACCCCAGATTAGGTCAGAGAGAGAAGGAAGGACTGTGTGTGTGTCTGTGGGTGTCCTAAAGGACTTTAATATTTTAATGAAGACATTAAGTCACTACTCTAAGTCTGTATAGCTTTAAATAAATATTTCCTTTCCTTTTCACAAATCTCTAGCATTGAGATATCTTTCCTCTGGTGGCAGGCATAGGGAACCTAGTGGGGGGGTCCTTTTGGTAATAGTATATCGTACACCCACCTTGGGTCTGTTCTGTTACACTAACGCTCACCTTGTGGCTATACCCAGCTCACAGGCTAATGAGGGGGGGGATGCAGCAGTTATCTTGTTGGCAAAGTATCCCAACCTCCACGCTCCCCTCCGAGCACACCAGCCCCAGCAAATGGTCTGAAGGTAGCGTCCCTACGGTGAGGACACTCGGGGCAGTGGGTCTGGCAGGGCAGGGCAGGGTGGGAAAGTCACTGAGCACTTCCAGCTCAGGAGGCTGGTTTCAACACGGAACATATTTTTAATGGCCTTCAGTATAATCAATGCCTTTCTAACAATTCAGTGAAAATACCACTATCTTTCCTGTATTAACTTTCTTGGTTTTACTTCACTTAAAAAGACTTAAAAAGACTTATTTAGCAGCCTCTTTCATCTTACGCACCCTCAGACTGATTAGGGATAAGGTGTACCACAATCCAGTTTTTTACAACTCTGACTTCTACGTCTGTGCACTCTGCCTGCTCCCTTGCCAGCAACAATCACAAGAAAAACAAGACTGACCTTCTAAGTGGGGCAGCAGAGCCTGGGTGGGAGCCCTGCCCATGTCACTGAGTCCATCCCCTCGACCACAGAATGACAGCAGTGCCACCTGCCCCACAGGACAGTGAGGATCAGTGCTGTTCTGTGAAGTTCCCAGCACAGGGCCAAGGGCATAGTCACTGTCATCACTGCTGTCAGCCCCGTGCAAAAACAAACCTAAATCCAAGACTGGCAAAAGAATATTTATGTGATAAACACCCAAAAGTTGTTTTTCAAGAAAAGTACACAAGTCAAGCTTACCAGATTCTGAAAACCCTGTCACCTGCTTTATTTCTGGAGAAGGGGAAAGAGAAGAAATACTTGAATTTGAGGGGCAGCTAAACTGGCAGCAACCACAGCAACAAGCCTGTGCCTCTCGGATTCCTCTGGTCCACAGGGAATGCCTCAACTTCCTAGACCAGAGATTCAAGAGTCTAACTTTTCCCCAGAGCAAGACCATTGGGATAAAGGATCAAAGGACCAACTCAATAGCACCAAATGGGGTTTAACACAGAAAATAGGGCCTGGTTTCTCCTTTCACACAAAATCCTTACATTAAATATGTTCATAAGTCACGGTTATGTTTCCTCTTACGTTCAGAGAACATGAGGTCCAACCCGTCCCCGTCCCCAACAGGAGCACGTGCGTCACTAAGCAGATAAACAATCCAGAGCCCCTTCAGCCGGGACTCGTGACGGCCGCTGGGGCAGCCGAGCCCTGCCTGCCACGGGGCGGGGCGAGGCGCAGCGACTACGCTCTCAGGGAGAACGGGTACTGAGGGTGCCACCAGTCAAACAGTCGGACGCTGTGCACCGGGTCCAAGACGACCTGCACGCCCTGCTCACTGCGCAGCTTCCGACCACCGTGGACCGGAGAGTCTTGGAACACCAGTCTCACTCGGTGATGCCGCATGTCCGTGCTCACATTGACTGTAAACTGGAGGGAAAAGTGCATTCCATGAGATCCCACAACCCAATGACACCACTGTCCCCTCACAGTCCACTCTAACACGACACAGTCCTCACCAAATTCACACTGGCAAGGCCCCAAGATAACCTCTAAGTTACGATTCCAACACCTTCGCAGACACAAAATTAAAGGTGATTTTATCAGTTCGTGGCTTAACATATTTAGACTATGCTACAGAACGCCTCTCGGACAGCGGGGTTGCACGCAGACTCCCACCCAAGCCAACTTTAAACACTGGGTTGGAGCTGTAAGGGATGACTTGAAGGGATTTTGATGAGATACTGTTGAGCAAGTCAGGCAAGATACATGAAGCACACACCTGACCCCCATTTTTTGATAAAATACACCATGAAAGCTCTAAATATGGCCGTACATGTGCAGGTCTGCAAAGAACTGCACGAGTCTGAAGTACAGGGAGCACGAGTGCCGTGTAAGTAGGTGTTTCACGTGGCTTAACGGAGGGCCGGGGGCCATACGCCCCTTTCCAGACTTCCCTGGAGAGGGCGTGCACGTGACCCAGGAGAGCAGTCCCAAAGAGCAGCCAAAATAATTTTAGGACTGTATAAATGTAACTACTCCTTAACTGTTAAGGAGTTGCAATTACATTTGGCCCTTTGAAGGCAACCTCAAGGCTGATGTGGCCCCCAGGGAAAATGAGTTTGAAACCCCTGCCCTAGGAGAAGGTCACTCTATGTTTTAACATTGTATGTATTACGCCAGCCAGGCAGCTCAGCTGATTAGAGCAATGTCCCGATGTGCTAAGGTTGCGGGTTCAATCCCTGGTCATGGCACACACAAGAATCCACCAATGATGCATCAGTAAGTGGAGCAACAGATCAATACTTCTCTCTCTTTTTCTCTCTCCCACTTTTTAAAAAAAAGACTTTTATTTTATTTTTAGAGAGAGGAAAAGGGAGGGAGAAAGACAGGGTGAGAAACATCAGTGTGTGGTTGCCTCTCACGTTCCCCCCACTGGGAACCTGACCAGAACCCAGGCATGTGCCCTGACTGGGAATCAAACTGCAAACCTTTGGTTCACAGGCTGGTGCTCAATCCAGTGAGCCACACCAACCAGGGCTCAAAAACACTTTTTAAAAATGTTCTAAAATATATACGCATGTATGAAACCACCGTGCAGCCTCATCCCTGTCCCCACGCGATGATGCCTCTCAGACATCAATGCTCGTCACTCGGGAGAGGCAGAAGTGCCCCTGCACTGGAGAGAGCAGAGGTAACGTGCCCTGACACGCAGAGAGCTCCTCCACAAGTCTGTCTGTTCCTGACATGCAAGTCTACTCTCAGACTTTTTAAAATCTTCACCAAAGCTTTCTTCTCCGGAGGTTAAATGTACAGATTTCTCTGAAACCTAGGCGCCGTCCAACTGTGTGCCAGAGCTGCGCGGACGCCCTGTTCCCACTCACCAGAGTGAATATCATGCCCATGACGATGGGAATGAAGATGAAATTGAGGGTGGTGACCTGCAGGAGGCAGCAGTCCTGGTCGGGGTTGGTGTGCACATCTTCGTACTGAACGGGAGGCTGCAGCACCCCAATGCACTTGCTCTTTAATCTGGGGGACTGAGGGGAACAGAATTCATCTCATGCTGTAGAGCGACTGTTTAGGGCTCGAAGACTCTACCAAGGGAAATTTCACAGCTCACAGGATGCCATGAGACCCATGCTTAGGATTTCTCCTCTCTCTTCATGCATATACTGGTTCCCACACAGATCAAGGAAACCTGCCCTTTGAAAGCAGGGGCCCTCGGATGAGCAACATGGCAGGGGTACAGTGCTGCATCCCCCCGGCAAGAGGTGGAAACGTGCAGCTGTGTCAGAGGCGCTCCGACGTCGGGAGGATGGCCAAGTCCCTGTCACACCTTCCTCTCCCCTCCCATTTCACACACATGCGGCACATAAAAACCCACACTCACTCTGGGGTGGGAAGTGCACAGCCATTTGAAAAATGACACTGACACTCCACCCTCAACATGAACAGACACACGTGTATCACCACAATATTCTGATCATATTCAAGAAAATTAACAAAAATGTCATGTCATATAATATCCTCAGAATATTCTACTTTAGTTGTCCCTAAACATCTCATACGGCTGTGTTCACAGACCTAGTACACACTCAGGGGCCCCTCCCTCACCCGGCTGTCCTTCATACAGGACAGCTCCCTCGTAATTTCTCTCCATGGCATCACTACAAGTTTTGATGTCATTTGACTGCAATAAGGCAACTTTGCACTGAGTTGAATTTACTAGAACGAGATATCTGAAAAACCAAGGAGATACAACTGCATACCTGTTTTTTGAACTTGAAGTTGAATTCCCACATTGGCTCCTGTCTGTTCCCAACAATCTTTCTGCACCAGAAAAGTAAGCACTGTAAGAAAATAAAAATAAAATAAACCAAAAATAAACAAAAGACAGAAAAGGGAAAAATCAAAATAAGGTAATAAAAAAGCAGCAGCAGAAACCTTTCTGTTTGCCATCTCTGAAGCCAGCCACAGTCCCAATGCTGCGAACCCACTCTGGCCCCAGTGGAGACCCCCCGACCCCCGATCTGACTGGTGCCACATGGAGAGAGGGTCCCGGGGCTCTTCAGCAAGGAGAAGAGGGACCAAGGTAAGTCAACCTCTGAGGCTGTGAAGGTAGCCCCTCCTGTTCTCATCTTTAAAGACAAAACATGGCCTCTAGGGACTGGGGCATTCTCTGATTCAGCAGGCCACTCCTCTACATTGGAACATAAGCAGCCACTGGGCAAGATGGTGACAAAGGCAGGCAGATGGCCGGCCCTAAAACACACAGGGGCAAGCCACTCAGGGCCCTCTGGGAGCGGACAGCGGTGTGGATGCTGCAGAACTGGGCTGAGCTCAGCACACACCGCGGTAAAAGGCAGGCTACAGCTAAGGTTAAGCACAAGAAGTCAAGTACCTCCCAGGGGGCAAGGGGTGGGTCGTCCGCCGTGCCAGCTGTCCTGCCCTTCAGACGTGCCCTGCACATCCTGATGTTCCATCAAAAATAATGGGCTTGGCTTTAAGGGGCAAACACTTCTGCTGCCATCACAACGGCTCCAGTGTCCCACACAAGCTATGCTACTGAAAAGAGAGAGAGGGAGAGTCGTGTACAAAAAGCTGGCGTTGGGACATGGGGCCACTCCTTCAGGCATGCTGGCACCTCTCAGAATGCCATGCAACTTGGCTGTACAAGTCGCCAGGCCATGCATGGGACAGCTGCCAGTGCAGGTCCCACATCCTCCTCGAATGATCTCTTAACAACAGGCACAAAAGCAGCAGCCTGGTGGCCCCGGGTTCATTCCCTGGATTATACCATAGCTATCATTCCACACTGGCTCTTTAGAGTCCACTTTGAAAATTACTGCACGGTGTTAAGTGTGAGAAGACACAGGTCCCTTAGGACTGGGCACTGGAGCCGCTACGAGGTGTCAGCACGAGTTTGCCTCACGCTGCTCTGCTGCCAGCAACCGGCCTACCCCTGGCAGGTCAGCTCTGAGATGGGCCCTCCTCTGACGCTGCCACTGTCTCTGGGGGCGAAGACTGGGAATGGGACGCGACACACTGCCTACTCACGTGACAAGGAGAAGCAGCTGCTGGGTGAAATTCTACCCCTGCCCTGCACCCATCAGCTGGTATGACATTACACTGAGCTCAGCCCACAGCCCTGACCACCTGCATCTGCAACCCTGGGAGGAACCCGGACAAATGACCTAGAAATCAGCAGTACCCTCTGGTCAGCAGGTATCAGGTCCAATACTATCACACGAGGGCTACACTAGGGGAAAGAGTCTCTGTAACACCCAAAGCATAAAAACAAAACACAAAAGAGGAAGTGGTACAGAACAACCAATTTTGTGTACACAGAGTAATAAAAATTATCCACAGACTCAAAAACTACAAAATTTAGACAATATTAGTTCAGGTGCAGGGGGTGGGGGATGCGGGAATGAGACACTGACTTGCCCATATCATCCTACCTGCTGTGCTAGCCCAGCTGGGCAAAGGTGCACTCACTAAGGATTTCATTAGGAAGCAAAAAGAAAGAAAACGGACTAAAGGTTAACACACCTACGTGCAGATCAGAATGCCAGCAACTTGAATAGGACGTCTGAGTGAAAAAATGCTGGGGAAATTCCACAGCACAAGTAGCAGCCCGGACACAGAAGGATTTAGAGCGCTGGAGGCCCTGGCTGGGAGCACCTCCTGGTCTTTTAAACCACCTACCACGGGGCCTGGCAGCAGTGGGCACGTAGTCAATGCCAAGGGAGCGAGGTCTACACCAGGACCTCGAAGGAGGCCAACAAGGAAGGGGATCCCAGACGTCAAGGTCATAACAGAGAGAGAACTAGCGGGCTGCTCACGGTGTATCTTTGCATCGTGACAAAAAGCACGTCTCAAGAACTGCAGTTCAGACCTACCATCCAAATTGTGTTTTTCCTAGCTCAAACCATCCCAGCCACCTAACCCAGTACAATGCACAATGCGCAAAAACAAGTTACAATAAAGAAGGTAAGGAAAATGTGGCTAAAACCACAAGGGAGCTAGGCTGGCACAGCAGGGACGCCTTGGAGAGTGAACGTTAGTCCCCTAGAAGCCTCGAGCCTGCAGCCCGAGCCCTCCCCACCACGGAAGCCGGAGGCAAGCCCAAGGACAGGCCCACCACACAGGGCCCAACACGGACACTCACTCACTTTGGAATTCTTTAAGGTGCTGGGTGTGCTCTCTGGAATGGCTGGGTTTCTGGAGACTCGGGCAGCGAAGGGCTCATACATGTGGTACAGAGACCGGATCACGCACGCCCGGAGGCAGCGCAGCTTCTCCATGGACTCTGGTCGCAGGCGCAGAGGCAGGGAGGCATCCAGCGTGTAGTGCCTGCAACAGGACACGTGACTCCCACCACCGTGTGGCCTGTCTCTCCTGCTCCACGTCAGGCTCCTATGACTCCTCATCTCTGCACGGTGTCACCAACCAGTGATCAGCTTGCCCCCGGGGCTCACTCACACACAAACCACCAGCTCCCCCACTTCTCAGCTATGCTTGCTTCGACATGTGAGACCCAGTGCACACCTGTGCTTCTCCATCCTTTTGAAAATTTGTGGTCCTCAGTATCTCACTCTAAAGAAGCACAAGTCTTCGCCCTGACAGCACACTTCAGGCCGTGCCTTGGGGAAGGGCCACCAGGTTCTCCTGGCACACGTCTCTGCTCCCTTCCTGCCACATTACCACTGACCCTTTTCACCTTCGCTATGCTTCTGCAGCCCTCTCCCCACCAGTACGACCGGCTGTATGACTGCACGCAGGACAGCGTGCATATGAAAGCCACACGGGACTTCTGGGTGACTAGCAGACCTAAGAAACTAATCCAGTTGAAGAGGCCAAGAGATAGGCAGCTGCAGCTTTTGAACACTTAGCTGAGATAACCCCCTGAGAAAAAATCAAAAGACAATTCTTCTGAAACCTGAAGCAAGACTTTTTGCTACAAATGGACACTGGATGAGGGGAGCAGACAACCACAGCGAAGACAGTTACCTGGATGAACTAATACTATCAATTTTAAGTTAGAGAGGGCTCAAGCAGTCCGAAGCCAGGCTCACACCTGGCATGGAGTAGAGAAAGTGCAAAGATCTCCATCCTGGGAGCAGGTCCACACCACAAACAGCATGAAATCAGACAACAGTGAGCTCCCTGTGGCCGCACCTTCGGTACAACCTGGTCCAAAAGGCAGCAGTGCAAGTGACAGTCCAGGCATTCTTACAAATCAGGGAGAAATTCACAATGTCCTCAGGACGGATGTAGGAGGCCAGCAGCAGCCAAATATCCATGGGGTACTCTTCTCCTCCAGCCTCGTCCAGGTCTTCTAAAACAGAAAAAGGAGCTACAATGTCTGACCTATTACACACAGATCTAAAGATCCCCAATCATGGCAGGTCTCCCAGACTTTACAGCTGAGAGAAAGGTTTTAAATAGGCCCAAGGCAGCCTATCAAACTCATCACTTCCTGCTTACTCAAGCTGCTGGACACTTTTGCTTCCTGTTGCCAAAGTGAATGGGTCTTGTGGGTTTTTTATTTTTCTTTTTTATTTTATTTGTATTCAAGTACAGTTTTCTGTCTTTTACTCCCATCCCAGCCAGCCCTCCCCACCTCCCTCCCATCTCCACCACCCCCTTGTTTTTGGCCATGTGTTCTTTAACACTTGTTCCTGTAATGGGTCTTGTTTTTTAAAGCCTTGATTTAACAATTACTTATACGCTATTTTGAAGTTTACAAAGTAACTATGCATACAGTAAACCATTCCATTCTAGTAATTTTTCAACAGAAGTAGGGAAAATATCACTGAGCCCATTTCACTAACAAGAAACCATACCCCTGCCACCCAGACTTTCTGGTTCTGGAGTTCAGCTTTGCCCTTAAGCTTCCTCACTGTCCCCACCCTCCAAACATGTTCTTCAGTTCAGTTGACAAAACAAAGCCGGTTTTAAGATGCTATGAGGAAAACCTGGAAGTGCAAACTGAATTAAAAACCAGGTAAGTTACAGTACTCTCTTCATCACTCAACAGCCACCTGCAAACATATTTTTCTTCTAGTTCTTCCTGATTTCATTGCCAGTCTGACCTATGATCTTAGCCACACGCATTCAGTATTCAAAGATACTGTTTTAATGCATCCCACCTCTTCCATCAGACCTCATTAATGTTAATTCTATTGACTCTGAGGTTCACCATATTATCGCAGGTCCGAGTAAAAATTCACAGTCCACAAACAGGCACCTGAATCTGGGCTAATCCTATCTCTAATCTTTAACTCAGACCTCATCATATAACTGTGCAAAAATCAGCTTTCTTCCATCTCTTTCCCAGTCAAAAGTCCCCTGCACCACCTGCTCAAAGCTGCCCCTGCTTTTTTGCTAACTACTTCCTACAGTTCTGTGACTCAGTCCGGTTCTCATCTTGGACTCTTCACATCAGACCAATGCCTCTGAAACATCCTCTTTCTGGGCCCTATCCTGTCTCGTAATCATTTAGGGCTCAGTCTACTATGTGTGGGCCTGGCTTACCCCACATGAAATCTCGCTCTGAAAGAGAAGGCAAGTGACTGTCAGAATCCCTTCCGCTGAGACGACCCATCAGAACTTTTACAAAGCAGAGGGCTTTAAAAATTTTTGTTTTTAGGATCCAAATTCAGTAATTACTGAAGACCTACATTTTAAACATAACTATTAAGAAATTTCAGCCCTGGCTGGTGTAGCTCAGTGGATTGAGTGCGGGCCTGCGAACCAGACAATCGCGGTTCTATTCCCAGTCAGGGCACATGCCTGGGTTGCAGGCCAGTTCCCTGCAGGCCAGTTCCCAGCAGGGGACGCACGAAAGGCAACCGTACATTGATGTTTCTCTCCCTCTCTCCTTCCCCTCTAAAGATAAATAAATAAAATCTTAAAAAAAGAAAAAAAGAAATTTCACAATGTAGGAAATGAAATTAGCAGAGGAAAGCTTCATAGTATATTCAACCCTGTCCCACTACTGAGATTCAAACTTGAATTCTCCACTCCTCTCCCCTCTGGGATTATGGAAAAAGTGACAGCTTCAAGTTGTCACCACACAACCAGTCAACCAGCAGAGAGCAAGCCCTGCACCTCTGTGCCTCTTGGATTTCTTTTTTCTGGAGACGGTCCTCTCCTGGATGTTCTCCTCTGGGGTGTCCATCTCATCACTGCTGTCGGTGATGTCGCAGGGCTCACCGGCCCCAGAAAGAGCTTCCACCGCAGGAACCTGAGAGGCTTCCAAGCCACAAAGAGATTTTACTAGAAGAAAATAAGAGAAGAGTGAGAAAGCAGAGTCCCATCCAGAAATACAAAGGGTGTAAGCAGAATATCAGCCATCCATGAGGGGGGGAAATTTTTTTAAAAAGCAGCAGCAGCAGCAAAAAGCAGCATTAGGGTCTTCTGGAGAAAGCTGAGAAAAGCTTTAGTTTTCTCTAACAAGAGAAAAAACTGAGCATTCTAAATACAAAAAAAAAATTTGTAAAGTTCTGGGCAAACCAACTCCTAGAGAGTGCTAACCCTAACCTGAAGAAAAAGGGAACACATTATTCCCCCATTATAAACGCCGCGAAAGGAGGGAGCTGCTGTCATTCGCGTAAATTCTGAGGACCAGCGTCTGAGAGGCATTGAATCCAATTTAACCATGTTTCTGAGTTGGAGATAATTGGTGTCCTAAAAACACAAGTCTCAGGGATACGTGAGGAAGCAGCTTGCAAGTAAGAGAAGCGTGGGAGAAGAAGAATACTTCAAGGCTCTTACACGAAAAGCAAAGGGCAGAGCATGCGTGAACGGCAGGGAAAGACTAAAAGCCAAGGAGGTATCGGACACCAGAGCGCACGCAAAGGTAGATATTTCTGCTGCACAAAATGCTGGCGCTCCAGGCTACCCCGCACCCTCCCCGGAACCCACTGCGCGATCGTGGAGAGGGCAAACGCGTTCACGGACGGTGCCCGAAAAACTGCAGGAAAAACAGGGACAGGGCCCCAGGCTCAGCCTCCGCGACCGTGTCCAGGCTCGTCAGGAGCCTACCTTCCTGCTGAATGGCGTTGGCGACGGCTTTCTTGACCCGCCCAGACCTCACGACGGCAGGGTCCGAGTTGGCGTAGTCCGCCACGGTCACTGAAACGAGCGGCAACCCTCAGAGAAGCGGCCTCCAGCCCGCGCCGCCCCGCCAGCCCCCTGCGCCCCCAGGCCCGACCGCAGCCTCAGCCTCCCAGCGCCCCCGCCGTGCGCCTACCTCGTCCAGAGCAGGCGTCGTGGGCCCGGAACTTCAGTCGCTTCCCTCGCTTGGGCATGGCGCCCGTGTCGGGGCGAGGCCGGCCTAGCGGGCCGGGACCCCGGGCCATGTCTCGGGCACCAGGGCCGGCTCCAGGAGCCGCAGGTCAACTCCGTCCGGCTCCGTGGCCATCCCGCCCCGCAGCCCGCAGCTCTCGCGATGACTCAGGCCGAACCCGCGTCGCGTTGGCAAGACGTTTCGCTTCGGCCGCCAGTCACCGCCAGGCGTAGGGGTACGTCATCATCGAGCGCCCAGCGCCCGCCTGAGACAGGATTGCGCGATGGTAGATGGTGTTGGGGTGTTCTCGCCGGTCGTTCCACCCTGAGGGGTTTGCTGTCTCGGGCCCGGAATCCACGCCCTGTGGATCAGAGCTGAGTGTCCGCAGGGTCCCGTCCTTACAGCCCTGCTCAGCTCCTGTGGCTTCGTTCACAGAGTCCATCTATCTCACTTGGTTTTCCGTAGTAGCTAAATGTGTACGTCATCGAGAGCAGTCCAAGAATGCAGGGAGGGAGGTGAGGATTGGAAAGGCAGAGATGAAGAGGGGGAAGAGTTGGAGGGAAAACCGTGTCTGGGATAAGCGAGAACTGGAAGTTGTCCAAGGAAATTGATAGCGGTAAGTTTGCAGAGATAAGACTTACCTGTTCTCAGATTGCCACACTTGGGAGCTCCGTTGTCATTGACTCAGTGTTTTCCACTGAGCAGGTGTCGAATTTATACTTAGGAAGACACCAATAAAACTTTTTTAAAAGATTTTATTTATTTACTTGTTTTTAGACAGAAGGGAAGGAGGAAGAGGGAGAGAAACATCAATGTATGATTGCCTCTCTGGGTACCCCATTGCGGACCTGGCCTGCAACCCAGGCCTGTGCCCTGACGGGGAATCGAACCAGTGATCCTTTGGTTTGCAGCCCTCGCTCAATCCACTAAGCCACAACAGCCAGGTCACCAATAAAACTTTTTTTATTTGGAGAAAAATATGGCCCAGTCACAGCCCACACTGTGGAATCTAGGTCAGAAACCCAGACAGCTGCCACCAGGACCTCCTCACCACTTCCTGGGGACCCCCGGCAAGGAGGTGGTGCTTGGTGTGAGTCGGGCGTGGTAGGGAGAACAATGGTTGTCAGGGTGGTGTCACCTGAGCAGGGCCAGCTTCCTCTTGCCTCAGGGGATGCATATTCTGGCCTCATCTCAGCCGTACCCCCCCCCCAGTTTTCTTCTTGACTTTGGGGGAAGTCCTGAACACTCAGAATGTGTGGAGTTCAATTCCTGTGTACACAGAGAAGAACAATCTCAGATGGAACTACAGCTCCCTTCACAGTGAGGACTTTCAGTGTCATGTTGAAAACTTTTACATATTTATAAATTTTATAAATGTATTTCATTTCCTTGCTGCCTCCTCAGAAGCCCTGGGGGTGGGGGTGGAATGTCAAATCAGAAAGGGAGATGGTTCTATATCTGACTTGATCCCATTCATAGATCCTGAATAAGTGCCTGTGTTGATTTCTCTGGAGAACACCAATAGGATATATAGGAAACAGACTTATTGTGAGGGATTGGTGCACCAAATTATGGGGGATGAAAAAAACCTCATAGTTTTCTGTCTATAAGCTGGAGGCCCAGGAAAGCTGCTGGCGCGTTGGCCAGTCCAAAACTGAAGACCTGTGAACCAGGGGAGCCAATGTCTGACAGCAGAAGAAAACAGGTGTCACAGCTGAAGCAGGGGGCAGCCAGCAAACCCATCATGGGAATCCCAGGAGGAAAGGAGAGAGGGAAAGAGGCCGAGAGAATGTTTGAAGAAATAGTGGCTGAAATCTTCCCAAATTTGCTGAACATAAACTTCCAAGAAGCTCAATGAACTCCAAGTAAAACAAACTCAGAAAGACCCACACTACAACGCGTTATCATCAAACTTTCAAAAGACAGAATCTTGAAAGCAGGGAGAGAGAGGAGCCATCACATAACAAGGGGTCCTCAGTAAGATCATCAACAGAAAAGAAGTTGAAAACATGTTACCAGACCTGCCCACAAGTATTTATAGTAGCTTCATTCATAATTGCCAAAACTGGAAAGAAACCACGATGTCCATCAGCAGAATAGATAAATGAGCTGTGGTATGTTCATATAATGGAATATTATTCAGCACTAAAAAGAAATAACCTGTCAAGCCACAAGAAGACACGGTGGTGTCTTACGTGCACGTTACTAAGTAAAAGAAGGCAATATGAAAAAGCTATATACTGTGAGGTTCCAACTGTATGACTGTGGAAGACAAAACTATAGAGATGGTAAAAAGATCAGGGGTTAGGGTGGGGGAATGAACAGGCAGAGCTCAGGATATTTAGGGCAGTGAAAATATATAATGACAGATAACATGTCATGTCCAAACTCATGGAACATATGACAACATGTCATGTCCAAACTCATTGAACATATGACATCCAGAGTGAACCCTAGCCCTGACTGGTGAGGTACAGTCGATTAGGTGTTGTCCGGCAAGGCAGAAAGGTGCTGGTTTGATCCCTGGTTGGGGCACATGCCTCCGTTGCAGGTTCAGTCCCTGGTCAGAGTACATACAAGAAGCAACCAATCAGTGTTTCACTGTTTTTTGTTTGTTTGTTTGTTTTGCCTTCTTCCTCCCCGTCCCCTCTTTCTAAAAATACATAAAGTCTTTTTAAAAAACTGTCCAATGAAAACTATTCTCAACAGCTAAGTGGAAGTACAGCTGAGTGTGCACCCTGAGGCTACAGATTGAGCAGCAGCTGCACGAGTTTCCAGCTGGCGCCATGAAAGAGTCCCTGTGGGTGCTTGTTGTCACGGCAGTGGCAGTGCTGTCAGTCTTCTTCTTTGTCACAGAAAACCCCTTCGACCCTTCAAGTTTCCTCTCCGTGGTGAGTGCCAGAGACTAGGGGTGAGCAAAGTTGAACCCCCTGGACAGAAAAAAAGGAGGTGTCAGCTAATTATCTATTTGTGTGAAGTTGTCACGAACAGTCCTGGCTGGGCAGCTCAGTTGGAGCATCTTTCCAGGACACCAAGGTTGTGGATTTGACCCAGGTCAGGGCACATACAAGGAGCAACCAGTCAACGCATCAGTGAATGGAACTACAAATCTCTCTCCCCTCCCCATCCCCACTCCTCCCTCTCCATCTCCCTCTCTCTGTTCCTCTTTCTCCATAAAAAAATCAGTAAGTTAAAAAAATTGTCACTAACATTGTAGACAGTCAAAGAAGAAAGATATTAAAGCCTGAGGACTCAATGTATTTTTCTTCGATGAGGCAATAAGGGATGTAGCACTCTGGAGGAGAGAATCCAAGGCCGTAAAGAAATGACACATTTCCTGTGGTTTTAAAGTTACCCATTTTATCCCCATTTTACACCACAGGAACCTGAACCTCAGCCAAGTTGTCGTTTCTCCGAGCCAAGAAAAATTGTAGGTGGTTGAGAAAACTCCACCAGAACCCAGAAAAGGCAAAGAAAGAGAAGCAGAGTGGTGAATGAATTTGGAGGGTGGAGTGCCACCGCCAGAAAGGGCTGAGAAGCATCCCCTTGCCTCCCCTCTCACGTTTGCCCTTCCAGGGAATAAGTGACTCATCGGACTAGGCAGACCTGACTGGTGGGGTGGGGAACGGCCGGGACTGATGCACCTCATTCCCTACATGTAACCCTAGAGAGCGAGAGAAGCCCCACTCCCTTCACCCCCAACCCATAACCTACATGAGAACCCCCAGGGCAGAACTTTTCAAGAAGGTGAGGAAGGAACTGAATTGCACCCTGAGCAACCTGCCGTGGATCCTGGTGATGTTTTACTATGTGGTACAAAGGGAGCCCACCCAGCCCTTATTCCCAAGGAGCATGATTCAGAGCTGAAACCTACTCTTTTCTCAGGAGGAAAAGAGGCTGGTAGCTTGGCAGAGAGCCCGGATGCAGCTCAACTCTGGTAGAGCACACCACCTGGAAACCTTCAAAGACATGCAGAGAAACTCAGAACCACTAAAACAAGTGAACTCCCAAATCTTGATTGGAGCCCCTCCCGGCGAAAAAAGTGAGTGTGCACAAAGGTCTAGCTCTCCAAGGGGCAGGTCAGGCAGGTAAGGGGCAGGGACCGTGACAGCATCTGACACACACACTTGCCAACGCTCCCCAGTGGCTTCCAGGGTCCCAAACTCTTTTGGTTTTCCTCCCACCTCACAGGTAGATCCCCAGGTCTTTTGCTAGTTTTATCTTCTCTCTCCAACACCTAAGTGCCGATGCACCCCAGAGCTCCGTCCTTGTCCGGACTGCCTGGTGACTTCACCCAGTGTCAGAGCCATCTGTCCACTGGTTAGTCTCAGAACCACACTGCAGCTCTGTCTGTCTGTAGTCCTCACCACCCTGCTGCAGCATCCTCTTCCGGGTGGGGACCGTGCTGGCCTCTGTTGCCGAGATCCGTGCCTAGACAACACGTGGCCTTTAATCTGCGGCTCCGTCAGGACACTGGTTCTCCCCGCTCAGCAAGCTTCCCACTGACACTGCACACCCTCCGAGGTCCGACTCCGACACACATTTGACCCCCATAAGTTGGGATGGTATTTGGTAAGAAAAAATAAACCATAAAACAGAATAAACTTTTCTGGTTGAAATAGTTTAAGACTTGAAAGGACAGGAGTAAACTATTGTGTCAACAGAATATAGTTAAGTTGAAGGGTGCTTAAGTGTGTTGGCCTTAACAAGACAAGAACTCTGTCCTGGACAGGCAGCTGAGGTGGCTGGAGTGTCATCCCGAGACGCCAAGACTGGGGGTTCGATCCCTGGTCAGGGCACATATAGGAATCAACCAACAATGCATAAATAAGTGGAAAAACACATCGATGTCTCTCTTTCTCAAATCAATAAAAAACAACAATAATATAAGGACCCTGAATAAGGAAAAACTAGTTTTTCTTTAAGTTCAAAGGCATCTTTTCAAATGAGCACTAACCCCACCTTGCATAACCCTCATGGCTAAAATGCTGCACTGTGCAAAGTTAGCTAAATGCGTTTTTAATTCAGGGCATTGCGAAGTATCTGTATAAACTCAGGATGTGTATAAACTCAGGATGTGTTTTCTCTCAAAAAACGTTTTAGGTCTGTCTGCTGGCCTAGAAATGACCCACCAGCAATGAGTGCTTGTTAAATACTGTTTTCCATTAAAAGGAACCAGGTTCCTTGGAAAAAAAGGCGGACTCAGGGTCCAAGACAGGAAATGTCACAGTAGAGTGAGGAAGCTTTTGAGAATAACTAGTCACTTCAAAAACGCTGAGGATCTAACTTCAAAAGGCTATTTGCCAAATACAGAACAATTTGAGCATCAACAGGATAAACTCTCAGTGGTCTGAAACTTGAAATCCATGAGCTTACACAAATACCTCTGTGCGTCCCAACGCCACCTTCAGGGGGCCAGCGGTGGGCTTTATCCTGGAGGCAGATGCCACATCTGATGTGCCCCCACCTTCCCCGCTGCTGCTCAAGCTCCTGCCTCCATCCTGGGGTTCCCTGCAGCCCCAGGACTCAGCCCATGGGCTCTGCCAGGCAGACCTTCCACTTCACTTTGACAACAACCCTAAGCATGTCCACCTGCAGTGGGTGTGGCCACAGCCAGCCCTGTGGTGGTCATTGGTCCAGTGGTTCTGGAAGCGGTCCTTTGACGCACTGTCCAGATGACCACCCCAGGGCTCGTTCCTTTCTTTTGGTGGTGCACACTTAGAATTCCTCTGAGGCTTTTGGTAAGAAGATGCACCTGTGCATTTGTGTTCTGTGTCTGCTGAACTAGGAATTCTTCTACTTAGACTTCTCCCGTGCACTTTCACGGTCTTCCAGGAATTCTGCAAATATTTTGGTTCTCTAATGGCATCCCTTCGGGTTTTTCAGTGGGATTTTAGGAGGGAAGAGACATAAATGCAAGTGTTTTTAGCTTATCATCTTTATTTATTTCTCCCACAATAGTTGCTGAAAGGTAGCAATTTTTTAAAAAACACCTTGTGACCAGGTACTAAACTCCTAACATAGTCCATACTTAGGCCTGGGGGAGAGAAGATGTACAGTAACCATAGGAACTCATTAAGTTGGCAGACGGAAAGATCTGAGAGTATCACAGCCTCACCCACAGCAACTGTTCTTCTCACTTCTGTAAGTGGACAAACACCCTCTTGTCTCCCACCCCCAGAACTGCTGACCATAGGCATCTCTGCAGTGCCCCCTCTCCAGGGGAGCAACCTCGTGAGCACCCTGCAGTCCCTCTTCTCCGCCTCCTCCTCGTTGGAGAGGAAACACTTCACCGTTTTGCTCCATGTTGCAGGCCCCGACCCCAAGGGCTCTGGGTGGCTTGCTCAGATGACCGACAACCTCTCGGCCCTGTTTAAACCTCACGTCCAGGCCAGAGAGCTTGTAGTGATCACCACTCCACCTACAAGCAGCCTGCCCTTGAAGGACCTGAAGAAGACCGTTGGCGATCCTCCTGCCCACATAGCCTTCCACTCCAGGCAGAACAGGGACTACGCCTTCCTCATGAACTTTGCCACCCAGCGCTCTGACTATTTCCTGATGGTCGAAGATGGCGTGAACTGTGCCCCCGGATTTGTGACCCAGATAGCCACCGCAGTGTCTGCCTGGGCACACCGGCCCTGGGTGACTCTGGAGTTCTCCCAGCTGGGCCTCACTGGGAAGCTCTTCCACGCTGGAGACCTGCCCCGCATCGCCCACTTCCTTCTCCTCTTCCACCAGGAAATGCCCTGTGCCCAGCTCCTCTCCCATTTTCAGGGCCTCGTGCAGAGCACGCCAGTGCAGTTCCTGCCCTCCCTCTTCCAGCGCTCGGGCAGCCCCTCCTACTTTGAGGAGGACAACGTCGGCTCTCCCAGCAACCCAGCTGCCTCCATCCACACCAGCCTGGAGGCTGCCAACAACTCTGTTCCCTCAAGCGCCTACAGCCTGGATGAGAACGTCTTTTACGCCAAGTCGGTGGAGGCTGGCAGCCACCTGACTGTGGTTCTGGACACACCTGCCCAAGTGTTCCGAGTTCAAGTGCAGACTGGCTCCAACCTGAGAGATGAGAATCGGCTGAAAGAGGGATATGTGGAACTGGGCTATGACTCCAGCAACAGGGTCAGCGACTGCGATGACTACGTCCTGCTGGGGCCCCTGGTGGCCGGCAGCCTGGACAAGCGGGTGCTGTCACACAGGGCTGGGAGGAAGGTGAAGTGTGTGCGTGTGCTTGTGACAGACCGCATGCCCTCCGCAGTGGTGCTCAGGCACATTCGCCTGTGGGCCGAGTGAAGTTTGTGTCTCAGGTGGAGGGGCCACCGGGAGCTCTGGGACAGGCCAGGTTGGAGGTTAGTCTGCAGAGCTTAAAATCCAAAACATTACTATGTTGAAATCCGTGGGGTGCCTTTCACTGTTGGGCCCTTTCGGGACTGCTGGTCTAGAAGACACAGCATGTTGAAAGGAGGTGACATGCTCTTGGTCCCAGAGGCACGGGGGGGGCTCATTAAACCCCTCCTGGGTCCCTCTGCTGAAAGCCCCCCATTCAGAATTCTCGCTTGGGGCAGGAACAGTGGGTGGGACTGACTGGCGCTCATGTCCTGAGGCTCTAGATGGACACGAGAGAAGATGGGGAGGCCTGTTTCTCCACCAGCACCAAGCGGACGCACTGGAGGCTGAACGTCCAGTGTGGCAGCAGGGAAACAGGCCTGTGTCCCCCGGAGTGGCCTCTGCACCCAAGACAGTCGTTTCATGACACTGCCTCCTTCACATCGGGCAGAGTCCTCTTGTCCGTGACCACCCGGCATGTCAGGTGCTCCTTTCTAAATAGCCTCAGAATCACTGAAAATCATTCACTGTTTCTGGTGGCTCCTGTGTCCAACACAGTCTTATCTCAGGGACTATGCTCCTGACGGGGAAAACTTTGGATGCTTTACTTTTTCAGCTCAGTTTGGCTATGAAGATTGTGAGAGTCCCAGAAGACATTTGAGCCCTGATGTGCAGCTAACGTGCAGCATCTGGGTGTTGCTAGCTGGAGAAGTGCGACCCTCCCTGGCAGGGAGGGAAGCAAGCAAAGGAGAGCTTTAAGATGGACGTCAGGGAAGAGCTCCAATCGGAAGCCGGGCACTGTGTCCACATGAGCTGTCATCAGAGTGGACACATGGGCTGGAGTGTCTGGAAACAGGGCAGCGAGAGAGAGATGAGGGGCAGTGGGGATACACAGTAGGGTGGCAGGGAGCAGCTCTGGGAGCACCAGGCAGTAGGCCATCCGGTAAGTCACAAGCCCTGGCCCCATCCCTGAACCTAAGCCAATTTTCACGTCCACATGTGCTGATGGAGGAGGTGGGCAGGTCCCTGGAAGGAGACCCTGAGACACATGGGCCTTGTGAGACCCCCCCAGACATACTCCCGAAAGGCACCTGCAGCTGCACAACAGGGAGAGGGAGACCCCCGGACATGTGGGGAACCCGGAATCCATTTAGGAATGTAGGTTTGGGTCACACCATCAGGGAAGCCACCAAGCTCTCTGAGGTGATGGCTGAGGTTTGCAAGGGTGGGCCTATTCCAAGGGCACCAGGACTGTCCCCGCTGGCCTGTCTGAAGCTTTCTTGAGGCTGTGCCGATGTGCACGGTGCCCTCTGCACAGCCCCGCCCTCCTGATTCCCATGGGTCAAACCTGCAGGTCGACCTCAAAGGCTATGTGGCACCACCACCCCCTCCAATAATTCCCTGCACCCGGGCCTCATCTTGGTGTGGGACCCAGAGTGGACTCAGCCAGGCCACGCTGCTCCATTTTCTACAAACCAGGAGAAGGCACACCCTCCTATGGTGGGTGGCTCCCAAGGTGAGCCTGCACCAGGGCTTCCAGTGGTGGATTTAGTTCCCACCAGTCCCCTGGGCGAGACGCAGCTGCACACGCACAGAGGTGCGGCTCACAGGTGGGCTGGGTTTCCTTTTTGATTTTTTAAGTTGATTTTAGAGAGAGGAAGGGAGAGAAACGGCGACCTGTTGTTCCACTATTGATTCATTTGTTGGTTGCCTCTTTTAAAAAACAAATTTTATTTTTAGAGAGGGGGAAGGGAAGGAGAAAGAGTGGGAAGGAAATATCAATGTGCGGTTGCCTCTCACGTGTCCCCTACTGGGGACCTGGCCTGCAACCTAGGCATGTGCCCTGACTGGGAATCAAACCACAACCCTTTGCTTCACAGGCCCGTGCTCAATCCACTGAGCTACACCAGCAAGGACTGTTGGTAGCCTCTTGTACCAGGTATCAAACCCACAACCTTGGTGTATCAGGACTATATTCTAACCAACTCAGCCACCCAAACAAGGCTGGGGTAGAGTCCAGATAAAAAACTGGGCCACTCCACCAACTCTATTTTAAACAAAATAAGCAGATCCCGGTGGTTTAGAGAGAGGGTTAGGCTTCATTTCACCAGAGGTGACCCCCTGCTCTTCCTGCCTGATGCAGCTGGTACCCCGCCCTGCTGCAGGTGTGCCAAAGGGCACAGGTGAAGCATGAGCCAAAGTGCAGGCTCAGGTCCACGTGGGGCACAGTGCAGCTCCCCAAAAATGAGAATTGTAGATTTACAGGAAAAGACAGGCGCTCATTGTCAAGGATGCCTGGCCGCAGGGCCACACCAGCAGGAGGGTGGTGAGCTTAGCGTAGCTGAGATGGCCACTCCTTTCAGGCCAGCGGGGACAATGCTTCCAAGGACGTGATGGCAGACCGTCAGAAGCCAGACCTGCTCAGATTCAAGGGCTCATCTGGAAGGGAAGCCAGAGAGTCAAGACTGGGATGAGGTGGGAAAAGGGTGACTCTGGTTTAAAAGATTGTAATCATACAAAACGCTCTCTAACCACAAATGAATAAAAGTAAAATAATTTTGTATCTAGAAAACCCACAAACGTTTGGAAATTAAGCAGCATTTTTTTACGCACTGTATTTATTTTTTCTATATTTTATTGATTATGCATTACAGTTGTCCCATTTCCCCTTCATTCCCCTCCACCCTGCACACCCCTCCCCCACCATCCCCCCTTTAGTTTATGTCCACGTGTCTCAAGTTTAGATTCTATATTTTCCATACTATTCTTGCCCTCCCCGTCTATTTTCTACCTACCGTCTATGCTACTTATTCTCTGTACCTTCTCCCCCCTTCTCCTCCTCCTACTCCCGTTGCTAACCCTCCATGTGATCTCCATTTCTATGGTTCCACTCCTGATCTAGCTGTCCTCTTAGTTTGCTTTTGTTTTAGGTGTGGTTGTTAATAACTGTGAGTTTGCTCATAGTTTATATTTTTTATCTTTTTCTTAGACAAGTCCCTTTAACATTTCATATAATAAAAGTTTGGTGACGATGAACTCCTTGAATTTGACCTTATCTGAGGAGCACTTTATCTGCCCTTCCATTCTAAATGAAAGCTTTGCTGGATAGAGCAATCTTAGATGTAGGTCTTTGGATTTCATGACTTGGAATACTTCTTTCCAGCCCCTTCTTGCCTGTAAGGTCTCTTTTGAGAAATCCGCTGACAGTCTGATGGGTCCTTTGTAGGTGACTGTCCCCTTATCTCTTGCTGCTTCTAGGATTCTCTCCTTCATTTTAATCTTGGCTAATGTAATTATGGTGTGCCTTGGTGTGTTCCTTCTTGGGTCCAACTTCTTTGGGACTCTGAGCTTCCTGGATTTCCTGGAAGTCTATTGCCTTTGCCAGATTGGGGAAATTCTCCTTTATTATTTGTTCAAATCAGTTTTCCACTAGTGGCTGTTCCTCTTCCCCTTCTGGTACCCCTATAATTCGGGTGTTGGAACATTTAAAGATGTCCTGGAGGTTCCTAAGCCTCTCCTCATTTTTTTGAATTCTTGTTTGTTCATCCTTTTCTGTTTGGTCATTTTTTTTCTTTCTTCTGGTCTGCTCCCTTGATCTGAGCCCCAGTTTCCTTCCCATCACTATTGGTTTCCTGTGCATTTCCCTTCATTTCAATTAGTTTAGTATTCATATGTTCCTCTAATTTGTGACTAAAATCAACCAGTTCTGTGACCATCCTGATCACCAGTGTTTTGAACTGTGCATCTGATAGGTTGGCTATCTCTTGGTTGCTTACAAGTATTGGCTCTGGGGCTTTGAGCTGTTCTTCTTCTTGAGCCATAATGTTTTGGTCTGTTCGTGCCTGTTACGTATGAGGGGCGGAGCCTTAGGTGTTCACCAGGACGGGGTGAAGCAGTGGCTGGGTTGTGACGCTGTATGTAGGGGTGGGGTAAGAGAGGGGCAATGGCGTTTGTTCTGCGCTCTCTTGGATTTCAGTCCCCTCCACTGCTTCCCAAAAGCAAATTGGGCCCTTCTGGTGCTGGTTCCCGGGTGTGTGGGCTTGTGCACCCTCCAGGACCCTGTGGGTCTCTCCAACAAACTCTCTGTGAGCCTGCGAGCCTCTCTCGGCACCTCGACCCCCAAAAGTTTTTCCAATTGGTGCTTTTAGGCTTTAATTCCCGTTGCTGGGGCCCTGGCCTGTGAGGTCTGTCTCACTGCTCGCTCCTTCCCCTGGTTTATCTGTGCAAATGTGTGACCGCGGTCAGCCAGCCCCCTTGAGCCCTCACTGGGTCTGCCCATTGCCACCCCACGCCTGGGATCTGCCAACTGCTGCCTGTGCGCCTGGGTAGGTCTGGCCACTTTTTCCTGCGTGACCCTGCTCTGACAGCCGCTGACTCCGCCCCTCTTACCAGTCTGGCTGAATGGTTCATTGTTGTCAGACTTCCGTACAGTTCAATTTTCTGTTTTGGTTGAGTTTTTGTTACTAAAACTTTGTTGTCTTTAAACTTGGTTGTGCAAGGAGGCACAATGTTTCCACATACGCCTCCATCTTGACCAAAAGTCCAGCAGCATTTCTTATACCTCATAGGTCAAAGAAGAAATCACAGTAGAAATTAAAAATTCTTGGGACTTCCGCCAAGATGGAGAAGTAGGTGGAGGTTCCACCTCACCTCTGTGCACAACCAAATCTAAGAACAACTATTTTTAACAGCAGTCACAACCAAGCCACACGGAAAATCGACAATACGGAGTCCAAAGGACAACTAGATACTCGGCTGGACCGGTACGAGGAGCGAGGCCAGCAGCGGAGCAGGTTAGCAAGAAAAAATTCCCGGGGCGGTGCGTGGAGCGCGCAGGCAACCGAGGGCGCTGATCGCCAGTGAGCTGGCTGCGGGAGTGCACAGAGAAGAGGCACAGGGAAGAGGCGCGGTGGGTCGGTCGGTCGCGCGCATTTACTGCGGAGAAACCAGTGAGAAGGGAAACCCACGCGGTGCAGCAGGCTCGCAAAATTAGGATCGGATAAGCAAGCCCGAGGCGTTTGAGTGACTAAATGCGCTGGGCTAGCGGAGAGGAACGCCATTGCTCCCTCTCTGACCCCGCCCACACACACAGCGTCACAAACCAGCGACCTGGGTCGCCCCGTCCTGGTAAACAACTAAGGCTTCCCTCCGCTCACTTAACAGCACGAATAGACCAAAAATGGCTCTAGGACAACTCAGAGCCCCAGAACCGATAGACCTAAGTGATGAAGAAATAGCCAGTCTTTCAGATGCACAGTTCAAAACACTGGTTATAAAGATCCTTATAGAACTGGTGGATTTTAGTCACAAATTAGAGAAACATATGGAAGCTAAATTAATTGAAATGAATGCTGATACAAAAGATACCAATAGTAATGGAAAGAAAATTGGGATTCAAGTCAAGGGAGAGGACCAGATGGAAGAAAAAAATAATCAAACAGAAAGGAATGAAGAAATAAGAATTCAGAAAAATGAGGAGAAGCTTAGGAACCTCCAGGACATCTTTAAACGTTCCAACATCCGAATTATAGGGGTACCAGAAGGGGGAAAGGCACAACCACCAGTTGAAAAATTATTTGAACAAATAATAAAGGAGAATTTCCCCAAGATGGCAAAGGAAATAGAAATCCAGGAAGCTCAGAGAGTCCCAAAGAAGTTGGACCCAAGAAGGAACACACCAAGGCACATCATAATTACATTAGCCAAGATTAAAATGAAGGAGAGAATCCTAGAAGCAGCAAGAGCTAAGGGGACAGTCACCTACAAAGGGGTTCCCATCAGACTGTCAGCTGATTTCTCAAAAGAGAACTTACAGGCAAGAAGGGGCTGGGCAGAGGTATTCCAAGTCATGAAATCCAAAGATCTACAACCAAGATTGCTCTACCCAGCAAAACTTTCATTTAGAATGGAAGGACAGATAAAGTGCTTCTCAGATAAGACCAAATTCAAGGAGTTCATCATCACCAAGCCCTTATTATATGAAATGTTAAAGGGACTTACCTAAGAAAAAGAAGATAAAAAAGATGAACAGTGAAAGGACAGCAAACTCACAGTTATTAAGAACCACACCTAAAACAAAAGCAAACTAAGAGGATAGCTAGATCAGGAGCAGAACCATAGAAATGAAGATCTCATGGAGGGTTAGCAACAGGGGAGTGGGAGGAGGGGAAGGGGGGAGAAGGTACAGAAAATAAGTAACATAGACAGTAGATAGAAAATAGATAGGGGGGAGGGTAAGAATAGTAGGGGAAATACAGAATCTAAAGAATTTGAGACACATGTTCATGAACTAAAGGGGGAAATGGTGGGGGAGGGGTATGCAGGGTGGAGGGGAAAGGAGGGGGGAATAGAGCAAATGTAATGGCATAATCAACAACAACAACAAAAAAGAAATTAAAAATTCTTGTGAACTGAATAATGATACTTATTTACCCTATAATTGGATATCCTATAAATGTGGATGGTTCCCTTCTAATAAGGGAAGGGATCACTCAGTATCGACCCTTAGCAACTTGATTTAAACCAACAGTTAACTGTCGGCTTCTGGGTTGGAGGTCAGACTGGAAAGCTGGCGTTCACGCCTATTCCCACTGCACCCAGAGACAGGTGCTTGTGTGAGACAGGTGCTGGGCAGCCCCATTCGGGGTGAACAATGGTTGTCAGGCAGGGTCTCCCAGGAGATGACTCCACCTCAGATGAGCCCCTCTGGGCCCCGCCCTACAACCTTAAAGTTCTTCTCATCGATTTCAGAGAAATCCTGCTCTCTGATGACTTATGAAGCCACTTTTTCTGTCAAACAAAAAGTCTCCAGTGGCTGCAGATCCACAGACAGGGTAAAGACTGCCACAGCATAGAAATTCCTGGTCACCTCTAGGTGTCCGCCACTGCTACCAGGCCAGGGTGGGGGAGAAACAAGCCTTTCCCTTGGTCCCTCTGCCTGGATTCTAACCTCTCTCTCACCTGTCCGACATAATGCTGGGGGGCGGGGAGATCAGACAAAAAGCCCATGAGGAGCTGGCAGGCCAGTGGAGGCTGTACCTCGAGTTTGAGTTTAGGGAAGGGTTCCTCTCCAGTGGGGCATCTACTCCAAGAACGGACAAGTAAGAAGCTGCTCCAGTTTCCCCTGGAAACCCTGCCAGGAGGTGAAGGCAGAAGCTGAAGAGAACCAAGCTCCACAGCCTTGTCTCTCCTTAGATGGTTACAAGTGGGGAGGGAGGGGGAGGCGCGCCACGGGTGGGAGAGGCTAAGAAAGGGCAGTGCCAGAGGTGTCCAGGAGAAAGGGTAGGGAGGGGAGGGGAGGCCTCTGGGCCACAGGACAAGCTTCCTGGCTTCCCGAGCTGGAGGCTCTCAGGGTCCAGGTCCCGCTCCCTTCCTGCCGCACAGCCGAGCCTGGCACCATGCACCGCTGCCTATGGAAATGCACCTTTGTGGCTGTGTCCTTCCTCTCCCTGAGCTTCTTCCTCCAGGACAATGAGGAAGAGCCCCTGGAGCATGGCCTGTCGCTGGTGAGTGCCATGTATCGAGGCTGAGCCACCCGCCAACACTTCAGCTGGGAGGAAAGTTCTAGTGTCACCACAGCAGTGCTAAGAGAAGGGCCCTTGAAGATTCAGGAAAGTGTCCGAAAAACATAGATACTGCCCTGACTACTGGGACTCCATTGGTTGGAGCATCATCCCATAACTGAAAAGTTGCAAGTTCGATTCCCACTCAGGGCAATTTTGCTCCCTGGTCCAGGCATGTAAGGGAGGCAACCAACCGATGCTTCTCTTTGCATCGCTGTTTCTGTCTCTCCCTTCCTCTGTCTCCAGATGGAATGAAAACATACCCTCAAGTAAAGATTTAAAAAATCTTTTTAAAGAGGGTTTTTTTTTTGGTTTGTTTTAAGATTTTACTTATTTATCTTTAGAGGGGAAGGGAAGGAGAGAAGGAGAGAAATATCAATGTGTGGTTGCTTTTCATGCGTCCCCTGCTGGGAACTGGGCTGTAACCCAGGCATGGGCCCTGACTGGGAATCAAACCATGATTGTTTGGTTTGCAGGCCTGCGCTCAATCCACTGAGCTACATCAGCCAGGGCTACAAAAATCTTTTTAAAGATAAATATTAAATCCGCCTTCACTATGGATAGAATTTGAGTGTGGAAGGGAGAAAGCCTTGCACAGACCTCAACCGCCATGCTGCAGGCAGGCCCAGTGTGAGAGAAGGCTACCCAGGGGCAACCTCCCCCCTCACCACCAGGGAGGCAGTGCTTCTCCCCTTCTCCCGTTGGGGGCAGTGGGGACTGGGGTGGGGGGCACTCCTTGCACCACACGTACAAGTCCGCAGTGGAGAAGGTCAGGTTCAGGTTCTGGGGTCCACGTCCTCCCTACATGGTCCAGCCAGCGAGAGCAGAGCCTGAGGGGTGTGAGGAAGGATATGGCCAGAACTGAGCAGAGGAAAGGGCTTCAGAATCAAGGCACCAGGTGTGACTTCCTTAACGACAAGGCACACATGGTCTTCGGCATCTGCTACAGGCCTGGCACAGTCTGAACAGAGATATGCTGCCAGCTTGTGGTGGTGGAGAAGTTAGATGTGCGGCAAGGTTGGGGAGGTGGGTTCTTCCCCTGCAGAAGCCTGGGGAGTTCCAGAGGCACCCCACAAGGAACCACTTCCCCGACCCCAGGGCCTACTGCCCCGCCTAGAGCACATGTGTTCTCGTGGTGAGGTGGGAACAGCGCTTCACGGATCCTGACACTTGGGCTCCCTAGTGATTGGACCTGGGGACTGCCCAGCCTGTCCTAAAAGAGGATTTGTCCTCAGTTGTCTCCAGAGGAGCAGGGTGAAGCTCAGGGCCGATGCTTATCCATCCTCAGCAGGAGAAAAAGAAGATATTACAGCATCTAGAGCAGGAACAAACCGACTCTGAAAACAAGAACCACATGGAGGCCTTCAGGGAGATGCAGAAAAGGCCCCCTGTCCTCCAGCATGCCACCTACAGAGTCCTGGCTGGGGCCCCGCCCCAGCAGAAGAGTGAGTGCGTGTGGGAAGGGAGGCCAGATTGGGGGGGGGAGTGACACAGGCAATCCATCATGAAGCTGGGGTATGGGAGGGGAAGGGAATGAGCTGGTATCTTGGGGAAATCGGGGCTCTGGGGACAGCCGTGCTTGGGCACTGGGTGCAGGCTCCACTCCCACCTGCCACCCGGAGTGCCTCACACGGTGGAGAGTCCACAATGGCCGCTAGGGATCTCCCCCCAGAACAGCCTATTCATGACTGGCCCCCTAGGGAGGGAGCTGAGCTCGGCAGGTGCCAACTAACTGGGCCCTAGACTGCGGCCCTTGGGCTCCTCGGTCCCTGCAGACCCTCCCACCCAGATCTGAGGTCAAGGCCAGGTTAATCTGCCACACCAGCAAATTTACGTTTGGTACTTGGCAGCCTCCCCATTAGAAAGAGCCTTGTCCTTCATAAAGATGCCCCCAACATCCCTGCAAGTGCTGGTTAAGCAAAACTGTGTCACATCCTCTGACCAGACATCAACCTCTTATCGACCACACTCTCCAAGGGAAAGGAAATGGGAATCTGTCCCAGATGTTGGCACGAAGGGGAGAGTGGAGAAGGGTCTCATCACCACCTTTAAGTGCTAACGGCGCCCTCTGTCCCCTCACCCCTAGAACTGCTGACAGTGGGGATCTCCTCAGGGCAGCGTCCTCACAGGAGTGCCCTCTTGGACACGCTGCAGTCCCTGTTCCAAGGCTCCTCAGGGCCAGAGCTGCACTGTATCGTGGTGCTGGTCCACCTGTCAGGCCCTGACCCTCAGTGGCTCAGACAAATGGCCGCCAGTATTTCCAGCCTCTTCCAACCTCACATTGAGGCCCAGGAGCTGCTCGTGATCCACGGCCGTCTCGGTGGCCACCCTGCCCCAGGAGACCCAGGTGATGCTGGTGACTCCTCGCCCTGTGCCACTGTGTACTCCAGGCAGAAGGTCGATTACACCCTCCTCATGAACTTTGCTCTCAACCTCTCTGAATATTTTCTGATGATGGAAGACCGTGTTCGGTGCACCCCCAAGTTTGTCTCTGCCATCTACTGGGCACTGTCAGCCTGGAAAGAACAACCCTGGGTGACCCTAGAGTTCTCCAGCCTGACCTTCTCCGGGAAAGTCTTCCACACCAGCGACCTTGCCCGCCTGACTGCATTCCTACTCTTATTCACCAAAGACGTGCCCACTCACCTGCTTCTTTCCGAATTCCGCCTTCTCTTGGCCCAGCATGTTCCGATTCGCTTCAGTTCCTCAGTCTTGCACCCTGTACGCAGTTATTCCGCGCCTGCGGACACCTGCTTTCCTGTGGAGAAGGAACCGGCCTTCGGTGAGCCAGACAACCCCGCAGCCAGTGTCCTCACTGACATGAGGACAATATCAAACACGATTCCCGAGTACGCTTATGTTCTGAACAAGGAGAGCTACTACACCCTCGATCCCCTAAGAGGCAACTACCTGACAGTGGTTTTGGAAAAGCCACAGAAAGTCATCCGGGTGGAGGTGCTGACAGGCTCTGACAAACAAGGGCTGTACCGGCTGCAGCAGGGCCAAGTGGAGCTGGGCTACAGCCTCCTGCCGCACTCCGAAGGCTGTGCTCGCTACGCCCTGCTCGGACTGCTGGTGGAGGGACACTTGGACCAGAGGGTCTTCTATGAAGAAGACTCTGTGGAGCAGCCAAGCTGCATACAGCTGCTGGTGCTGGCCTCTCAGGACTCCTGGCTGCTCATCAGGCAGATCAGGGTCTGGACACAGCCCGAGGAGGAGGAGAGCTAGAGGCACACGGGGAGTTCTGCAAGGACTGGTCCTGGGCAGGCAATCTTCACAACCGGCAAGAAATAAAGCTAGAAACTGGCCAAGGCCTGCGCACTCTGAGTAGGGTGACCATGTAAGTTACTGTCCAGCCTGGGGTACTTCGGAGACTGGAAGGAAGAACTGTTAAAAATGACACTATAACCACAGATGTAAGCCAGACTTCCCAGGCAAGCAGAGATGTATGCTCCGCCTGATTCTGATTTTTGCAGGCCACTTGAGATAGATAACAGTCTGATGAGGGGAAGAGACAAGACAATATCCCTTTGGCTTCCAAGGGTCAGAGAGAGGGAAGGAGTCACCATGAACTACCTTGGTTCCAATCTGCACACGAGTGTCACACTCTCAGATCTTTCCATGAAAAAGCTATGGCCCTACCTAGAGTAGCAACAGTCTTGATAGTACCGTGATCACAGAGGCCCGACAGTGGCTCACATCCACACGCCTCTTAGTCTGTTCAGGGTGCTGCAATAGAATTCCACAGACTGGTCGCTTAAGAACAACAGAAGTATATTTCTCATGGGTTTGGAAGCTGGGGTGTCTAAAACCAAGGTGCTAGCTGATTGGGTGATGGTAGAGGTCCACTTCCTGATCCATGGACGGCTGTCTTTTTGCTATGTCCTCACCTGGCACAAGTGGGTGAAGGAGCACTTATGGTATTTGATAAGGGCACTGATCCTATTCGTGAGGGCTCTACCCTCAAGGCCACTTCCCAAAGGCTGCACCTCCTACCACCCTGGGGATTAGGATTTCAACATGAATTTGCGGAGATGGCACTTGCAGACCACAGAAAGGCCCAATCCTGCAACGTGCCGAGGCTGAGACCCTGCTGGAACAGTTTGCCCAGCCATGCTCATCACGTGTATACTGCCTAGGACTGCTTTCGAGCTACGAGGACAAAGCTGAGTAGCTGCGACCTAAGTTGTACAGCTCACAAAGTCTAAAACTTTTACTGACGCTTGCGCTGGCCCCAAACCCCCTCAGGCCCGGGTCTTGCCAGGCCCCGCACTTCCGGCTTCCGCCCCTTTCGACCTCCCGCTGCTCTAGACCCTCTCCTCTAGCCTCCCCGCCTCTTCCGGCACCAAACATTCCAGACCCCGGTGTTTCTAGGCCCCACACGCAGCTATTTCTGGCACGGCGGCTCTAGATCAGGTGCCGCCCCTGACAGCCTCGTCCCCTTCGCCCCAAGCCCCTTCTGGACCTGCTGTTGCCAGGCCCTACATTTCCGGCTCCCTGCTCACATTACTTCCGCCTTCTCGGCCTACCTACCTCCGCCGGGCCCATGTTTTTCCCGCACCCCCTCCTCCTGAGGCCAACCATTCTGGGGTCCGCCCCCTTCCGAGAAGCCCCGCCTTTTTGGCCTTACGCCACTTCCGTCTCTGCTTGTGCCAGCCCACACCTATTCCGGTGGACACTGATTGGACCCCACTTCTCCAAGACCTGCCTCCGCCCCTCCCCGGCTTTTTCTAGGCCCCGCCTCCTGCCCGCCCCGCGACGAATTGTGGGAGCAGTTCACCCCGCGGGCGTGGCTACGGAGGAGGACTGAGGGTTCGGTCATGGGCTTCCAGCCGGTGAGACCCACGCTCCATGCCCTACCCCGGGGGATGCGGCTCCATCCGGTTCTGGCCGCTCAGTTGTGTACCAGGTGGTCTCACCGCCGTCCCCGCTCTGGGTGCTGGGGTCCCGGGACCCTGCCCAGGGGACCCCTCCGGCCTGAGCCTGCCCCCGCGCTGCAGCTCGGGGTCGCCTACCTCTGGGCGAGTGGGCGCTTCCCCCGCGGGACGGTCACACTGCCTCCTCTCCCCACAGAGCCCGGGCCTGCTGGCCTCCCTGGGGGCGGGGCTGCTGACTCTTCTCGGCCTGGCTCTGGGCTCCTACTTGGTTCGGAGGTCCCGCCGGCCACGGGTCACTCTCCTGGACCCCGATGAGAAGTACCTGCTGCGTCTGATAGACAAGACGGTGAGTTGTGGAGGAAGAGGTAGGGCGGCGGAGGGACCAGAACTCCCCTCCTCCTGGGAAGCGACAGCCTCCTCTGCGGTTGGGGCGTTCTGGTAAAACTGTCGTCTGTCCTGCAGACTGTGAGCCACAACACCAAGAGGTTCCGCTTTGCACTGCCCACTCCCCAGCACATTCTGGGGCTGCCTGTGGGTAAGGAAAATGTGGGCTCCTTTCTCTCGTATCTTGAGCGATTCCCTTCCCAGAGTCTCCCAAAACAGAAACAGGCCGCTTTAGTCTGTTCCATCCACAGCCCTTTCCCTTCCCCACCTGGCTGGATCCTCCAGGCTGGGAGGTGCCATTGGGCCATTGTAGGGTGTGGCTTGTGTGCCTCCCCCACCGGCTGCCCCAGGCGTCTTTAACATTCAGCAGTTCTGCCTCCCTCCTGCAGGACTTGTTTGCACGCCCCCCACCCTGCCCCGACTCACCTGCGGTTGCAGCTAAGGCCCTGCAGAAACTGATAAAAATATCTCCAATGGGGCACTTATGAGGGGTCCAACAGGGAGTTCAAAGGGATGACTCCTCCCTGCTTGGTAGCTCAGTGGGACCGCACTGGGAAGCAAGATGTTCTTGTCTTCTCTAACCTCCCTGCACTTACACAAGGCGAGTGGAATGCAGCCTGTCCACAAGCCACACTCATGTAGTTCTCTGCATGGCCCCCAGGCAGACACGTCTACCTCTCTGCCCGAATCGATGGCAGCCTGGTCATCAGACCATACACTCCTGTCACCAGTGATGAGGACCAAGGCTACGTGGATCTTGTCATCAAGGTAGGGGATAGGAAGGAACCCCAGGAGCTCCCTATTCTACTCTTTCTGGGAAACGTGCAGGTTTTGCTGGATAGAAGGAGGTGCATGTTATGTGTGGATGTGCCGAGTGCACATGTACCCTTCAGAGGCTCAGTCAGCAGGGCTCAGAACTCAGTGACTGTCCAAATAACATATTTTCTATTCTGTCTTATCAGGTCTACCTGAAGGGTGTGCACCCCAAATTTCCTGAGGGAGGGAAGATGTCTCAGTACCTGAACAGCCTGAAGATCGGGGATGTGGTAGAATTCCGAGGGCCAAGTGGACTGCTTACTTACATGGGGAAAGGTGATGGCCACAACCAGTCCCCCAGGCCCACCATCCTCTGGGCATACGCACCATGTCGATGGGCCAGAGCTGCCCTTCCTGCGCACAGAGCCATGATGTTCCTGCAAACATCAGCCCTGTTTGTCACTGGGACAGGTTCCCCATCCACTTGAATTCACCAGCCATAATAGCTGTGGGTGGTCAGGAAGCAGCCCCGCCTCATGGCTCACCCCTTAGGCTGAGCTGTGTGGAGAGCCAGAGAGCACTTTCAGCCCTTCCCCAGGGAGAGCGCTGGGCATGTTAGCCAGCTGCTGGAGCTGCTCTGTACACTTGGGAAAGCAGAGTCACACTGGCACCAGGCCTGCCACCCTCACTGGGGGGTGACCATCTGCCAGAGGCAGCTGCTGACTCACTCTGTGGCCCTAAATGGACTGGCAGCTAATACGGGACACATGGCCCAGGCCCCATTGTCCCTCATGTGAGCTATCGCTATCAGACCTGGCTCAACTCAGACATCCCCACAGGCTCCAGGGTCAGATTCCGTCACAACTGTTAAATTGGCCTGGGACGTGTCTTTGGTTCTACGTTTGTTTTCTTTGTTTCCTCTATTGATGCCACTTTCCCATCCCCTCTGTACTTCACTTCTTAGGGAATTTTAGCATTCAGCCTAACAAAAAGTCTCCACCGGAGTCCCGAGTGGCGAAGAGACTGGGCATGATCGCCGGCGGGACAGGTGTGTGTCGCCTGGGAGTCCTTCTCTCCCACCGTTGCTGATGTTGCCATGAAAACTTCCCAGTGATCCCTGGAAGGTCTAGGAATCATAGCCAAGCTGTTTATTGGGATTCCTAGCATTGCCCAGGGCTCCCCAGTACCTGAAAACAAAATTGTGATTAGGTAGAAACCAAAAAAAAAAAAATTCCTGACTGATAGAATGAGAAATCACGTGCGTTCTCCCAAGACCCACATGGAATGGGTCTTGTGATTTTTAAGTGAAAATAGGGAAAGACCTAGAAATAGGATAGTCGAAGAGAAAGAAAATGCATAGTGGACATTTCTATTAGGTACTATGCTAGTCTCTTTACGTCTGTGTCTGTGAAGTGGATGCTTGCCTTCTCCTTCTGTAGAAAATGTAAGTTCAGAGGGGTTAGGTGGTCACAGGGTTTCCATCCCACTCTACCCGAGTCGTGCACACCTGAAGCACTTGCACTTAACCCGCAAGCCCAGTGTTCCAGGGCTCTCACGCCAAATCAGCACCCGTGGCACCTGAGTCCTAATCAACAAGGGACGTTCAGAGGAAGAGTCTTAGAAGAATTTCAACAGTGTGAACTCATACAATTCTCCTACCAGATATGAATTTCATGAGTTTGGGGTAAGAGGCATACCTGCCCAGAAATGTGGGTGTTGGACAACACACAGGAGATTGGAGGGTTTAGACACTGGATGAAAGTGGGGTGCAGGGCTGAATGGGCAGCATTCAGATGGAAGCATTGGTCAACTGAGGGGCTGGGACAGGTGGGTTGCGGCTGCCACGTCTCACTGTGGGGTGTCTCCATGCAGGAATTACCCCGATGTTCCAGCTGATCCGGGCCATCTTGAAAGACCCTGAAGATCCAACCCAGTGCTGTTTGCTATTTGCCAACCAGGTTGGTTTTTTTTTCCTTAATCCTGGGACTTCATAGTGGCATAGGTGGGCTCAGCAATGTGGCACCGATGGACAGAGGTGGGCTGGTGCCTGTGCTGGCCTCTGCCTAGGGTATCCCCTGTAGGTAGAGGACCACTGTTTCAATAAGCAGACTGAGCCGTGAGCCATGTTTCTTCCCTGGCCCACAAGGAAAGAAGAAAACATCTTGGGAATCTAGTCCCGAGCATAAAAACTTACACCTTGACTTTCCTTTGTTAAATACTCCATCTTTATTTCTTCACGTTGTGTAAATAAAGGCTGTTCTCTCTTTCCCCTTACGCTAACGACCTAAAAGTTGTGCTTCCTGCCTAGAACTTCAGCATTCTTTTTCTCTTCTGACTGGACAGCATTGTGTGGGCCTGAGAAGGTGCCTAAAGATTTTGCTTCCCCTTTTCACTTCAGACTGAAAAGGACATAATCTTACGGGAGGATTTGGAGGAGCTGCAGGCCCGACATCCCAGTCGCTTTAAGCTCTGGTTCACCCTGGATCATCCCCCAGAAGGTACCCTCCCAGTTCTGCATATCGCAAAATCAGGGCCTTGCCCCCTGGGTTCTTGTTCCAGTGGAGCCAACCCTCCTCGACATAGCCAAAGTCCTAAGTTTGGCTGCAGGGGTGCAGTGCCCTCCCGGCCCTTCCGTTCGGGTTCCTGTTCACTGGGCGGGCGGCAGGAACACCTGTGCTGCTGAGGGGGGCTGAGTGTAGCCATCCTGCTCAACACCTCAAGAGCCTTTCTGGCTGTGCAGGCCTTGCCAGCATGGGTCTGGAGTGTCAGTTTTGTCCCTGTACTTCAGGTTGGACCTACAGCAAGGGCTTTGTGACAGCGGACATGATCCAGGAGCACCTGCCCGCCCCGGGGGACGATGTGCTGCTGTTGCTCTGTGGGCCTCCGCCAATGGTGCAGTTGGCCTGCCACCCCAACCTGGACAAACTGGGCTACTCGCAGAAGATGCGGTTCACCTACTGAGCGTCCCCTTGCTTCCCATTCCCTGCAGTTGTCCTGGTCAGTACTCGAATGCTGTAAGCCTTAGGTTTCTTTCCCCACAGGACCAGCCTTTTGTCTTTCTCTGGAGCTGATTTCTGAACGGCACCTGCAGAGACAGCATCCTTGTAACCCTGGGAGAGGTCAAGGCTGAGCATTCCCTGGGAGGCCCCCCCCCCAGATCTCCGTGATACAAGGTCCAGCTCAAGCCACAGGACAGTCTCTTCCATGGGTCAGAAAGGAGGTGGCTAGTTCCAACACTGGCTAGTTCCTGGATGGCATCACCCTCTTCTTTGTGTCTGGGGTGGAAGGAACAGTCTGCGATGGGTTTTCTTACTACTCGGTGCTTACCTCACAGCAGGTTGTGTGTGCGAGTGCAAGTTGAGCAGACTTCTAGAGCTAGTCTTACACAGATTGCAGGGGAGGAGGAAGTGGCTTTTTCAGACTGCAGACCTCGAGAGAAGAATCTGAAATATGCATTTGTGTGTCTCTCTCTATCTGGCCCAGGCTGGAGGGAAGTGTCTGTCCGCAGTCTGAGACTTCTGCTTATGGCAGGAACCTCTGGCTATGCAAATAAACGGGGCGAAGGCCCCAGTGTGACACCTAAAGGACTGCTGTGTCTGGGATCCTTGTTTCCAAGGCTTTTTGTGCCTGGAAATTCTGGGAGGAAGGGTTTCCCAGCACAGATTTTTTTCCAGGTCTTCCAAAGAACCTTTGAACAGTTACACCTTGGGCTGAACTGTGAGCAGCCCCCAAATGTAATGATCATCTTAGCAGCTGTCTCAGCAGAAGCTCAACTTTTCCCTGGAGGCTTTTCGGGTGGGGGAAACAGTACAGGTCAGAGGGGATGCTCTTTGAGTCCAGGTACTCCTCAAGGGGTCCTTTGGTTTGGCTACTCTTCCTTCTGCCTTCTCTTGACCCTTCCTTCGCCATATTCAATCCCTCAGGGTACCTGGCAAACAACTCAAAATACTGTCTTTCTGTTTGGGAGAGAAGCCTCTTCCTTTAAAAAGTAACCTGACATCACCAGCCCTGCTGGTGCCTGGACAGAGCTGGCCTTCCTGGCCCACAGATCCTGACCGCCCTTCTCCCGTGCTCTGACAGCACCACCCGGTCCACTCCCTTCTTCTAGAGCTGGGCCAGGGCAGCTTCTTGAATCTTTGTTAGTCCCACTGGGACAGAACAGTGTATCACTCTCAGGAGGAAGGTCAACATTGTTTTTCTGCATGTCAGTATGTATTGCTTTCTGTGGGGCCCCTAAAAGAAAGGCTCTGGGACCCCAAGAATTCACCCCTCCGCAAGGCAGAATCATTAATTAGTAAATTCTGTTACTGGGATTCTGTGGGCCACTTCTTCATCCCCTGGTACATACATACCAAAGCTGTGTAGTGGGAGACCCTTGGCTTCCTCACCTCCAGAAAGGGAAACCGGGCCTGGGGGATCGGGCTCCGACAGTAAAGCCACCTGGCAGAGAGAAGCTCTTGCACACAAGCTCGAGATCCCTTGTTTGCATAGGTTTCTGCCTCCTCCACTCAGCACACAAACAGGTCAAGGACCATCAGGTGCTAAGCACTGTGTTCAGCTCAAGACGTGATTAGACCCCCCAGAGAGCTCATAGTCTGGAGTAAGGTAGACACGTGATAGCTAATTCCAGTGTGATTAATACGATAGTAATGCCACAAGATATAGATGGGGTGAAGATGCAGAGGTGGGGGAAGAAAATGTCACTGAGTTAGCAGCCATGCACCAGGCACTGTGCCAAAGCCTCAAAAATTTAATCCTTGTGATAATCCTGAGTCTGTAAGGATTTGCCAAAGGTCATACGGCTAGTCCCGCTGGAGAAAACAAAGTCAGCTCTGTGGTCAGCGAAGGTTCCTGACGGTTTTATACAGCGGGCAGCACATGATAGCTAACATTTATGAAGCATCTGGCTTCATATTAAGAGCCTGCCTGAACTACCTCAACCCAGCTTAGTAGCACTTTCTCTCCAAGTTTTAAAAGACAGTCATTTGGAGGGAGGGGTGCAGTAAGTGCTCGAGATCATAGGGTGACTCCAGACCTCACGTGTGTGACCAGCACTGAGAGAATTAACCCCACTACCTCGAGGCGTCTCTGCATCTAGAATAACAAAAGCTACGTACCACCACCAGAGGACCGAGAAAGAGGTCCCTCCAATCACTTCTCACTACCTGTTCCCCGGACGTGCGCTCGGGCCGTAGTGTGGGAGCAAGGGCTGCAGCTGGGAGTTCTCTAGCAAGACTAAGTAGAAGCAGTTTCGTCGTTTAAGACAAGAAATAACGGAAGGCGAACCGAGGGCTAGCCCAGTACCTCGCATGGGCGGGCTCAGTAAATATCTGTAGGCAGGGCCGAAGAGGGACGATGTCTTTGGAAGATTAAGCGGTTGGCGCTGGTTGGAGATGGGCTGCGGAAGAAAGGTCCGCGCAGAGGACAAGAGCTGCAGTGAGACTCGGTCGCCGGCCGCGGGCCCAGTCAAATTCTCCGACACGCCCCCGCCCCCACCAGCCCCGGGTTCGCGACTGTGGGTGTGGCCCGCACGCCGCCGTGCAGGTGGAGCTCGGAATTGGAGTCGGGGAGGGGCGTGCCTGCGATTGGCCGGTGTGAGGGGGCGGGAACTCCGGGAGCGGGTCGGGACGCGGAGGTGACGTAGTGTGTCGGCGCCCCTTCCGGCGCGGAGAGCGTCAATATCGGGGCCGCTGGCCGCAGGCCGCCTACCGTGCTGCGGGATGTAGCGGTGGGCCTGCGGCCCCCAGTCGAGCCTGTCACCCGGTGGTAAGTATCCGGGGCTCTTGCGGCGAGTGAGTGGGTGTGGATCGGTGGAGCGCCGGGATCTGGGGCGCCTCGGCCCAGTCCTGCGGCAGGGACGTGCGGAGGGTCCGAGACCTCGCCCCCCCCCCCATGTGGAGCGGGCCGCGTTGTAAACATTTCGGCCCCTCCCACTGCGCGCCGCCTCCGCCTCCGAGGAGACCTCAAATGCCATTTAAGGGCGGATGGGCTACGAGTCCCCCAGCTTCCCTCAGCTGCCAGTGGTCCCGGTGAGTGCATGTCTCCCCAGCCCCGCGGGGGATGAGAGGTCTGGATTCAGGCTCTGGCCCGACAACGGCCAAGCCCAGAGCTAAGCGTGGCCGCCGCGCGAGGCAAGTAGGGAGCGGGGGTTGGGCGGGGATCGCGGGCCAGGGTCTCAGGGCCGCCTGCCCCGCCTGGGAACTCCAGCCTTTGGTGGCCTGGGAGCTCCAGGGTTCCTCGGTCAAGATGGTGCCCACACCTTGATGTTGGAAAAGGGAAGCTCAGTGGACGGCTTACCTTTATTTAAGTTAATCCTTAACGCTGAAACATGAGCAAAATCTAAACTACTTTGAGGAAAACGAAATTTCATTCCTTGGAAATCTCACACTGATGTATGTCATCTTATGTTTGAGACGGATGCGTGCTTTCTCTCAGTTTCTCCTGCCTCATAGGCGGTGGGAAACGGACGAGGCACGTTTCAGTTCCTACAGGATCAGGTGTGGGAGCAGCAGTAGGAGGCCGACACCGCACTTGACTGGACTAACCATAGTATTTCTCCCAGTAGAGAGAAGACATACTAGAAAGCAGCAGGGACTTAGCCTGCCACCTTAAGTCAAGTGAGCGCTGAAACGCAATGGTGGGGTCAGTTCACTGCCTTGCTCTCTTGGTTGGGGTTGAATCATCTGTGACGGAGCAGCTGTTGTTCCCCGTGTTTTCAGAGCGTCCGCCCAGAAGGAGGAATGCAGGCTGGGTGTGCTAAACAGATGGCAGTGTCAGATACCAGTTGGCCGCGGCAGCCACTCAGTTTCTTTATCCCGGGAGTAGCTTCTGTCCCCGTGTACTGGTTGGTACTTGGGAAATCTGTCCTCAAAGCCCGTGTGCTGTCTGTGAAGGTCCATCTTGGAGTGCCTCCACTGTACCTAGTTGCAGAGTAAAATCTGAAAGCATTTTGTTCTCTGTAGCTAAGAGATTGTATGATTCCCGAGGATTGAAAACATTCATCAACCATTTCGCCTGCGTAGGAAAGACTTAGGTGAGACTTAGGTATCAGAACGCAGCACTAACGCATTGCTAATGGATGACATGCACCACCCTCGATGCACTTCGGCTTTCAGGCCGTCTTCAGTTTCTGCACTCCTGCCTCATTTCACCTGCCCAGGAATCCTTTGTGAAAGAGGAAAAAAGGAAAAGGAAAAGAAAAAAAGTGTAGTTTGTTGTCTTCTGTCGGAAATTATTCTGTCCCATCTACTTGTGATCACGCTGGTGAACTAAACAGTCATTTGTAAACCCAGAGGCTTGATTAAGTACCGTGGGTTTTTTTCTGGTGCTGATCCTCATTAAAGTCATTGTTACATTTTGTCTTTAACATCCATTGGTCCCTAATGCCGACCCCTACCCCAGACTTGGCGCCTCTCATTAGGCTTCAAAGTGGATTCTAGTTTTGTTCTCAGAAGTGTGGGGGCGTGATGATTGTTTCTAAAATCTAGTTAACTCCAATCAAAAGGTCCCTGAGTGTGCCCTCTGGACAAACCACTTCTGAGTGATTGGCTGCTGGGCATGCACCTGTTTGCTGTGTTTCATAGGTGCTTCTGGGACACAGGTATGAAGCGATCACCGTGTTCTGTGACTAGTGACCATATAGCTCCATGTTCTACTTGACAGCCAGGTATTAAAAACAGGGACTGGCATGAAACTCCTTCGTGTTTCTGTATACCATTTACTTTTTTTTTTTTTTTAATGGAATTTGAGAAGCTTACCTGTCTGGAATCAGAAAGACTTCTGGTGGGTTCTGGTGGGACTGCTTTAACTAGAAAAGAGCTACAAAGGATATTACCTTCTGATTTTCCACTTCAGACTCTTAAGTCAGTGACTTAGTATCAAGCAGCCAAGCTGAGGCCCTGTTGCTGCAGTTTGGTAACTTTCAAACATAGGCCTTGGCCAGACTCACTTGTGTCAGCAGGGCTAAGGACCTGCGGTCTCTAAGAGAAGCTGCGTGGAGGAGGAAGTAGCTGTGGTCTGTCCTCACTGCTAGGCCGGGCTTTGCTTTAACACAGTGAGTCAGGTAGACGAAGATAGAGCCTGCCCACGGACTCTCCAAGGGCCCGGGGCCCCAGATGGAAAACTTCTAGAAGCTCTGTTGTACCTGGACTTCAGGGAAGGAGTGTGCTGTAGCCTCGAAAACTTGGGAACTGGTTCAAAGAATAAATGTCTCAAAAAACTGAGGGAAATAAACTCTCCAGCTAGCTGGCTGGTGATCAGTGCTTGCCTGGTTTGGCCCAGGATTGTCTTACTTACAGGAGCACAAACACCTCCCTGCCCCACAGTTCTATTCTCTAAAGTAGGTTTATCCAGTTAGAAAGCTTAGTGGTAAACACTTAATAGCTACAATTGGAGAAATCCCATCAAAAATGCACTCTGAGGAGTTTGGCCCAATTTTAATTTGCCCTTTTCAGTGTGGTGAGTTTGAAGGAGAACGTGTTTGCTCTGAAATACGTAAGGTGAAGTGTATTTGGCTCTCCTGAGTGTGCCCGGAATCAGTGTTAGGGGTGTGTGCTGATTTTATGTCATGAACACTAAAACACTTGTAAAAATTCTCGGTGTTCGTGAGTGGCCTGCCCTGCGAGGAATTGTGTTTTCAAGTCCTAGCAGAGCTTGCTCTTCCTTCTTGCCTCTGACCCCGCTCCGCCTTCCCTGTTTCTGTGAGGACCAAAGTACGCGATGGACTTTGCTCAGTATGACGACTTGACTTGTGTGGTGCGGTGCAGCTGACGGCTGGTTTGTGCGTTAACTAGGGTGCTAGGTTTGGTGACTCTGAGTCTAGGACACAGTGCTGGGGAAGGGGCGTGGGAGCCAGTGATAGGGAAGCTGGAGGGAATCAGAAGAATCAGAAAGTGATTTGGATGGAAAGAGAGGAGACTTTGACCATGGCCAAGAGGCCAAGGTCACCCTAAGTGGATGCTTGGCTTTAGGGTACAGAAGCTTTTCGGGCCAAGGAACACCACCAAGGTGGGACCTGCATCTGTCTCTAACTGCCCAACCTAAAGTCTGTCTGCAGGACTCTCCTTGCCTCTGGTGGAGCAGTTACACAGCACCCAAGATGCCCGAACCCAGTGGGCGGCCGTTCTAGTTCAGGGCCCTCCCCTTCCACTGCCGTCCTGGAGCAGCGAGGGTACCTCGGCCTTTGTACATGCCACACGTTAACTGTCTGAGGGGTCGCCAGAGACAGCGACTTCATGGGCTCCTTGTTGCGTCTGGCACAGGCCTTCACCTGCCGCGGGGTGGGCGCCAAGCACACGCGTTAGGTGTTATGGGGAAGTCCCACGAGCACAAGAAAGTGCGCGGCCCTCAGCAAGGAACAACAAGGTAACAAGGGATGTTCTTGTTGGCTGGAGTGCCACTCCACTCATTCATTTTGAAATGTGTGCTCAGACCAGAATCCAGGGTGTACATCAGTTTGTTGCCTCTGTGGTGTTTGGTCCCACACCCTGAACCTCTGAAGCACTGGTCTCTGTATTCTAAGCTAAAGTGTTTCTCTGTTTTGACTTACTTCTCCAAATGCCCAGAGTTGTTTACGTTTTTCTCCAGTGTAATCATCTCTTAGCAAAGCCGTTGATCCAGCAGCACTTCCTCTGAGGAGGCGTGTCCTGTGGTCAGCCTGTTGAACGGGACTGCCCAGCCCCTCTCTCGGGGACTGCCTCTCTCTTGAGGCTTTTAGGCGCCTCCAGTCTCCTGGTCTCAGTAGTCAGCCGAGCGCCCCAGTCTCGTCCGTCTGGCCTGTCTGGCCCAGTCTGGCCCAGTCGACACTATGCAGAGGCAGCTGCAGAGCGGGCTGTCGTTTGCTGTCTTGAACTGTATCTGCCTGTTGCGTTTAGGTCTGCTTGTGAGTGGAGCACAGCCTGACTTCTGAACCTTGAGGGTTGCCCTTATCTGCTACGTAAGCCCAGTTATAATCCCTGAGAAGAAAGTGGGGTAACTCTCAGATTTTAAAAAAGAGAAGCTGGTAGAAGATGCCCAAGATGTTTGCAAAGATGTTGTGTAGAGAACAGCTGTGGGAGGTGCATCCCTGGGGCGCAGGGTCAGCTCGTGCCCCTAACAAAGGCCGGGGCCCCCTGAGCTGCAGCCTCTGCCGCTCCCTGCGGGTGCAGGTGTCCCCGGCCCTCCACATTGCTCTGCGGCCGAGGGGACTCAGGTGACCAGTGCAAGGAAATGCTAATATTCTGGCTACTGCTGTTGCTATGAGTAATAAACTTCTTTATTTCTGGGAGGAAAAAAAAAACTGATTTGCAAGACTGGAAAGCTTGGAGAACTTTTCAGTATTACTTTCATCTCCCTGAGGCCTGATTAAGACACCACCTGATATTCAATGCAGGGCAAACCTGGAAATTTTAGACTTTTCCTAGAAGACCCAGTTCTGGGTTTCTCCGATTCTCCTAGAGGATCTGTGTGCCTGTCTCCGGTTTCCAGAAAACTAGTTTCAGTGGCGCTTAGTGCAGCAGCTGGCCAGGCCCTTGCTGAGCTGGTTGTTTGGTGTGTGTGTGTGTGGCAAAGGGCGGGGCTGCCCCCCTGTGTGCAGCTTCCTGCTTCCAGGTAAGTTACTGGTTACGGAGACTGTGAGGAAGCTTGTTCTCCAGGTGCTGGACCCGGGCTCTAACCCTACAGCAGAATTAGTAGGCCTTGCAAAGAGGTGGCCACTGGGCCTCCCGCCCACGATGGGCTGCTCTGCTTGCGGGGCACGCTTGTCAGCGCTTGTGGGTAAACCCAGCTAAGTTCAACCAACCAGCATGTGCTCCCTTTATAAGCATGAGAGGTCTGGTAGTACCAGTTGGCTGTTGATTCACATACTTCTGCCCCACAACCTTAAAGTCAGACCTTTCTTGGACAGAACAGCTTTGGGAATGATGGGATGTTTCTTCATAGTAAACGGGCTCCATGCCCATGGGAGGGGGTTGAGGTGGAAAGTTGTTTTTCTGTGGTGACAGTTTGGTATGAAAACCACAGGTGCTTTGAGGGCAAGCAGCCAGGCATTATGTTTTGAGGCTGATCTGCTAGGTTAGTGGGTTCTGAGTAAGGGTGGTATTAGAAAGGGAGAAGCAGGGGTAGGTTCCATTGTAGCAATCAGTCAGCCTTTAGAGCTGGAGACAGGGCATGAGTTGATTGGCTAGTGTCTCACGCAGGTGTGACTGGGGGAGATGGAGCCGTAGGAGGAATAGTTGTCATCCCGCTTTGTGTTTGTGTTTGCTTTTAGTGTCCACCGTCACAGGGAGACCTCAGCCTCCCCGGGGCCGAGACACCCAGCCTTTCCCCAGGCTGAAGCTGCGGGGTATTGAGGGACCAGCTAGATGTCTTCTCACAAAGGACCTGGGGGGGCCCAGGGCAGCGGGGCTCCTGCCAGCACCAGGGAAACGGACACGGTGGAGCTGGCAGAACTGGGACCTCTGCTAGAAGAGAAGGGCAAACGGGGAATCGCCAACCCCACCAAAGTAAGTCGTCTCCCCAGGAGCCACTCCCTCATCAGCATCCCTGCATCTCTGTTGTCCAGGGTTTTTGGGCCCCCCCACCCCCGCAGGAGGGGTCAGAGTGCCCCGGGCGGCCTCATCACAGCCTCCTCAAGCTGCACGATAAGCACCTTCTTGCCTGTGGGTCTCTTTTTCCCACTGTCATCTTTGAGACCCCAGTGCTTACCACAAGGCCTGAAATCCCACAAGCAATCAGCAAACATCTGAATGAGTGAAGGATGCAGTTAGGATGTGGTTCAGCTTCAGGTAACAAACAGAAATCTCTGTGGCCTGCCAAGACGGGAGTCTCTGCCATGAAAGAATTCTACATGGAACCAGGCCAAGGCCATGCCACTATCATGCGCCTGTCCTGCTCCTCCTTCACTCACAATGTTGCTCATCACGCCCACGTACCGGCCACCACGATGGAGGAAGGGGAAGTGCCTCGTGGCACTGTCATTTCCGTCCATGGCCGTCCCTGGGGCGAGGACTTGTTCCCACTCACGTTGAGCTGCAGCGGAGGCTGCGCAGCCTTTGCTTTGGGTCCGAGGCACATTACCACCCTGACCAACACCAAGGACTTTGTCACTGAGGACGAGAGAGTGCGGCTCTTGGGGTAGGCAAGCAGGAGTGTGTGCCATGGAGTCAGAGAGGGGACCACGTTTGCCACTGGGGAGTGTCAACAGGAAAGAGAAGACAGCTCAGGGGAGGAGCTGAAGTGCGGGGCCGTCCTCTGCGGTTCAGAGTCTTGGGATGGAGGGAGTCCCCGCAGTGGGCAAGTGCCCCCCCCCCAGTGCACCGTGTCCAGGCTTTTTCCTGTGGGAGCAGAGCTGCTGGGCTACAAGGTGTCACTCACCTGGGCAGGCCCAGAGGCCGCAGGTTTCTGAAATGGATGTGACTGGGAGGTCAGGGGAAGTTGAGAACCACTGTTGCGGGGACGGTGACAGGGAGGGCATTCAGACTGTGAGAGCTTTGGGGGCTGCTGTGCTACCCCTGTGTCCCCCCAGCTGCGGCCAGCCTCCCACAGCCCATCCCCGTGTGCTGAGTCAAGCTCTCCCTGCGACACACACACAGTGTCAATGACCCCGGACAAGTGTGGGCGCTGCCTGCCTGTCGTGCTCTTAGAGGAGAGGCCCCGGGCCCCGTGGCAGCAGAGAGGCACAAGGCACTGAGCCCGGTTTCCCTGGATGCATCTGGTCTGAGATGGTGCTGACCGCTAGGTTGTTTGTGCTTGTTTCTGGGTGCAGGCTGAGGAAGAGCAAGCATGCCCTGCGCCCCAAGAGGAGGAGGAGGAGGTGCGGGTCCTGACCCTCCCCCTGCAGGCCCACCATGCAATGGAGAAGATGGAGGAGTTTGTGTACAAGGTACAGCCTGCCAGTTTCTGCCCTGGCGGGGTAGGCGGGACGGCGGCCTGGCTGGGGGTCCCAGTTGGCAGGCCTGTGTTGGGTTGAAGACCTTTAACTGTGCGTAGAGTTGGTTTTTCTTAAAATGAAGTAAATCCAGGGAAAGGCTGGCAGATTTTTCCTGCCGGGTGTGTTAGTCATTGTTCAGAATACGTGGATCCCTTTGATGGTCATCACAGTCTTCAAATGTGGTGTAGTCACATGGGCTCCTTACTGGGCTTGTGGAATGTGTGTCGGTGACAGGATGCAACTTGTTTAGTAAAATGTATAAGCTAAGTGGTGATGAATAGAAAGAGTATTCTAGTATCTGCCAAACCAGTGGGCGAGCTCCTCGGTGACCTCCTTTGGTGACGGTCACAGCTCCGACCCTGCTGTGGGGGCGTCAGCTGCCTGCGCCGGAAACACCGCAGACCCGCGGGCCAGCGCAGCCCCACCCACGGTGCTCGGGGCGACTGTTGCAGGTCTGGGAGGGCCGCTGGAGGGTCATCCCGTACGACGTGCTCCCCGACTGGCTGAAGGACAACGACTACCTGCTGCACGGCCACAGGCCGCCCATGCCCTCCTTCCGGGCCTGCTTCCGCAGCATATTCCGCATCCACACGGAGACCGGCAACATCTGGACCCATCTGCTCGGTGAGTGATCTGGGGCGGAGAGGAGGTGCTTTCTTTTCCTCCTGAAGTGCCACTGGAAGGAAGAGGAACCAGGTGGTTCTGATTGAAAGCTGGCATTGTACCTCAAAATTGCCAGTGAGCTTGGTTGGCTCGTGGTCATTGACCGTGAAGGTGACCGCGGGAGGGGACTGGAAACAGGAGAAGAAAGTGGAACTGGCTGTTCTCGTGATCCCCGGAGGAACTGCCCGGCGTGGACACGTCCCTTCCCTTTCGTGAATTCCCATGGTCACAGCTAAATGCCAGTGGTTTGTTTTTTTAAGATTTTGTTTGCTTATGAGAAAGGGGAGGAGAAGGGGAGAAAACTCTGGGTGTGGTTGCTTTTCACGCGTCCCCTACTGGGGACCCAGCCTGCAACCCAGGCCTGTGGCCTGACTGGGAATCGAACTCCAGCAACCCTTTGGTTCACAGGCCAGCACTCAGTCCACTGAGCCCCACCAGCCAGAACAGCAGTGTGTTTTACAGTGACCTTTCTGTCTGGGTTTGTGTGACTGGTGCCACTTTCTTCGGAACCTCTGGGCTGCAGTTCTCACAGTTAAACCTGTCATTTTAGTCCTGATTTAACACCATCACCTTTCGAAATACACATGTCCCCTTCTTCCTCCTGCAGGTTTCGTGCTGTTTCTCTTTCTGGGGATCTTGACCATGCTCAGGCCAAACATGTACTTCATGGCCCCCCTGCAGGAGAAGGTGGTCTTCGGGATGTTCTTCTTGGGTGCCGTGCTCTGCCTCAGCTTCTCCTGGCTCTTCCACACCGTCTACTGTCACTCAGAGAAAGTCTCCCGGACTTTTTCCAAGTGAGTGAGAGGCCCTTCGTCAATGGGGACAAGTGCCAGCCTCGTGGTCTCGTACTGTGATCCAAGTGCCAACTGGGTCCTGGGACCCCAGGGACCCTGCAGACACCCTGCTGTGCCAGAGCACAGGCCTTCTGCGCTGCGGTGTGGTCGTGTGAGAAGGCCCTTCTCTTAAGTCCTTTGTGAAACGGCCCGCACAGCCTCCCCCACAGCTGCAGCCCAGCTGTGGGATACATCTCCCACCTGCACGGCACTACCTTTGTAAAACGTGGGTGCAGTGGGTTGCTCTCTGAGGCCAAGTGACGGAGCTAGGCAGGGCGTGGTGGCCTGGTCTGTGTTGTGTTCTGCTGAGCTCCTGCCTGAAGCTGAGGAGCTTATCTTTGCTGCCCATGCGCTGGTGGAAGCCCCAGATGTCCGCCATCTGGTGCCTCCCACAGTCCCGGGGTCCTCATCCGCCTGTGTTCATTGTTGGTGTTGAAGGCAGTGGTGTTGCTGTGTTCATCACTTAACAGTCAACTGAAACAGAACAGTGCCCCTTCAGACTACTCCCAGTGTAAGGGTGTTGCCTTCAGAACTCAGCCTGTCAGTGCCGGGGACCCTCAGAGCCCTTCCTGAACGGGAGCTGGGATCCAGCTGGGTTAGGCCGCAGCTCCTGAGTGGAAGGGCCCACTGGGGGGCGTGGCTTTTCCCAACTGAGGGACAGACAAGGCTCTGTGATCGGGACTTTTAGAAACTTTGCCACTGCAAGGAGAAGTACTTGACCTTGTGGGGCTTGGATCGAGGCTATAGACGAGATGAGGGTGGTCAGATGTGGGTGCAGGTGAAAACAGAAAGGACCTCTTCGTTCCTCCCGCTGACACGTTTCAATTTTTGCGCTCTTTTCCAGACTGGATTATTCAGGGATCGCTCTACTGATCATGGGGAGCTTTGTCCCCTGGCTCTATTACTCCTTCTACTGCTCCCCACAGCCACGGCTCATCTACCTCTCCATCGTCTGTGTCCTGGGCATTTCCGCCATCATTGTGGCCCAGTGGGACCGATTTGCCACTCCTAAACACCGGCAGACAAGAGCAGGTGGGTAGGACGACCAGGTAAGCCTCACAGGTGTATGGATCTTGACCCTAACAGGCTCGAGTTTGGGCCCTGAAGTTTGCAGTTTGAGGACCCCACTCAAGCCCTGGTTCTGTCTGCAACTCTCAGAGCAGTGTGGAGTTTTGAAGTGCATTGTCCCCTCAGTTTTTATACTGATTTAATAGCATGCCCGTGGGACATGTGATGACCAAGGCTGTCAGCGAGCCGCTGTCATCTTCGGTTCGAGAGTGTTGCAAGACACACACAGCACAGTCTTCTCAGTGGCTCGAGTCCTAGGCACTCAGGCCAGGGTTGGACTGGAGCCACCTGAGCTGGTTCCTGAAGGACCTGGAGGCTTAGTGTGAGCTTGGACACTCGTCACCACTAGTGCCAAAGCTACAGCACAGGCATCTTTGGGCTGTCTCATCCAGACCCTTGTTTTAAGCTTTATAACTTGCAGCAGCACACCAGTGACCTGTTCGGATTGCTCAGGACCTGGTGTGTTGATAACTTTCGGTAAAGGAATGAAATACGCACTGAGCATCACCCCCTCGCCAAGCGTGGTGCGGCTGCCAGGGTGTCTGCACAGGCAGAGGCGGGGTCCCTGCCATCCCGTATGTGCAGTGCGGTGGTGGGAAGACAGGCGTCTGTTCGTCCCTCCTCTGATTTGTCTGCTCCCACAGCCTCAACAGCTCCTACCCTGTTGTCTCTCCCTGCTGGGTGGGTCAGAGTCTCCGGTTATGGGTCTTTATGTTCTTCTCAGGAAACCTGTCCACTCCCCTCTTCCTTGAAGCCACCCGAAGCTCTGCCGTCTATTCCCGAGTCAGCCATCAGACGGTTTGGGCCTGTCCTTTTTGCCCAGGCTTCTCAGCAAACGAGACTGGGAGGCACTGGCTCTGGTGCTGCTTAGAGGGTAGTGTCCGTGTGAGCCCTTTCTCAGCGCCCTTCCCGTCCTGGATGTTGGAGCGATTCTGCGGACTGTTCTCCATTGTGGGGCCACACTTCCTGAGCAGATGCAGGCGTGCACGTCTGCATGCCAGAGTGGGGCACTAGTGTGTCGTGCTCCGCTTGGCAGCCGCGTCCCTGCTTCTCACAGCCCTGTGTCTGCTCTGTTAGGGGTGTTCCTGGGCCTTGGCTTGAGCGGCGTCGTGCCCACCATGCACTTCACAATTGCCGAGGGCTTCGTCAAGGCCACCACCGTGGGCCAGATGGGCTGGTTCTTCCTCATGGCCGTGATGTACATCACCGGAGCCGGCCTCTACGCCGCTCGGATCCCCGAGCGCTTCTTTCCTGGGAAGTTCGACATCTGGGTAAGGGGCAGGCTGCTGGCGGCCCCCATGGTCAGGCGCCCAGTGCAGAGCCTGAGTCCAAGGCGATGAGAGCAGCGGGCCTGTGTGCTGTGCGGGGGGCAGGGGTGAGTGTGGGGGCAGCTGGCAGTGGTAACTGACAGGAACATTTTGGTGGGGTTTTGTCTTTTTTAAGACTGGAATTTTTTAAAATATTTTTTATTTATTTTTAGAGAGGGGAAAGGGAAGGAGAAAGATCTGGAGAGAAACATCAGTGTGGTTGCCTCTCATGTGTCCCCTACTGGGGACCTGGCCTGCAACCCAGGCGTGTGCCCTGACTGGGAATCGAACCGGCGACCCTTTTCTTCACAGGCTCCTGCTCAATCCACTTGGCCACACCAGCCAGGGCACATTTTGGTATATTTCTGATATGACTTTTAGAAAATTTTCCATAACAAAGGTAGCACTTTCACAGGAATGAAATTTCAAGGAGAAAGTGGACGAGGTGAGAGCTCCCCTCCTTGTTTCTGGTCCCTCCTGAGAGTTGCCTTTTGTCCCCACAGTTCCAGTCACATCAGATTTTCCACGTCCTGGTGGTGGCAGCGGCCTTCATCCACTTCTATGGGGTCTCCAACCTCCAGGAGTTCCGCTACGGCCTGGAGGGCGGCTGCACCGACGACTCCCTCCTCTGAGCCTCCCCCCCCCCGGGGCCAGAGAGGAACTTCCCAAGTGCTTTTAAAAATAACTTTCTCACTGAGGTGAGGCGTCCAAGAGTTGTCTGTTTCTAGAAGAAACCTCCTAGCGAATTCAGTGCCGGTCAGGCTTCAGCCCACCCCCTAGACCCCCTGCGGCGGGGGCCTCAACTTCCCGGGCCCCTCACTGAGGAAGGGGGTGTCTGCTGGGCCGGTCCCCTCGCACAGAGCACTGGAGCTCCTGTTGAGAGTTTGCCCTCCTCCAGCCACCTGGCGGAGAAGTAATGGACTGGGACTCTTGGGAAATCCTGTTTCAGGAAGACAACGTCCCCCTTACTCCGTCCTTACTTTGTAACCTGGCCCAGAACAGGCCACCTGTTTTGTAGCACACTTTTCAGAAACGATGGTGCGCTGGTCCCGTCTTTCTGGGGCCTAGACCGCTGACAGCAAGGACAGTCACCAGCTTGGGTACAGCCCGGCTGATCGTGGGAGTGTGTCCAGGCTTCAGATAGGTTGCGTTTTAATTTTTTTCTTGGCAGAGTAATGTAAAATTAAAATGGAGAAAGATATTTAATATTTAATACTAAGCTTTAAAAAGAAATCGCTATCATTGCTATGTATCTTGATGCAAAGACTATGATGATAATAAAAGGAAGTACAGAAGACAATTAGCATTCAAGATTGAACACATGTGATCCAAGCTATTTGTGTGTAACTCCAAAGGGTTAAAACTGGGAAAGTCATCTCAGGTTCTGCTGAGGCACAAATCAGAGTCACAGGCATTGGTAGGTTAGCATATGTGAGCCAAGGAAGGGGCCCCATTGAGTTTCTAGCATCAGCTCCTCCACACAACCCTATTTTCTCTGCCTAATACACAGAATTTTACTAGAGAAATTGCTATGCTAAAGTATTTAAGAATGACTAGATTTTCAATAGTGTTGGGACACATCCCTTCAAATATGAAGGGTCTGCTCCCTGTCACTCTAGGGTTCCGTTGTCTGAGGACGGCCTTGCTGAAGGGTGTCCCATCAGGAGGAGGTTATTCCCTGCTTTTCTGTGCCTTTGCTACTGTCCTTGGCCTGGGGTGACGGCCCCACCACCCCAGCAGGCGGTCTTTGTGAGTGACAAAGATGGGCTCCTTCCTGGTGGAGTTTGTACAGCTAGAGGACTAAATTATCCTTTAAGAAAACAATCTAGCTGGGCCAACAAGCAGGACAATTCTCAGCCTCAAGTGGAAGTCGGGGAAATGCAAATCAGAACTGAAGTGGTAAACCATTTCCCTACCAGCTCAGCACAGATCCGAGATCCTGAACGCTGTGCAGACGTGGAGCGGAGACCAGGAAAGATGGTGGTGGGGCCAGTTTGTGATGTGCGAGCCACACACACTTGGGGTGCACCTTCCAAGCACCTCATCAAACACCTCACAACGTGCATCGGAAATGCACTCTTAAGTTACTGCATTTTTACGAACCCCGGTTCTGACCCACTAGATTGTTTCAGAATTCATTCACGGCTCACAACCCACACTTGGAGCACCACTGCCCTTGAGGAACTTAGCTTGTGTCAGAAAGTCCATTGCAGCCAGAGGCAGTAGCAACACACTGTGCTCAAGCCCGTGTCCAGACTGTTGGATGGGAAAGTAACTCATGGCTTCGTATAACGAAACACTGTTAAGCAGTAAAAGTTAATGACAGTGACAAGCAATTTACAGGACATAATGGGTCTGGTTGCATTTATGTAAAGTTCAGAAATTTGCAAAACTAATGATAGCTAAAGGACACAAATATGGTAAGCATTTAAAAAGGTAACATTAATCCTAAAACATCAATATCAAAGCACCTATGCACCACAATGTTCATAGCAGCACAATTTACAATAGCCAAGAGTTGGAAGCAACCTAGGTGCCCATCAGTAAATGAGTGGATCAAAAAATTGTGGTACATATACACAATGGAATTCTATGCAGCAGAGAGAAAGGAGCTACTACCTTTGCAACAACATGGATGGAACTGGAAAGCATTATGCTGATGAAATAGGCCAGGTGTTGAAAGACAAATACCATATGATCTCACCTTTAACAGGAAGCTAAACAACAAAACAAACAAGCAGAAAAAAAAAACACACTGAAATAGAGAACAAGGGGACAGTGACCAGAGGGGAGAGGGAAGGGAAGTTAAGGGGAAAAAGGAGGGATTTGCAGGAACAAATAGGAAGGACACAGGGACGAGAACTAAGGGGGGTGGAAATGGGAGGGAGGTGGGGAGCAAGGGGCGGGGGAGGCTGGGATGGGAGAAATAGACAAAAAAACTGTACTTGAAAAATTACTAAATAAAATTTAAAAACAGAAAGAAAAAAAAAGGTAACATTAATCCTGAAAAAATGATTACCCCTGAAAGCAAGAGCAGGAGGCGAGGGACACGGGCATCTCAGAACTGTAGCTTACTTTCTTTCTGACCAAATGGCAGGGATCTGGGTGTTCCTTAAGCTGTGGTCATTTCTCTTGCATATATGTAATGAGTATATTTAATAAAAAACTATGTTAAGTTTAAAAAAAGACTTGAGCTGACAGCAGAAGCCACAATCGTTCATATGCGCTGTGTGGCCTGCAGTGGGCGGTTGGTGGCAGCTGTGTCCTTTGGGGAGGGTGTGCGCTCTGGTCACTATCTTCCCTGCCTAGCACTGCCGGCATCGCATTTGCGGACACTCAGTCCTGTCTGTTCCGACCCGTCCCTTTCCTACACCGGGAAGGCTCCACTCCCCGTGTCTGTGTTCAGACCCTCCTCCTCCTCCTCCGCAGCGGTCGGAGGAAACACGGAACTCCACAGCACGTGGTGAGGTCCTGCTAGGCAGTTCGGGAGAAGGAATAAAGGATGAGCTGGGGTGAAAGGATCAAAGCTGAGAATCTGAGTCTACCCCTTTCCTACCTAACATCTCTACCTAGAAAGCATCCGTTTCCAGTTAAAAAAAAATAGAACTTTGGGAACATTAATAAAACTCTTAAATTATGGCAAATGGGTAACATCCAAAGAAACTGTTGAACACTTAGCTCCTCAGGAAGCATGTGCCAAAATTAAATGTGTGAGATTTCAATTAGGGGAAATGTGTAAAAGAAAATAGGAAGTGGCCAGAGAAGGCTGGGAACCCTTTAGACTGCCTGGCTGGTTTTGAGATTCAGCTGGCCTGCACTCCAAGGACCAGCTAGAGTTTGGAGGCCAAGTCCTTTACTGGAACCGTTCAGTGGCTGTAAACAATCAGCCAGAACATGCTAGGACCTTACCCCTGAATACAACACAAGTGTGAACTGGTCCCCCTGCTGTGTCTGCCTTGCTGGCAGCTTCTCCAGCTTTTATTCCTGGAAGAGCCGTGGGCCACAGTCTAAACAAGGCCTCTTTTATTAAGCTCCTCACATTTGGAAAAATTTTTTGATTTGATTTCACATCCAAAAAACAATCATTTTCAAATTGTACGTATTTTACATACACGTAAAGTGAGGTTGCTGCCCCCCTCAGCCACGCTTTTATTACCCTAAGGCATCAAAGTCCCCACGGAGGAAAAGAACTTCATCCCCCGAGCCACTAAGATAACTGCACCCAAGTCGATGAGAAGCCACCTTCGCAGGGTGCGCGCCCGGCGCCGGGAGCAGCCAAGTGAGCACTCGCCGAAAGGGGCGCCGAAGGTCCAGGCGTCTACCTTGTAGGCACGGAGGGTCTGGCCGGTCCCCTTGTGATGCACGACGTGCTGAGGCTAGGGGCCCGGGGTCGGCGGGCTCCCACCCGGCCGTCCGCCAAAAGGCCACCCTGGGCCCTGTCTGGGGGAACGGGGAGCCGGTTCCCGAGCCCTCGGCGGGGAAGAAATCTCCATCCTCAGCTCCGCGGCTCGGGAACCCCCGGGGTCCTCCGTCCGAGGAACCACGCGCGAAGTCGGGTACCCACAGCCCGTCTTCCCCACCTCCACTTCGACTCAGCTGCAACCGGGACTCTAAGGCCTGTGGGTCAGGTGACGGTGTTTCGTCACGTGGTGAGGCCCGGCGGAAGGGGCGGCCCCGGCGCTAAACGTCATCACGTCGCGCGGCCGCAGCGCCGACGGGGCCGAGACGTGCACGGCGACGGCTCCGGAGTTCTGGGTCCAGGCGGCAGCGGCGGCGGCGGTGGCGGCGGCGCCTGGGCTCCCCCAGCCTAAGCCGCCTGGGCCGCGCCCCGCTCGACCCCAACCCCGCGGGCCGGTGCAGGTGAGCCGACGGGACGACGGCGGTCGGCGTGCTGTCCCCGTCCGCCGGTCGGACCCTGCCTCGCGTCGCCTCTCTGAAGAGACCCCGGAGGGGCTCTCAGCCCGCGGGCACCGAGTGTCGTCCGGGTCGTCCCCCTGTTTCCTCCCCTGGGTTGGAGCCGTTCCGGAAGCGGACCGGTGGTTTCGGAAGTTCTGGGAGGGGTGCTGCTGTCTTCGCCCGAGGAGGGTGCCGCCCAGTGCAGGCCGAGCCCGCGGGACCCCGGGAAGGCTCCACTCCCCGTGTCTGTGTTCAGACCCTCCTCCTCCTCCGCAGCGGCGCCCAAGTTGGTAAACATCGTCAACTTTGGTGAGTCACCCACCTCCTGTTCCTTAACGCGGATTCCCCTGGAGGGGGGTGGGGGTAATGAGAAGGCAGCCGCGAGGATTCGAGATGTCGTTACGGTTGTGACTTCTGGACGCTTATGATTGTTTTCTAGAATCATTTTAGAAAGTTTTGGGTTCTAAATAAGATATAGTCTCTTAATAACCACCTCATTTCATTCTTCAGAAATCGTGGAAGAAAAAAATAGTGTGACGAGAGCTTGTGAAAAATCGAGGAAATACTTGTGTTGATTTTTCTTAATACATAATCTCTCGCCAAGTTCATTTAACTGACGTGTACAAGTGAACTTTGCGAGTGACTGGCTATGGCAGAAAGTTAGTAGTTAGTTTTGATATGTTTCTGCCCTAATAAAGCTCTTCAGTGTAGGAGGGTTTCTACAAATACTGGTTTGCTGATGTTCGTCAGCTAATAATGTAGAGGAGGAAGACGGATCCAGTGAAAGCCCCTAGACAGGCTGGTGTCCAAGGACAGGTTGTGTCCCTTGGTGAGCCTGGGTGTATTTGGAAGTGTTGGTACCTGATTAATTCTCTGCCTGCTTCTTTAGAAAAAACGTTTATTTTCACTGACTCAGGCTTTGACTGCTCTAAGTTGAATGCACAGTTTCTCTTTTCTAATATTTGTTTCCTACACTTACTGTGCATCCACCGGGATAGAAAAGTATGCCAGCAGGCCCCCCCCCCCCCCCGTAAATACTGACCCATTTGACCTGCCGATAGCAGGTCCACGGTACTGGCACAGGCCGTGCAGCAGTGTCGTCATCACTGTTGGGTCATATCTAACAACGGCCTCCTGTGGTCTGCAGGACACAGGTGGTTCCCGTGCATCCAGGACAGCGAGCACCAGTGCCAGGGCACTGCTGGGACTCGGAGATGGGAGATCATCCTTGGGACAGTTAGTGGCCAGACAGTGGTGGTAATGCCAGGAATAGGATGCTCTCTACTCAGATTTTGGTTCTGAGGAGCTTCCTTAATTTGTAAAACTTGAAAATGATCCGTTTCTCCAGGCCTTCAAATGTGTACTGGCCAGTGTGGCTCAGTGAGTTGGGTGTCATCCCTCGAACTGAAGGGTGGCCGGTTCGATTCCCTAGGTTGCTTGCAGGCCAGGTCCCTGGTTGGAGTGAGAGGCAACCAGTTAGTGTTTCTCTTGCACATCAAGGTTTCTATCTTTCTCCCTCCCCTCTCTCTATAAATAAATAAATAATAAAATCTTCAAAAAAGGTAACTATTTGAATATGCTCGCTGTTTTTTCCTCTTATATTTCCAGAATCCAAGAGCCCCTTTCGCCATTTCTCTGCATTGCTTGATGGGAGGCATAATGGCCCCCAGAGACATCATGACGAACACGCACGCCAAATCCATCCTCAACTCGATGAACTCACTCAGGAAGAGCAACACCCTGTGTGACGTGACTCTGAGAGTGGAGCAGAAGGACTTCCCCGCCCATCGGATCGTGCTGGCCGCCTGCAGTGACTACTTCTGTGCCATGTTCACCAGTGAGGTGAGGTACCTGCCCTGGGGGGTCTCCTTTCACCAGTGAAAGTAGATGTTAGACAGGATGGTGGTCGATGGGCAGGATCTGGTCCCTGTCTGCCATCTGCCCGCACCTCAGTTGCTTCTCCTCTAAATTAGGGATAATAATGATACATAATGACATTCAGTTACTGTGTCAGTTATTTGATAAAATGACACACAAGATGCTTAGAACAGTCCTTAGTATGTGGTAACACACACAATATCAGATTTGGGTTTTACTTGTTTTTTATTTTTTTTAACTTTTTTTTCTTTTTTTAAGATTTTATTTATCTTTAGAGGGGAAGGGAAGGAGAGAGGGAGCGAAATATCAATGTATGGTTGCCTCTTGTGCACCCCCTGCTGGGAACTGGCCTGCAACCCAGGCATGTGCCCTGACTGGGAATCGATCCTTGTTCCTCTGGTTCACAGGCCCGTGCTCAATCCACTGAGCTACACCAGCCAGGGCCTTGGTTTTACTTGTTTTTTAATGTTTTCCTGTTTTTCTCCTTGTAGAGTTTAATATTTTAAAGTGAGTGCTAGGGGGAAATCAGGAGGAGGGAAGGACAGAGGAGTGGAGTTCATCCCTCACCCCACCCCATGTAACAGTGCATGAAGCAGGGCAGCCTTCACTCTGCCCATGCGGGTTTTAGAGTAACATCCAGCAAGAGCAGGAGGACTTGGCGGGGCTGTGCAGGTGTGTGGAGCCACATCTGGAAAGGCGCCGGCTCTGGGGATAAGCAGTTAACAAAGAGGGTGAGGAGGAGGTTGGCCTGCCCAGAGAGAAAGTGGTGCTTACAAAGCATGAGGAGAGACTGCTATAGGAGTCTGCGGAACCTTTACAGTGCAGAGTATGGCTGTAGAATACATTATGAAGGGCCCTTAGACCGCTGACCAGCTTGGGGCGCTGTTGGGAAAAATTTTCCAGGCCTAGAGACCTGAAAAAGAGTCTGACAACTCCGCCCTTACCAGTGTTTCTTTCGGGGGCTTACATAGCCCTGCCCTGGGCTGTCCCCCACAACAGCATCCACCCGACAGCTCGGGAGTGGCAGTGGGCTGGGTGTGATGTGCTGGGGGACCAGGCCCGCCGGCTCTGGCCGCGCAGCCTCTTCCTGCTCGGCTCAAGAGAAGCGTCTGTGTCCGCTCCTTTTCTGCACACTCAGACTTTTGCGTGGACTCCTGTGAAAGAGTTCTTTCTTTTTTGTTCTGATCAGTGATTATTTTATGGTCCTTTTCAAAAACTGACATTGGTCACAGAAGTGCCAGCTGGTTTCATCTTTATTTGTAAGAGGAACTATGACTCATAACTCCAAGGAGGTAGCCTACTCCAGATACACCACCAGTGACTCCATAATCCCCAGATCAAGTCAGACCAGTGTCTTCCAAAGTAGCAGGCAACTCAGTTGTACTCAGTGTTACAGCAGAAGGCCCCTTAGATGACCTGTGCGTCCCACCTTGTCGTCACCACATGTAGTCCAGGGACAGGGAAGACGGTGCTGGGGAGTCCTGGAGAGTCTGGAGGCATAACCCCAGGGTCTTCTGCAAGCATGACATCTTTCTAAAATTTCGTGTTTTACCTTAAAAGCTCAGTAGTATACTCATGTAAGTGTCACGGTCTATTGTGTGACATTTCTGTTTTTATATGGAAGCAATGTTTTAAATTATTCACTGGTAAAATTGACATTCCAGGAAAGTGTCACCTCGCTGCGTGCCCTGGGTCACACACAGTTCCTACCCCACTGGAGCGGCTACAAATGCCATGTTTGCTTTACACAAACCAAATGGGAGAGATCATAATTTTTCAAAGGACATGTAGTCAGTTAATATCACTGACATCCTTTCAGGCTCTTGGACATGAAATTCTGCCTTCATCTTGGGGAATTCTCACCACCATTATTTCATACCCTCTGAATTCTCAGCTTTCAGAGAAGGGGAAACCTCACGTTGACATCCAGGGTTTGACGGCCTCCACCATGGAGATCCTGCTAGACTTTGTGTACACGGAGACAGTGCACGTGACAGTGGAGAACGTGCAGGAGCTGCTCCCAGCGGCCTGTCTGCTACAGCTGAAAGGTACACCTGTCACTCTCGTTCACGTGAGGTGGCCCTGGGATGTTTCAAAGGAAGGGTGTCACCTCAGTCAGCCATGTGTGCTGTCCATGGCACAGGGAAGGCTTGAGTGCAGTGGACAGGCCTCTGTTAGCGTGACTGTTTGACTCTTTGGATCACTTACACCGGCTCCGGTCTCAGGGAGAGGGAGGAGCGGGAGGCAGGTGCATTTCCTGCATGTGTGCACACAGCAACCTGCAGGGGAAGGAAAGGAGAAGCCAGTGCTCTTTACTGCCCACTTAGGGCACTGGACAGGCCAGGGGGACCTTTTGTGAAAAACCCTTTGTGCCTTTAACTTTCGAATCATAGAAAGTGTGTAGTAAGACCTTTAATGGACACACAATTAAAAAGTGTAAAGTGAAAGTGCAGAGTTTTCCCAGGATTTGCAGTGAAGCCCCTTCCAGTGCCCAGTCTGCTTTCTCAGCCTCCAGGGATGTGCCTGTTCCGTCCTCGGACGCAGTGTCACCGCGGGCAGAGCATTTGCACCCCTGCGCAGTCACGCAGTCACATCTTACCCTGAGCTTCACAAGTAGGGGAACAGGAGGTAGTTACTCATATCTCCAATTTTTTTTCTGTACTGGAGTCTTTTAGTACAGAAAAGACTTTCTGTACTAGTACAGATTTTTTCTTTATTTTTCAGTTGCAGTTGACATCACATATTATATTAGTGTAAGAGGTACAGCATAGTAGTTACACTTCCATTACTTGTGAGGTAAATTTCCACGTGGAATAGAAAGTAGGTGCATTATGTTGAATTATAATTGGTTTTATAGCTTGACTCCCAAGCGTTTTATAGGCGTTTTTGCTCAATTGTACCGGTGTCCAGGGAAGCAGTGTCTCTTATGGAAGCAGAGGCTGTTGTAAAGGCCTTGCTGGAGGGCAGGTAGCCCAGAGGTAGGGTGTACGGTCCTAGAGCCTGTTGCTTCGGTGCTCAGCCAGGATTTCTCTGATACCGTGTAGAGAAGATGTTGCGATTGAGAGTGGAGACCAGTGCACAGCTGGCCGAGAGCCCTGAAGCTCATGCTCTGTCTGTCCCAGGTGTGAAGCAGGCCTGCTGTGAGTTCCTAGAGAGTCAGCTGGACCCTTCTAACTGCCTGGGGATCAGGGACTTCGCTGAGACCCACAGCTGTGTGGATCTGATGCGGGCTGCGGAGGTGTTTAGCCAGAAGCACTTTCCTGAGGTGGTGCAGCATGAAGAATTCATCCTCCTCAGTCAAGGAGAGGTGGAGAAGCTAATCAAGTGCGATGAAATTCAGGTACAGACTTGGTTTTGTGCTGCAGCTTCTTCAGACTGGGCCATTACAAACCTTGGGAAAAGAAGGTGGAGTTAACCGTCTTTCTGCAGAAGGGCGTCTTTTTTTTTTTTTTTTTTAGATTTATTTATTTTTACAGAGGGGAAGGAGAGAAACATCCATGTGTCATTGCCTGTCATGGGCCCCCTACTGGGGACCTGGCCCACAACCCAGGCTTGTGCCCCGACTGGGAATTGAACCAGCGACACTTTGCAGGCTGGCACTCAGTCCACTGAGCCACACCAGCCAGGGCTGCAGCAGGGTGTCTTAATCAGGTGTACACGTTGGCTCCACAGGCTTCATTAAATGCCCTTGCAAATGACATGCCAGATGTATTTGCATGTTTATGGGAGGGAGTTCACCACCTTCCTGGAAATAATGTATGGTCCCGGCAGTTCAGAGTCACTGCTCTGCAGAGCAGACAAGGCAGAAATTGGGGGGAAGTGGGTTTCTGTGTCGCCCGTTCACCTTACAGACACCTCTCATGAATACCTGTGACATAGCAGCCACTGTGCTGGGTTCTGTGGATCCAGTTCTTGTTTTCAGAGAAGTCACAGGATGGTGGTAGAGATGACAAAAAAACAAAACTAATTTCCGTAGAGTGTAGTGAGAGTAAGGAGCCTGTTCAGAGGAAGGACATTGCGTGGAAGAAAGAGAGTAAACCTGGGCACGAGTTAGATGACGGAGGAAGGGGCGAGGTTGGGGTCCGTGAGCAGGAGCTGGGTCCCGAGTGCCCCACGGTGGACAAGGAAATGGCAGGAAGGACCTGGGACCCCAGCAGTTCGGCAGCCGTCAGTGCTGAGCCCAGCAAGGGAACGTCAGGGCAGCTCGAAGTTGTTCCAGTGCCTCTGCACAATTTTTATGATGTGTGGGTCTTAGGTTGGTGAGAAGTCCAGCCTTGAGCTATTTGGTGTCACGGAGCCCAGGGCCTTCACCTCCAGCTTCCAGGCCTGGCATCTAGTTGGAAGCCAAGTGGTGGACGGAAGTCCACCTGTAGGTTCTGTTTTCCCAGCCAGGAGAAACTTGATTCTCAAGGAAGGTTAAGATTTCCTTTTCTTTTTCTTCTTTTGCACTCCTCGGATAACAATGGAAACTAATTTTAAATTAGTGGATTCCCAGGCATTAGTGGCTTCTCAGTTTAAAGGGCTCCCAACTCTCATCCCTGCTGAACTTTTCTTTCCGGGGTCATCGGGGTGATCCTGACGAACATTATGTGGTCAGATAACCAGACCGCGCGAAACCCTCTCCCAGCTCCGGTTGCTCTTAGATAAAGCCCAGTCTCCGATGCTGTGCTTGGCCCTTGTTTGCCGCTGCAACCGATCTGTTACTGCCCCTCTCCGCCCCATTCACCCACTGCACCAGCCTCCTCTCGTTGCCCAAGCGGCCAGCGCTCCAGGACAGCACCGTTGAACAGAATGTCCTGGGAGGAGAGGGAGGACCTGTGTCTGCTGTGCAGCTCAGTAGCCCCCTGATGTGTGGCCAGTGGGACTGAGAAGCTGGCTTTTGAGTTTAACCTAATTTTAACAAAGGTAAGTGCAGTTGCAGCACGTGGCTGCTGGGCAGTTTGGCTCTGGAGTTTTTGCTTGTGCCCCTTGGTCAGCCTTGGAGGCCTCACCACCCCCCACCCCTCTGCTAAGCACTGCTCATCTGTCAGAGTCAGACTCAGTCTTGCTTCTTCAGGGAGGCCTTCCCCAAGCCATCAGTCGAACCTAGGGAATCTCGTGTTTTTCCGCTTCGTAGCCCCTGTGCGTGTCCTGTGCGGCACATCACGGTGGAACGGGAGGGCTCATGTTCTGGTTGAATGTGACCTCCCCACTGACAAGCATGGTTAATGTCTAACTTGTCGCCACTGTGTGCCTGGCACTTTCTTGGGGTTCAGAGAAGCCATCGAATGTGTGGACATTCTGGAACATTTTCTGTATTCTCAGTTCTTAGGAAAAGTTCACAGAACGGTTTCTTGCTGTAGGTAGTCACACTCTGAAAAGTGTTCGTCAGGATACACTCTGGCTGGTGGGGGGGATATAGGGCTGTCTCTGTTATTGTCCTTGGAAGGTCCTAGGTGTTGTTCTACCTGCTGCTGCTCCAGGGGAATAGTATCAGTTTCTCAGGGTGTCTTATCTTAGCCATTTTGTCACATGTACACTTAGACCTGGGTGGTTATTACATGTATTGTTTCAAATGGCCCAGGGCCTGACACCTGGCAGTGTAGTGACGGAGCGGTGGTGGGGGAGGTCTGGACATCATTGGACATTAGGGGTAGGAGTCACCCCAGTGCCAGCTTTGAATAGGGCAACAGAATCTCTCCCACTTCCTTGGGTTTCAAAGATGACCAGGAAAAAATTCAGGAGTGGGAAAAAGGTTGGCATGAACAACCCGCTTGTGACTGAGGGTTTATTAGGCACTGTCCATCTTAGATATTTTACCCAACTTGACTGCCATCTTCTTCCTGGTTTTAGTGAATTATGTGTGAAAAGACCGTTCTCCTAAGAATCTAGGTGTTTCTGGAAAGTGGGAAATGATGGTGTGGGTGGGGACTAGGAAGGGAGACGTAATCACGGCCACTTTGCAAGCCTGCGCAGTGATCGGCGGGGCAGAGATCTGCGAGGGCGAATGAAGTCGTTCGTTGACAGGTGGATTCTGAAGAGCCAGTCTTCGAGGCCGTCATCAACTGGGTGAAGCACAACAAGAAGGAGCGAGAAGAGTCCCTGCCTGACCTGCTGCAGTATGTCCGGATGCCCCTGCTGACCCCCAGGTACATCACCGACGTCATAGACGCTGAGGTGAGTCACGGGAGACACACAGGACCCCAAACCTTGAGGATCTCCTGTCACTTAATGTTGTGGCCTCACCTCAGTTTTTTTAAGTCATTTTTGGAAACCGACAGCATAGTTACTACGAGCAGCCTCCTGGAACCACAGGGTTTTAGAAACTGGTTTTTATATTAAGAAGTTAATTATCAGTACAACTTAATCATAAATGTCCTGTTTACACTCTGTTCTCTCTGTGTTCTAGCCTTTCATCCGCTGTAGTCTCCAATGCAGGGACCTCGTTGACGAAGCAAAGAAGTTTCATCTGAGGCCTGAACTGCGAAGTCAGATGCAGGGGCCCAGGACGAGGGCTCGCCTAGGTAAGCTGGCACCTCGGCGGGAAACTGCCCCTGCCAGGTGCCATGATGTCGTTGAAAACAACATTCCATGAACAATGCAAAGACCTTGTTTCAGACCTGTTTTTAATCTTATGTTAGACAAGTCACTTTAGCTCTGAGCTTTCTGTCCTGTTTTGCGTCACTGGAGGGTTAAATGAGGTAAAGGGTATGGAAGCATTTCGTTCATTGTCTAGTGTTGCTCCAGTGTATTTGGAGTCTGTGAACTGGGAATTTCTTTGAATGCTGTGCAGCACACGGTGCGCTGCCACCCACCCACCCCCTTTCTGGGTGAGGAAGGAGGAAGCTGCCACGGGTGGATGGCACGGGGTAGGGCAGTGCCCTTGCCGGTGACAGGGACAGTGATGTGACCTACCTTTCTCCTCAGGAGCCAATGAAGTGCTTCTGGTGGTCGGGGGCTTTGGAAGCCAGCAGTCTCCCATCGACGTGGTGGAGAAATATGACCCCAAAACTCAGGAGTGGAGCTTCTTACCAGTGAGTGCGGGCGAAAGCCGTTGTGAAGGAAGAGCTCACTCGTCTCAGTCTCCGGCTCTAGGTCACAAATAGCCCAGAAAAATAGCCCAGCCCTAAACCAGAAAAGCCTGTGACCACACGGTGTTTGTCACAGCAGGGGCATATGTACAGTAGGTACTCACGAAGTAGTTCTCGGCTATTTAGATTAGACTTTGGAAATGCCAGTGGCCCGTGTAAGATGCTACTGTGGCAGCACTTCCCTGAGCTGTCTCACTCCCAGCATGCTTCACTGGCCATGCTCTGTTACCCTGAGCTCGGTGTTAGGTCACACTGAGCACAGAAGTTTTTATCTTTCTCCCCTGGTATGTCTGTTCAGCGGTGAATGAGCAATAATAAATCTGAGAAAACGTGGGACTCTTTCCCTCAGTCCTCCCAACTCTTAGGGTCTTCGAGTCCTGGCCCTTTGATTAACAGTGTGGGAAACCTTCCACTCTGTGGATAGATCTGAGTCTGTAGCCCAGAGGCCTGAGGACGAGAAAGGCGTCAGATACTGGGAAGCGGAAAGCGTCGGAGTGAGGCAGACGGGCAGGAGGCCTGACGTTCTCGCAACTGGCAGACGGCTGGAGAAGACTGAGGCTGTGCCTCTGCCTGAGGGGTTCCTGCTGGCCAGTGAGAAAGCCAAGTGCAGACAGAAATGGGAAGGAGAGCCAGAGGGTGGGGGCCTGCCTGGCTCAAGTGCTCTGTGCCTCTTCTCTCCTGGCTCCATAGAGCATCACTCGGAAGAGACGTTATGTGGCCTCTGTGTCTCTGCATGACCGGATCTATGTCATTGGCGGATACGATGGCCGTTCCCGCCTCAGTTCAGTGGAGTGTCTAGACTACACGGCAGATGAGGATGGGGTCTGGTACTCCGTTGCCCCGATGAACGTCCGGCGAGGCCTAGCTGGCGCCACCACCCTGGGAGGTAGGCTTGGTGTGTTGGGCAGTGCTTCCACTGTCATGGCTGAATCAGGGGTCATCCCTCCTGGTTGTCTAGCAGAAGCATGAAATGGGGGCACTGGTGAGGTCAGTATTCCTTTTGCTTTGGAAACAGCCGTATTATCAAAGCTGTTTAGTTGTCATGGCGCTTCAGTGCCAGCAGCTTGGTAGATCAGGTTGCAACGTGGTGTGGGGGAAGTTGGCTTTTGGACTTCTCTGAATTGCGCTGCTCTTTGAGGACTTTGATTCCATCCAGCCCCACTGTTTCACGTCTTGACTGTGTTTCATCTTTACTGATAAGATTTAACCCCATAGAAACACTTTGTTTTTGCTCCCAAACATTTGGAGGACTTGTGGGGAATTGGTGGAAAAGAGAGTTATCAGAGATCTCTCCTCCTCTAACAGTCTGTCATGTGTTCATTCTGAGCAGATATGATCTATGTCTCTGGAGGTTTTGATGGCAGCAGGCGTCACACCAGTATGGAGCGCTATGACCCCAACATTGACCAGTGGAGCATGCTGGGAGATATGCAGACAGCCCGGGAAGGCGCTGGGCTGGTGGTGGCCGGTGGAGTGATCTATTGTCTAGGTACTGAGTTGGGGAGGCAGGGATGGGAGAGGACGGAAGGGTGGCAGCCTTTGTGGGGGTTGGGCGTTCCTTTTTACCAGAATTAAGTTCATGAGTGGCCTTGAACTAAAACCCTGGTCTATTCGTTGTTCCATAAACTGGGATTATCTTTTCAAGGAAGCAGAACGTATCGGGATGCTGTCACGTTTTTCTTTGGATTACTGGAACGTTTGAGGGAGAGCTGAGGTTAAAGCACTCAGAGAAAGGCAGACTGGGAATCGGTGTCCGGATTTGTCCTTCTTTCTGGAATGGCCTCTACTTTGTGTTTCAGGAGGATACGATGGACTGAATATCTTAAATTCAGTTGAGAAATACGATCCCCATACAGGACACTGGACCAACGTGACACCAATGGCCACCAAACGCTCTGGTAAGGCCCATCAGATCTAAGGGACCGGACAGTACGGCTGTCTGTCACATGTCTGCTTGTGCAGTGGTGGCACTGTCACAGGACAGAGCCCATCAGAGTTGTATTTCCTCCTCACTTCGACTCCAGTGAAACATGAGTCACATTCCATTCTTCTCCTTGCCTGGTTCCCCTAGCATCTTGTGAAGACAACTTAAACTTCCAAATGGAGTGTACACTTGAGGGCAGAAGCCTTCTTCTTTCATTCATTTTTATGTCCTTGTTCCCTCCTTGCATTAAAAATTTTTTTACTGATTTTTGGGGGAAGAGAGAAAAAAACATGGATCTGTGGTTCCCCTTATTTACTTATTCATTGGTTGATGCCTAGTGCCCCGACTGGGGATCGGACCCACCACTTTGGCACATCCAGATGGTGCTCTACCCAGCTGAACCACCCAGTCAGAGCCCTGCCTGCGTTGTCATACCTGGCAGAGGCTCTGGCAGCACTCATCCAGCACACGTTACATGGAAGAGTGCTGACAGGGCCCGACACACCTGCAGGTGCTTCCTGAGGTGGAGGAGCTGGGCTCCAGGTCAGAGAGCACGTGCTGTTCTAAGTCACCTTCTCTGGGTAAAAACGACTCCAGAACGTCAGTCACAGCCTCTCCCTTCCACCTTCACTGCCTCCTTTTTTCATCCTTTTCTACTGATGAAGAGGGTCGGGGTCTGAATTGATGAGTGGAAGCGAGAACCATTTTGATTTTTCTTTCCTCATTTCAACTCCCACCAGGTTTACAGATGGAATAGCCTGTGCTGGATCAACCACGTCAGCCCTGTCTGGCTCTAGTGTGCATCCCTGAGCCCCCCAGGAAGTCAGCCAGCCCTCAGTGACTACATGTTCTTTCTAGAACTCAGGCCCTCACTTCAGTATTAGTAACTTCCTGCACCTTTTTCCTCAGGTGCAGGAGTAGCCCTGCTGAATGACCATATTTACGTGGTGGGGGGATTTGATGGCACAGCCCACCTTTCTTCCGTTGAAGCGTACAACATCCGCACTGATTCCTGGACAGCTGTCACCTGCATGACCACCCCACGATGCTATGTGGGGGCCACAGTGCTTCGGGGCAGACTTTATGCAATTGCAGGGTGAGGACTAAAAACCAGGCTGGAGCCCTCATGCAGTGGGACAGTGTGGTTCGATCCTCACTGTTGGGTGGACGCAGGGTGTAGGTCAGGGGAGGTGTCTCCGTGGCATCCTCAGTGTGGGACACGTAAGGAGAGGGACAGAACGCTCATTTCCCGCTTTTGCTTCTTCCCCACTCAGCTATGACGGGAACTCCCTGCTGAGCAGTATCGAGTGCTACGACCCCATCATCGACAGCTGGGAAGTGGTGACGTCCATGGGGACCCAGCGCTGTGATGCCGGCGTGTGTGTTCTCCGAGAGAAGTGACCCTTGTTGGAAACCATTCAAAGCGAGTGACCAGTCCAGGGGCCAGTTGGCGGGAGAATCGAGATGGTTCCCAGAATGTCTACTTCCTGCTGTACTCAGGGTGATTACAAGCACCGGTGTCGTGATGACACCGGTCCTTATTTGACACACACTGCCCCTTATGCTGGTACTTGTCCCCGAGTAGGGTGGGAGACGCTCACTCATGGGAAGAGATGCACTCTGAGTGGGTGTGAGAGGCCAGGCCCTCTCCTGGTCTAGACAGCACTTCCTGGCTGTTCCCAGTTTACCGTGTGCTCGGGAGGGTTTATACATTGTGCCTCGTTGTGTTGCTGAGGATGAAGGTGAATATGACCTGCTAGATGCGGGTAGTATCTGGCCTCTGTCTGGATTGGTAGGGTGCCAGCTTGAGTCAGTTTGATAAAACCCGAGCATTGTTTTCCAGATAAAAATATCTTTCCTAGTCTGCAGATAGTTGGTGGCAACATAGTTCCACCCTGGAGGGAAACAAAGGGAAGAGTCCTGTGGAAGCTGAGGGGCTTGGGAGACATCTGTGCGACACCCCCGTGTGGGCAGGGCTACTGCCTCAGAACTGGGTTTGGAGTAAGTGAAGTACAGTGGGGCCCTGGTTCTCAAACGTAGTTGCTTCTGGAAGATGGTTCGAGAAGCAATTCTGTTAGAAAACTGAATCACACAGCTGACTGACCATACAGACATCAGCATGAAAGGACTTTCTGGGTTGAGAACCAAAGTTTTGTTTGACAACCAAGATGTTTTTTCCGTGAACAGCTTGGTCAGGAATTGAACTGTTTGGGATGGGAGGCATTTGAGAGCCAAAGTTTGGCTGTAACCTGAATTTGATGACATGTCACCTGGAAGGCTGAGGAGGGCAGTTATTTGAAGGGTCTTCAGATTTCCTGGGTTTTTCTGGACTGCAGTGTGGCTCCTCTTGGCACTGGAGCCTGTGCAAGAAAACAGAACAAGCCTCAGGTGGGCAGAGGTGGAGTCGGGGGGACAGTAGAAGTACCCAAGATTTCATAATCGCCCTATTCCCTGCCAGGCACAGCAGGGTTCTCCTCAGGTGAGTGAGAGGCTTCTTTTGTTGAATCAGACATGGTGCTGCTGTTATATTGCCATAGTATTTATTTTGGGAAGGGGTAGGGGTGCAGCAGCCTGGAAGTTCAGTTACCTGGTATTGCCCTGTCCTCTTAAAGGTACACTTACGCTATGGGTGGTTTTTACTGCTGTTTGGTACATTTTGTCCTTTTCCTACTATAGGATTCCCATATCTGTGTCCTGAGGGTGAACCACGTTCATCCCAGCACAGAATAATCAAAGGGCAACCAAAACCCGCGTGTCGGTCCAGGACCTGCTCTGCCCAGTCCTGAGCCACACTCAGGGCTGCCCTGCACTGTGCAGTGAAATTCTTGCTTTGTGGGTCCTGGGAGTGTGGGAACGTGACAACCTAAACAAACGAGGAGGCACTTTCCCTTTACTTTGAAATTCCATTCTTTCTCTCCCTGAATTTAAGTGACCTAAAGAGTTTGTTTCCTTTGTATTTTTTTAAGAAAACATTAAAAATCATTTGTGTAAAATGCCTTAAGAGAGTTTGTGACGAACCAGCACTGCCCGCAGACAGCTGGGAGACCAGGCATAGGGAGCAGCTGTGGGTGCCGACTCTTCAACCTGTTCACCTCGTGTCTGCCACATAGCTCCACTGCTTCTCTGTTCCACATGGGTATGAGGTAGCACCTCTTTACCACTGGAGATTCACCAGTGAATCCTTTACCTGAATCTGCCATATTCTCTGACGACTCACTTGGAGTGCCCTTAAAAACCTAAAGGGAATCAAGAAGAGGCTCATTTTAACACCCGCTTGAACTTTGGGGTTTTAGTCATCCAAACCCTTCTACTTGCTTCAGTTTATGGCCCATGAAAGAGCTATGCAGAAGGCCTGCCAAACTGCAAAGAAAAACATTCCCAGAGCAGGGGAAGGGGAGCCAGAGAGGAATTTCTGTGAGCAGGGCACTGCCTGCTGGGGACGCGGCAGCTCCTGGAGGGCAGCGAAGGTGGCCCCTGGGGAGTTTCAGCCCAGATTACAGAATCTGCACTTGTGGGGATGCACACGCCTTGGCTCTGCCCCGCTCTTCCGTTAGATTGGCCGCTAACGGACAGCCAATCACGTGGTGTCCAGCCTTGAAAAGCCCTCCCTTCCCTCGTGTGCTGACGTTTGATGAGCTGCGGTCTGCGACGCCGGGCTGTCTCAGCTGTTCCAGACCCTGCCCTCCTACCCACTCCGCCTGTGGCCTCGCGTAGCGGCCGCCTCCCGGCGCCCAGCCCCTCCCTCTGTCCCGTCGCCTTCCCTGGCACTGGCCCCTGCAGTGTCCTACACCGCACATTTCCGGGAAGCGGGAGGTGGTTTCTGGTACGAAGTTGCAAGTTCCTGCCTGGGCCACAGCGTCTGCCAAGCACCGCACCGCCCTCCGCGGCTCCCTATTCTCTTCCTCCCAGAGGTAGTCTTCCTCTCCCCACAAACCCCGGTCCCCCGTCATGCCCGCTCCTGTGTTGCCTTCCCGCCCTTGCACTTGTGCCCAGTTGTCTGTCACACACTGTTTCGCTGTGTCACCTTCGGGGCCGAGGGCTGGCATGTGACGGGCGCCCACCGACCTCCGGGTCTCTGCCAGAGAGACGAGGACTTGCGGAGGGGCCGTGGCCTACGACTCTGGAGCTCGGCTCTACGTGGTGACAACCGAGTCTGGCTGGGTCTGTGCACCCTAGCGAGCCACCTCCGACCGAGACCTTCCTCGCTGCGCCCTGCGGGGACCTTGGGAGGGAGGTCCCAAAGACCCGGAGCACGGTTTCCACAGCGCGCCTGCGCTGGTTAGAACAGTCGCTGTCAGCCCTACCGGAGCGGCCCCCTGCAGGAGCCCGGGGTCTGACCCGAGTGCTGTACTGTCGCCTCAGGAACGTCCCTTGCACCCCGGCCTGAACTCGGGTCTCAGGAAACAAGGGACTCAAGCTGTACTTGAACGACTCAACAATCAGAGAGGCCTGGTGACCTGGTGAGCGTGGAGAGGATTTGTCGGCGCCTGGCGTCAGCCAGCTTTGTGACCCCGTCACAAAGCTGGCTGACGCCAGACCCTCTGGGGACTCCGTGCGCGCGCCAGCGCCTGCCTGAGCGGAGTACAGTCCAGCTCAGGGCCGTGGGCGCCTGCGCAAAAGGTCGTGGCTACCCGCTCCGCCCCTTCCGAGACCCGCGCCGGCGCAGTCGGACCAGACCGAGCTGCGCCTGCGCGGTCCGAGTCCCTGATAGTGGCGGCGGCAATGGAGCCTGCGGCGCCTCCGAACGAGCTGGTGTCCGCGGAGGGCCGGAACCGGAAAGCGGTGCTGTGCCAGCGTTGCGGCTCGCGCGTATTGCAGCCAGGGACCGCACTCTTCTCCCGCCGACAGGTAGGGCGACCTGGCGCGGCCGCAGCCTCAGGGCCTGGGGATCAGTTTCTCTTGGCTCCAAGACCCCGATCTTAATTCCTCTCCTGGTTCCATCACCAGGAGGGAGAAAGTGGAGGAGACAGCGTGGTTTTGGTCAACTTGCCACAGGGAAGTGTGGAGTTCACTCTGTTTCACCCTCAACTGCGTGCGGGCTTGTCACCCGTATTCCCCACAGGCTCCACCCTGATGGCCTCACGGGCTCCATGGAAGACAGGGACGCACAGTACAGGGGGGCCAGCGGTGTCCTTCCCGCACTCGGGGCATTCGTGCTGCTTTCCCCGCTAGGCCGCGTGTCCGCAGGCAGGTGTCCTAGCGCTGCCTCAGAGGTGCGTCCTCTCCCGAGCCTGCCTGAGGCAGAGGATCCAGATCCTGAGCCTGGACAAGCCCTGGGGGGTTCGCATGGGGCGGGGGGGGGGGCGAGGGGGCGGGCGTGAGCTGCACCTCTGGGTGGAGGACTGGTGCAGACCTTGTGGGCTTGTTGTGAAAGCACCGGAAGTACTCACCGACCTGGACGCTACAAACACACCAACAGAGGTTTACTCTGCTGTAGCAGTTTTTACTCTAGTCTGTGTCGTAGCAGACTTGCCAAGTTTTCTGCAAAGAAAATACGCTTGAAAAAGCAAACGGGGGCTTCAAGAGAATCTCGCCGAGTCGTGTCTCCCTGTCTCTGAGGAGACGGTCCTGCGTTAGGGGTCCAGGTGGGTCCTGAAAGCAGTCAGTCCACTTGGCCAGGGGGGTGTCTGCCTCAAGTTAGACAAGACTCTTGATTTCCAGCCCATTGTCTGTGCGGAACCCTCCTCATTCCGGATGCGCCCCCGCAGTAATCCTGGGCATCGCAGCCAGAGGCCAAGACGCTGCTGCTCAGATCACGTATGTGCGTGTGTCCGTGTGTGGTCCTGGGGGGGGGGTCTGGCTTGCAGAATTTAAATACGGAGTGGGCAGAACAGGTTTGCAGCTGTAACATAAATAAATGCTGCAGTAATTAATATGCAATAACTCAGGCGTCCGCTCTGTGTTTCATGCCCACACAACTGGGAACCTATTTGTTTTGCCCACCCTGGGAGGTGGGACTTGGAGAACCAGAGGGACCCACAAGGTAAGGGGCAGTGAGGAGAGATCTGCCACCCCTTTGCTGGGCACTTTCTGAGGGTGGGAGCTCAGGCCCTCCCTGATTTTCTCCCCTGAGGGGTGGCCAGGGTGTGACTTCACCCGGCAGTAGAGGGGATGGGCCGGAATACTTGTAGGAGCAGAGGCCCACAGAAAGTCACAGCAGCTTACCCCTCACTCTCTCTGCCTGCTCCCACTGTCACTGAAGGAGAGACAAAGCCTCAGGGACTCACTGCACGGCAGGTGAGGCAAACAGTGAGAAAGAGGGCGGAGTAACCAGGGGGACAGTGGTGCTTTGCTGTGTCCTCAGATGCTCCCCTGGTGACGCAGCACAGACACCTGTTCTCATAGGCCAAGTTCCTGGAGGACAGGGGCAGGAACTTTCCTGGTAGGGCGCCTCCCCCTCGTCAGGGTTACCACACCTGCCTCCCTGGAAGGAGAAAGGGAGGAAGAGAAACATCAGTGTGTGATTGCCTCTCTCATGTCCCCCACGGGGGACCTGGTCCACAACCCAGGAATGTGCCCCGCCTGGGAATTGTACCGGCGACCCTTCGGTTCATAGGGTCACACTAGTCCACTGGGCCAAACCAGCAAGGGTGCATGTTTTTAAATATTTAAAAAACATTCTGCTTTTATTGGGATGGCCAGTGGCAGACTAGCACCCAGAGGCCATACTGGCTTGGGAAGAGTCTGGGGCTGTGGGAAGTGCACGACTGGGCGGGGCGGGTAGGGAATGGCAGAAGGCCAGGCGCTGCGGCTGGTGTACTTTGTGGTAGTCTGGGGCAGTATTCCACATTTGAGAACTCAGTTTTCCTTTTTAATGTTTCTTACAAGATGACTCCAGCACATTCACAACAGTGATGGAATAGAGCAAAGGCAGACGCCCCGCATGTGTCGTTTCCACAAACACCTGAGTTCTGCGCTCTGTCATCGCTGTCCCAGGCACTGGGGACTTGGTTGTTGGGCCAGAAGGGGCTCTCATTCCCATGGAGGAGAGCCATGGGAAATTGCTAAGCCAGTAAACTAATAAAACGGTTTTAGAGGATGACAAGCAAAAAATAAAGAGGGGATGGCAAAGGAAATTCTGGGAGAGATGAATGTGCTCATCATCTCGATCATGGTGATGTGCCTGAGTGTATCAACGTGTACTGTAAATACATGCAGCATGCAACATGTCAGCCTCAGTAAAGGTGCTTTCAAAAACAAAGGCGTCCTGGCCGGGTAGGTTAGAGTGTCGTCCCCATACACCAAGATTGTGGGCTGGTCAGAGCACGTACAGGATCAACTGATGAGGCACGAACAAATCTGTGTGTGTGTGTGTGTGTGTGTGTCTCCCTAAAATCCATGATTTTTAAAAAGCAAATAAATTATAACAATACCATGGGCAATATGGGACGTCAGTTCAGATCCTTTGGTTAGGGCAGACGACCTGAGGTGGTCACTTTGGAGCTGAATGTGGAGAAGGAACTGCCCGGCTGCGACCTGAGGGCAGAGCACAGAACCTGTGTCCGAAGGAGGCCTGAAGGCCACTGGGGCCTGGAAGCCCAAGGTCAGGATGGCAGTGAAGCCCCGTCACCACCACAGCTGGTCACAGTCCCCCTCCCTGTCTCCTAAGAGTCAGGGCACAGGCTGCAGGCAACAGAGGAGCAGCCTGCAGCAGAGTCAGGCCTGCGCTTTTGGTCTCTGCGAGGACCGCGCCCAGAAGGGGTGCTGGCGCCGTGGACGCTCAGCGTGGCATTCGTGTGTTCTCTCCCCTGCAGCTCTTCCTTCCATCCATGAGAAAGAAGCCCGCCCTGGCCGACGGCGGCAGTCCCGATGGCGACCTCCTGCAGGAGCATTGGCTGGTGGACGACATGTTCACCTTCGAGAATGTTGGCTTCACCAAGGACGTGGGCAACGTCAAGTTCCTGGTCTGTGCAGACTGTGAAATCGGGCCCATCGGCTGGCATTGCCTAGATGACAAGAACAGTTTCTACGTGGCCTTGGAACGCGTTTCCCATGAGTAGCGGAGAGGAGGGGGCTCAGCCCCTCCTAGTGTGAGAGCTGCTTGTCACCAGAGCCAGTGTTGGCTGGTGGGACAGTCCTGCTGCTACTTCTCTATCCCAATTACAGTGTTGCGCGTCCAGGCGGACGTGCAGAGGCTAACGCTCTGCCCGCTTCCTCGGCCTCGCTCACTTTACGTCACAGTGTCCCTGAGCGCCCCTTCCCGCGGTTCCGGACCAGGGCGTTTCTCAGGTGTCCTGTCCTCCCTGTGCCCTGCTAGGCTCTCCTTGGCCCCAGAGCTCCCTGGCTTCCTGTTCTAGAAGAGCAGGCAGTCATCAGCCTTTTAGCCAGGATAACACATGACAGAGATGCTCTCAGAGTTTAGCATTTACAAGCTTTTGTATTTAAACCATGAATCAGGAACACTTTGAACACACCTCCCATACCAGGTGTGAGGGTTCTGCTCTGGGCTGATGGGGCTGTTTGCCAGGCTTCCGGAGCTGCAGGGGAGGAGGGACACATACAGGAGGGACAGGCACTTGCAGGACACTCAGGCGTTTGTGGGTTTGCCTTCTCTGCACACGTTCGTGCTTCCTTTGCTGTTGGTAGAGACTTCCTCGGTGGATGCTGTTGTCAGCTACTGAACCCGCTAGGCCTGCTTCTCACAGAGTATTGGTCCTTTGGAATCTCTCTGCCAGCCCTGAACAGATGTTCCTTCAGCTGTGGGGCCGCTGAAGGGGCCGGAGTGGGCAGTATTGCAAACTTCTCTGACTTTACTGGGACTTTCTGCTGTTCTGTCCTTTCTCTTCTGGAATGAATTACCTCGAGTGGTCTGCGTGAGCAGGTTCTGGTGTCCCCTCATCACCCACCTCAGATCCAGGAGACCTGTACCTGCCACCAGACACACTAGCGACCTGGCTTGCTGTGGCCCTGCTCCCCACGGCCCCCCACCAACATGCGGGCCTGGGGCTGGGCTTTGCAACCAGCCTATGCCCTCCCTGCCCAGTCAGAGCTCCAGGGGCTCCTGCGCAAAGGAGAGACCTGTTCTAGACCAGCAGCCCTGTGGCTAAGACTTGGCATCTGCAGAACAGCTGTGGAAACTGTCCACTCGGGTCGGAAGGCACAAAGCCACGCAGATGCCTCCGGGGGTGACGGGCCCATCTGGGCACAGCCAGACCCAGGCCAGACTCTCCTAAAACAAGGCTTTGGCTTCTTACATGGGAAGTAGTACACATTTGTTGCAGGTAAATACAAAAATGGATATAAACATTTTTAATCCCTCATATTTGCACCATCCAGAGGTTGCCAATAGTAATGTGGTATAAGTCTTTAACGCTCTTCTACATGTGTGTACACGTGGTTTTGTGAAGCAAATACGGGCCCGTGCTGTCCTCATACAGCACTCCTGTCCGTGGCGTCAGTGTTCTGCTGTGTTCCTCTGCACATGTGAACAGTCCAACTGCTGCCACCCCCGGGTCCTTAGAAGCAGTGGCCGTGGCGTGCAGCTGTGGCCTGTCCTCGTGGTCCGTCACTAGGAGTTGGGGTGCAGGGGGTACGTGTGTCCACGCCCCTTAGAAACAGCCTCCCGCCTCAGAGCACTCGCTGCTCTGAGCTTTCCCTGCCCTGGGTGTCGTGGTTAAAGAACATTTGCCACTTTAATAGGGAAAACAAATGGTGTCTCCTTGCTTCGATTTGCATTTGTTATTTCTAATGAAATTTTATATACTTTCTGATTATTTGTATCTTTTTTGAGAACTTCCAAACATTGTTGCTGGCAGCCGGAAGTATTCTGTGTTTTCAGTCTGACTTAGAGAAATAAAGGTGCTGAGCAGTGGACACAAGATCCCTGAACGTCCTTGGGGAGAATAATGGGAAAACGCAGAGGCAGCCTGAGCCCTGCTCTGCCTGTCTCCCATTCCAGTCTCCCTGACGCCCTGGGAGTACACCCACACCCTGCGTGGGGCTGTGGGCCTTCTCCCTCCCCAGCCTGTGTCTCCTGAGTCCAGCCATGGGATGTCGGGGGCCGGCCCCAGTACTCAGGGGCTCAGGACCCCAGCTCAGTGCACTCATATCTGTGGGGGACCCCATGCAGCCCTGACCTTCACCCAGTCACGGGGGTGTGAGTCCGGTAGAGGTTCTGGTGCAAGCCGAGGAAGCTGTACCTGCAGGAATAACCCGGAGTCCTGGTCAACATCATGAAGCAGCACTTTGCCTGTCCTCCCTACTGGCGGCCAGCAGAGGGCAGTAGAGGCTGGTGCCCCAGCCCCGGGGCCAGGATTCTGGAGGTCAGGGACCTTGAGTCTGGCTCTAGAACACCTGAAATAAGAGGTTCCTCATGGGCCTCTTAGACAAGAAGGTGTATATATACATGCCTCCTACTCTGAGAAGGGAAGTAGCCCAGGGTGCGGCCACACCTGTTCTCAGCACTGCTCCCCTGGTGAGACCCCCAGAGAAGGCGAGACCCTCCCCCTGCACTGTCTTCGTTCCTCAAAGCCCAGCTCCGTCTGACACCAGCGTGTCGTCCTTTCCTCTTTGGGTTCCATGTAAGCGGAAAAAGACCTTCTTGGCTGTATTTCTGCATGCGATTCTCTACTTAAATGTAACGAAAATGTTCCATGTTTGAAACATTGCGACGGGTGGGCTGGCGTTTCTGGAGTCCTTGGTCCGTTCTAACTGTCCAGTGTATTTGTGTCACGTTGTCCCTGGCTTTCCCCCTCCTCTGACGTTGTCAGGGTCTGCAGGGACACCCTCGGTTTCAGTCCTGAGATGGATAATCCACAGTTTCTCTTACTGTCTTGCTAGAGGCTGGTCAGTCCTATTGGTCATTTAAAAAACTAGCTCTTGCCCTGGCTGGCATAGCTCAGTGGATTGAGCGCGGGCCTGTGAACCAGAGGATCAAGGATCGATTCCCAGTCAGGGCACATGCCTGGGTTGCAGGCCAGTTCCAGCAGGGGACACACAACAGGCAACCATACAATGATATTTCTCTCCCTCTCTCCTTCCCTTCCCCTCTAAAGATAAAGTCTTTTTTGAAAAATTAGCTCTTGCTGTGGCTGGTGTGGCTCAGTGGATTTGAGTGCTGGCCCATGAACCAAAGGGTTGTCAATTCGATTCCCAGTCAGGGCACATACCTGGGTTGCAGACCAGGTCCCAGTACAGGGCGCGTGAGGCAACCACACCTTGATGTTTCTCTCCCACTCTTTCTCCCTCCCTTCCCCTCTCTAAAAATAAGTAAAATCTTTAAAAAAATAAAATAAAAAATTAGCTCTTTGTTAAATTGGTTCTCTTCATTTTCATTTTCCCTGATTTCAGCTCTTATCTTTACTATTTCCTTGCTTCTGTTTGGGTAGCGATTACTTTGCTCTTCTTTCTCTCAAGTGTTGCGATCAGTGGGCAGATCAGTGAGCCATGTCTTCCTTCTTTTCCAGTGGGAACATTTAGCGCTGTGAATTTGCCTGTCAGCACTGACTTAGCTGCACCCCACAGAGTCTGATGGGTCATATTTTCACTTTTCTTCAGTTCAATATATGTGTTAATTTCCCACGAGTTCCTCTCAACTTCAACTGGTCCACCCAACCAAGGAGCATCGTCCAGCGAGAAATCTCTAGGACAGAACTTCACAAACCACTCTTGACACATTCGATCAGTCACAGCTCCTCCACACAGAGCACCAATCTTTATTTTTACATTTTTACCTTTCTCAAAAATGTTGCTTATTTTCTTCTATTAATATTAGAACAGCTACACAAAAATGTACTACTTTTGATAATTTTTTTGAAACTTCATGCTGATGTAACAGTTGTCACAATACAACCTATCAAAATGGTTTCAAATGAAGTTAAAGACAACAAGCACTAATAGAGCCAGCTCATGGACAAGGCCAATGGACTTTTTTGGCTGACCTTTTTTGCCAGATGAACGAAATATTGGTCAATCGACCGAAATTTCAAGTTCAAATTTCATTGAACGGACTTTTTGGCCAACAACAAACTTTCTGGCCACCAAACAAACTTTTTGGTGGATGCAACAAATTTTCTGGCCAAACAAATTTCATGTCTGAAGGATTTTCTCAGCCAAGTGAACAGACTTTCTGGCCAACTGAATTGTGGGGCCGATTCAATATAACCACATAGGTAGTTAAATGCAAAAGGAGGGAAAAGAATTACCAGGGGAAATTAAGGAAAGGAAAGTAGGAATGACTACATTTGTTTCAGATAAAGTCGACTGCAGAGCAAGACCATGACCAGAGGCAGAAAGGGGTGTTATGTTTTGATAAGGGATCGGTCCACCGAGAGAACACGACCCCAACTGTATGCCCACCACACAGACAGACTGCAAAGTACAGGAAGCAAAACCTGGTTGAACGGAAGAAAACAGACATTCCAGAAGCCGGGTGGGAGACTGAACCACCCCCAACAACTGCCCACAGAATGACAAGGGAGAAACTGGCAGAGAGAGAGGAACTCAACAAATACAAAGTATTAATACATAACACCCAATTTGAAGGGGATAATTTTAATAACCCTAGAATTTTAAAAATCACATTCATAGTTTAAAAACTCCTCCCAAGAAATCCCCAGGCCCAGAGGGTTTCACTGAAGAATTCTAAAAACGTTCGTGTAAATTCAAAAGGCTCTTAACTTGGGGCCCGGACCCCCACGCACTGAACATACACACACTCTCAGCAGGAGAGGAAAACTTCCGTGTTCTGGGAACTCTGTGCTCCATGGTCCATGCCCTGTGCTCTGCCTTGGCCCGATGTCCGGCTGTCCGTGTGGCCTCTGAGTGAGTCGAGGTGTCTTGTCCTGGACCGTCAGTCCCTCAAGTCCCTGGGGGATGGGCCCTGTGCCCATGTCGTGCAATCTGAGCTTGAGGGATACAAGTAAACCCGACATCGGGGCTTTAAACAAAGTTTGATTATGGACTTTGAAGGGGGGTCTCGCCCGTGGGGCTTCCCCAGGGGTGACAGCCGTTTTGGACAGCGGCGGACACGGCCCCCGACCAGGACAGGGCGGCCACAGGGCACCTCCTGCCGGGCAGGGTGGGGTGGCCATGGCCGGGGTGAGGTGGGTGCGGAGACTCCCTGATGCTCAGGAAACTGGAGGGCTTTTCTGCCTTACCGACGGCCGACGGGCTCAGCCCACAGCCGAGGCAGCTGCAGGCCACCCGTCAGGGGCCACCCCGTGAGGGGACCTTCCTTACACCTGGGCTCCCGGGAGCAGGCCTCACTCAGCACCTTAGACGGGGAGCTGGCTGCCCGGGGCCCCTCCTGAGTCCAGGCAGTGGCTTCAGCAAGGTCATGGCCAGTCAGCTTGGGGACAGCCACCCCCTCCCACCACTTCCTGGAGCACGGCACCAGAGTCCCGCAGCCCCTCCCCTGCAGAAGCCAGATCAGGAAAGGGCAGGCTGGCACTGGCCAGGGTGCAGGTGGGGCGCAGGTGTCTGTGGGCTGTGGACCAGGCCTTGCCGGCAGCTTGGCAGTGACTTTCCTGAGATTATCTCAGAAGCCTCTCCACACCCGCCTTTGGGCCGCATGGGTAAGACGGGGTCCAGGGTGCAGGGATCCCGTGGGGCCACTGCAGGTCCCAGGCAAACAGTCTCTGCCCTTCACACCCACTTCTCAGGATGTAAAATGGGGGTTGTCCCCCCAGTGTCTGTGCGAAGACTGAATCAGACATGGATTCCTATGAGCTCTGTGAACTAAAAGCTAGGGGTCATTCCCTCACTCGTCCAACATCTTCCGAGTTTGGGCAGTGCATCGAGCTCACTGTGCAGTAGACAAACCCAAGAGGCAGCTGAGCCGGCTTCGCAGACAAGGTGGCTGAGGCCAGGGAGCTGCACTCACACACGTCCTGGGAACTCTCCTCTCTCCTTTTTTCTTTGGTCGCACTCATGGTGGCCAGCGCTCTCCCAGGCTGGCGCTGGACGCCTGTGGAGAGGTATGGGTGTGAGCCTCCGGGACAGGCCTGGACAGGGTGGATATGAAAATAGGAGATCACAGGGGTTGGAGCACTTTAATTGGAGAATGAGCAAGACCTGGTAAAAGCATTTTTAAGAAGCAGTTCAAAGTGATGCCATGCAAATGCTTCACGGACCACTCCTTTGAAAGCACCGTTTCAAGACTTTGAGTTCCCATGCAGAGGGCCACTGCTGCCAGGGACAGACAGGTTGGGAGGGGACAGCTTCGGGGGCAAGGGAAAGATTTTGTTTCAGGTGTGGTGAGTGGAGGTGACAGTGAAGCAGCCATGGCTCCAGCCCTTCTCTTTCCTGTTCCAAACCCTCAGGTCCTCCCTGTGGCCATCAGCAGAGTCTAATAAGCCCTCTGACTTGCTCATACGGCTTTTTAAATAATAGCTGCTTTATGCAGACATAATTCACACACTATAAAACTCAATTTTTGGCCCTGGCTGGAGTGGCTCAGTGGCTTGAGTGCCAGCCTGTGAACCAAAACATCGCTGGTTCCATTCCCAGTCAGGGCACATGCTTGGGTTGTGGGCCGGGTCAGATCCCCAGTAGGGAGCGTACAAGAGGCAACCACACATTGATGTTTCTCTTTCTCCCTTCCCCTCTGTCTAAAATAAATAGCACTGGCTGGTGTAGCTCAGTGGATTGAGTGTGGGCCTGTGAACCAATGGATTGCAGCTTGATGCCCAGTCAGGGCACATGCCTGGGTTGCAGGCCAGTTCCCAGCAGGGGGCGCACGAGAGGCAACCATACATTGATATTTCTCTCCCTCTCTCCCTCCCTAACCCTCTAAGGATAAAGAAGTAAAATCTTAAAAAAATAAATAAAATATTTTTAAAAGTAAAATAAAAAGAACAAAGTGGGAAGATTGCCTCTGAGCATCAGTTCTTACAGGTCGGGAAGCGTTTCAGGACTCAGAGGATGTGGAAGCCGGTGGGGGGCCAAGGAGTGAACCGAGATGAGAAAGTGAAGTTTTAGCTGCAAACCATTCACGTCCAAGCTGCCCAGGAAAGGCCGAAAATGGACGGTTCACTTAAGGAGTTCGTTTAAGGCCATCAGTCCCTCCACTACGCCCCTGAACATCGGTGTGCAACGAACGGGAGTCCCTTTCTTGGCCTCTCGTGGTGTCCACTCTAGGGACCCCCCCACGGTCTGCCCATTCACCCTTGCTGCCCAGTGACCCCTCATGCCCCCTGACTGTGTGTGAACTCTGGAATGTGCACCTGCACACACAACACCTGCCTTCGTGACCAAGACCGTCCCCCAAACCGGGCTAAGCTGAACGCGCCGCCCGGAAAGGTGCTGCTCGAGTCACTTGTTTGGGCACAGAAGGGGAGGGACAGGCCTCCTGCCATCTCCGTGGCACCCAAATCGTGACTGAGCCTTCTCCCTCTGCCCCTTTCCCGAGTCTGGTCACCTGGACAGGCCGGAATGGAGTGACTCCCAGGCTTTAATTTTTCGGACCCTCACTGATTTATCTCCAACTGTGAGCCTCCGTCCTACCTTCGGCTCGTTCCTCCCAGAGGTAAATGTGTCTGATGATGAGCCCACCAGCCTGACGGGCGTTCACCACCAGCCTCACGCAGCTCACATCGTGCCCCACGCTCCGTGGGACGATCTCCTGATCCAGCTGCCCCTCCAGGAGGGGGCCCAGCACAGCAAAGCTGGTGCAGAACTGCGGCGTTCCCTCCGGCTCATAGCCCAGCTCCACCCGCCCCTTCTGCAGGGCGTGCTTTCCGTCCACCACGGTGCCCGTCAGCACCTGCACCCGCCGCAGGCTGGCTGGGTGGTTCAGGATGACTGTCAGGTGGCTCCCTGCGCTGACGTTGTGGGTCCAGAAGAAAGACTCATCCAGAGTATAGGCCTGCCAGGGGAAATGAACCCCCAGGACCTTCATGTCCGTGAACACGGCTCCGGGAGGATTGTGGGGGCCGCGGGGGGCCCTGTTCCTCAGGGCTCCAGCCACGTGGCTGTTGCCGGCGCCGTAGTGGGAGCCCCGGCGGTAGAAGAGGAAAGGCCTGCTGAGGACGGCGTGTTTCTGGGCCAGGAGGCTGCGGAAATGCGGGAGCAGCTGGTCCAGGGGCTTCTCCTTGTGGAAGAGGAGGAGGAAGTGGGCCAGCAGCGGGAGGTCCCTGCCGTGCAGGAGCTTGCCCAGCAAGCCCAGGTTCGAGAGCTCCATCAGCACCCACGGGGTCCTGCTCATGCTGCCCAGTCTCCGGCGGATGTGGGTGATGAAGTTGGGGGCGCAGAAGGCATCGTCCTCCAGCAACAGGAAGTAGTCAGAGAGCCCTGCAGCAAAGCTCACGAGGAAGGCATGGTCCACGTTCTGCTTGGAGCAGGTGTCCCCCCGGTAGGCCTGGTCCTCAGGGTCACCCACAGGGTAGGCATCCGGCGGAGCGTGGATCAGCACCAGCTGCCCTGCCAGGATTTGCGGGCTGAAGAGGGTTGAAATCTGGGCAGTGGTTTTTCTGAGCCGGGCAGGGTCAGAGTCGGCCAGGTGGACCAGCACCGTGAGACGCCTCTGCTCCGCCCTGGAGGAGGCTCGGAACAGGGAGACCAGTGTGTGCAGGAGGCCGCTCCGACCCGGGCCTGGCACCGAGGAGATGCCCACCGTCAGCCATCCTGGGGGGAGGCAGAATGGGCACCGTGGTGAGGGCGGGTGGTGGGGAAGGTGCTGGGGGGGTCACGGGTTGGGGCGCTCTTTGGGGCCTTCTCTCTTCCTCTCTTGTCCATCTATTTTCTCCATTGACTCTGTCTTAAGATTTATCTTATGTATATTTTAGAGACAGGAGGGGAGGGAGAAAGAGAGGGAGAGAAACATCGATGTGTGGTTGCTTCTCACGCTCCCCCACTGGGGACCTGGCCTGCATCCCAGGCGTGTGCCCTGACCGGGGACTGAACCAGCGACCCCTTGGTTCGCAGTCCAGCACTCAATCTACTGAACCACACCAGCCAGGGCTGATTCTGTGTTCTGGTGCGGGGATGTCTAGCTCCTTGCTCGTCGAAGTGGGGGCCTTATTCCAGCAATGCAGTCAGGACATTCACGAGAAATACAGAGTCGGGGCCCCTGCCTCAAACTGCCCGGAACAGGACCTGCATTTCCACAGCGTCACCAGGGGCTTCCTGTGTGTGCTTCACTTGCAAAAGGACTAAGTTTTGCGATGCCCAGTCCCCAGGGGTCCCTCTGAGTCTGCCTGGAGCCGGACTTGTCTGGCACGCACTCAAGTGCTCAGGCAGCACCGACTGTCTGTGTTTGGCCAGCTCTCCCGCAGAGCTCTCCCTGGAAGAAGATATCTCGGGGAGAGCACTTGCTCTCCAAGTCTGGAGCCCAAGGTTCTCCTCGGCCCGTTCCTGCCACTGAGTGTGTGGCCTCCAGCAGGTCCCTCCAGCCTTGAGCTTAGTTCCCAACCCAGGACACGGAGGGCGGTGGACCCTGAGACACAGGCACGGTTCTGGGCCCAGGGTTCTCAAGTCCAGTGGCTCTGCATTCCCTCCAGCAAGTGACTTAAGCGTCCTAGTGGGGAGAGGACTGTCGGCCAGGTCCAGCCATTCCCCACACAGCCCCGCCTTTCCTTCTCCCCTTCCTTCTCTCCTTCCTCGCTACCTTACTTCGGGGGAGGCCCCCGCCTCCCCTGGGGACCCCATTTCCGTCCTTGGAACTTACTCTTTCTTCGCTGCTGGACTTTTTTCATGTATTGGAAGGTGAGATTCTGCCAGTCTTCTCGTGGTCTTGGGTCCTTCCTTCTGCCGCCACTGTCCTGAGGCATTGACAAAGCAAAACATGCCTTCCCTTTCAGGACAAGAACAAGGTTTAGCCCTAGGAGCTTCCAGAAACTTCTCCAGGGAAAGAGGGGAAGTGGATCACTCTCCACGGGTGAGCACATTCTTGGGACGTCTGACCACTGGCCAAAGGACCCAGAGCTCAAGCCGTGCGTGTCTCTCTCTCACCTTAATACATACGGGGAAGGATGCAACTTCTTCGTGGACCAGCGGGTCCAGGTCCACCCCACTCCCTCTGGAGCTTTCTGCTCTCAGGTGAACGGGGCAGGCACGGCTGAGGGGCTGCCTGTCCACACCCTGCCCACCCTAGGGCTCAGTCCCCACGCGGAGAGCAACGGTTGCTACTTGGCCTTTGATAGACATCACGGGATCATCTTCAATTTCTCTGGAGACTTTCAAAGTGATGAAGAGCCACAGGAGCCCGAGGGCCACCAAGGTGAGGAGGCCGTGCCTGATGGAGCACCGCATGCTGCCTGGGCTGGACATGGCTCCTGCAGCAGAAAGCGGCCTGAGGCTGAAGGCCGCCCCCACCTGGTGCACGTCTCCACTTCCCGTGTCCCCCGGAAGCCTTCCCCCAACCCGTCCCCCCAGCCTACTCTCCTCTGTGTCACTGTTCCCCTCAGGGCGGGTGGGCTGGGTGGGGGGCACCTGACAGGATGGCACAGAGCTCTTCTCACCCCAGGAGGAGCTGCCCCGTCCCTCCGCTGATACTCTCGATGGCTCCGTGGGGAGACTGCACTTTCCCACGACGCCTCCTTCCCCAAACGGGGTGCCGCCCGGGGCTCAGGGACGCGGCCACTTATCTCGGAGAACAGATGGTCTCCACCCAGCCCGCTTTTGCAAACAAAAGTGGAACTGTTAAAATAGAAGAACTCGAAGGGTTGCTAAGTGCTAAGGAATTGGGTGGCTTTTTAATGAATGGTATCGTTCATTTATTCCAATTTTTAATGTTATTCACAGACCTTGATTAGGACGTGATTCCACGCTGAGTAAAAAAGTCTTTTCCTGGAGGGTGGGGCTGTGGGACTGCAGGCTCACTAAGCCTCAAAGGCCCGCGGGGGGGGGGGGGGGCCTTTCCCTCTGTGTTCCCGCTGTTTCTGAGTGAGCAGAGGAAAGCCTTTCATTTGCTTGTCGCCAGCTCTCGATTCTTACCCCAGGACATGGAGGAAATCCCAGGCAGGAATCTCTCTGTTCCCGGGGCTGTGACGTTCTCTGATCTCTCCATTGTCTTTCTTCCTCCCTCCCTTCCCTTCTTTGTAGATTTTATTTATTTATTTTTAGAGAGAGGGGAAGGGAGGGAGAAGGAGAGAAACTTCAATGTGTGGTTGCCTCTCATGTGCCCCCTACTAGGGACCTAGTCTGCAACCCAGTCATGTGGCCTGACTAGGAATCAAACTGGCGACCCTTTGGTTCACAGGCCAGTGCTCAGTCCACTGAGCCACACCAGCGAGGGCCAATCTCCTCATTATCATTGGTGACTACCAGTTGAGCATTTTGGTGGAGGTTAACAGGCTTCCCTCCCTTAACCGTTTAGCTTTTCGGTGGGAGTTATACCAATAATCCTTATGTTGGTAGCAGGATTTCACAGATTAAACTTTTCTTACCTGGTTTCCTTACCCCGGGACTTTTGGTCAGAGGTGACTCAGACACAAACCCCTGCACGTGGAACAAATTGGCTTCTCTGCTCCAGAAATGCGTGGATACAGACGCTGAGCGAAAAGGCTCTCCAGCAAGTCTGCGGCTCTGTGCCCCTCCGCCTCCTTCCCCAGTCCCTCTGGGAGCCCGCTGCCTCTCAGCCCTCAGACTGCACCACTTCTGGAGGGGGCTAGAGGCAGACAGACCCAGGAGTGGGTGCTGAGGACCGGTCCCTGTGCAGGGCCGCAGGGCTGGGAGGCCCAGAAAAGCACACCGGGGCCTCCCAGGTCTCCGCCCGTGAGCTGAGCTGCCTCTGTGATGTGATGTGACTTTTGTGAGCTCCCCACCTGCCTGTCGTCAGAGGTGCGCCCGGGCAGGCCCTGCCCAGGGCGACGGCTCAGTCGCTCACTGTGATGCGGCCGGAGGAGCAGCCCCAGTATCTTCAGGGCAGAGAGATGAGAGCCAGCTGGCAGCCGCGGAGTGGAGCCCAGCTCGCACTCCCCACCTTCTTATTCTTCCCCGCAGGCAGGGAACCTCTTCTCCTCTTGCAGTGCTCATCCCTCCTCCAATTCAGGCTCTCTCCGATTTCGCCCCATTCCTCTGCGACCCTAACCCAGCAGAACTCCTTGGAGAGGTGTCTTAGTTAGTGAGTCCCTGTTCGCGTACATTCCCTCTCCTCCTCTCACTGGCCTCTCTGCACCTTTCACGCGGCCGACTTCTGCCTCCTTGGAGCCCTTTCCTGCCCGACAGCCATCACCTGCCACACAGGCCGTCCTTCCCTGGCGGGCTCGCTTCCTCCTCCACACCCTCCCGGGGAGCCCTCACCCAGTCCTGCAGCCTTAAGGGCTTCTGTACCGGGCAGTGTGTGGGTTTGTCTAGGTGCTCGCCCGGTGCACAGACTGCTGGCTCCCAGCTGACCCATCTCCAGCCCTGACCCGAGCCTGAGATCTGGGTTCCTCGACTAGGCTGCTCGACATCTGCTCTCAGATGAGCCAGGGGGACTCAACCTTAACAGAGAGAAAGTGGAAGGACGGCTTCCGCCTCCAAGTCTCTTCCTCTCATACTCCCCCACCTCAGGAAAGAGTGCTGCCGCCGGCTGGTTCCCCAGCCCAGAAGCCTGCCCCTGACGTCTCTTTCCCTCCACACTCCAGTCTACTTGGTCCTGTTACCTTTTCCTCCAAATGCATCCAAGGGGGGCCTTCCCTCACGGTCTCACTGTGACGGCGTGGTCCCCGGGGCCATCACCTCCTGCCTGGACCAGTGCACTGCTCCCCCCCCACCACCATTCTAATGGCCCCTCCCCTCCCCCCCTTGTTAGCCTGCAGTCCATCTCCACGGGGCAGTCAGAGACCTTTTAAAATTGTGAGTCAGATGGTGTCCCTTCTACCTACGAGTTTCTGATGGCTTTCCTTTTTGCAAGCAGGAAAAATCCCGATTCCTGACCGTGTCTGAGGAGGTCCTTTCTGGAGTAGTCCTGTCTACCTCTGACTTGACCCCCCTCCCACCCTGGCTTTTGGGGGAGGGGTCACCCCTTGGATGGAGCAAGCTGTTTCTGGGCTCAGGTCTTTGCACACAATGACTCTTTTAGAATTTTCTCCTGTAGACTTTCCAGTCGCCGCCTCCCTCCAAGCCTCAGCCTGAGCTCTGCAGCCCCTTTTCTACGTCAGCGCACCTCTCGCAGTCTCCCCGGCCCCCCCCCCCCCCCCGTGGTCTGGCAGCCATGCTGTCTTCCTCAGTGTCTGTTTCTATCCTGCATGTACGTGCGGATGGTGTGTTCCGACCCACTGGACCGGAATGTAAGCCCCTGAGGGGCAGGGCTTTGGTTCAGTGCTGCATCCACAGCTTGGTGCAGGGTTCCTGGCCCGGAGGGTGTGCTCAGCCAGTGTTGTTAGCTCACCCCAGGAATCGTAAGGGCACCATCTCTTCCTCGAGGTGCAGGAGCAGTGGGGAGGACCCGTCAGCCTGCAGAGAAGGGGTTGCTGGCTCGTGGTTTGGACTGTGGACTCAGCCAGGCTGGGCCAGAGTCAGATTCTGCTGAGCTGACTGACCACGTGGCCTCTTTGAACCCCAGTTCCTCCCTCACGTTGAGGGGTCCATTTCCCTTTATTCCTGAGCTCCCGCCCAAATTTTTACTTTTGGATTCTTACACAGACGTTCAGCACTTTCGGTAAATTTCTGAATCTTAGCATTGGATTCCCACTCATCTGAGGGCTTTAGAGGACACAAAAAGCAGAGGAGGGCGTGTGGGAAGGTCTGAGCCCGCCTCCCCCTGTGACTCTGTGCTACCCTGGCTGCGGGCTCCAGATGTTGCTGGAAGTCCCAATTGTCCTTTGAGCCCCGGGGAGGGGGTGGGGCAGGAGCTCACCCCCCTACACCAGCACTGTTCCAAAGAGACATCTCTGCTACCGCCTCTTTGCTAACCACGACCCTTCAGAAGGTGGCAAGGTCATCACCCCGCCAAACTCTCCAGGGACGTATCTCTGCACGGAACACAGTTTGGCCACAAGCATGTTTGTTTGGCCCACACACAGTTTTTTAAAAAAATCAACTGAAGATCAAACATTTAAAAATTAGGAGAGCCTTGGCTGGTGTGGCTCGGTGGACTGAGTGCCATTCTGGGACGCCAGTTTGATTCCCAGTCAGGTTCCCAGCTGGGGGCGTGAGAGAGGTACCCACTCATTGCTGTTTCTCTCCCTTCCTTCCACTCTAAAAATAAATAAACAAAGCCTTTAAAATTACGGGAGATCGTACGAAAACCTCAACCTTGGCTTCTCTTGAAAAATGGCAGCTCTCAGCCACCCTGGCCTGCTCAGTGATAGCCCCAGGGGCTGGACACACCCTTTGGCTGACTTCAGTCACTGAAGTCTGCGCCCTTCGGGCATCTGAGTCTTTGACCCCTGCTCTGAGCCCGGTTCTGGGAGACTGTGCTGGATCCCGGTCTCCTGTGGCACCTCCAGGGGATGAGGAGTTCAAAAGATGGGGCCCAGAGGGACCCCTGGGGTGGGACAGCAGTGGGCGGAGGTAGGAGGAAGGTGGACAGAAGAATGCAGACAAGCGATGAATAAACAGTGGAAAACAAACTGAAGAGATAAGAGACTCTGACGGGTTTTGTGCAGGATTAGACTGGGTTCTGGAGGACTTCCAGGAGACGGGTGTGGCCACAGTGCAGAGCAGAAGGGTACGGAGTAGGGAAAACTGACGCCCCAGCTGGATCTTGAAAGCTGCCCAATGGCAGGAAGAGCTGGCCTCGGAGCAACTTTTTTCCAATTGAAGGTCACAAAGTGTTTATAGGTTACAAACTCAGCTTCGTGGGTATCAACCGGCATCGCTAGGGGCAAGTGCTGTCTTGTAAAACTGTTGGTACTAGAAGTCAGTCAAACAAGTGTGAACCCACGGTGGAGAGTGGACACCCGTGAACAGGTTAAGGGGCAAACGGTGATGACGTCCGGGACTGGGTTTCTGTGGTGTCCCATCTCCTCAGTGTTAGGGAAGTCGCTTGGTATTTGGGGTCATGTGACCAGAGGCTCTAGGCTCACCATTCTAGTTTCAGCTCTGTGCTGATCTGTGTCACTTTGGCTGGTTAACCTTTCTAAGCCTCAGTTTCTCCATCTGAAAAAAGGATGACAAATCCGCCTACTTCACCAGCCCTTTTGTGTGCGTGTGTGGGGTGTTTTTTTTTTTTTTTGAGATTTTTATATTTAGAGGAGAAAGGAAGGAAAGAGGGAGAGAAATATCAATGTATGGTTGCTTATCATGCGTCCCCTGCTGGGAACTGGCCTGCAACCCAGCCATGTGCCCTGATTGGGAATCGAACTGTGGTTGTTTGTTTCTCAGGCCCGTGCTCAATCCACTGAGCTATACCAGCCAGGGCCTTCACCAGCCCTGTTTTTATTCCGGATTGCACAGCATTTCCGGCTGCTCCCTGACAGGGGAGAGAAGAAAGGGAATCAGCATTTAGGTTTTCATGTATCGAACAGGGGGTGCAACATAGTTTGTGTGAACACTGTGGACTTCAAGAGAGCTTGGTACACTCCTAGAGCTGTGTGAAGTTACGGTATCATTTGTGTAGGGAAGACTTTGATCCTCCACACGGAGGATTCCAACCTTTCCAACTGTCCAAGGCCAGGGAGCATGCAGAGTGGGGCCCCTCAGTCCAGAGGCCTCATGGGGGCGCTGGTGGCAGCTGCAGGATGATCAGGGAACAAGAGTTTCACTCCGCCTCTCAGCTGCTCAAGGTTGGGACCTGCAAAGTGGCCCAACCTGAATAGGAGGCAGCACCGGAGGCCCTGGTGGGGGTAATCTGCCCCTCCCTACCCTCTGGGCAGGGCGGGAGCACCGAACCACCCACCTGGTATCTGTTGAAGGCTCCCTGGGGAGGGGTGGCCCACACCCAGGCCCACTGAGGCCCCAAATCCTGGATCCCCTTGGGCTGAGTCAGCAGAGAAGGGGTCCCCGGACTGGAGAAGAGGAGGAAGGGGAAGGAGGAAATGAACTTAGTTACCAAGTGACTTCCCTGGATCCAGACCCAGCTTCCCAGGGACAGAAGCCCAGAAACAAGAGCCTTTGTCACCATGTGAGCCGATCTGCAGGGCAGCCCCAGCGGCTGGGGTGGGGCAGAGCCCAGTGCACAGAAGCCCGACACAGGAGACCAGTTCTGCAGACGAGAAGGGGTAGCTGGTCTCAGGGTCATGAGCAGGGGAGGGCAATGGGGGAGGATGGTTCCTCCCACTGCTGGTGCCCCCATTCCCACGTGTTGATCTGCTGTGTGATCTCTTCCACTTCGCTGTGGAACCAGATTCTTCTCCTGTCCGGCCCCAGACTACATTCTCAGCCAGTGGGAGCCACAGACACTCAAGGCCACTCCTCTCCCCCTCAACAAATATTTGTGGAGCTTCTACTCCGTGCCTGGTGCCAGGGTTAGAGCCCACTACTCCTTCCCTCCAGCAGCTTAAATCTGGTCCGGCGGGCGTGTGCAGGGAAGGGACAGGGAAAGAACACAAATATCGAGAAGTCACGGCAGGGCACAACAGACGAAGCAGGGAGGCCAAAAAGGCTGCGGCTCCTCGTGAGATCGCAAGGTCTGGGGATCTCCACGGTGGGCATGACACCAGACATCGTGGGGCACCAGAGCGGGAGGGGGGGGAGCGGTGGTGGTGGTGGAGGGGAGCGAGATGATGGCATTGAACTGGGATGGACTGAGGCTGATGGGAGGCCTGAGCACTGGGCAGAGTAAGGAGAAGGAGAGAACCAGCAGTTTCCACCGGGCTGGGTGGGGACATGGTGTCAGAGGTCCGCAGCACCAGGAAGGCGCAGACCGGAGGTCCGGGCAGATGGGAGCCCAGGAAAGCAGCAGGAGGCCGCAGGGGAACGTGTGCGGGGGGAGGGGGAGGCCCTACACGTGCGCTACGTGCTGTGCGAGCAACTCCTCCCCCTCTCCGGCAGTTGGAAGCCGGGCCCGCCCCCATCCATCCCCGAGCGCAATTCCAGCGGAGCGCGGGGACTGCGAGCGGAGCAAGCCACCCTCTATCCCGGAGCCTCGTCCCTAGCGGTGGGCCGGGGCGGAAGTCGCACCCCGAAGCCTGGAAACCTCAGCGACCGAAAGGCACTCAGACAGCGTCCCTCACAGGGGGGCGGACCTGGGGGCGCAGGCGGGGGGTGGGTTGGGAAGGCTGGGGCCCAGCGGGCCGGATGAGGATTAAGACCCCTAGGAGTGTGTCCAGAGGATCCTGGCTGCGCTGATGGGGCGGTTAGGGGACGGTGGGGCGGGGTGTCAGGAGTAAGGAGGGGCTCTTGGAGACGTGGCACTCAGAGAGGGGCTGGTTTCTCCCAGGCCGTCCGGGTTCCAGCCCTGCTTTCCGCCAGGAGCCCGAACCCGACCCGGTCCAGGCCTCACGCCCAGCGGTCCGGGACCCCTAGCCCGGGACCAGCAGGCTAGGGTGGCGGGTCCGGCCTCCGGGGTATCCCGCGGCCGGGACCAGACAATGCGGTCGGGCCCCGCCCCCGAGGCCGTGCGGCCAATCCGCGCCCGCGGCCGGGCTCTTTAAAAAAAGAAGACCCGGCTCGGCGGTGTCAGCTGGTAGATCCCTCCGCCATGTAAACATGCATCATAAAGGGCGGAGGCGTCGCCTCCCAGAGCAGTCCCCGCGGGATCCGCTCCCGGCGTCGGGGACCGCCCCCTCTACGTCACCAGTGCTGCTTCACCTGGGAGCTTCAGTCTTTTCGATTACGGACACCGCCGGAAACACAGGCCATCCGGCGCTGGGGAGGTGTTCCGAGGAGTGTCCGTGGCACCCCAGTTAGGGAACACTCCTGATCCGTGTGCGCCCAAAACTTCCCTGCAGGCCAGGCCTGCCTGGCTCGGAGGACGCCGGTGTGAAGTGCGGGCTAGGCTCTTAGGTCGGGAACTCGGCTCCAGCAAGACCCTCAACAGCACAGCCCGCCTGCGACCTAGGGCTGCAGGATGGTTTTTCTGCTCTACGTTTTGTTAAGGAAAAGGGTCAGCTACTCAGCAAAGTGGAAAGTTTTTGCAGCCCACTCTTCTGTGCCCACTGCACCCCCCAGATCCCACACTCTCACTTCACAACACCTCGCTGTGCCTCACATCTTCTGCCCTACACTGGGGACTGTTGGTCGTCCCTTGGCTTCAGTCGCCATGGCAGTGGGCTCGGAGAGCTAAGGAAAGGGCTGCCTTCTCCAAGGACCCTCTGAACTCTTGAAGGGCCAAGGACTTCTGGGAAGGTTATTGATGAGCCCTCTCCCACTAACAGAAGCATCCGTGAGGAACAGCAGAGCTAGCTTGCAACCAGTCCTTCCAGGGCTTTGGCTGCTTCCTGGGTAAAAGAAGTCTTTTCAGTATGAAGTCCTACCTTCTGAATTTCCTCGCTCCCCTTTTCTGGGGCAGGACACTACATGCCCCTCTCTTCCCCCCCAAAACTGTCTAAAAGGGTTCAGATGTCTTAAAGTTACTTAACCTCTTTGTGCCTCATGGCCTGTTCTGCAAAACTGGCACAACGGCAGTTCCTGCCCAACAAGAGGGTTGTTCGATGAGCTAATACATTAACATAAGCAAAGCATTTCTTCCACAGTGAGCATCAGACAAAAAAGCTATTTATTCTAAATACAAATACATGTTGGAAACCCCCAGATTCACACTTCCAGGTCTGATGTCTCTCCTTCAGCCTGCTGGATCTCTCCAACCGTCCCAAAGAGCCCTCCCAGTCCACGCGCCAGGAAGGGAGCACCTTGCGTCCCTCCCTTGGACTCTTGCTCATAAATCTAATACCTGGCAATGCCAACCACCCACCCGCCCGCACTCAGGCCTGTATCCCAGGCTCCTGATTCATCATGATGCTTCATTATCACTCCCCGAGTCATCGCCATGTCTTCATCTACATTTGCCTCCCTTCCCCCTAATGAATAGCACCACGGCCTAGCTTTAGGAGTGTTTCTCCCGCTCAGTCTCACCCTCACATTGCTGGTGGACCCCTTTCTCTGCAACACCATCACCTCCCATCAGTAGAGGCTGCATTCCTTAACTGCGTGGACTGGGGCCAATCGCTCCATCAACCCGTGCCTCACAGGCCTCCTCTGTGCAATAAAAATAGGGGACCTGCCTGCCCGGGCTGCTGCGTAGGTTACACGATTAATCACGCAAGCTCTTAGGACTGTGCCTAGGACATGCGAGTGGTCCACGTTAGCCGGGTATAAACGTCCTATGACCGTTTTCTCGTCTCGGTGCTGTAACTACGGGGAACTGGTGCCTCCGGCCCCTCGGGTCCCCTGGGGTGCACTTTCCCAGCGAGACGTACCACCGCGCGCGACACCCCGGGCGATTTGCCACCCGAGGCCCCCTCCTCCACGAGAGGTGGCTCGCGGAGGGCTGGACTCGGGGCCCGCAGTAAACGGTCGGGGAAGGCCGGCTCGCGCGGCAGCAGGGTCCAGGATAGCTGCGCGCAGGCCCGCCCGCGGTTCCGGGGCGGTGGGTGGGGGCGGGGCGGGACTCCTTTTCCTTCCGCGGAAGCGGAGGCACACGGCGTGGATGCGCAGACGTCGTGGTCGCCGTCCGCCGAAGAGGAGGAGGAGGAGGAGGAGGAAGGTTGAGGCGCCGCAGGAAAGCTGAGGAGCCCGGTGCTGTCGTCGCCTGCAGCCCGGAGCCCCGTCCTCGTCCCCGCCCGAGCCGCGGCGATGGATCCGGTCGCTGCACCGCCTCCCGGCCCGCGCTCCGCGCCGCCGCTCGGGGGCCCCGGCCCTCTGGGCGAGTTCCTGCCGCCGCCTGAGTGTCCGGTGTTCGAGCCCAGCTGGGAGGAGTTCGCCGACCCGTTTGCCTTCATCCACAAGATCCGGCCCATTGCCGAGCAGACGGGCATCTGTAAGGTGCGACCGCCGCCGGTGAGTCAGGCGAGCGTGCGGCCGCCGGGCCGGAGCGGGTGTCGGCCGGGCGCGTCCGGGCCGGCGGCGGGGCCGGGCGGGCGGCTGCGGGGCGGGCGCGGCACGGGTGCGGGACGGCGAGCGGGGGGGCGGTCGGTCGGCTGGAGTTGTGCGCGCAGCAAAGTTTCAATATGGCGGCGGCGCCGGGTCCTTTGTGTGGCGGGGCCGGGCGGCCTCACCTGGGCGCCGCGCGCTGCGGGCCCGGCCCGGAGGGGTGGCGGGGCGACCTGGGGGCGGCAGCGGGCGCCCGGCGGCACGGGCTGGGCGGTGAGTGGGCGGGGGCGACGCCTGGCAGGAGGACCTTGGAGGCGGGGGCCCGGGTCCCCGCAGCTCCCCGCGGGACGGGGTGGGGGTGGGGTGGGGGCTCCTGGAACGACCCCCCCCCCCCCAACGGCTCCAACGTCCGCGGAACAGAGTCTCCGCCGGCCCCTGCGCGGCCACCCTCGGGCGGGTGGAGGCCGCGTCCGCCGGACGGCGGTTGGCCGGCCGGGGCCGTTGGGACGGGGTTTAACTGTCGCTGCGCCTGCAGCCGCCGCGTCGCCCCCGCCCCGCCCCCGGCCCTCCCGGCGCGCGGCCCCTCGAAGCTCCCTCCGGGGCGGCTCCGCCGAGACCTTCGAGGTGGCGGGGGCTCCTTGAGGCGAGCGCCCTGTTGGGGGAGCGGATTGGAGGGAACTCCTCAGCGAGATCCCGCGGCCCGGCGCCCCCCGTTCACAGCGCGGACGCCGGGCCAGGTGCTGCCGGACAAGTTTGACAACGGCGGTGACACGCGCTGGCGAAGTCGCCGGCTGGCCGGATGGGGGCTCGGAAGTGGGCCCGGAAGTGGGCCGGGAGGCGGGTCGCCCCAGGGAACCGCACACGCCCGCGGGGTCTGACTCTGGGCGCGCTCGGCCCGCGGACGACGTGGTGGGTCAGGTGTCCGGTCTGGCCCGGCCGTGGGCCGGGCGCACGTCAGCAGGCTCCTGACGCTCCAGGTACTTGACGCGGACGTCGGGTAGATGGAGCGTCTCCGTCTCTCTCAGTGGCGGTGGGACCGGCCCCGCTTCGGCCGCTGCCGGGCTCTTCGTCTCCTTTGTCTGCGGGCTCCGAGGCCCAGGGGACGGAAGAGTCCGCAGAAGTCGAGCTCCGGAGGGAGAAGGGTCTTCTCGGAACAAAGGCGCCCTGGGCGGCGGGTGCGAGCCGCTCCTTAGGAAGCGACTTGTGAACAAGTGGTTTCCTAGAGTCGGAGTGGAGCCGCGAGATCCGGGGCCGGGGGTCCGCGTTTGTCAGCGGTTTCTTGCGCCTGGCTTTGGGCGTGCACCGCTGTCGGAATCCAGCGGGGCGGGTGTGGGGTGGAGGGGGCGTTTCGAGGCGCTTCTGCCCTTTTGTTCTAGGCGTCCTTCCCGGCGCCCACGGAGCAGCTGCCTCCTCGGGGAGCGGAACTGCCTCGTTTGTGGGAACTTGGGGTGCGAGACGTTTGGGGTCAAAGGCAGTGCGGTGAGACTGTTGGTCCGCGCTGGGACCCGCAGGAAGGGAAAGACCTTTGTTTGGGGTGACGCCGACCGGCCGGGTGGGATACCAGATGTTTTCCTGAGCTGCCTGTTTCTTTCCCTTTAGTCTGTCTCCTCGTTTCGTTACCTTTGAAACGCGAATTTTCATCTCTTCCTTACAAGTACTGGGGTGCATGTTGTATTTTCCATGGTACCGTGTGGTACTTGGAGACGGTGTTAGGCAAAAATAGTTGGACAGGAGTGGATGTGATGGCGTTGACGCGTCCCTTGCCCACAGAGGCTTCCTTTCCTGTCCGGCCCCCCAGAGCTGGGCTGCCACACGTGTCTTCCCTGGCGGGTCCAGGGGTCAGGGTTAGGGCGAAGAGGCCCAGATGGCCCAGCAGACCCAGTTCCCAGCGGTCACTTCCCGGGGTCACCAGTTGGATCCCTTTGTCTTTTTAGCCAAAAGTGCAAAATCCTCCGTGTTCAGTGGCCCCGGAGCCCAGTCCCTCTTGTTATTGCTCGTCTGGCTCCCTCTTTTCTGGCTGATTGACTTCGGCCTGATCTCTGTTTTTCCCAGTTTTTCTGGAGTCTGTCACAAAATTTTCTGTAGTTGCGATTCTTTGACCAACTTAAACCCTTAATATCTGGAGAAAAACTTATCAGTAGGATCCATTCTTGAACGAGGGAAGAATGTGCAACTACTTTTTAAAAATAGCAGCATTGTTGAGAGACGGTTGATATGCTATACAATTAATCACTTTTTCGCAGAATTGTACAACCATTATCACAGTCAAAGAAACCCCATACCCATTTGTAAAGTGCTTTTAAAGACAGATTTAGGATTGTGCTGCTCAGGGAAAAAACATTCTTTCCCCTTATTCTGTAGGAGGCTGGATAAAGTCCTGTAGTCCTTGTTGGAAATTGTCTGTGTTCCCAAAGCACAACCAGACCTCGCTGGTTGTGGGCTTTGGGTGGATGTTTGAACTTGACTTGGCCAGTGGTGAACTGGTGCTAGCCGTAGCCACAGACACGTCCCTCCAGTTGCACTCTGATGAACAACTAATCAACAAGAGTTGGTAGACGTTTGGAATGGGCTGTGAGTGACGCTGCACACGGATGAGGCAGCAGAAGATTCACGTCCCTCCTTCACTGGAAAACTTCCTGTGCTTATAGTATTTGTTTCTAAACTTGCAGTCTAAACCTTTGAAAGAGCCAAAGGAATACAGAATTGCCTTTGAAAAAAATCTTAATAAATGTTCTGTATTAAAGCTGGGGCTTGAATTGTTTTGAGACACATACTTAAAGAAAATTATTAACCTTGAATTTCATTCTTTGTTTTTGAGGTACTTATTTTTTTTATGGTGTATTGGCCTAGATGTGGAATATTTTTGGTTGATACATTAGTAGTAAAATTGTTTCTTTAACTTGGAAACAATAAGGAGGTCCAGGGTGTTTAGGATACTTTTTAATATAGGCAGACAAAAATCAGCTAGTGAATTTTCTTTTAGAAGGGGGGAAAAAAACCCAAAAAAGTACTTGATAAAAAAAGCAGAATATGGTTCATGTGCTCTAAATGGGATCTTTTTGTAGACTTTTGTAACCTCTCATTGCTGTCTCAGTTGGAGCACATTGAAGTTTGACTGTGGAGAAGGGTGAAGGGAGAGCCGGTACCCCACCCCTGCCCCCAGCGCGCTCCTCTGTCCACAGGCCATCTGTAGGTTAAACAGCAGGTGACCTAGGAAAACCTGCTTTCCTCTCTGTACAGTCCTTTTAACGTGGTTTGTGTTGAGCTGGTGATGTGATTAAAAAAAAAAAAGACATTATTTATTTTTAAAGAGAGGGAGGAAAACATGGATTAATTTGCCTCTTGCATGCCTCTAGCCAGGGAGTGGCCAGCAACCCAGGCCTGTGTCCTGACTGGGAATTGAACTGGTGACTTTTGGTACGCATGCAGGCGCTCAGTCCGCAGAGCCACTCCAGCCAGGGCTGATTTTTTTCCTCCCTTTGTCAGAGAATTAGATTCTCTCTATAGATGGTGCTAATATACCTGCTTCAATGGCAAAGGTCATTTCAACCTCAAAAAGTTCAAGTTGGGTGGAATAAATGTGGGGAACTGAAGGGCTGGCAGTACTTTTCCTTTGAGAAGTTTCTGTCAAGTTAGCATCACTTGAAGAGGGGTCTCCAGAGGCATAGCAGGTAGGGAGCCCCTCTTGGGGTGAGTGGACTACTCCGCGTCCTTTAGAGTACTTAAACTTTGAGAAACTAGTAACTGGATTTTAAAATCGAGTCGTGAGAAACTTGTTCTAGACCCAACAGCAGTAGGCAGCCTAACAAGGATTTTTTTTTTTTAAGAATTTTTTTTTCTTTAAAGACAGAAAACTGTACTTGAGCAACAATTAAAATAAAATAAGATAATTTTTTGTATTCATTTTTAGAGAGAGGGAAAGAGGAGGAGGGAGAAATATCAACATGGGGTTACTTCTCACGCACCCCGTACTGGGGAACTAGCCTGCAACCCAGGCCTGTGCCCTGACCGGGAATCAAACCGCGATCCTTTGGTTTGCAGGCCCACGCTCAATCCACTGAGCTACACTAGCCAGGGCTGAATTTGCTTTTTTATACTTCCAAGTTTATGAACCAGACTAATGAGGAAAAGCTGTTCCTGGGGCAGTGAGTCTTTTATGTTCCATAATTATGTTTGGAACAAAGAGGTGGAATTTGATTTAACGCATTCTCATAAGTTCTTTTTTTTTTTTAAACATAAATTTCTAATTGTAGGTCCTTCCTCTTTTTTCAGTTTATTTTTCTTTTAAGAGAGAGGGGAGGGAAGGGAGAAAGAGGGAGAGAAACGCCAACAGTGAGATGTCTCACCGTGATGAGAGACACCAGTAGTTGCCTCTTGCAGGCCCCTGACCCGAGGCCCAGCCCCAAACCTGGGCAAGTGCCCGAACCGGAATTGGACCGGCTCCCTCTCGTTCACAGGCCCGGCGCAGAACCCACCGAACCACACCAGCCAGGGCGACCCTTCCTCTTACCGCATCGTTGTTGTACCCTTCAGAAGTGGCTTTGAATCATCGATATGATCATGTTTTACTTATTTCTTAGTCATTTAAGTGTTCTTTTGGGATGTGAAGAGTAGCTTTTTTCCTGTCAGCCATCACTTCCAGGGTGTAAATTACAACATTTTTATTAGGAAAACATTCAAGCCATACACATGAGCTTTAAAGAACATAGTCTCTTTAGCTATTTTCCTGGATATAAGAGAACAGAAAGTAGTAGCAAGACGGGGGGTGTGTAGCTGTCTTATTATTCAGGGGGAGTGAGGTTTCCAGGCTCAGTGAGTGGCAGTTCCTTTGTCCAGGTGGGATGGGGACTGCGTTTCCCAGCTTTCACAGGTGGCCTGGCTGCACAGTTGTTGGAACCTGTGTGGAAAGTCAACCTCTTCAGGCCAGCGCTTGACACGCTGAGCTTGGTGCTGGGTGGAGGGCCTCCTCCACTCTCCGCTCTCTGTCCTCCCCTCTGCCTCGGCCGGACCGAGCTGGGAGTGTGGGGTGATCAGGCAGTGGAACGAAGTCAGGATCTGGAGAAGGGCCTTCCTACTGGGTCGTGGTCATTAGGTTCACATGGCTGTGAAAACCGGCGGTTTGACTTTCAGCAGAATTGCTAACTTTCCTGTTCAGATGTTCAAAATGAGCAATTTATTATTTATTTAAAAAATGTTTTATTTCTTTTTTTTTAAGACTTTATTTATTTATCTTTAGAGGGGAAGGGAAGGAGAGAAACAGCAATGTGTAGGGTGCCTTTCTTGCGTCCCCTGTTGGGAACTGGCCTGCAACCCAGGCATGTGCCCTGACTGGGCATCGAACTGCGATTGTCTGGTTCGCAGGCCCGCGCTCAATCCACTGAGCAACACCAGCCAGGGATTTTTTTTTTTTTTTTTAGAGGGGAAGGGAAGGAGAGAAGTGTCACTGTATGGTTGTTGTCTCTCATGCATCCCCTGCTGGGAACTGGCCTGCAAAATGAGCAATTTAAAAGTCGGGTCACTGGAAAATATTTTCTGTTTACACCCCTTAAAATCTAAGGGTTCTTTCCCCAAAAATAACAACTTCATTTCTCAGATAGGAGCCTTGTTACACACTGCCAGGCAGAAACACACATAATGGACAGGTTTTTAGAACTTGATGATTACATTTCACTTAGTGATCTGTTATTTTACAACAAATGTAAAATTTAAGGACTATATTGCAGGGATAAAAATAAGCTTTATCGAGGGGAGAATGTGTGGATTTTTGTGTATTTTTAAAAGTCAGTTTCTCTTATGTACAAGGAGTCATCACTGGTTCTAGATTTAAAAAAATAAGTGGGTAGAATCTTGACTCTAATTCCCCCGTGACCTTGGACGAAGTCATTTTCTCTGTTATGCCTTCTCATCTGTTAAAAGGGGATCTGACATGGATCGAGGACTGCTGTCCAGATTGATTAACTGACGTCCCGCATGGAGCTTAAGCCCCGAAGCTTATTTGTCCCACTAAGAAGAATCTGGGGACAGATTTGTGAGGCAGGGCCAGTGCCAAGTACATGTCCCCCATCTCCACACAGCTTGTGAACTTGTACGAAGTGACACTTGAAAAATTGAAAGCCCACCCAGCGTCAAAACTAGAATATACAGAATGTAAATTCTTCAGTTGGTTTAGGTGAAGCTTTTCTATACCTGGATGTTTTTAAAAACTAGTGGGATAAAAAAAATTTCCCACTAGTTTTAGGTAGAGCTGCTATAAACATCAGAAAACTTGCAGGTCCATGTGTGCCATGTATTTGGTGCAGTGTCTGTATACAGGCGTGATTTAAGTCATTCCCATGCTTGCCTGTCAGGAGAGTAAATTGGATGAGCTTTTATTATTCTGCAATTGTTTTACTTGTGAAGTAGGGAGAAAGTAGGAGAGGTGGCGTGGAGAGTGTTTACTTTGTTCCTCAGGACAGAGCCGGGTTATATTCTTTGCTAACAATCAGACTTTAAAAATAATAAAGCTAATTAGAACTTCCATATAATCATACATACCAGGATTCTCCAGTGTTTTGTTCTAATGTATTTTCTGTTATTGAAGCTCATAACATTGCCTCTTAGGTGGACCCCATGTATATATGTGTTTCTAGAGTGTGGTCTTCGGTTTTATCTTGAATCTAGCGATTTATTCAGTATAGCCTTCTAGACGTATTAAAACACTCTTCCAGTGGTGTCTGTACCAAGTGGTTTTTTTTTTTTTTTTATCTTTTTTATCAATGTATGGTTGCCTTTCATGGGTCCCCTGCTGGGAACTGGCCTGCAGGGAACCCGTCTGCAACCCAGGCATGTGCCCTGACTGGGAATTGAACCGCGATTGTTTGGTTCGCAGGCCTGCGCTCAATCCACTGAGCTACACCAGCCAGGGCTGTCCAAGTTTTAAGTCTTTGAATGTTATGCTTCCCTGGCAGGGGAGGCGCCCTGATCACGAGGGCAGTTTTCCCAGGGTGGGGCCTGTCCACCGCATCCAGGTGAGCTGACCCCTCCGCTTCCCCAGCCGTGGGAAACTGACAGCATCACTTGTGGTAGTGGGCAGCTGTGCTTGCACTCTCCCCCTTAAAAAACAAAACAAAAAGCTTTTAAATATTGAGTATTTTAGTTGTGAATCTAAAGCTAGGTTGGTTTTTTCTTCCCGGCTATGTATACTTTTTGTGTGGCTGTAGGCAGATTTTTGTGTTAATTCTTGCCATTTCACCAGCTTGACTAAATTGTAATGTTCAGAAAACTAAAGTCTAAAAGCCTCGTGTGTTCTGCACACCCGGTTAGAGCTTTTATTAAGCACATATGCCCATGAGGCATCCATACTGCAGACTGCAGATACCAAAATGTTACCATTTTACTCTCATCTCCTAACTCCAGAGACAAATTCCTATCAAAACCGCATAATTACAAGGTCTTTAAGGCAAGATCCTCCCAGTTTTCTTTGTGGTTGTACCAGCTCATCACTGGGTACCATTGAAACCAGATGGTCCCGACTCATCCTCACCAGCGCTCACTGGAGGGAAGACCTGGGAGCAGGGTCTCCTGGGATTTGTGCTCTTGTAGCTTCCTATTTGTGGTCAGGTGTGTGGGGGGGGAGGGACAGAGTTCTATCAAGAGAGTTATTGGAATATAACCTTCATTTTGTAAAGTTCCAGGTGTTCCAAGATTTTTCTTCTTCCAGAGGGGCTCTTACCCAGTATTGCCATGCATTCTGGACACTCAGAACAGCCCCCAGACTTCCGAGTGTGCGGCTGGCCTCATGGGTTTGTGCAGGTAGGGGTGGGGGGTTTTAGAAAATTGTACTTGATGGCAGCCCAGTCTTCTGAACTCTGCATCTGCTTTTTTCCACTGCTAACCTTGTGGCTTTTCCAAGCCTCCATTTATAAAATTTCTTTCTCATATAATAGGTAATTGCTCATCAAGATTCTTTGAAGGAGACAGGGTTTAGAGTTTGATTTAGGATCCAAGCTAATCTGGTTTTGGTGGTTGGTTGGTATCAGAGAACAGATTTCATGGAAAGAATATCAGGGTAGGGATCAAAACATTGGGCCTCTGGTGTGTGTGCTTTCCCCCTAAGGTGTGATGACAACCTCAGAGACCAGGAGACTGCGGAGAGGGGTGAGGTCATTCGTCTCCGCTGTCACAGCTTCTAAGGACAGATCGGGGATTGCAGACCACAGCCTCTTTTTACTTCCAAGTCCATGTCCATCTCCTGCCCGGCGGTCCTCTGCAGAGAGCCCAGGCACGGCCTGGGCCCTCCCACCCCTCACGAGTGGTTTGGGAGGGAGACTGTGGCTGCCCCGCCGCCTCCTGGCTGTCCAGGCACAAGTGCGGGCAGCGAATACAGTGAGGAGCGTTGTGCATGGGATCGCGCACCCTTTCTTGTGTCCATCACATTTGTTTGCAGAATTGTAAATAAATCATACTTCGTTCTTTTCGTTTATCAATACGTATGAGCTCCGCCATTTCCTGTATTGTTGGTTGGTTGCCTGATTGATCTGTATGGAAACTCCTGGCTCATCAATGTCACTGACCATTGTGGGGCCCAAGTGTTTGAATTTTAAGTAGCTCCTCTGGTCATTTGGCACCTGTTAATAACAGGAATTCTCTTAACCTGTTAACTTCAGAATTAGAAGTTCTCCACTGTGCTGTGGGAAACTAGGGAAGTCCTTTTTTGCCTGGCTCTGGTGAGGGAAGACATGAACTGGGTCCTTGGGGCTGGTGGTGGTTTCCATTCAGTTACTGAGAGCATTGTGTTCAGATTCTAGGGTTTCAGAAATGGACAGCTTTGACTGGAAAGAACTCGGTGCACTGCCGAGAACTAGGTTACGTAGCGTGTGTGTGGGTGCTGGAGGTCGTGTGGGGAACAGCGGAAGCCATTGGGGCTGGGGGTGTGGGTGCGGGTGGAGCACGAGGAGAGGGTGCTGCCTGGGATGTCGGGGATGCTTTGGTTCAGGAGGAAAGGAGGCGTACTGTGTACAGTGAGGAAGAGGATCGTGACAGAACCCCAGAAACACAGCACGTAAGGGCCGAAGAGGACCTAGTTGGAGGCTGCAGGAAGTGTGCTGGGAAGCCAAGGAGAGAAAAGGCAGGTCTGGCCCTTCCTGGCTGGTATGGCGCAGTGGATTGAGTGCTGGTCTGTGAACCTAGGGGTTGCCAGTTCAGTTCCCGGTCAGAGCACAGGCCCTGGGTTGGTTGTAGGCCAGGCCCCCGTTTTGGGGGTGAGGTTGGGGGCAAGCTGCAGGCAGCCTGTCTGCGTCTCTCACACCATTGTTTCTCTCTCCTTCCCCCCAGTTTTAAATGCATCTTTAAAAAAAAGAAATGGTCTTTTTGTCCTGGGATACTAGGTATTAAAGAAAACAATCGAACTACTTACGAGATCTTTTCCTTGGGGAAGAGCTGCTGCTGCGGTATAGCTACTTGATCACCACACGGCCTGGTGTAGGGACGTGAGTTGGTATCTGCTCCAGCTGCCGTCGTTCTGGGGGAGAAGGTCTGACGAGGCTGTGGCCCCACTCGGTGGCTTCTGTGCCATGAGATGCCCAGGAATGTTTTGAAAGGAATGATGCTCTCCTGCTGACTTTTCCTCGTGACCCATTGTGTTGTCAGGAACCTGAGTCACTCTAGTACAGGTAACTTGGGTAGATGCTGGGGACATTTTGGAAGAGAGAAGGTCTTCATGCGATACACTCACTCCCTTGCTCTCTTGCTTATGAACAAAACAAGATGGTACTTAGTTGTTCTGTGAAGTGACTCAGAAGGAAACTCACTTGGAGGTGTGGGCAGCAGTATCTGTTGAAAGACCATTTTATATTTTTAGATGGTTTTGACAGTAACAAGTAAATCATCTAGAGGCCCTGCTAATGTATAATATTCTTGCTAAGTTTCATTAAAGTGGGTAAAGAGGAATTTACTGAGACTAATGCTTAAAAAATAAATACCATGACGTTTCCCCCTTTTTTCGTATATTTTAATGTATTAATAGACCCAATAGTCCATTAAAATAACGTGGTGTTTTTTTTGACTATAAGAATCACCTAGGTTTTAGAGAAGGAAAATAGGAAAAATGTTTTTGAAGCAAAAAATATGGTAGGATATTTATTAACATGATATTTCACCAATGTGAATGTGAACAACTCAAGAACAGCATTAACAACCATTATTCCTCCCAAATTTGAGGGGGGGGGGCTGCGTCTTACAGTCCAGAAAATACGGTAGCCCTTCGCCTTTCCAAGAATTTTTTCCCTTGAAATACTGCATCATTTGGTTAGGACATGTGATGTATTTGAAATAAAAAAAAAAAAAAACTTAAAAAAAAGATTTTATTCATTTCGAGAGGGAAGGGAATGAGAAGGAGAGGGAGAGAAACATCAGTGTGTGATTGCCTCTCATGTGCCCCCCACTGGGGACCAGGCCTGCGCTCAATCCACTGAGCTACACCAGCCAGGGCTGAAATTTTTTAAAAATTGATTTTAGATGGATAGAAAGAAAAACAAACATTGATTTGTTTGTTCCACTTACTTTTGCATCCATTGGTTGCTTGTATGTGCCCTGTCTGGAGATCGGACCTGCATCCTGGTGTAATGGCTGGCCAGGGAGCCTTTCCAAGCATTTAATATTCAGAAATTAAGACATTTCTTTTAAATAAGTAGTTCTGTGAAACTGAAAACCAATACTTTATCAGGCCTGATCTATCTACAGGAGCTGTAACTTGAGCAAAAGTTTTCTTATTCCTTAGTACTTACATTTTAATACCATACATGTTCGCAAATGATCATGTGGGTATTTTCAGGATTGTTTTTGATAGTAGAACTGATTTGACGTAGGTATGTCAGAAATGTTGGCATTATACAAATACGTCAGGAAATCGTGATTTGTGGGAGGAGGAAGCACTTGAAGGGGCTGCTCTTAAAATCTGGGTGGAGAGCATTTGCCGGAGGCACAGGGTGGATGGGGAATCCTGCCGGGGCAGTTGTTTCCAAGGTTTTGGTCCTTGTGGGCTGAGGGCGCGGTGGGGTTCATAAGACCCCTGCAGCAGGTGGAGGGGAATGCCCTCTTTTCAACCAAGCGTCAGTGGCCAGATTTCCTTCACATTCTTTCACCAAACCAACATGTTACAACGGATGGACTGTAGAAGAAGATCGGAAAGTCTAGCTTATCTCTGTTAAGCCAGATGTAAAGAGAATTGCAACATCTGTGCAAAATAAAACAATGCCGCTCTTCTGCTATTTTTGGCTTGTTATTAAGTTAAATGATTGTAAACATGTCTTTTAATTTCTCATGTGATGAGAGTGAGTAGATATTTCTCATATAAGCTAAAGCTCTTTGAGGGCCTCAATTTTTAAGTTTAAAAGGGGGTGTTAAGGCCAGAAGCCTGAGCGCGGTTGCGTGGTGAGGAAGGCAAGCTGCTCCTGCAGAGGCTGGGCTCCTGGGGACAGACCCGGTGGGGCCCCCATGGAGCCAGAGGTGTTTGGTGAAGACTTCAGCTTGTCACCTCCCTCTTGGCTTCTGTGGAGTGAAAGCTTTCTGGTGGTGTCTAGAGCGCAGACAGTCCACTTTCCCACACGGCCAGCCCCAGCTTCACTGTTGAAGTGGGCCTTTTGGGTCTTGTTTTGTCGCTGCATTAGGTTTGGTTACACTTAATGAACCAGTGTTGGTGACGCAGGTTCCTACACTTTGTTCGTGAACTAATTCGGGTCTCCTCCATTTTCACTGCTGCCTCTCTTTCCGTTCAGGGTCTCACCCAGGGCACCGCGTTCTCTCAGCGGCCCTGCCTCTTTCACCTCTTACCTGTGACAGTTTCTCAGACTTGTCCTTGTTTTTAATGACCTTGACAGTTTTGAGGAGTACGGACTGAGGGTTTCTTTATAGGATGTCCCACTGCTGGAATTTATGTGATGTTTTTTCTCATGGTAAAACTGGGTCTGTGAGCTGCTGATTTATTTTCCGGTAGGGGGTCAGCTATCTGTTCTCACAGTGGAAGGGTTTAACCACGGACACCTTGGGGGTGTCATGTCTTCTGGACGAAGGGCAGCCCATGCCGCATAGCGCGGGCCTCAGCGGATACAGTTATCTGACGAAGGAGTATGGTGTGATTTTTACTAAACAACTGTTCTCTTTGTTTACAAAGTCTTGTTGCTAAGTTTTCTTAATTGGCAAATTTTTAGGAGTCAGAGCTTTTGGTTTTACAGCTTTTACTGTTAGCTTTATAGAGGCATTTGACATTAACTTGTTTAATTAGATTTTTTACTTGTTCAGTAACATTAATTGAACATCAGCAGCACTGTTTTATGAAGGTAGTTGTAGTTTTAATTCCTCCTGAAAAAAACATTTTAGCCCTGGCCGGGCGGCTCAGTTGAGCGGTACCTTGTCTGTGCACCAAAGGCTTGCAGGTTTGATCTCCGGTCAGGCCACGTACCTAGGTTGTGGTTTCATGTGCAGGAGGCAACCAATCGATGTTTCTTGAATGGTTGCATATCTCCCTCCCTCCCCTCTCTAAAATCAATATGCATATTCTCAGGTGAGGATTAAAAGAACCCGAATGCTGTTTCACACTTACATGTAATCGTCGTCCATCTACAGAGCCAAATCAAGCCGCTGCTCTTAAGAGGCTGTTAAAGTACGGTGACCACTATGGTCAGGGCGACTTCTTTTCCCTCGTCAAATGAGGCTAAAACGAGCTTCCGTAAAGATATGGCTAATTTGTTTAATGAGTAATAATGTAAAGTTAAAGAAAGGACCCAAAAGTATCAATACAATGAAATATTATATGTTTATGGCACAGTTAGTAAAAGACAATACATTTTTTTGTTTAACATTATGAAGATGAACATTTTAGAAAAAGATACTAACTTTTTTTGGCCATTTACTTTGTAAACGCCAGGTACCTGTGTAAAGTCTTTCTCTGAGATACTTGATATAAGCCTTATAGTTTCCCTTTCATTTCTAGGAGCACCTGGGGCAGGGAGATTAACTGGTAACAAAGCTCCTCGCAGAGTCAGGATTTGAGCCTGGGCTGTGTGATTCTGGAACCTCTTCTCTTTCCCAGGTTTTACTGTCCAAGGGAGAGGTGAATGGTGGCACCGTGCTTTAAAACCGAGCATTGGAGCAAAAAGGGAAATCAGGAGCCTGTCCACCTGTGTTAAAGTTGCTGTGATGAAAAGTGCTAGTTGGCAGCTAGGGTTGGCTGGATGGAGAGAGTCCTTACAGGTGAAGGTGAGGGGTCAGAGGCTCCTTGGAAGCGGAGGTTGTGGAGATTTTTTGGTAGGGGAAAATTGTAGTTTAGTTGCCGGAACTTAATGTAGTAAGTTATTATTTTTGCTTTACAATAAAAGCCTTTTATATTTGTAATTTTAATTCTCCCCATAGTCCTAAAGGTAGCTGTTGTTTACACCTTTCAAACCCAGGCCTCCAACGTTGTGTGCAGCGCTCTGTCTGTTCTGGGCTGTACGTAGGCTGCTGCCCTTCTCAGCAACAGGCGGCCGTCTCACCCACTGTCAGGTCTGAAGTGCAAGGAGCAGGGATGGGAAGGAAGCAGGTAAGGCGACGAGGTGCGAACATTTTTAGGAAAGCCAGATCTGCTTCCAGGGCTTCTTTTGGCCCCTCTGAGAACTTGGTGAAAGCTGTGGCCCGTCCCAGAAAAATCAATACACACTCAAGTCCCTACATAATTTAAGAGCCTCTGATTTAAGGTGTGAAAGTGGAATTCCATAGTCTGAAACAAAAGTCTTCACAGTAAGTGGCTTTACTAGTGGCTCACGAAGGATGGGAGGTCTTTAATTTGAACCAGTTAAAGGTGCTTGGTGTCAAGCCCCACACTGAGGGAAGGAAGGGGGGAGAAGCAGCAGCCTCACCAAATGAGCACGTTTTTTTCTCAGTTTGGAAGGTGTTGAATGAGGTCATTGGCATCAACAGAGCTTTCCTGATAACGCCCCCAAGTGCACGGCCACTGGACTCCATTGAGGGGCTTGTAAACACTGCTTGTTTTCATGATTTATAAATGAGGGTTTACAATGTGCATAGTTTTACCTCTTGCATTTGGGACATTCTACTGAAAGAAAGCCATTAAATTGATAAGAAAGTAGTCTTTTTCATTGTATCTCACCTATGTGTATTTTCAATCTTAATTGAAACTACAATTCTACGTTCTGTTTTGTTTGACTGTTTAGAGATAACAGGGTTTTAATTTAAAACAATTTTTAAAAGGTCAGACTTGCACACTCCTCTAATAAAAGCCTTTGCCTCTTCCCCAGGATTGGCAGCCACCGTTTGCCTGTGATGTTGACAAGCTCCATTTCACCCCGCGCATCCAGAGGCTGAATGAGCTGGAGGTAACGTCTCAGCTGCTGCTCCGGTGGCCTGGATTCTAGAGGGGCCTCCTCTGAATATGCTCCGTCACAAATCTAGTGGCCTTTTTTTTTTTTTTTTTTAGATTTTATTTATTAGAGAGATGGGGAAGGGAGAGAGAGAGTGAAGGAGAGAAACGTCAGTGTGTGATTACTTTTAGCACACAACAAACTGGGGAACTGGCCTGCAACCTAGGCATGTGCCCTGACTGGGAATCAAACCGCGATTGTGTGGTTCGCAGGCCTGTGCTCAATCCACTGAGCTACACCAGCCAGGGCCTAAATCCTTCTAAGTTTAGGTGACAGTCACTAGAATTTAGGTTTCAAAAAGAATAGAATCATATAAAGGAAATGATACTTCAGCTCTAATTTTCTTCCAAATACATGTCTTCACTCCAGATTCATTCCACAGGGGCTTTAACTCCCCAAGGATTGGGCAGGGCGTTCTCTGGGCAAGAAGTAATGTTCACTCGGCCCTGGCTCTCAAGACCCTCGTGTACAAGGTGGAGGAGGCTTGGGTGTTGATGACATGGGGCATGGGCTGTTCACGTTGATGGTTTGCTAATCTGGTTTTTGTATTTAACCAAACCATGTTTTGTTTTTCTGTATTAAACATTCTTAATTTAAAGGGAACATGTGTTCACTAGAGTTTTGTGGGTGCCGGTAGTATAGGGTATGCATTTTCAGGTTGAACTTGGAAGATAGGAGATAGGCACTAACTTTGAGGTCTTTTTTCTTTTTCTTAAAGATTTTACTTATAAATAAAGATTTATTTATTTACTTATTTATTTATTTATAAATAAGATTTTATTTAGTTTTAGAGAGAGGAGAAGGGAGGGCTAAGGAGGAGAGAAACATTGAGGTGAGCAAGAAGCATCCATTGGCCCTGGCTGGTGTGGCTCAGTGCATTGAGTGCCATCCTGTGAATCAGAGGGTTGCCAGTTCAGTTCCTAATGAGGACACATGCCTGGGTTGTAGGCTGGGTCCCCGGTGGGGGCTTGTGAGAGGAACCACATATTGATGTTTCTCTCCCTCTCTTTCTCCCCTCCCCAAGAATAAGTAAGTAAATTATTTAAAATAAAATTGAAACACAATTCTTTGTCATTAAGGCTCAAACTCGTGTGAAGTTGAATTTCCTGGATCAGATTGCGAAGTACTGGGAGTTACAGGGAAGTACTCTGAAAATCCCCCACGTGGAGAGGAAGATCTTGGATTTGTTTCAGCTTAACAAGGTAAAGGCTAGCGAGCTCCCCCTCCTGCAGTGGACCCTCTGGCAGCACGGAAGTGACCTTCTTTGCCTTAAACACAAACATGCTCGTTTGCAGTGTGTGACATGAACTTCTTCATTCAGGTTAGCTGATGGGGCTCTGACCCTTCGGGTCTGAAAGCCTCATCCTGTGAAATGTTTTCCTGCGGCCTGTTTCTTTAACTCCACAACAGGCCTGTGCGATGCTCTTGTCTGTTTCAGTACGGATGAGGCAGTGGGGCTTGGGGAGAATAGGGGCGAAGCTGGAAAAGCCAAGTCATAATTCAGTGCCTTAACTCAGGGTCACTTTAGTCTAAAGTCCGGGTTCTTCCCACCAAACACGCTGCTGTCGTTTTTACTTCACAGTGTGTGTGGTTTTGTTAAGGTTTACTGAGTTGGACCCCTTCTTTATAAAGAGATTTAATTGTTAATCTAGTTCTGTCTCCCAGAAAATCTTGACTGCTTTGGAGGAGTAGCTTTTTGGGTGGGGGGATTGAAAGTGTTTATGAACCGTGCTATCAAAAGTCATGATTTAATTTTCTAGCTTAAAAATGATAGGTATGTGCATTTTCTTTTGGCTTAGAAAAAATTTTTGAAAGCTTACCTTAGCCAAAAATATTTTGTTTTTGGAGTCATACCTAGGCATGAGAGGATTAGACATGGTCTCCATGTAGGTTTTTCTAATCAATTTTGCCATTTCATTTAACAGTTAGTTGCAGAAGAAGGTGGGTTTACAGCTGTTTGCAAGGACAGAAAATGGACCAAAATTGCCACCAAGATGGGGTTCGCTCCTGGCAAAGCTGTGGGCTCCCACATCAGAGGGCATTACGAGCGGATCCTCAACCCCTACAACCTGTTCCTGTCCGGGGACAGTCTGAGGGTGAGTGTCAGGCCGGCCCTGGCCCATCCAGCTCATTGCTGGTGGGTGAGCTGTTGCTGCGGGGGTGAGCAGGCCTTGAGTGTGTTGGGGGGGCATTGTTTATAAGTCTTTGTTGTGTGAGTTATTCTTCCAGGGTTTTTGTTTCTCTTTTGAGAGCATCCACACTTAGAAGCTTGTTTGGGGACGGATAAGGTTGTAGAAATGGCCTTTTGTTGTCAAAGCTGAAATTTGTATTAACTTCACTATAGATTTCTCTCTACAATCAGGAGTTGCTTATCGTCCACTTGTCATGGCTGATGCCTTTGCATTCACCCGCCACTTCATGTGTGTTCCTGGCTGTCACATGAAAGCATAACCAGTGATGGCCTGCTGTGCCAGCTGAGCTCTCCAAGGCACTTGTCAGCTGGGACGCTGACTAGGGGGTGGGGGGCTGAGCTCTGGGTAACTGACTGGTTCCTCACAGGGATGGCATTTGCTACATTATTTTGATAAAAACTGTTGTTCTTTTTTTTTTTTTTTTTTTTTAATTTTTTTTATTGATTATGCTGTTACAGTTGTTCTATTCCCCCCTTCATTCCCCTCCACCCTACCCCCCCATCCCCACCATTACCCCCCTTTAGTTTATGACCATGTGTCTCAATTCCTTTAGATTCTATATTTCCCATGCTATTCTTGCCCCCCCCCATCTATTTTCTATCTACTGTCTATGCTACTTATTTTCTGTACCTTGTCCCCCCTTCTCCTCCTCCCACTCCCCTGTTGCTAACCCTCTTGAGATCTTCATTTCTATGTTTCCACTCCTGATCTAGCTGTCCTTTTAGTTTGCTTTTGTTTTAGGTGTGGTTGTTAATAACTGTGAGTTTGTTGTCCTTTCACTGTTCATGTTTCTTTAACTTCTTTTTCTTCGATAAGTCCCTTTAACATTTCATATAATAAGGGCTTGGTGATGATGAACTCCTTGAATTTGATCTTATCTGAGAAGCACCTTATCTGTCCTTCCATTCTAAATGAAAGTTTTGCTGGATAGAGCAATCTTGGTTGTAGGTCTTTGGATTTCATGACTTGGAATACCTCTTTCCAGCCCCTTCTTGCCTGTAAGGTCTCTTTTGAGAAATCTGCTGACAGTCTGATGGGGACTCCTTTGTAGGTGACTGTCCCCTTAGCTCTTGCTGCTTCTAGGATTCTCTCCTTCATTTTAATTTTGGCTAATGTAATTATGATGTGCCTTGGTGTGTTCCTTCTTGGGTCCAACTTCTTTGGGACTCTCTGAGCTTCCTGGATTTCCTGGAAGTCTATTTCCTTTGCCAGCTTGGGGGAAATTCTCCTTTATTATTTGTTCAAATAAGTTTTCCACTGGTGGCTGTGCCTTTCCCCCTTCTGGTACCCCTATAATTCGGATGTTGGAGTGTTTAAAGATGTCCTGGAGGTTCCTAAGGCTCTCCTCATTTTTTTGAATTCTTGCTTCTTGACTCTTTTCTGTTTGGCCATTATTTGCTTTCTTCTGGTCCACTCCATTGATTTGAGTCCCAGTTTCCTTTTCATTGCTATTGGTGTCCTGTGCAATTCCATTCATTTCAATTAGTTTCGCCTTCATATATTTGTCTAATTTGTCCGTATAATCAACCAGTTCTGTGAGGATCCTGATGACCAGTGTTTTAAACTGTGCGTCTGAGAGTTTTGCTATTTCTTCATCGCTTAGATCTATGAGTTCTGGGGCTTTGAGATCTTGCAACATTTTTGGTCTGTTCTGGCCCTTTAAGTGTGAGAAGCAGTGCCTTGGACTCCCAGGTCGCTGGGTTGTGACGTTGTATGTGGGGGCGTGGTCAGAGCGGGGAAATGGCGGCACCCTCTGCTGTTTCTCACAGCTGGGTGAGGATTAGCGTCTTAGGTGGTTCACCAGGGCCGTGCCACTCAGAGTCGCTGGGTTATGACGCTGTCTGTATGTGGAGGTGGAGTCAGAGCGGGGGAAATGGCGGCGCCCTCCACTGCCGCTTGCCGCGGGGACCCGCCGGGCCCGGTCCAACCGCCTACTCCCTCGCCTGTCTGCCCGCACACAAATGCGCAACCACAGTCAACACGCAGCACCAACACGCAGCACCGCTCCCCCGCGGTCGCTTGCCTGGTGGCTCGCTCCGGTCGCTCACTAGGTCCAACCCTGTGCCTGGATTCCGCGCCTGAGTCCGTCTGACCGAGTCCTCCTGTGCAATCCCGTTTCACCAGCTGCTGGTTTCGCCCCTTACCGGTCAGGCTGAAGAATTTGTTGTTAACGGACTTCCGAAAAGTTCAATTTTCCGTGTTCTGGCTGTGTTTTCTGTTGCTAATATTTAGTTGTCTCTAAACGTGGTTGTGTGAGAAGGCACGGCACATCCACCTAAGCCTCCATCTTGGCGGAAGTCTAAAACTGTTGTTCTAATTAAGCTGAAACAACAGTATCAAAACTTTCCACCACCCTCAAGGCTCTGGTAGGGTGGAAAAGAACATCATGATCTGCGCACTCTTCACGTTCCTCAGAGCAGCCAGAGTTGTTACTGTGCCGCAGGGAGAGGCAGGAAGGTGGCACGTAGGTTCCGGTCAGCTGCTAACCTTGCGTGTTTCCCTCGCTTCCTTGATTCCGATGGGCTTGCCCTTTCAGCCTAGAAGAACGGGACATTCAGCAAGTGGTAGGCCTTTGCATGTATATCCATCGTGTGGGTGTTGCTTGAACCCCTGGATGAAACTTTTCAGAATGTTGCGTGTGGAATCTTTATGCCTCTGTGTTGTAGTCAGATCCAGAGAGTCGCCCACATAGACTTTCCCCTTGTTAACCCCCCTGTGTCTCATGGTCACAGTCACAGTGAAGAGGGGCAGGAGGGCCTGTCCGCCTTCTGGGACCCATGCTGAGAGACACCCTTTCTTCGAGCCGATGGCAGTGCGGTGTCGTAGTGGGGGGCACGGCGGTAAAGACGGTCTGCACAGACGGGCTCTGTGGCACAGACTCGGGCCGGTCGAGGGGCCTGCCGCGTGCCAGCTCTGTGTTGGGCACCGACACTGCTCATCGTAGGAAGTTTCGACCGAAGGGAGGTCTGACGACAAGAAAGTCAGTTCTTGTCCTCCCGCCGGCGCTTCCCCAAGGCCGGCTTTGTACGCGCGTGTGCGCACACACACACGAGAGTGAGCTCTGCACACACACGGTGTGTTCTGCTTTTCTCCTCTTTCACAAGTCCTCGGCACTTACAGTGTCGTTACATGTTTTGAAATCTAATTTTAGTGACTTGGGCATTTTATTTTTATAGCCAGATCTTGATTTGATTTTTCCTGTTGTTGAATGTTTAGATTGGCTTCAATTAGTTTTATTATATAATAAGTATTCTCTGTATATAAATCTTTAGGCATCTTATTTTGAAAGCGATTCTTAGAGGAAGGGAAATTGGAATTCATGTATTTTTTAAAAGAATGAAAAGTAACAGTGAGATATCATGGCATGCCTGTCAGAACGTGGTAAAAGCCAGAGCATTGATGGCACAGGTGCCAGGAGGACTTGGAGGCACAGGAACCGCCCGCCCCGCCTGGGGCCGGAGGGGGCGCAGCACAGGCGGCCGCTGCGGAGGACGGTTTGGTGGTTTCTTAGATCGGCTGACATGCTGTTAACATAGGATCCCGCGCTTGGGCTCCTTGGTGTTTGCCCAAAGGAGTTGGAAACTTACATCCACGTGGATGTTTATAGCATCCTTATTCCTAATGGCCAAAACTTGAAAGCACCAAGATGCCCTTCAGTTAGTGAATGGATAAATGAAGTGTGGTCCATCCAGACAGTGAATCAGTAAAAAGAAATGAGCTCTCAAGCCGTGGAAAGACGCGGGGGGGACCTTAAATGTTTATGACCAAGTGAAAGAAGACAGTCTGACAGGCCTCACGCTTCCCGATTCCACCTGTGTGGCGTTGTGGAAACGCAGAGCTCTGCAGGCCGTGAAAAGACTGGTGGCCGCAGGTGGGGGCGGGGGTTGGGGTGTGAGGGAGCAGGCAGAGCACAGAGGAGAGTCAGGGCGGTGAGCCTGGGGACGCTGTGACGGCGGGCCCATCCCTACTCGTCTAAACCCCGGGGCGGAGGACACCAGAGCAGGCCCTCGAGTGACCCGCAGACACGGGACGACGGGTCACAGGCTGCTCCTGGGCGGGTCTTGATGACGGGGGAGCTGTGCAAGTGTGGGGTCGGGGGCCGGGCGGCTCTCTGGACCTTCCGCTCAACTGTGCTCTAAACTTAAAACTTCTGCAAGAAACAGGGTCCGGTATTAAGAAGAGAACATGAGCCCTGGCTGGTGTGGCTCAGTGGATTGAGCGTGGGCCTGTAAACCAGACGATCGTGGTTCGATTCCCAGTCAGGGCACATGCCTGGGTTGCAGGTGGTTCCCAGCAGGGGACCCATGAGAGGCAACCATACACTGATATTTCTCCCTCTCTCCTTCCCTTCCCCTCTAAAGATGAATAAATAAAATCTTTTTTAAAAAAAAGAAGAACGTGATATACAGTGAAGGCGTTGTTACAGAGGGGTGAATCAAAGCCTCGGTGCATCCTGGGAAACTTGAGGAAGCTGAGTGTGGATGTACCAGAGCTGGAAGGGAGCAGAGGCCTCCGTCTTGCATCGAGGTCTTTTCTAAGTTCCCTGAGGGGTTGCTTCCTCCCTGAGGGAGGGTGTCATTCTGGCATTCCCCCCCCCCACCCCGTCGATGACCTTTGACCTTTCAGTCCCAGTTTCTCAGGTGAAGGTTCACAGTTAGAGGGTCTGTCTGTCGTAGCCTCGGCTCTAAAGCACACTTCAGGTGCGTGTCTCGGGCGCACTGATGAAGCTCCTTGTGCGCTCTAAAGGCCTCTGGGCTGGACTTCACTCGAGGTCTGAGATCGTTGTAAAGAAACCGAGGAAGACCACGGGCCGTGGCCATTTAGACTCATGGCAGAGGGGGTTCTGATGTAATACTTGAATTTCTGACCCTCCACTTAATACAGTTTCTGTGGTTCAGCTCAGGTTGTATTTCTGCTAATCACACATACTTTTATGTCTCAAATAGTAAGTTCTTTTAATACATAAAAGAGGTTAACTCCAGGGAGGGACAGGTTTTACTCCCCCCGTGTGCTGTCAGCAAACACTCTGATGCGCGGTGGAGGGCAGCGCCCACGCCACGTCACTCAGGCCGTCCAGGCCTGTGCACGGGGACAGTCAGGGTGGTGGTGGCGGAGTCACTCGTGTGGTCCAGAGCGTCGAAGCGGCGGTGCTTCTGTCCTGGAGGGCCCCCCCCCCCGCCCCCGGCTCCCAGGACTTGTTTCTGGAGCCCGGTTCTTCCACCGCCCACTCCTACCTCTGACTTTCTAAATTAAAACAAAAAACCCCAAACATTTTGTTGGGTGGTTGGCTTTTTTTAAAGTTTTCGTTTGTTTCGTCCTGCCGTTCTGTAGATTCTTTCTGCAGAGGTTTTGAGGAAGGAGCCAGTGTCGTTGGTGAGACAGCACCAAGACAGTGCCCGCAGAACCGAGGGTTCTGGGAGGTGGTTATTTCCATGTGTCTTTGCCCAGGCGTCGCTGCTGTGTGTGGTGCAGCGGTCGCTGGTTTCACTCTGGAACCTACTTTGAGCAATGCCTCCTTGATGCTTCAGGGTTGCTTACGAAGGAGGTGGTTCATGCTAGATCCCGTCAACGTTGAGCGCCCTCTTTCTGCACGCTCAGAGTCAAACCAAAGAGAAAAAGGCAAAGCCAGAAAGCGAGATGAGACTCTTCTTTGATGAAAACCAGCCCAGGGCTGTGGGCTGCCTACCCCGTCAGCCATTGTCTTATGAGTCAGACTTTGAGGGAAGCCCTTAACATGGCAGAACACTTGAGTCCAGAGACCTGCTTTCTCAGTTCAGGTGATACCTTTTGTTAAGAGAACATTGCCGCATAGACTCAGGAATGTGAAATTTAAGAAACCCATTGGGTTCTGTATTTTGTTAATCTAAACACTTGTAAAAGATGAGCTGTTTTCAGTGTGGAAAGTTTTTACGGGAAGTTTTTAGAGGCCTTTCTGACAGCCATAAGCAAGTAATCGCAGTTGGCTGACTGGAAGCGTCTGGAGCCTGCCGGCCCCTTGTAACCTGACGACACTGATAACTACGTGAGTCAAAGCAGCACCTCTCACCTGCTCAAAGGGGTCAGGGTGTGCTCAGAGCAGGGGCCTGAAGGAATGGCTCATCAGTTTACAGGGCTCTCAACAGGAGCTCGGGCTGCTGGGCAGAGGGCACAGAGCTCGTTCCCTTTCTGTGAGCAGACACCCTGCACGTGTCCCCCCTGCACCCTCACATGGCTGCTGGGCAGGACCAGTGGGACAGGGTCCGTTGTTGGCAAGAGAGCCCTGGCTGCGGGGGTCAGTGAGCTGGGCACCATCCTGCTCCCTTTAAAAGGGCACGGTTCGATGCCTGGGTGGTGGCCGGGTCCCCAGCTGGGGGCGTGTAAGAGGTTAACTTGGATATTTCTTGTACATCAGTGTTTCTCTTTCTCTTCCTTCCCCTCTGTAAATAAATGCAATCAATCAATCTTTAAAAAATATTGGAGGAAAAGCTGTAGTATTGAGCGGGGGAGGCTGCTACCTAGAACCTGCCATAAAAAAATTCAAGCCTGCTATACGGTGTGTATGTATGATTAACAACTGCAACTTGTCTTTGTTTATTTAGATTTAAAATTTTGCAGATGTGTTATGTATGAACATAAATAATTGTTACCTTTTGAAAACCCAGTGAATTCTCTGTTGTTAAAAAGAGGGGAGGTTCATCAGAATGATTGTTTGTTTCTAGTGTCTGCAGAAGCCACACCTGGCCACAGACACGAAGGACAAGGAGTACAAACCTCACGACATCCCCCAGAGGCAGTCGGTGCCCCCCTTGGAGACGGGCCCGCCCGCCCGCCGGGCCAAGCGCATGAGGGCTGAGGTGAGTCTCCGGCGCCCGCGCCCATCCAGCCCACGTGCCTCGTCTCGTGCCTCGCTTCCCCCGGCAGGTTCTGTGCACTCCAGCTTCTGGGGCGAATGCTGTCGGGGTGGGCAGTCCGAGCGCTGGTTCTAGGCTGTGCCGCCCCACAGACGGCTGCGGCGCTGGTGGCAGGCAGGGTGCTGTGCGGCTTGCCTGGGGCTGTCACCAAGTCAGGCGACTCACTGGAGTAAGGCTAGGAGATGCGAAGCTGGGGAGATTTTTGCTGAAAAGAACTTCTTTAAAAAGAGAGAAGTTAGAAGATAGAAAAGAAGATAGTTAGATAGAAGATAGTTAGAAGATAGAAGATAGTTAGAAGATAGAAAGCTGGTTTTCTCAGGCTTCTCAAAAGGAGTGCAGTCCCTCGGGCAAAAGTGAGGCTGAGACAGAGACTGGGCAGCATGGGGAGAGGGGAGCAGTGAATGTGGGAGCCACCTGGGATCGGGGCAGAGAGACAAGGTGAGGGAGACCTTTTGCGCAGGGCGTGTCTGTGTCTGCCCGAGAGGCCCCCTGGGCAAGGGAGGGGTGTGGGTGTGTTTGGTTCCCAGACAGCACGGGGTGGCTCCAGCCCAACCCAGGGGCCTGTGGAGCGAGGTGACACTGGACAGCGGTGCGGGCGGAGCCCCTGGGAGGCCGCCTCCTGGTGCCTCAGCTCTGAGTCAGTCTCTGGTGTTCAGTAGTTGGAGAGGGTGAGGAAAAACAAGCCATTTTGTTTTCTGAGGAAATGGATAAATAAGGGAATTGCTTTCCACTTAGATAAGTTGGAGCTGGGGGAGATGTAGCAGCTGTAGTTTTCTGAGTAGAGACTTCCTCAGAATTGGAAAATATGGTTATTTGAAGCCTGTTAGCATGCTTAAAAAGTTAAGGTTTCATTAGTCTGAAGTCAGTCCTTGTTCAAGAACGTCTTGATCTTTCCTGTTTAAGACACGCCCTTATCCGGGGTCTGCCTGCACACGTGTGGTGCTGGTGACAGTGACCTGGGGGGGTTCTCATAGCCGTGGACACCCTGCAAGTGCACTGTGTGATCAGGGGCAGTGACCACGTCAGGCTCCAAAAACACTTTGGCGGGGCAGATCACAAACACTGTTTTGTGCTATCAGTAAGCATTAGCACTTCAAGAAATAATGTCAATTATGAGTGAAAAGACATTTGAAACTAACAGAAAGGGAGACTGGCTTATGTGCCCTTGATGACGAGGGAGTCCCAGGAGACCCAGCGATGGCAGAGAGGTGGGTGGTAGTGACTGCAGTAAGGGAGCCAGTAGCGGGTGAGCGTAGAAGTGAGCTTTCCGCACACACTGGCCACCGTTGAAGAGCCGGCAGCCTCGGCAGGCTTGCAGGTGGAGGCTCAGGCTCTGCGGGGACCAAGGCAAGCACTGGGGGAGAAGAGCTGTTCTGCGTCCGGGTGGTGAGGCTGCCCACAGTCTGCTCCTGGCCCTTTCACTGTCCCCTGTGCTTTGACTCTTGTAGTGCCCGAGATTCCTCCTCTGTTCCTTCCACAGCAGTGCTCCCGAGGGCCAGGGCTCGGAGGAGTAGGTCCTGTTAAGTATGTCCTATTAATAGAGACAGTTGATAGGATTATAGTCGCTTTGGGATTCCAGTGGGATTTTAGAAGAATTACTTGTTTTTAAAGAAAATATTTATGTGTATCACAACTTTTTTTGAGGCCATGAATATTAAAATAGAACTGGAGGAGACCACGGAAGCCAGAACTCATAACCTCAGACGTCGAATGGGTTGCCCAACTCCAAAGTATGAAAACGGTAAGAAAATTTATCTGCAAAAAGGAAAGTAATAAAAAGTAAACGAGTAAAAACGATGATTTGTTAGTTAAGAAAACACTGGAGCAACTGTGACCTGCCGATCACTGGCTGGGCCTTCAGAAATGGAGTCTTCGCGTATGAACGTCCTCATCGTCCAGTCCCAGCCGACAGGGAAACGGGCGGGGGGGCCGTCGGGGTGGAGCGTGTCCCGCGGCTGGCACTGGCTGCTCCTCTGGATGACAGTCTCTGCCGGACTCGTCTCGGTGTGGCGGGTGGACTTGCTTTGGGAGTCGGGGTGGAGCTGGCAGGTGCTTGCCTGGCCTCGGCCAGGTGCCAGTCACCGGGAAGCCTGGCACGTGGAGTGGAAGCCCTGGCTCCCTCATGGGCAGGGCACTCGGGTGCCAGAGCTGCTGACGTCGGGGCCCCGCGCTCGGGGAGTCGGCCAGGGGCAGCACAGAGTCAGGGGAAGGGACCCGAGAGAGCAGCTCTGAGTCCCCGCTCGGCCGCTTCCTCGTCTAGTGTTCGACCTTAGAGATACTCCTTGACAGCCATTGATGACAATGTTCTCATCTCTGGAATGGATTTGTTGCAAAGGATTAAATAATGGGTGGGAAGCATTTAGCACAGGGCCTACCCCAGGGCAGTTCATTGACGGACACCAGTGTTTCAGCCTAAAGCCTCTGGGACCAGGAAGCAGGCGAGGTGAGGGGACTCGGGGCTGGAGGCTGGTCTGAACGGGAGGGGGTCCAGCTAGGGAGTCTCAGGCCCTCCCAGGCCTGGTCAGAGGACTTGCTTGTCTCAGTGTATGTTCTTGTATTTTCAATTGAATTTATTGAGCTGACATTGGTTAATAAAATTGCAGGGTTTAAGTGTGCAATTCTTTAATGCATCACCTGTGTACTGTATTGTGTGTTCACCACCCTGTCTCTTTCCATCACCATTTATCCCCCTTTGCCGTCTTGCCCCTCCCCCATAACGTGTTGTTCTAATGGCATAGAAATCTGAGCGGCATCTCCACTGTGCACCCACACCTCGCACTTTAAGTGGGGTGAGACTCGGCACTTGTCATGAAGGCAGCAGTGGACAGAGCAACACTGGTGCCACCGCTGCCTCGTGCAAAGACACATGGCAGTGCGCTCGTGTGTCACGTGTGTTTGAGGAGGGAGGGTCGGGGGTCAGGCTGAGAAAAGCACAGAAAGAGCTAGCTAACTTGGATTACCTCTTGCAGAGAAAGAAGTAAAAAGCTGCATCAAGCAAGAACCCATTGAGAAGAAAGAGCATGTTGTAGAGAGCGAGAGGGAGAAGCCCAAGAGTCGACCTAAGAAAACCACCAGTGCTGTGAGTGGATGCCTTCTAACACTCTGATCCTAGTTCACACGCGTGCGCCTGACAGGTCTGGCGGCCAGCAGTGCAGCGGCCGCGTCAGGTCCGCCTCTCCTGCCAGTTTGTGGAGGAGGGAGCTTGCAAAGGCACAAGGAGAATGGTGGCATCTGGGCTCTGAGGGCCACTTTGTGGAGGCCAGTTGAGCACCACATGGTGCTGATTTGTAGGCTTGCTCACCCATTGCTGGCCCGCCTCCAGGTGCGCTGAAGGCTGGAACCAAAGTCAAGTTGATGTTTTCCAGCTCTGGACAGCACGTGTGGGCAGTCTGTCTGGGAGGGGAGCCTCCCTGCGCACAGGGCCCTGGAGGGGGCTGGTCATCTGAAGTAGGCGGTGGGGGGGGGGCCTGGATCTCATCTCCATTCAGTCGATGCCTAGAGTTGCAGGCTCTGGTGGACGCTCAGCACCCCATGTTCTGTACCTGTGTCGTGGCTACAGGTGGACCTGTACGTTTGCCTCTTGTGTGGCAGTGGCAGCGACGAGGACCGGCTCCTCTTGTGCGACGGGTGTGATGACAGCTACCACACCTTCTGCTTGATCCCACCCCTCCATGATGTTCCCAAGGGAGACTGGAGGTGTCCCAAGTGTTTGGCTCAGGTGAGAGTCAGCAGCTGGGGCAGCAGCAGGACGTTCGGTGCTGTTCTTAGCCTTTGGGTTTGCACTTGGTGACTGACAGTTGTGGGGGCCTTAGAAGCACTGGGCTAGCCCTGCCCAGAAAGGAGGTCTTGGAAGTGAGTTTCACAGCTGCGCGGGGAGCTAAGAGGCAGAAAAACTCTTAATAACTACACTTAAGTTTTTTTTCTTTGAGGGAAAAAACACTGTATGCTCTTTGCAGAGATTCTTAAATCCCAAATGACTTTAAAAACAAAAGTGTGATTTTATAATCCATACCACACATAACCACTGTTGATATTTTGATGTGTATTCATCCAGACTTTTTAAAAAATTTTAAATGAATGCAGTTGTGCTACATAAGCAATTTCAGTCGTCTGTTTTCATATGTATATAAACAAAAATCTCTCTTTTCTCTCACAGGAGTGTAGTAAGCCGCAAGAAGCATTTGGCTTTGAGCAAGCAGCCCGGGACTACACCCTCCGCACGTTTGGGGAGATGGCAGATGCGTTCAAGTCTGATTACTTCAACATGCCAGTGCACGTATGTACACAGATGCTGCTGTGACTGAGGGTTTCAGTAACTTTTTAGAAAGGCAGGTCTGGAGAGAAATTGGAGGTGGCACTTTTCTCCGACAGTCAGTATCATGCACAGCGAAACCTTGGTTTGTTCGGGGGCGTTAAAATCCCACCGCACTTTAAAGTGCATTCTGAGTTTTCACTTGATTTTCTAGAGAGAGGCTTTTCCACGTAAGCCATAGAGCAGCTGTAACAGTACAATATACGAAGTCTCCAGTAATCTTTTCGGCTCAGCAAATGCAATTTAAAGAAAACTTCACAGGGTTCATTGAATGACTCCGCGGGCCACGCAGTGTGCCGTGCGTGGGGAACACGTTTGCACGCTGTCCGTCACCATGAGGTGCCGCGCTCTGCTCCCGTGAGCACGCCAGCGTTTCAGTGCTTTTCTGCCGTGATTCTGGGTGCGCCGGCGGGGTGTTCTGACCACCGATGAAGTGCTTCAGCAGGCACTTCTGCGTGTTGGTCTTTTTAGCTGCACTCTGTTCTCGGGATGGTTACTGAGGTCGGGCGAGAGTGACTGGCTGTTCCCTGCCACCATAGTTGTTGCAGTGACTGTGGGCCTGGCGGCACTAGCGTTAGCTGGGAGGTTGCTGCAAGTGTTTGTTTAATGGGACCGTAAATCCAGATCACGCTCTGCTTGACTTTTCCATTCTTTTCCCCCTTGTGCCTTGTATTATTCCCCACGTGTCTGCTTAGCCAGTCCCCGTGACTTGTCTGTGTCTTTTCCATCTGCGCTTGGCTTTTTATTTTACTTAAAAGACAGGATTTTTCGAGATGGACACAAGTCAGGTGAACCACAGACCCCAGGCACTCGGTCTGGGTGCTTGGTGCATCGGTGCACGCTCTTGTTCACAGTCTGCACCATCTGTTCTATGGTCGCCATGTTGCCCTCAGCCAGGGCCAGTGGAAGGGCGAGTGGGGGCCTCGGGCGATGTGCCGGGCCACCTCGAAGGGCCGAGCGCCACTCAGCCCGGAGACCGTGCGAGTTACCTGTCTGAGCAGAACTGTGCCTGCAGCTTGGGAGTGTCAGTGTGCTGCGCTCCTCGGCTCCTTTACCGCAGTGGCCAGGTCTGCCACAGGAACAGGAGGGCCTGGTGGCTACTCCCCGTTACCATGTCAATGCCTGCTGGGAAACAGTGGGAGCTGCCTGGGGCCACCGTGGACCTCAGCACAAGGACTGCTCTCAGGGCACCGGCCCGTGGTCCTGTCTCTCAGCTCATCCGGTCAGGGGGACACTGAGAGCTGGTGTTGGAGAAGGTGCATTTTTTTCTCACGGTTTTTCTTCCAGATGGTTCCCACAGAACTGGTTGAGAAAGAATTTTGGCGGCTGGTGAGCACCATCGAGGAGGACGTCACGGTCGAGTACGGAGCCGACATCGCCTCGAAGGAGTTTGGCAGTGGCTTCCCTGTCCGCGACGGGAAGGCCAGGCTCTCCCCCGAGGAGGAGGTGGGCGCATCTTTGACGGGGTCTGCTGGGCGTGAGGTGGCCTTCGCGGCAGCCTCGCTGCGAAAACCAGGTGTAGCCTGGAGCTTGAGTTACTAATGCAGTTTCCACGTGGTTGTTTTGAAGTGGTTTATGATTGCTTTCAGAAGATCGTTGGTCACCAGGTTTCTAATGATTTCCAGCAGAGCACCGAGCGCCCACGGGAGCGTCCCGGTCCCAGCGGTGCCGCTGCACTGCGGTGACAGGGGACGGCCCTGCCCTCCCTTGGCCGTCAGAGCCTGTTACCTCGGTTTCTCCTTCCGAAGGGAGTCTGAGGAATTGAAACCAGACCTACTTATCTTCATTTTAGTTTTTGAAAGATGTTACGTATTTATTTTCAGAGAGAGGGGAAGGGAGGGACAAAGAGAGGGAGAGGAATGTTGAGCAAGAGAAACACCAGTTGATTGCCTCTCGCATGCCCGCCACCGGGGACCTGCAACCCAGGCCTGTGCCCTGACTGGGAGGCGAACCCGTGACCTTTGGGTTCACAGGCTGATGCTCAGTCCTCTTTCTGAGCTACACCAGCCAGCATCAGACCTTACTTATCAATGAACTTGAAGGTTTGAGTCCGTTACTTCCCATAATGACCCCCCACAGTAGCCAACTCCTAGGAAGGTTTCTGTTTAGTAAGAAGTCAGAGGGGTTTTTTGGTAAACTTTTGGAAATCTGACATATGAACAGAGAGGTACATAATCGTATGTGCTCAGTTTGATGAAGTTTCATGGCCTGAACACACCCGTGTAACTGCTGGAAGAAGCAGGACATGACCACATCCCCCCAGAAGCCCCTCCCTGTCCCCTCACTACTGTCCCTGTCTCAGAACAAGCCCCTGACAGCACTGTCCTGGCTCTTCTGCAGCCGGTAGAAAAGAGGCACATACAGCGCGGGCTGTGCAGGTCCATGTGTGTGAAGCTTAACACAGCAGAGGTGGTCCTCGGTGTCCAAGGGGTCAGTGTTGCGGCTTCACCCGCCTGCTGCCCTGACATCTGAAGTGTTGGCATGACACAGCTAAGTCTGTTCACTGTCTTGCTTCTGTGTTTTAGGAGTATCTTGATAGTGGCTGGAATTTGAACAACATGCCCGTGATGGAGCAGTCGGTCCTGGCGCACATCACCGCCGACATATGTGGCATGAAGCTGCCCTGGCTGTACGTGGGCATGTGCTTCTCCTCGTTCTGCTGGCATATCGAAGACCACTGGAGCTACTCGATCAACTACCTGCACTGGTGGGTGCCCTGGGGACCCAGGCTCAGGGTGCAGGCTGGCCGCGGCAGCTCCCACCCCAGCTGTGTCTCAGCTCAGACGCATGTCTGAGCTGTGCCATGTCCCTGTGTGGCTGTGTGTGGTGGTGACTTTGGGCATGTGTGTGATCGAGAGAAACTACTAGAAGTCCACGCTTAGGTGTTTGGACACCGATTGATACTTATACTGCATTTCCAGGGGTGAGCCGAAAACCTGGTACGGTGTCCCTGGGTACGCCGCCGAGCAGCTGGAAGACGTGATGAAGAGACTGGCCCCGGAGCTCTTTGTGTCCCAGCCAGACCTGCTGCACCAGCTCGTGACCATCATGAACCCCAACACCCTGATGACGCACGACGTTCCCGTAGGCGCTCGGCCGGCCCTCCCCTCCCCCACCCCCACCCCCACCCCCAGGGCTCCCTGTTCCTGTGCGACTTGACGCCACGTTGCGTTGGGGATCCTCAGACACTGCAAAGACTAATTCGTTGTTGCCGATAACTAGGCTGCTGCAGCAGCCTCACTTCACAAGTCACAACTGTGACACTTTCTTTTTGTCTCCAATCCCATTGTCTCTTGTCCACTCGCAGGTCACGTGGCCGTCCCCACTGCCTACTCTGCACCATGGTTTTTGTTTATAACTCACTTTTTCACTGCAACAAAACAAAAACCTGAAACACACGTCACTTGTCAGTATAAATACTGTGAGAAAGGCCAGGTTCTGTTATGATTAGATCTAAACTCTAACGTTGGAATCCTTCATGCTCTGTCCGCGTACTTTAAAAAAATAATTTATTGAACCTACTGGGTGTGAATTTTGAATGATGAACTGAAGTGACATGTTGGGTAGGGCTTGATTGTGTTACTCCTTCACTCCCAGTAAAGCATATTTTAAAAGAACATTTGTTTTAAGGTCTTAAGCTTGGAACTGGGCTTCTCACTCTAGACAGGGGCTGTTGGTGATGTTTCTTCTGAGCTTTCTGTGAAATGACGCTTGCTTGAGTAGCAGTGGCTCCTTGTGGAGAGGACACTGAAAATCGTGGGGCGGCGGGGGTGAGGTGTAGGAAGCTGCAGAGCCTGTCTCGGCCGAATCGGACATGAATGGTGCATTTCCAGTGCAGATGTGAATTCTTGATCTTGTTGTAGCCTGAATTTTATGCTTTTGGGTCCATAGGCCAGTAATTGGGGTCGGGTAGAAAGGACTTTATTTGAGGGATCATAAAATAGCTTAGTAAAGAAGGACCAGTCACTACGAAAGCACCACCGACTCCTCATTGTTGGTATTACCCCCTCATGCTGATTGCCCTTTCTGATTTGTTGTGAGTGTCTGGCCATGGCCATGGCCATGTGGGGTTCGACTTTGGACGTTCAGATCAGTGAGTGAACTCCTGCCTTTGGGAGCTGACACTGGAAGAGGAGAGACAGACAACGGAAGGGTGATGTGGCTTGACAGTGGGTCACGTGGGAGGCTGCGGACCCACTGACTGGAGAACCAGGCTCCAAAACGGTGTTTGAACGAGGACTTGGAGCTCCAGTGAGGAGGGAGTGTGTCTGGGCAGACGCACGTGAGGACTATGTAAGGCAGCGCTGGGGGAGGGAGAAGAGTTCCCTGTAGAAAGGAGCCGTGCCTGTGTGCTGGGTCGTGGGCTGCACCTCTGGCCAGTGTCCGGACCTGGGGGGCGTTTGCCTCGCAGGCTGAGCCCCGTTCACCGCGGAGTTTCCTGTAATGTTGGTGTGGGGCGGAGCTCACGGATTTACATTTCTGAGAAGACCCCCTGCGTGACGCTGCTGTGGGTCATGTCAGAAGAGCACCGATGCAGCTGCAGAGTTGAAAACTCGTCCGGCTAATGTTGTCCTTACATAGCAGTAGCCTGAGGTGCGTGCACCTACAGCAGCACAGGCATCTGAGCGCAGTGCCGGGGGCTCACGTCTGAGCCCAGATCTCGGAGAGCGATGTTCTTGAAGTAGTGTGCAATTTCTTGAATTGGTCAGAGATCTTAACTTTGGTTAAAGTAGAATATTCTTTTCTTTTTTTCTTTCTTTTTTTAAGATTTTAAAGAGAGGGGCAGGGAGGGAGAGAAAAGAAACATCAATGTGTGGTTACCTGTTGGGCACCCCCTACTGGGGATCTGGCCCTCAGCCCGGGCATGTGCCCCGAGTGGGAATTGAACAAGTGACCCCTTCGTTCAGAGGCCAGCACACAGTCCCCTGATCCATGTCAGCCAGGGCTCCGGGGCTGGTAACGTGGGATAGTCTTAATTGTGGTTACACTTACAGGCATGTGTCCCAATGCTGAATGTAGCCGCTTGTGTAATGTGAGCCATGTCACGTTGTCCTAGACCCTCAGCAGCCCTGGTGGCCGGGGTGCCACTCCCTCTGGTGGTGGACCGTGGCGGTTTTTGTCCTCTTCTCTTCCGGCTCACTTTTAACTGGTGGGAAGCTACCCCTTCTGAAGAACCATCTGATCGGCTGTGTCCAGACTGTCTTCTGGGAGAACGTCAGTAACAACCTCCGTGTGTCTCTGTAGGTTTACCGGACTAACCAGTGTGCTGGGGAATTCGTGATCACGTTCCCGCGCGCCTACCACAGCGGCTTCAACCAGGGCTTCAACTTCGCTGAGGCTGTGAACTTCTGCACTGTGGACTGGGTATGGGGTTGAGGCTTCGTGAGCCTTGCACGCTGAGTCGGGGGAGTGCTCTGCACCTGTCACACATGTGGTCACTTAACCTGTCTCCACTCAGGAAGCTGATCTGCAGATTGCTGACCCCTTGTGAAGTCAGGCGCTGTACCGGGCTGTAAATTCAGGCCGGACTAACAGCACACGGCTGGGGTCAGCTGACGGTGTTTTCTTTTATAGTAAGACTTTAAGGAAAGCATCTCCTGTGGCACATTTTGGCTGAAGCTCAGTGTCTCGTTGCAAACTGATGACAGTTCCCATCTTAGGACTGTTCCACACAAGCCCCAGTTGTCCAAAACAGCTTTTAACAACATATTTGGTTTTAGTTACTTTGGACAGTAGGGTTTTTTAATGTCAGTATTTGTACTTTCCTTTTACCTAAAAAGCACTGTTTGGTTGAAGTGTGAGGTGTTATATCTGACAAGTTGTAATCTTCTTTCGGTGTCTCTCTGAACGACAGCACCGCCTGTCTCTACAGCTGCTGTGTTCGTTCCGGAGCATCACTGCTCCCAGAAGCAGCAGGTGAACCGTGTCCACTTCTGCACGGTGGTTTCAGGAAATGTGTCAATTTCTGTTTCTGGTTAGATTCGGTTTTATTTTTTAGAGAAGGGAAGAGGGGGAGAAAGAGAGGGACAGAGAGGGACAGAAACATCAGTGTGTAGTTGCCCCCACTGGGGACCTGGCCCACACCTCAGGCGTGTGCCCTGACTGGGAGTCGAACTGGCGACCCTCTGGCTCACAGGCCGCCAGCATTCAGTCCACTGAGCCACACCAGCCAGGGCTCCAGTTAGATTCTTGTTGGGGCGGTAACGCATTGTTAATGCGTTAAGAACCCCAAGGCCTCTCAGATCCGCTCTGAGAGTTGGTGTGCGATGCGCGGGGCCCAGGCGCGATCTCGGGTTGTTGGGTGGTGAGGGTCGGAGTCGGGAAGGCTTTGGACGTGGTGGGAGGAGGACAGTGCTCGTGTCCCTGTCTCGGAACAGCTGCCCCTGGGCCGCCAGTGCGTGGAGCACTACCGCCTGCTGCACCGCTACTGCGTGTTCTCCCATGATGAGATGATCTGCAAGATGGCCTCCAAGGCCAGCGTCCTGGACGTTGTCGTGGCCTCGACCGTCCAGAAGGACATGGCCGTCATGGTTGAGGACGAGAGAGCTTTGAGAGAAGCCGTGCGTCAGCTGGTGAGGCTCCTGGGACCTGAGTGTTGGGGCGTTTGTCGCGTGTGACTTAGTGAGGTTCTAAGTTGCTCCTTAACCTGATTACCTGCGAGAGTTTGTTTAATGGCTGTTGGTGCAGTGAGACATGTTACCGAGTTCTCATCTACCTGTACCTGTGTCTCTTTGGGGAAGGGTCTGTTTAAACGTCTTGCCCGCCCCCTTTTACTGGGTGAAGCCGAGATTTCTGTTCATTCTGGGCAGCAGGTGGGTGTTCTGCAGACCCTTCCTTCCAGTCTGTTTCGTGTGTTGTCCTTAAGAAACCTTGGTCTGACCCGAAGTCTCAGAGATTTTTCTCCTGTGTAGTCCTAGAGTTCCCAGTTTTAGGTTTTACATTTAAATCTTTATTTCATCCTCAGTAATTCTTGTTGATGGTCCAGGGTGTGGGGCAAGAGCTCTGCCTCTGCATGTGCCTGCAGTGTGGTCACGGCCACTTCAGAGTCAGATTTTACCATCCTGTCAACCACCGTTTGTGTACTCACATCAGACTTTGTCCAAAACCGGGTCCTCACTAGACGAGCGAAGCGGCCCGACTCCGTGTTTGCTGGGTCACTGTCACTTGACGTTGCGCACGGTCCTGACCCTATACTCCCCGTTGGGGGCACTGGTGGACCACAGCGGTCTCCGGGGGCCTCTCACGCAGTGTTGTTCTCCAGGGAGTGATGGATGCAGAGAGAATGGATTTTGAGCTGCTGCCGGATGACGAGCGTCAGTGTATCCGATGCAAGACGACGTGCTTCATGTCCGCCATCTCCTGCGCGTGCTCGCCGGGCCTGCTTGTCTGCCTGCACCACGCGCGGGAGCTGTGTGCCTGTCCGCCCCACAGATACAAACTGCGGTGAGCGGGAGGCGTGGGTGACTCCCTGCACAGCACCCCGGCTCCTCCGTGAAGCTGCAGGGCCGGAGCACTGAACGGGAAACGGGATTTTCTCCTGTTCGCAGGTACAGATACACCCTGGACGACCTCTACCCCATGATGAACGCATTGAAGCTGCGAGCGGAGTCTTACAATGAGTGGGCCTTGAATGTGAATGATGCTCTGGAGGCGAAAGTCAACAAGAAGAAAAGTAGGTGGTACGGGAATCAGTCAGCCACAGTCTGACTGCTCTGTCCAGGTGCATCCCGTGCAGGCAGGCTCGCAGAGGGGGAGGTGCAGGAGCGGGCGAGGTGGCTCAGGTGCCGCCAGCGAGGTCTTGGCACACGAGCTGTGCACGGTGTGCTCTCCACCTGGACCTGGTTGTCAGGAAGCAGAGAGGCCTGCACACCTGTCTCAGAGACAGTGTCCTTCCCGTTTCACGTGGCGCCTCAGAAAAACTTGGTCTAACGAGATGTCATGACGAGGCAGAAGGCTCTGAGGTGCTGGTTCCTGCCACTCGTTCCATTCGGCCTCTTCTCTCCTGCATCGTGCCAGACAACGGCCTTTGAAAGCCATGGCTTCCCTCCCCATCTCAGTGTTTTTACACTCTTCTCTCGGTAGCCTAAGAGGTGACTGCCCTCCTGTGTTTCAGGGACAGGTGCGGCACCGCTGCCTGTGAGTCCACCGGTGACTGCTGGCCGCAGGGTGAAAGGCAGGAGGGGAGTTGGGGCACAGTGAGAGTTTGCATTGCTCTATTTCCACAAGTCAGCTGTTTTCTGTGCAAACATTTCAGGTCGAAACATTTCGTTTTAAACAGAAAACTTGCCACACTGATGGTTGCGGATTTAATGATGTGGAACATTACAAACACTTACAGATCAGAGCTGATGGAAACCACCTCGCCTCCACACCGCCCGCCGGGTGTCCCATGACGGTGACCTTTTATCTGTCCACAGGCCTTGCCAGCTTCAAGGCTTTGATTGAAGAGTCTGAGATGAAGAAGTTCCCAGACAACGACCTTCTACGCCACCTTCGCCTCGTCACTCAGGACGCGGAGAAGTGTGCTTCTGTCGCACAGCAGCTGCTCAATGGCAAGAGGCAGACCAGGTGGGGCCTGTGGTGGTGAACTTGGGCCTCCCCTGCTGTCTGTCCTCCGCCTGCCACCCTGGAATCCGGGGACGGGGAGGGGATGCCGTGTTCTCACGGGGCTCCCTCGCCTCTGTCTTTGTAGGTACCGGTCTGGTGGGGGGAAGTCCCCAAACCAGCTCACAGTGAGCGAGCTCCGCCAGTTCGTGACGCAGCTCTATGCTCTCCCGTGTGTCCTCAGTCAGACGCCACTGCTGAAGGTAACTGCGGGGCACCTGGGCGAGTGCTGGGCCCTTTGTAAATCAGTTGGGCTGACGTGAAGGGTGTGCGTGTATAGAGATAAGGACGGGCCTTCAAAGGAGAGGTAAAGGCGGGCGTGCTTACGTTAGGAGCGACCCCCACCTCGCAGGGGTGTGCGGTCTGGTGGCAGCGACGCGTCGTCGCTTGCGTTGTTGCTGCAGCCCAGTGAGGTGGGACAGCGTCATGTTGAGTGTGCACCGCGGGTTCTACAAGGGAAAGAGGCCACTCACTGAGATCCCCATTTTGATGCACCAAGCTGTGTGTTTCAGGATCTTTTGAGTCGTGTGGAAGATCTCCAGCAGCGTAGCCAGAAGTTGCTCTCCGAGGAGATGCCCGGTGCCGCCGAGCTGCAGGACTTGCTGGACGTCAGCTTCGAATTCGATGTTGAACTTCCACAGCTTGCTGAGATGCGTGTCCGTCTGGAGCAGGCCCGTTGGCTAGAGGAGGTGCAGCAGGCTTGCCTAGACCCGAGCTCCCTCACTTTAGATGACATGAGGCGGCTCATTGACCTGGGCGTGGGCCTGGCCCCGTACGCGGCCGTGGAGAAGGCGATGGCGCGGCTGCAGGAGCTGCTTACGGTGTCAGAGCACTGGGATGACAGAGCCAAGAGCCTCCTCCGAGCCAGGTGAGCGACCTGGCTGCCTTCTCTCCTGGGGAGGGCGGGGGTGTTCTGTCCCAGCGCCCAGCACAGGCCGGGGACGGGTGCTCTGCCGCTGCGGTGGTGCAGATAGCCAAGCTGTCGGGGCTGCTGGGAGTTGGGTCAAGGAAGACAGATAGGGAAATGAGTGGTTCATCTGGACTGGCCTTTTCTTGGTTTTGATGCAGTGTCATCTTTGAGAGAGAAAGCAGACTTTGCAAATCAGTGGAAATGTTCCAACTTGAGTTAATGGGCGAGATTCCGAAGGGTCCTAAGGAGAGAGAGGGTGTGAGCTCATGTGCTCTGTCCCGGAGAGTGGAGGAGGGTGGCCACGTGCCTGCGTGTCTGCGCTGCTGCTCAGGAGCGGCCCCGGACCGTGGCGGCCGTCCCTGACCAGCCTGGCGTCCTGTGCTCTGTCTGACGGGTCTGTAGTGTCTGGCTGTCACAGCATAAAGCACATGAAGTCATCTCAGTTGTAGACACTGCATAGTCCTGGAATCGTGGTCACTGGGGAGGGTGCACAAATTGATGACACTGCTTGTGGCATGTTGAGACCCTGGCGAACTTTAATTTTCTTGGTGACACTGCAGGGGTCCTCGTGGGGTGTCCGGGCCCACGCAGGAGACGTGGAGAGACGTGGGTAACTTGAGAGCATCGTCACTGAGGGAGCTGCAGGGAGGTTTGTGGTTCGCCCGTGCAGAGTGAAGAGGATTTAAATGCTTCGCTGATTCATTGGTTCTGTCTTAGATGCTCTTTTAAGTCTTAGGCAGCCATTTGAATCTTAATTAATTGGATATCTAGTAGTTGTTGCCATTTAAGGAAGGTATGGGTCGGGCTGCGTCCCCTTTGAGATGGTTCTTCTGGCTCTTTGGTGAACCACAAGGAAGCCGAGCCCTCGCACACAGCGCTGAGCGGCTGCTGTTTCACCCTCGTAGGCCTCGGCACTCCCTGAGCAGCCTCACGGCGGCGCTGAAGGAGATGGAGGAGATCCCCGCGTACCTGCCCAGCGGGGCGGCTCTGAAGGACTCGGTGCAGAGAGCCAGGGACTGGCTTCAGGAGGTGGAGGCCCTGCAGGTTGGTGTGAAAGACAAACAAACCTCAGTGTGTGGATGTGTCTATTAAGGGCAATAATTGAAAAACTGGGCCCCGGCTGGTGGGGCTCGGAGGACTGTGCACTGGACTGCGAAGCAGAGGGTCACTGGTTAGATTCTTGGTCAGGGCCCAGGCGTGGGCTGCAGGCCAGGTCCCCAGTGGGGGCACGTGGGGGGCAACCACACATCGATGTTTCTCTCCCTCTCTTTCTCCCTTCCCTCCATCGTCCTCTCTAAATAAAGGCTTTTTAAAAAAGTGCAGATTTAGCCCAGGTACATGATTGCGTGGCCAAACATGGTCCCAGGGCCCAGGTGTGTCACCAGGCAGTAGGGGCTTGACCAGAGGTGCCTTGCCGTCCCTCCTGAAGAAGTAAGTGGGGCGAGTTGCAAAGTGATTATCCAGAGAAGCACTGCGGCTGGGTGTTCCTGCGGGGGGAGGAGTCACACTCGCTGGCAGTGACTTCTAGGCTGTCCCCCCTGGTCAGCTGGGGGCTTCACTGAAAAGGGGGCGGTAGGGGTGTCTTCCTGACCTTCTTTTCTCATCCCCAGAACCAAAGGGTCTCAGTGACCTAGTGAGGAAAAAGACCTTTGAATTATTTAATGGGCTGTGTTGTAACATTTTAATTTACGGTATATTTGAGTCTCAAGGTGGTCTGTTTTTGTTGTTTTTTTTTTTTTTAAGCCATCAGAATTTCTTGTTAGGAATAAAGTACCTTGCTTTATGAACATTTGTGTCATTTAAAGTGGTGCTAATTAATCAATGTCTAATAAATGCCAGAAAGGAAGGTTTGTCTAGATATTTACAAGAAAACGTCTGGGCATCTCTTGCACTTCATAGGGAAGAGAAGATGTGTGATAAATATTATTATGTAATTAAGGAGTGAGTGAGCCCAGCTAGTTAAAGACTGGCCACGTGAAGTATTTCCTGTTTGTAAATTTCCCCCGTGGGTGCTTTGGGTGCAGGCTCTTGTCAGCGATGGCTGGAACTCTGGTGGTGAGTTTTTGGCAAGGTCCTCCTTCCTTGCAGCCAGGGGATGGGCACCCCTGCCCTGCCAACAGAGAGGCAGGGCGTGGCTCTGTCGTGTGGAGACCACACCACTGGGTGTGTGCCGCGGCAGGGCCCAGGAGCCGGTCCTGTGGTGACGGCCTGGCCGTGGTTGTGTCGTGCGTTTGAGGACTGAACACCCGCATCAAGGAACATCTTATTTAGTGGACTGTGTACGTGAGAGTGTTACCCAGTGTCCTGCTCCACACAGGGGGTGTCCCTGCCTTTCTAAGCTGAGCATCACAGCGGCGTGTGGTGTGAGGTGCCGTCCCAAAGTGCCCAGCAGGACAGCTGTGCCTTTCAGCTTCTGACCCACCAGGACGGACGTCAGAGCAGTGAAACTCCAACCTGCCTGCTCTCCGTTCGGTCTTCCTGGAAGCGTCCCTCCCGGGGAGGGTGCACCTCCTGGCTGCCCAGCAGCACTGTCCTTCCCGCCCCCACTCCCACCCAGTGTCTCGGTCTTCCTTCCTGTGTGACGGTGTCCTTCTCAAAACGGGTCCCAGGACCGCCTGGGCGTGTCAGAAATGCAGGTTCCTGGGCCTCCCCTGTGGATCTGAATCAGAACACCCAGGCTTTCGTGGAGAGTCCCACTGCGTTCTCAGGTTTGGGAAACCACTGGGTTTCTGGGCTCACGTTAGTTTCCTGAGTACTGCATTCTTGAGTTGCTACACATCTACACTTCTGCTGAACTGTTCTCAAACTGCCTATGGCAACCAGTGTGGCCAGCGAGTTTCCCAGGACGCAGTCAGAATACAGGGGCCACAGTCGTTTCCTTGGGGCCCAACACAAAGTGGGCTCTTCAGTTATTTGTTAAGTGAAAGAACACGCCCCACCCACCCCCACCATCGTGGGCCGAGTCTCAGCTGGGCTCTTCCCCCTTCGCCCAGAAACACCCTTTTCTCTCAGTCGCTCTGATTTTTCTCGATTTGTCAGGTTGGGGGCCGCGTGCCAGTGTTGGACACACTGGTGGAACTTGTCACTCGAGGCCGCTGTATCCCAGTGCATCTGAGCTCCCTCCCGAGACTGGAGTCGCTGGTGGCTGAGGTCCAGGCCTGGAAGGAGTGTGCCGCGAACACATTCTTGATGGAGAACTCCCCGTACTCGCTCCTGGAGGTGTGTGTGCCGCCCCTTACGTCCCATGGGGGTCTGCGATTTTTTCAGTAGAGCCCGAGATCCTTCTGAGCTCCTAGGGAATGATTCTTCAGGTGTTCTGTGGACACGCTGAGGATGGCATTTGATGTAAGGGAGGACTCTTTCTCACTGAGGCTCGTCAGTCTGTTAAGGTTGCACTCCCACCCCTTGCACTTAGTGAGCTTGACAGGCGTCCCCTCCCCTCTCATAAAGCACCGCCACTGACCTGGTGTATTTTCGTAAGCGGACACCAGTCTGAGTGCAAGTCGATGCTTCGTGAGATTTCCTTCTTTCTCCCTCTTTCTTTCCTTCCCCCTTCCTTTCAGAGGAGACTTGTCTGGCCCAGGGCAACACAGGACCAGTGAAATGTTGAGCAGGAAGAACTTGACGCCCTTCCCACTGCTCGTCGCTGCCTCTGGGGCTGCCTCGTCCGTGTCCGAAACCTGCGTGCCAGCGGTTGTGCTGTGTCCCACTTTTCAGGTGCTGTGTCCTCGCTGTGATATTGGCCCTTGGGGGTCAAAAAGGAAGCAGAGGAAGTTCAAGGAACCCTTGCCCAGTGGAAAGAAGAGGAGCAGCAGGCTGGAGACCCTGAGCGACCTGGAGAGGGCCTTAGCCGAGAGCAAGGAGACGGCTGCAGCTGTGCGTATGGGCCCCTCGCCTCCTTCCTCTGGTGGTGGGGAGGGCGGCCCCCACCCCTGCCTCCTTCACAGGGTGTTAGGGCGGCAGCGTACTCAGGTTTAACAAAAAGTTTCTGGAAATTGTTGAAAGTAGAAGTTTTCAATGAAAGATGCGCAGACAGGTGTGGCAGACCCAGCAAGGGCCCCCAGCACTGGTTCATCAGTGCCTCTGGGCTGGGGTTGGGGTCCTGGGTGCTGATTTGGCCTCCAGGTGGAACATGTTCGGTGATCACAGCATCGGGACAGGGAGGCAGCTCTGTTGTTTGGAAGCCTTTAAAGTTCTTTGAAAGATTACTTTGTCTCTCTGACCGACCTCGCCCAGCCAGCGCCCTGCAGGTGCGCACTCGTGCCGGTGCAGACGGCAGGCTTCCCTCCTCTCGCGGCTCAGTGTGTTCCAGCGCGTGAACACGCCACACGTCCTTCGCCCGCTCCCCGTCCGTGGGCACTTAGGGGGCCCCCGCGTCTTGGCCGCCGTGTGTGATGCTGCGGGGAACGCGGGGTGCAGTGGCTGCTGCGGGCGCGTGGAGGACGCGCCCCGACGAGGGACGGCCGGGTCCCCTCGTGGTTCCGTTCTCGCCGCTCGCAGGGATCGCACACTGCTCTCCGCGGGGCCGCGCCAGCGACCGGCCCCGCCCACAGCGCACAGGGGCTGCCTTTCTCCCGCGTCCCTCGAGCACGAGCACGCGTCGCTTCTTGTCTTTGGGAACCGCCCTTCCGTCGGGCGTGATGGCTCGTCGTGGTCCTGCCTTGTGTTTCCCCCCAGTGGTGGTGACGCGTGGCACCTTCACACGCACCTGGTGGCCACCGGTGCGTCCTCTTTGGGAGGATGTCTGTGGAGATGCTCTGCCCATTTTAATTGGATTGTTTGGGTTTCTTGCTGTTGTGCTATATGAGTTCTTTGTGTAAGTTGATTTTTAACCCCTATCAGATACATCACAGATGCAAATGAAGGCCGGGGGGCCTAATCCCACCCTCCACCTTGTTTTGTTCCACCCGGTGGCGGTGCTGAGCTCCTTGCCCATAGTTAAGGAGCAGTTACATTTACACAGTCCTAAAACTACATTCGTCCCTTTAAAGGCAACCACGAGGCTGATGTGGCCCCTGGTGAAAATGAGTTTGATGCTCCTGGGATACGGGATTTGCCAGTATTGCCTCCGTTTTGGTGCCTTGTCACTCTGCCGCTGGTTTCCATGGGTGTGGTCCCACCTAGACGGTCTAATGGTGCACAGCACTGCCCAGGGGCGACCTGCTGAGTGACCCGGGCGTGTGGCTCTGTCCTCAGGTGGGGCCTCTTCTTCCAAGTCTCTTCTTTGTAGCTGCTGGCTTCTCTTGTGTTCCACATGGCCTGGATTGATTTGCATATTTTGACACAGCCTTTTTTGGGTGTGTTTGTACATTCAGTCAGTTCCAATCAGACTCTGCTGCCTGAGCCTTATTCTGGCGATTTTCAGGGGCTTCTTTCCCTGTGATGTCTGTGTTTCATTTCTGAGAAGAAAGACCCTGTCTACTCGGAACTCGGCACGCTGCGGGACGTAGCAGCTGAACCCTGCTGGGTTCGCACGGGAGCTCCGAGAGAGCTGTCCCCAGTGTCCCCAACTCAGCCACTCGGTGTGCGGCTTCCGTTCACAGAAACAAGTGGGTGTTTCACAGCACAGCAGAGGCCTGTTATCTGATACACTTGCAGACCTTTGTGTTGCTTCCCCAGTCCACACAGAGATAGTGGAGAGCCGGTCCTGGCGTTAGGACACTGGCCTCATCTGGTGAGTCACGGCAGAGCTGGCAGTGGGCAGACGTGGTGATGAGGAACAGCTCCAGCTGTGACAGACGGAGCCACTGAGGACGTGGGGATAGGTGTGGGGGAGGCCCCGTTCCTGTGGCCCACTGCTTTGGAGTGTAGAGGGGACAGTTCAGCCATCAAAGTCTGCGCTCCCCCCGTGTGTTAGTGAAGAGGTCGAGGAACACGGTGGCCCAGCCTCTGGTCGAGGAGACTGCACCAAGCTGAGGGTGGTGGCAGCTGACTCTGGCTTAGCCTGTGCTTTGAACTAGTCACCTTTAGACTTGGCCTGGACTTAGTACACGTAGTACACTGCCTGAGGTGTGCTGGCCCCCTGGACAGCTCAGAAACCTCTTCATCAGAGTGGTGCCCGGCAGCCCCCAGCTGCTTGGTGAGAGGTGGAGTCTGTCCGTGTTTCCAGGTCACGGCTGTAGGTTCGCTGCGTCAGCGCTCTCCTGGGACATGGCTCTTGTTTCACTGGAGAGGAAAGACTTCCCAGTGGGAGGGGGCTGGCCACTTCCTGCAGGAAAGCAACCTGCTTCTGCCTTTGCCCCACACCCCACTTTGTTCTGTCCTGCCTGTGTGCATGGGTGTGAGAAAGGTCTGGCCCAACGGCTCCTGTTGCCTCTCTTCACGTGGGAGACAGAGACGTGGCCAGTGGCTGGTGTGAGGCTGCTCCAGGGCACCTTTCCGCCTGCAGCTAAGGAGCAGAGAGCGGAGGGGACTTTGGAAGTGAGTGCCCGGGGCAGGGGAGGGGGGAGGAAAACCTGGGCCTTTCAAGGGAGTGAATTTTCTAGGTGGTCAGTGGGCAAGGAAGTCAGACTTTCCAGAAGTGGAGCATGTGGAGTGGTTGTGCTTCGAAGTGCCGGGCAGCCTGTTTGTTCACCTGTCTCTCCCCTTCGCAGCCCGTGAGACGGGCATGTCATCCCCACCGTAGGGTGTGTCTGTCACCCAAGGTCCAGCGCTCGCCCCGCAGAGCCTGGCCCCGAGTGCAGAGTGTCTGTGACGGTGCCCGTGGTTGTGGTGTCCTTGCAGATGGCGGCCCTCGGGGAGGCGCGCCTGAGGGAGATGGAAGCCCTGCAGGCGCTGAGGCGAGCCAACGAGGGGAAGCTGCTGTCGCCGGGCCCCGACGCGGACACGAAGGTCTGCCTGTGCCAGCGAGGGCCCGCTGCCCCGATGGTGCAGTGCGAGCTCTGCAGGGATGCTTTCCACACGAGCTGCGTGGCCGCCCCCAGTGCCCCACAGGGCCCTCGCGTCTGGCTCTGCCCCCACTGCCGGCGGTCGGAGAAGCCTCCGCTGGAGAAGATCCTGCCCCTGTTGGCCTCCCTGCAGCGCCTCCGTGTGCGCCTCCCCGAGGGCGACGCCCTGCGCTACATGATCGAGAGAACCGTGAACTGGCAGCACAGAGCCCAGCACCTGCTGTCGTCGGGGAGCCTGGCGTCTGTGCACGACCGGGCGGGCTCCGGACCGGCACACGGCAGGTGGCAGGCCTCGGCCGGACAGGCGCCGGACAGCAGCAAGGTGAGCCCGGCCTTGCCGTGCTGGCGCTTGGACTCTGCCACGCTCCTTCTCCCCGACTGAGCCCGTGGTGCCCGCTGTGCAGGTCCTGTGTCCCCACCGTGTGGCCCGAGTTTCCTCTGCACCTGCCGGTCAGGAGTTGTCTCTTGGCCGCTGTTTCTCTAGAGCAGGTTTCACGTTTCCGTATGTGCATCGTACATAGACTTTTGTCACTTATGCGCGTGAACCCAGATGCACGTTGGATGTATATGTATCCTTTAACTTTTTGCCCCCTTTTCGTGTGTTCCTCTCAACACAAGTGAAAGGAACTTGCTTTCCTCAGAGGGGAGGCCGCAGGCTCCACACTGTCTGGACCTTTATGCCAAAAGCCAGGTTCCTCCGCGGCCCCTGGAGGGGCAGCCGTGTACTGGGGGGACTGGACTGGCCGCAGGGCGAGCACAGACCTACTAGATGGGCACCGGCAGGGCAGCCTCTGCCTTCGGGCTGGGCGCGCCCACCGGCCCTCTAGCAGGAAGCGCAGTGGGGACGGCAACATGTGGATTTTGTGTGTTCAGCTCTCAGCGGACCAGAGAGGACAGAAAATCAGTCTCTGTCATAGTCCTCTTTTCAAAGTGTTTCTGTCCAGGTTTTGGAAATATAGTACCTGACTCCCAGCAGGCGGTGGCCATCTGGGCAGCCCCCAGTGGAGAGTCTGTTTGCTCACGCGAGATGTGCCAGGAGTTTGTGCTGATTAACAAAGGGGGAGGCACTGCTGTCACTCAGTCGCTGGTCTGGGGGTGGGGGGGTGTTTCTCGTAGCTCCTCCTGTAGCCAGTGGAGAAGGTAGGAAGGTTCACTCCAGGGGTCCTGTCTGTGTTCTGTGCCACATCAGAAGAGGCTACGGGCTCTGCTCTCGGGCCCTGAGAATTTCCCTCCCTCCCCTCGGAGCTCTTCCTGCTGGAGTCAGTCCACACGGAACCAGGCGGGTTGAGGGCTCGGTGGTCTGCGGGCACCTGGCTAGAGCTGAGGTCCGGGAGACGCTTTCCATGTGGGAAAGCCAGGTCCCACAGACCACCAAGCGGTGCCTTCAGGTGCCTGCCCGATTCCCACGCCCTTCCAGCCCATGGGTGGGGCTGTGCAGCCCTGGAAAAGCCCGCCTCTAAGTGGGTCTCCTCCGCAGGTGTCTCAGCCTCCTGGCACAGCGTCCTTTTCCTCGTCTGGTGACTGGGACGGCAGAGCCTCGTCCTCGCACTCGCCCTTCTCCGCAGGATGGAGCTGCGTACCCCTCCATGGTTTGTGTTCTGTATTTTGAGGGCAGGACAGCAGCCTGTGAGCCTACAGTAGGGTTTCTTACAGATGATCAATACTGTGACAAAGAACTTGATCCTGAAATGTCGAAAGGGGTTACCACGTACTCGTAAGGTAGAGAAAGATCCTATCGGAAGGTTTATCGATGCACAGGAAACAAAGGCAGTCTTTATATCCATGGCCTTCGGGGGCAAAAGGGTCAGGCCATGTCAACTGAGAATTGAGCGCAGCATGTCCATCAGAGACGCGGTGACGGGCTCTCTGGTCACCTCATCACTCAGGAGACTTGGTGGTGGGGGGCGCCTAGAGATGAGTCTCAACTGGAACTGGCTCCTTTTTCCTATTTTTACCTGTAAATGACGCCCGAGTCCTGCTCAAAGCTCCCTCTCACACCGTCACAGTGACCCGTGCCCTGGGCTCTTCTGTGCTTTCTGCCCCAAGCTGTCAAGGCAGAGTGACAGTCGTCTGCGGGCGACTGAGTGGGGAGGGCTCACTGTGGAAGGTCACCTTCCCGGTCACCGAAGGTGGGACTCCAGTTTGGGCTCCGCTGTGCCCCCTGCACTGTCGGCACGTTTGCGGACCTGACTTCAGCTGCGTGTAACCCAAAAGGACAGGCTGTTGCCCGCGGGTGCCTCCGCCGGTGTCACGGGTCTGAGTGCATGTGTGATACTAGCTGTCAGTGTTGTGACGTGGTCTGGTCCGTGACAGGTGTGAGTCCAGAAGTGGACGAGCTGCTGATGGAAGCACAGCTGCTCCAGGTGGCCCTTCCTGAAACTCAGGAGCTGTACCGGACTTTACTTGCAAAGCCAAGTTCTACTCCGCAGGCTGACCGGAGCTCCCCAGTGCGGCCCAGCAGTGAGAAGGTGACTGTCCTGGGGGGCGGGCGGGGCCACCTGTGGGGGCCGTCCGGTGAGTGGAGGCGTCTGCCCAGAAAGGGAGGCAAACTGCCCAGCTATGCCTGCCAGTGACCGGGCAGGGGCTAGACGCCACCTTGGCCCACAGCCTGGCTCCCGGTCCTGCTCTCCAGGTCACTCTGCGAACTTGTTTTTAGCAGCAGGCTGCTCCTCATTTCCAGGTGGTAGCTGGAAGCAGGCTTGTTTTTCTTCTGTAAAAGAAGCAGTGGAGCCCTGGCTGGTGCGGCTCAGTGGACTGAGTGCTGGCCTGTGAACCAGGTGGTTGCTGGTTCGATTCCCGGTCGGGGCATGTGCCTGGGTTGGGGGCCAGGTCTCCAGTGGGGGCACTCAGGAGGCAACCACACATTGATGTTTCTCTCTGCCTTTCTCCCTCCTTTCACCTTTCTCTAAAAATAAATAAAAACTTTTTTTTTTTTTTTTTTAAAGAAAATCAGTACAGATGAAAATGCAGTGTATTGTGGTTGTGGGAAGGCCTTTGGGAATGAAGCTTTCAGAAGTCAAAGATACCTGGCTGGTGTAGCTCAGTGGATTGAGCGCGGGCCTGCGAACCACACAATCGCGGTTCGATTCCCAGTCAGGGCACATGCTTGGGTTGCAGGCCGGTTCCCAGCAGGGGACGCATGAGAGGCAACCATACATTGATATTTCTCTCCTTTCCTCCTCTCCTCTCCTTCCCTTCCCCTTTATGTTATTTATTTAACATAAATAAATAAAATCTTTAAAAAAAAACGTCAAAGGTAATCTGATAATCTTGGAGTGAACGTTTAACAAAGACCTAAACCCCTCTGACCGCAGCGAGGTGGCCGGCGGGAGGTTGGGTTGAGACTGGGGGTGTCCGTGCTGAGTGCTGGCGGCCTTGACGGGCCGACCCTGGAGAAGGAAGGGCCCGGGTAGCAGCTGCTGCTCCTTCCTGCTTCTGAGCTGATGCCTGGAGGCTGTGCTCAGGGGAGGGGACGGGCTCGGCAGGAGGCTGTGAAGGCAGGTGTGGGCACGCACAGCCGAATCTGTCCTCACGGCAGCAGTCACCGATGACTTTTTCATCACAGATGACTTACTGCTTGTGGTCTGTCTGTGCGCCTGCGCGCTGCGGGGTGGGGACGTGTGTCCTTCAGGAAGGGAGGCGCGAGCACGTCCTCGAGAATCCCTTGCGCCTGGTGCGAGCTCGGTAGCCAGTCAGTTGCTCGTGGATTTGGCTACAAAAGAGTGGCGGTGTCTTCCCAGCTTCTGGTGCTGGTTGAATAACTGGGAGGCCAGTCACATCTGGAACCTTTTTCCAGAATTCATGTCAAAGGAATTGACGTCGGGAGGTGACGCCCCTGGCGTCCAGGGGGAGTGGAGGGGAGGTGACCGTGGGTGCTCGGATGCAGTAGGTTTCCACGTCGCTGGGGGCGCATCGATCTCCCTCACAGCTGGCTCCCGGCCTGGCTCCCTTCAGTCATGGGCGAACTGGAGGCTGAAACTGGTGTCCTCGTCTTCCCCCAGAGTGACTGTTGCCGCGGGAAGCGAGACGGAGCCAACGGCCTGGAGAGGAAACTGAAGCGACGCCTGGACCGAGAAGGCCTTGCCCGCGAACGGTGGGATCGGGCGAGGAGCGTGCGGACCCCCAGGAAGAAGAGAGTCAGACTGAGCCGCCCCGCGGACACGGACACTCTGCAGTCAGAGAGTGCACGCGGCTGTGACTTCGTCCACTCTGTGGACACGCATTCCCTGCCCTCAGACACCTCCCATTCCGAGCAGGAGGACTCTGAGGACGAAGACGCCGTCTGCCCGGCGGGGAGCTGCCTGCAGCCGGAAGGAGACGAGGTCAGTGAGGTCTGGGCCTGGAGGACGGGCTGGCCCCGGCCGCGCCCGGTCTTTCTCTCCTGCTCACCTGCTCCGCGCTTACCTGAAGGGTCGGCCTGCCCCCACCGTCTCTGTGCTCTTCCCGTCGCTTCCGGGGCTCCTTCCTTCCCCTGAAGACACTCTTCGTCTTCCCTCTGTCCTCCTGCTCCTCCAGCCGTCGCCGCCCTGGCGCTGCGAAGGTGGGAGGGATGCTGACCAGCGCCCTTGCTCGCCTGCCACAGGGCGGCACCGCCTCCGCCCCAGAGCAGTCGCAGCCTGAAGAGCGGCTCCAACTTGGTGGCTTTGGCTGCCGTGCCAGAATCCCAGTGGTGGGACGGTGGCCACCGGTGGCAAACGGCCGGCCCGGTCTGAGGCTGGCCCGCCCGGCCGCGAGCCCGCGGCCCTCTGAATGCCCGTCTCCCCGCTCTCTGTAACCAGGTGGACTGGGTCCAGTGCGACGGCAGCTGCAACCGGTGGTTCCACCAGGTCTGCGTCGGTGTCTCCCCCGAGACGGCCGCGAAGGAGGACTACGTCTGCGTGCGCTGCACGGGGAAGGACGCGCCGGGCCGGAAGTAGACCCAGCGCGGCCCACACACTGGCGCTCGGGACTCCACCCAGGACGGCTCCGGGGCCTCAGCAGAGCTGCAGGACCGGGTCTAGGCCAGCCTGCAAACGGTGCTATTTCTATTCCTTAGGGATCGTTTTTCCAGAACTCTTTGAAAAAAAGAAAAAACAACTAAAAATTTTTTTGACACCTTTTGTATTTTTTTTCTGAAGAGCGGTTTGTGGTGGCTGAGGTTTGAAGTGCTGACTGTTTTGCAGGGTCCCCACCCGCCTTGTCCTGCACAGCGTCGACGTCAGGCCTGCCCGGTGCGCCGGCCGGGAGTCCGACTCGGTTTCTGTGCCCAGAGGGCACCAGAAATGCCAGGAAATGCTCCAGGGGGAGGCATTTCTCTCCTGTTTACTGTTACCGTACTGGGGAGCTTACGTTTTTCACTCTTGGGGTTTTGTTTCTTTATCCACTCTTCTTTTTCCTCGTAGACTAGGTTTATTTATCTAAGCAATAATTTCTATGTCAGTTTCAGTGGCTGGAATTAAAACAAACCGAACTTCCAAACAGTGTGTTGGTGCCTCAGCCTTCGGTCGGTGCGCAGATGCAGGGCCCGGTTTCCAGGGTCGCTGAGGAGCTGTGCGGCGCCACGCGGGGGGGGGCTCGCCCGGCCGTCCTGGGGCCTGCTCCCTGCCCCTTCCTTCTTCTCTGGGTTTTGTTCATTTGTTTTGTTCCGGTAGCTTGTATAAAATGTTGCAGTTTCTATTGTGAATAAATCCTTGGTCCTCTAGAACACTGCATGCTGGTTATTTGGATCCACCAGACCACAGCCCCTGCCTCCTGCTGTCAGAGAGGGAGGCTCTCCCTGGCTTCTGCCCAGCCAGGCGTCCGCACCGCCAGCAGCGGCCTCTTCTGGATCTTGCTCTGCTGCCACCAGTCCCCACTAACAAGGGCCACCCCCACCGTCTTCAAGTAGAGCCTGTCTCTAAAGCCACGCTTCCCCAGAATGTGGGCAAATGGGTCCTCCTCTCGTAGAAATCACCCTCACTGTGCGTGAGCTGATGGTGCTCAGCTGGGGACGCTGGGCACAGGGCGAGACAGCAGGAGGGACTCTGAGGCTTGAGAAGCGTGGGGTGAGGGGAGCTGGGGAGCCCCGGGCCCCGCCAGCCCCACTCCCTTCAGTCTCCTTGGCTTTGGCAGCCGTTGCTGCTGTGGGCGGCCCGTCCGTCACCTTCCCTGCTTGCCATTTTAAAAGGTCTCTGTGCTGTGGGGAGGACTCTGGCTGGCTCCTTCCTCCTGTTGCTAGTCCTTGTTTCTCCCACATCCGTGGCCGTGAACCTGGATATGGGCGGCCCCAGTGGGTCTGTGCCGCAGCAGACACAGACCTGTGCTGGGCCCTCGTGTGCAGCTGACAAGCCTGTGCCTGTGAGAACAGCTCCTGGTCACATTCGTCCCCAAGCTGTGGCATTGCTCCTTGTTGGATGGGTGTCGTCGGGCCAGCGGAGACAACTCGGGAGCATAGTCTAAGTCTAGTCTTCCAACGTATCAGAGTCCCCTGACGTTGGGACAGGAGGCTTACAAGGGGATGCTGCCCTGTTGGCCCATGTGTTGGCACCTCCCCGGCCCCCCCAGCTTTTCTTCTTCACCCGTGGGTCCCACACAACGCAACAGGTGTATCTGTGGGTGGGGAGGTGGAGTCTCGGCCTCGCTGGGGAGGGCAGGGGGGCAGAGGCAGGCGTGTGTGCAGCCCACCCCTGCCCCGGTGACCTGTTCACAATGCTGCTGGGATTGGAGTGTCAGCTTCCACCGTCATGTGCGCTGCTTGCTGGTCCGTGGTTGGGCTCGGCGGCGTGTTCCGGTCACTGCCTTGTGCGCTGGTGCCACCAATGAGCACAAAGTGTGTCTCCCTGCCAGTCGAGGCCTGTGTGTTGTACCCAAAGTGACAACAGGGTGTTGTCGTCTAAAAACTGCGCTTGAGTGTCAACTGAGAGGCCGGGTCCCAGAGAAGCACCTGGACGTGGGGAAAAGGGCGAAACGGCCCGGCCCTGGGTCCGTCCTGCGGCTCCGTGAGGAGCAGGCAGAGAGGACTGTCAGAGTGGGCCCCGGGCCCCAGGGCCGGGGGCAGAGTCGGGCTTGGGTGGGCGAGGGCCCCAGCTCACCTTCCAGATCACTCTCCAGGCGTCTCCCAGGGAGCCCGCAGCCTCCGGCGCGTGGAGGAGGAGGCTGGCCGGCAGCTGCACGCCAGAGGTGCCACCTGTGGTGACACAGGCTGGCAAAAACCTGAGTGTCCTCACTTCCTTCTGCCATGCAGAGCTCCAAGAAACAAGGTGTGAAGATGCCGAGGTTTTGGACTTTGCGTTTGGCAGCAGTATCTGAGGTGCCCACCGCGGGAGGCTGGCCGCCCCTTGGGGTCTGTGTGGCAGGGCCCTGAGCACAGAGTCAGCGCCTGTCCGGAGGGAGGGGCCTGCCTTCTCTCCCCACCTCCCCTTGGGCTCTGTAGGCCCCTTCAAAACAGGCTTCTGCCTTTCACTTCAGAGCTCTGGTGGGTACTTGTATTCTGCACGGGCCAGGTGTTGGTTGGCATTTGGTGCCCACAGGTTTCTTTCTGGGCTCTGTCCTGCCATAGAGCCAGTGAGCGGGTCATGGGTGCTGTGTCCCTGTTATAGGAGACAGGTGATGAGAACTTCAGAGTCACTGCCTGTCACGTCCGTAACTGTGCTAGTCTGTGCTCGGCGTCGGCCACGTTAAAATGGTCTTTCCTCCACATGAGGCAGAAAAGGTCCTCCTCGCAGCTGTTGGGAGAGGAGCCGAGGACACCAGCGAAGTTCCCAGCGTCCCTCTGCTGCACACGGGGTCCTGGCTGCACCCCCAGTGCCGCAGCGGCCTTCCAACTCTGTCCTTCCAGCTTCGTCCGGTGGAACTTGTAACAGGAATGTTTCCCAGAAGCTGCCTACCCGAAACATGGTGTCAAGAAGGAACTTACAAAGTAAAAACTGTTGTACATTCATTTTCAGAGTTTAGAGTCAGTTTGTGAGGTGTGTATTTTACTTCTTCCAAGCTTATGTAACAGATTTCCGTGTTTCGAATGCTTGCGGATGAACAGTTTCATCGGTACAGACTGGATGTTGGAGGCCGGCCAGCCACATAATGATCATCCTGTCCCTGTGTCAGTTCTGGGCGCTCGGTGCAGAGGCGAAGGGCTGGGCGTGGCGGGTGCAGATGTGTCCTTTACTTTCAGGAAGGCCTGCTGCATTGCTTCAGGCACAGACGGGCTGTGAGCGGTTCCAGGTGAGTGGAAGCCACGGCCCGTTCTTTCTTGTTCCCCTTGGCTGGAAAAATAGATTAAAAACTGCCTTTCTGAGGAAACAGAGTGCTCTGGAAGTGCCAAAGACACCCTCTCTCCCCAAGAAAGTCGAGCTCCTGGCAGGCGTCCCTCGTTGCAGGCCGGGCTGCGGCTGCCCTTGCCAGTACTTTTCCATGGTTCCGGCAGGAACACAGGCAAAAGACGGCCCCTTTTGCATAGGGTGGGGGGGGGCAGGCACATGTCGTTTAACCTCAATCGTGTGCCTGTTCTTTCAGTAAACAGAACATTGAGAGACACTAGCCTGGAGGCGGGGCCTTCACTCAGTCATCCAAGGCATCACCAGTGATGGGTGGCACGGGCTTCCTTTGCAATGGGTAGTTCAGACACAGCTTGTGAGGGACCCTAACTATTTCACTATTTAAACAACTTTATTCAATCTTTTATCAGTTCCACCTGTACCTAATTTAATACAAAATTTCATAAGCAACTCAGTTTTGCTTTTATGCAGCCTTGCACATGTGTTACTGGTTCACAGAACAATGAAAGCATCCCCGGGACAGACTGGTGGTTAGACCGTAGGAGCAAACACCACCTGATGGATGGGAGGGAGGGGGGAGGGGGCTGTAGGGACTCAGCAGGTGGGGCGTGCCGGGTTCCTAGGCGGTGCTGCTGGAACCTGGAGCTGTCGTGATGGTCCGTGGTCGTTACGGGGCACTTGGGCATCTCCAGGCGAAGCAGTGCCCTGCTCTGGTCACTTCCTTAGGATGACTTTGTGGAGCACAGGTAGGTAGGCCGTTGCCCTGTTTCACTACAGAGACTGCCAGTCCTAGAGGGGTGGCCTGGCAGTCCGATGAGCCGGGGCGGGGCCTGCGCCCTGTACTGAGGAGCCGTCTCCGTTTCTCTGGCTCCTGGTTGGGGCTCTGTGGGTCTTGAATGGAGCGTGTGGGCCCGGTGCGGGCAAACCTGCTTCATGCCCAAGTCTGCGCCCACATTCTTCTTGCTCCCAGACTCGGAGTGGGCAGGCGTGACCCGGTGCCACAGCCGCCAACAGGCCATTTGCTTTTTTGTGGCCTGGCTTGGAAGGTGCTTCTGTGTTGTGGAGGTGTCTTGAAATGTAGCAGCCCTCTTTAGCCTTCACGTGGGCAAAACGCCATAAGTATCCTTGTCCTTGGAGATGCCGGGAACAGGTGGGCCGTGCCCTGTGCTGCTGGCCTAACCAGGCACCACGGTGTCCTCATCCAGGCTGTGTCCCCAGAGGAGGCGGGGCTGCAGAGGGGTGGGCGCGGGTGCCCAGCCTCACCTCACCTGTCACCATCCCACTCCACTGTCCCCTCACCCCACCCCTCGTGCAGAGGGTGCCCCGAGGAACAAGAGTGGACTGCTTTGAGCAGGAGCCGAGTCCAGAGAGCAGCCGGCAGTTTGCTGTGCCTGGGTGCTGCCGCAGATGCCTCTCCAGGTTTGGCCACCAGAGGGAGCCTCCCTGCTGTCTCCAGACAGGTGTCGTCCTTTCAGGTGGGCCCCTTGGAGGGAGCTGATGAGAGGGGGTGTGTCGACAGTCGTCAGGGTCGTTGGGCGGTATGTCCGGCCTTACGTCCAGGCCTTGTGCACCACCCTTCCCCCCATGGGTCTCTGCACAGGGTGGTTTATAGGAAGAAAAGGGACAATGGACAAAGGTCCCCTGGGTGCAGGGAGGCCCCGGGACAGGCCAGCCCCGGAGAGGACAGGTGTGCTGTCTGGACACCTGCTAGCCGCTGCCCCCAGAGCCTCCTCACTGGAAAAAGGGCTGAGACAGGACCTGTGGGAGGGGTTGCCGAGTCCTCAGGGCAGCAGACACCGGCTGGTGGCCCCAAGACTGAATGCGGGGACGGGGTGGGGGCAGTGTGCACAGGACTTGGAGGCTCACAGGTGGTGCTGAGCTGCACTGCAGACCTCGTGAGCGTGGGGCTGCGCGTCTTCTGCTACAGGTGGCCCCCACGCCACTGAGCTCTTTTTTAGGTGATTCCATAGTACCGTGGGTGTGGGCGGGTGGCTGGAGTTTTGGTGCCAAGTTGTGCCCTTGTTGGCTGTAGAGTCTGAGATACAGAGCGTGTCAGTGTTAGTCTCGCTCGCCATCTGCCAGACCCTTGGAGGGCGGGACACTCGGGGTTCTCAAAGGGGCGGGCAGCTGTGCCCAAGGAGGGAGTGGCCCACTTCCTAGTTTGAAGTAATGGCCAGCACAGTCCTCTTGCTTCTAGTTATTAGTCCCCTAATACCCTGGAACCATGGGTGGGGTGGGCTGGGTACTGGAAGAAGGGGTAGGTTCCCTGTCCAGGACAGGCCAGCAGCGACTTGGGACAAACAACAGAAGAGGGCAGCAGAGGACCAGAGCTGGGCGGGCCTGGTGGGCTGCGCACCCAGGGCCAGCCACCTCCACTCCAGACTTCTGCAGTGGGAAACCCTCAGGAAAGGCCGTTCCTCCCCTGGCTGTTGAGGAGGAGATGAAGCCACAGACTGAAAGGTGGGGAGCTGGCGGTGGGGCTCAGTCCCCTGGGGGCAGAGCAGGTTCCCTGCGGTGCTGGGACCCCATCCTCGCCTAGCACGTTGAGCCCCCTTCTGTGTCCACAGCCCCTGCAGCATCCAATAGACTCAGGGCCCAGCAGAGCATGGCGCCATCCCTGGGGCGTCCAGGAAGGACATAGTGTGGTGTTCGGGGGCGGCGTGTGGCTGAGCTGTCAGTCCTCTTGAACCCTCCCTGGCCCGGCCGTTGGCTCAGTGAGGGGGCTGCAGCCACCCATGGTGGGAAGCTAGTGGTCCCCGTAACACCCACACTTCCTGCGTGCGTGCCTAGTGTCGGGCGCGGTGCTGAGTGCTCAGCACCTCCGTGGGCTGTGCCACGCTCCCGTGAGGTGTCCCAGCCTGTGGGGGGCGGCCAAGCTTGGAACCCAGGCAGTCGGCTCCGGAAGCCACTCTGCACAGATGGCCTTCGACGGGCCAGCAGGGAAGGGACCTCCCAGGACACCTGGCCCAGCCCCTGAGTTTGATTTTCTGAAACAAAATTGGCAACGCTCCTCTTAGGCTCAGACTCCTTCCCGGTCCCGGTCTCTTTCAGAAGAAGTTGCTGGCATCCCGGCTGCAGAGCCCATCATGGTCTTGCCTTTGACCCTGACCACTCACGATGCCCAGACCCAGTGCCCTCAGTGCGCTTACATGGCTGCCCTGTGTTAAGATCCTGTTCCATGTTCACAAACATGTCACTTAACTTCCTCGGTACCTGACGTGTGGCTCCTGTCAGCAGAGGAGCAGCGGCTTTGGAGAGGCCAACAGATCTGCCCCCCAAGGCCACACGGCTCTTCAGTCACCCTGGCAGGGGCAAACTTGGTTCTTAAAATTGCTTTTGGTGTGTGTTGACCAGGTAGGGATCAGTTGTGGTCCACTTATATCGGCTTCCTGGAGGAGCTGGCTGTCTGGAGACCAGGGCTTTACAATTTGTCTTCTTGTCCCAGCCCGTGTGGCCCAGTGAACTGAGCTCCAGCCTGCAAACCGAAGGGGCCTCGGTTCAATTCTCAGTCAGGGCACATGCTCTGATGGCAGGCCTAGTCCCCAGTAGGGGGCGCATGAGAAGCAACCACACATTGAAGTTTCTCCCTCTCCCTCTTCTCTTTCTAAGAGTAAATAAATAGTCTTAAAATTTGTCTTTCCTGTTAAAAGCATTTTAAAGCAGTATCTAAAAGTTAAGTGGACTTCAGCGTGAAATAAAGTTTAAAATATTGTAGTTGGTATGCCCACAGCTTCAGATTGGAAGAAAACCAAGACCCTGAGTGAGGGAAGTTGCGCGGGGGTTTTGACGATTTACTCGGCACCACGTGGCAGTTTTGCCCAGTGGTGGGGTTCAACACAGTGGCTCCCGAGGCGTGGCAGGGCGGCGTGGGGGTGGGAGGCTGGGGCAGAGCCCCGTGAGAGGGAACAGGAGCTGCCCAGCGCCCGCAGCATGGTCAGGCAAAGCTTTGCAAAGCGTCCTGAGGACAGAGAACTTGCCAGAACAGGGGACACAGGAAATGCAGGTGTGAGGAAGCGCAGCTGCTGTGGGGCCGTCTCAGGGGAAGAGCCTCAGGCCTGGGAGGGAGGGTGCAGGGAGCTTTGGTCCCCGGGGAGACAGCCCAGGGGCAGCGGGGTCAGCGACTGCAGTCCCCTGTGGTCCCTCTCCCAGCCAGGAAGCCCAGCAGAAGGTAGCAGCCGCCTTCTCCTTGGAGAGCGCTCCAAGTGGGGCGGGCAGCCCTCCTCACCCTCAGTGCAGGGTCAGGGTGTCCAGGCTCATCCTCTGAGAAGGGCAGAGTTTGGAGGCCTGGGTGCGGCTCTTTCCCCTTCTTCCTCTTGCCGACTCCGAGGCTGGGGGAGTAAGCCTGAGACACCGAGCTCCCGACTGGGTTTGTGGGCCAGACGCTCCCAGTCCTGATGAATTAACACGGAGGTTGCGCCAGGGACACTGCGTTTTTCATTTGGACTCCGGTCTGGACGCGGCTGCAGTCCTCGGCCCTCAGGTTCTCGGGCGTGCTGGGGGCTGGGCAGCAGGTTGAGACCAGGCTTCCTTGGACTGGAACGCAGGGGGCGGGGGGGTGGCAGGGAATCAGCCAGTGAGCTCGCCGGGCCCTCTGCCAGCAGGCTGCAGCGCGGGCTCCAGCCTGGTCCTGCAGACTCCCTGCCGGTGTGGGAACAGGAGCTACTGAGTGGCGCCCACCCGGTCACCCCAGAGCCCTGGGATACACCTGGCCAAGGTGCGGCCCGGCGTCCTCAGTCACAGAGACAGACTGACACCCTGCTCCCCACCCCACCTCACCTCCCACTCCCCGGTGCCTCGGGGCTGTGGGTGCAGCCTGTCTCAGTTAGGGCTCTCCGGGGTCCTTCCGCCACCTTCTCCTGACAGCCCCGGCGGTGCAGCCCCTACCGAGCCTGGAGCAGAGCCTGCTGAGACGCCTCCAGGTTCTACCCGGCATCGCTGGCCACGTGGAGGGCACAAGCCCCCTCCGCGGTTTCTTTCCCCAGAACAGGGGCATCCGTGGGAGGGGGCGGGGGCCAGAGCTGTGCGGAGCTCGGCTCCCAGACGTGAAGTGGGTGTTCCGACCACGCTGCAGGGATGGGCAGCCCCCTGCTGCCCAGGCCGCTCCCGTGCCCACTCATTCCTCCGTGCACGCGGCCCGCAGTGCCTGCCTCAAAGGGCCAAGGTCAGCGTTACCCAACGGGCCGGCGCGCCGGAGAACCCCGGTGTTGGACGAATGGTGGTTTCCTCCCGGCCCCTCCTGACTCCCCACCCACCCAGTCCCTCCGGCGGTGCGCCTGTAACTTCTCCCACGGGTCCCCCTCCCCACCGCTCCTTTGGGCCCAGGAGCCCCCGCCCTCCAGGTGACAACTGTTTGTAGAAGGGCGTGGGGGGGGCGGGGCGTCCAGAGCTCAGATGGCCGCGGGTGGGGGCTCCTGAGGGTGTTGCCCGGAGGCCTGGCGTGTCCCGACCTGCAGCAGGAGGGCGCGCAGGGGGCCGGTGGGCTGCGCTGGGCGGTCCGGCCCCTGCTCCTCCCCGCGCCCCGCCCCGCCGCGCGCCGCAGCGCCGCCGGCCCCGCCTCCCTCCCTCCCTCCCCCGCCTGGCGGGCGCGCAGCGGCTCGTGGGTCTGCGGCAGAGCCTCTCGGCCGAGTTGGGGCCCGGCCGGCGCGGGGACTGGGCCGGGGGCTGTGCCAGCGCGGTCCCGCCGCCCCTATTTCGCCCACGCGTGGGGCCCGGGTGTCTCTGCTGCTTCGGCCGCTCCGGTGAGTCCGCACCCCGTCCGTGGGGCACCCCTGCCCCCCAAAGTTTCTCCTCCCGGCGGGCTTTTGTGCTCCGACTGAGGGGCGCGGCGTGGGGCGGGCTCTGGGCTGGATGGTCGGGAAGTTGTGGCCGAGGGGACTTCGGACGGGTCCGGACAGAGGGTTCCTTCTGGGGACCCGGTTCTCCTGCGGGTTCGGGGCGGGAGAGGGGTGCACACCCCTCCGGTCCCGGCATGAGCCGCAGGGCAGGGCGCCCCCGGGATCTTCTGCCCCCGCCTCAAACTTGGGTACCCGGCCCCGTCGTTGAGGGAGGGCGGGGAGGGGCCCGGAGCCCCAGGACGCAGAGCCGGGTCCGGAGAGGCCGGACGGCCGGCGGAGAGGTGCGGGGACGGAGGACGTGGGCCCTCACCGCCCCGCAAATCTCATGACTCAGCAGGGCCCGGACGTCCCGCCCAGCCGCCTGCTCAGACCGGCGCCCCCACAGCCGGCAGACCCCCGCCCGCCCGGCCTGCTTCACCGGCCTTCCTTGTTCCGGGTCCCCTGTCTCTCAGGGCACTCACTGGGTTTTAAACTAAAAAGGCATGATTTGTCCTCCAAGCCCTTTAATCCAGGCCCCTCATTTTTCCTTCCCCCTTCTCACCCCCTTACCCTGCAGATGTTTCCCGGACACTGAAGCTCCTGGTGTTGGGGGCTGCCAAACCCCCTCTCCCTTCTGCAGCAGCCCCTCTTCCCTGGGGCAGGGAGGGGGGAGGTGAGAAGTGAGTGCTTCCAGGCCCGCAGGACCGGGGCTGGGGCTCCAGTAGGGGAACTTTTCAGGATCCGGGTGCCCAGGAAGACAGGACGGTGGGCTGGGGTCTGAGCTGGAGGCCGAGGGAGCCCTCCCCTCCTCCGACCCTGACCTGGCAGGGGATTTCCATGTGCGGGGAAGGTGGTCCTGAACCCAACCCACCGGCTCTGGTGACCCAGGCACTTCCTTCATCAGAGGGCCAACGTAAGGGCAACCCTTGCTGTCTCCTGCCTGGGTCCAAGCCCAGCCCTCAGGGTGCCAGAAACATCTCTGCGACCACCAGAGAGACTGCGGAGAGGAGCCACACCCCCACCCAAGGCCAGGCCGCAGGGGGCAGCTCTGGTGCAGTGGGGAGTGCCTGGCCTGGGAGCGTGGCCTGGGGCTGAGTCAGCGAGGAGGGTCTGCCCTGGCGCCGTGGCCAGGACTTCTCCAAGTGTCCCTGGGGAATGAGCAGCACTAGCCGACCCCTCATCTCTGGCCGCCGGCCTCCGTGTGGCTTGCCTCCGACCTGCCTGGCGCTTGCCACCTGGAGAGATGGCCTCACCCTCGGGGGTCCCCTCGGGGCCTGGCTTTTTCTGGGGACCCCTTGGGCTTAGTCCTCACCCCGACTTCCTGTCATACGCAGGAGGAGCTGGGGGCTTCTGGAAAGTGGAGGGGTGGGGTGGGGTTGCTGAGGGTTGGCTCCACCGTGGTGTCACCTAGATGAGGTCCTCTGTCCCCAGAAGGAGGGACCCAGGCCGCTCTGTTGAGCCACCTTTGTTCAGGGCTCAGGAGTTCTTTCCGGGCAACTTTGTGTTTTTGGGGGGGCGGGGTGCAAACAGAACTCTCGCTCTCTCAGCTTCCTGGCCGACGGGCCTGCCACCCACCGAGCAGCACCAGGGACGGGAAGGGTGTTCGTCAGGCCGCCCTGCCCACAGTGCAGCCGGCAGCCAGCTCGTCTCTCGACCGGGACGGGCCTCCTCCCCGGGAAAAGTGTGTGTGACTCAAAGACTTGTCAGGCAGGGAGACCCTTTCTGGACCTGGGTCTGGGCTCTTTGATGTCCAGCCCTCGGGCAGCGGTGCCAGACAGTCCGTCCGTGCCACTGCAGGCACCTGGGGCAGGTGGGCTTGGAGCCAGTGTGCGGCAGCCCCAGGCACGCCTGGCCGACTGGAGCGGCCCTTCCTCCTTCCCTGGGTTTTGTCCCTTTTCCGGGGTCTGCTCTCTTGGTCACCGAGCTGTGCAGCCTCGTGGAGCATGGGCAGAGGGGCAGCAGGGAGCGGGGGGGGGGGGGGCAGGGAGCTCCTCCGGCTGCAGGAATGGCTCGTCACCCCTCCCGACCCCCCAGACAGCAGTGTCCTCAGGTCGAGAAGGCTGTGGGTGGGTAGAAACGCTGTTTCGGCCACTTTGCAATTCGGTGTTTAGACTTTCCCAGTTAGGGTCCTGCTGAAGCCACATGTGCTTTTCCTGAGCCGGTCGCCCGGGGTGACGGGGGCTCTCTCAGAACTGGAGTGACAGGCCAGAGGGAACAATGGAGGTGTTCACCCAGCGTGGGCAGCAGAGAGCTCTGCAGGTCACTGCTGACAAAGTGCGTGGCTGTGCTAACTCAGCAGTATTCATGCGCCAGGCCTGTCCTGGCTGTGCTGGGCAGGGGACGTCCAGCCAGAGGCAGAACAGCGAGTTCCTGCCCTGACGGCACTGGCGATCAAGTGAGTCATAGGGAGCCAAACACGGAACAGCGCCAGGACGTGTCTTGACGGTGACAGGTGTCGGGAGGGCACACAGGTGGCTCCCAGAGCACAGGCTGGGGTGGGCTGGCCCGGTCTGCAGAGCTCCACTTGCGGGACAGAGGAAGACGGCCACCCCGCAGTCAAGGGTGGCCATGGACGTGCCTCCTGGCAGGTGCGCCCTGGTTCCCCAGGTTGAAGAGCCGCCTGTTCTTGGCGAGGACGAAACGAACGGAGTCCCGGGCAGTGGTCAGAGCGGTGCCCGGCACACCCAGATGTGACTGCGGTCCCCTGAGGGGCCCCTCCCCCGCCCACACGCAGGGCTGTCCTGGGTCCCCAGCCTCCGAAAGGTTCACGGAAGGAGCTGCTCTAACACGGTCAGTGGCTTACCCTGCCAAGCCAGAGGCTCGCCCCGAACCCCGAGCCGTCCTTCGTGCCTAGCGAGCCGTGTCTTGCCAAAGCTCTACTCCCGGGGAGGCTCTGTCCCCAGAAATCCTTCTTTCCATCCCTGAACGGACAGTTCAGGCCAGTAGCCCGAGGGATGGGTAAGCTCAGCTCCTGGCCGAGAGGGGCCTGGCCGGTCCCCGTGCCGCGGGACCGCAGGAGCCCTGGCTGCTGGCTTCCCCTGAAGACGTCTGAGCCTCAGCAAGGGGCCCTCAGTTCAACACCCCGAGCACACGGGGCACGGAGGGGACGAGCGGACGTCCTCCCCACGGTGTTTCCACGCTAGAATGTGCCCACCTGTGTGATCTGCGGACCGTCGGCTGAGTGCCGGGCCGCCTGCCCGAACCCCGCTCACTGCAGGGCGGAGCTTTCCCTTCGGGGGGGCCGTGTCCCCCAGTCACCGTCCTGTTTCACAACAGAGGCCCAGAGAGGTGACGTGTGTGGCCTGTTTGAAGTCCCACGCCATCCCTTGCCCCCAGGCACCGAGGGGCTTCCCAGGCCCCTGCGGCTGCTGGCCAGGCTTCCCCTCTGCAGCCAGCCTCCCGCCTTCCCGCCTTCCCAGCAGCTGTGGGCAGTGGGGGCCCTGTGGTCAGGAGTCCCCAGGAGTGGTCGCCCGTCATGCTTTGAGCAAGAGCAGGAGGTGGTGGCTGACATTAGACAGCAGATTTCACAGAGTTGGACGGTGACCCTGCAGAGATGCCTTGGTCCCAGGGTTGGGTGTCCTGGGGGCGCCTGCTTTGAAGGGACCGTGGGAGTGGGCCCGAGAAGCCCGTGGCTACCAGCTTGAATCTGCCCCACTCAGCAGCCTGATCCCAGTGGGGCACTGCTGGGCTTCAGGCCTCCTCTGAAAGGGGCCTCGGGGCAGGACAGAGAGGTTCTCGAAAGGCAGGGAAACGGGGTCCAGCTGGTGCCCGGCTGCTTCTCTGCTTCAGAGAGTCCAGGATGGAGGAGCCTGGACCTGCCGAGCCGGGCCCAGCGTCCCCTCTGCTCTTCTCCCTCTTCCGGTTCAGACGGGCTTGGCACCGGGGATGAAAGGAGTTCGGCGCATCTTCCCCATCGGCCTGGGAGCCCCTGAGGGCAGCTCCCCCCACACACCCAGCAGCTGGAGCCTGCCTGGCGGTCGGTGCAGGGCGGCCGGGCTCCCGGGTGCTCCTGTCCGGGCTCCCTTGCAGGACAGGCTGGGACCGGGGTGGGATGGTGGACGGCCAGGGGTCAGGGACACTCCCCGTAGGCATCTGTGGGGATGGGAGTCCTCGGGCCTTGGAGAGGCCTGGCTGGGCTTCCCGTAACTTGGCCGAGGGGTGGCTCTGGACGGGGAATGCCACGGTTAGAGGCGGAGTGCACCCATTACTGTCTGGTCTCCTCCTCTGTGTCAGAGGAGAGTGTGGGGCTGGGGAGGTGGGCAAGGGAAGTGGGTGGGGAGGGGCAGGTGGCCCTGAGACAGGAGGGGAGGGCTGGCAGGAGCTTAGCCCTTCCACACCCCCGTGGGCTGCGTCCCCGACCTAACCCGGTAGTGTCCCCATCAGAGGGGCCGGAGGCCCCTGAGGTGAGACCCTGGAGGCTCAGACCTTGCTGGCGGGTCGCTCGGCCTTGTTGGGGAAATGGCATCAAGGCGGAGAGGGGGAGGCTTCGGGGCAGGGAAGGGCTGTCCTCCCTGCGACCTGCTCAGCAAGGGTCACACGTGTGCACGCACATGCGTGTGTGCACGCACATGCGTGTGTGCAGAGAGGAGAGGAGAGGATCCCACGTACTTTCATCTCTCACTCCCTTCTCTCTGTGCCCCCTCCTCACTCCCGCTTGTAGGTTCCCTTTCCTCTGAGGCGGGATGGGGGGCGTTGAGTCCAGGCCTTGGCAGGGCAGGCTGCCTGCGGCCTGGGCCCCCCAGAGCAGAAACGACTCCATGAGGTCGGAGGGGGCTCCGGGCTCCCTGACCCAGGCACCGGCTGCTCCCCTCCCCGTTGTCTGTGGTGGGACGAAGTTCTGGCCAGCGGGGGGCATGTCGCCCTCCTTCTGAGAAGGGTGGGGGAGCGCCCTTCGCACCGTGTGCAGAGAGGAAGTCCGTGCTGAGGTCTCAGCAGAGCCGCTCGGCCTCACTCCTTCCTGAGAGCAAACACGGGGCCTGTGGACTCGGCGTTGGAGGTGGTCCTCCCCGACCCTCCTGTCCTCCCCTCCCGTGTTTATTTGTGGACAAGCGTACTTAGCAAGCGCGCGGTGGTTTGTCTCTCCTCTGGGCGGCCTGGCCCCGTTTCACTGTCTGCTTGGGTCCCTCCCTGCGCCAGCTGACAAGGACCGAGGTCACAGGCCTGGGGTGGGGTCTGAGACTAGAGGCCAGAACCCTTCCGTTCTCTGCCTCGAGAGAGGGGCCATCCGCTGCCTGCCGAGGAGTGGGCAGAGGAGGGACGGGAACCTGGGTGACGTGCTCCAGGGTCCTCAGGGAAGCACGGGGGGCTGACATCACCCTCCGCACTGGGACCCTGGCAGATTAGATGGCGGGGCTGTGTCTGGCGTGAGCAGGAAGTGAGGAGCTAATTTCAGGGAGGGGAGTGGCTCCCTCCCAGTTCGACTCTCCCACGAGGAGGAAAAGGCATCACGTTAACAAGCTGCCCTGGTTCCAAATCAATCCTGGCATTGCAGGAGGCGAAGGGGAAGCTCAGCGGAGAAATTGGATTAGCTCTCCGACGCTGGGAACCGCTGGCGGCCGCGGCTGCCGCAGGAGGCGGGGAGCGGCGTGGGCTGTGCCTGCAGTCACAGCCTGGGGCTCCTCAGGTCTCCTGCTGCCCCCGGGCAACAGAGCCAGGCCCTCACCGCTGCAGGGGAGGGAGGCGCCCTCGAGCTTTCTCTGGGTGTAGACAGTGAGTGTGGAGGCCTGGGGAGCTGAGACTGCTGAGGGTAGACAGGGTCCCTTCCTTGCAGCCACATTCCTCCCCTACACGCCCTTCCTGCCTCCCACCCCATGTGTCTGAGGGTCACTGTACACAGTCCAGGGACCGCAGAGAAGCCGAGAATTCTGGGCTCTGTCTGGAGGACTGCCTGTTGTGGTTAAGATTCCCCACCCCGACCTCCAGGCCAGGAAGCTCAGGCAGTCCTCACGCCCCTTCGGTGGCGCCCGTGGCTCTGGCACTAAGAGAAGGTGGTCAGTGCACGTCGGGGGGACCAGCAGAGGGCAGGGCAGGGGGCTTTGGAGGACAGTGGAAGAGCCACCCTCGGAGGAGGTTTGGTGTGTGTGCTGGCACCGCCGGACCAATGGGAACAGCCTCTGGGTTCTTCAGCAGCCACAGGGCTGGTGATTGGTTGCCCTGGAACATGGCCCCTTCCTGGCTCAGCCATCCGGACTGCCCACTACAGACTAGGAATGGGGAGAGACCAGAACATAGCAAAAGATGGGGGCCCTCTGCACAAGAGGGGGCACTGAGCACTTTGTCCTTTCCTTGGGGGCACCCATGCAGAACAGGAATGGGCTCCCTGGTTCTTCACTCTCCCAGACCCTTGGGTGGGTTTTCTCTCCCTCTGGCTCTTCCTCTCTGTGCTCAGAAGAGGTGCCAAAGGCAGACCCTGCGTTTCATGGCTGGTGGGCAGGGGAGGACTGTGGAGTTTGGAAGTGGAGAGACCTGGGGGCAGCATCCCCGGAGCAGGTTGGTACACTAGTCTCCGAGTTTCGGGGCACGGACCTGTGGCTCTTAACCAACTAGACAGACTTCCCAAGCAGCCCCCTCCAGGGTCCCCCGACGCCCTAATTTCTGAGAGAAGCTCTTTGTTGGGGTGCGCGGCACCTCGGTGTGGGGAAGGGTCCTGCCGTCACATAAGTGCACGCAGCTGCTCTGGGCCGGTTGGCCGTGGGCAGTGGTCTCTCCCCTCTCATATTCCTTGGAAATGGAGAATGAAAGTGAACCTGGGGTCTTACATCCAGGTCAGAGGACACTGGTCAGGTGACACACCTGGTCTCCTTTCCCCGAGTACATGTTACCTTCAGGCGTGAGTCAGAACTACCCTGGTGCTGGGCTCAGGGGTGTGGCCGTTGTGTGGTCTGGTCACAGACGCTGGACCTGCGGTTCCCTCAGACCATGCTGCCGTGCGATCCCGTGACAGCTGCCATCTGAGATCAGAAGCTGATGCAGGTGAAGCCCCGGGTGTGGCTGGTGGTTCGCACTGGAGCTGGTGTTGGCAGGGGCTGCGGAGCTCAGAGCAGGGGACACAGTGGGAACACGAATGAGACAATGTGTCTGGGTCAAGGCCCTGTCCTGGTGACAGAGGGGGTGGAGGTGGGGGGAGAGGGAGAGAAAGGTATGTTGGAAAGTATCCAGACTAAATTCTTTCCCCGGCATGAAGTGCTCTCCTAAGGCGAGGGCTGCCTGGTGTGCGCCCGCGGTGCAGGATTCCATCTGCGTCCCGAGGTCTGCCCCGGTATGTTGGCTGTCCTCAGTGTTGGGGCCAGGATGAGAGGCTGGGACTCCTGGCCTGGCAGCCTCTCGTTCTGTCCTGTGGGCCAGCCCCAGTCTCATTCATTCCCGCCACTATCTGCCAGGCTGCAGTGGTGACAAAGACGGAGCGAGCGGACACTGTCCCTGCCCTTGTGACCCTGACAGTCTGAGGGGAAGTCAGACATTAAACAAAAGAAGGATCACATAACTGATAACTACAATTATGATGATTCGTGTGAAGTAAATGGTTCTCAGTGCCCCAGGCGTTTACAGTGGGTCACCTAGCAGGGTGGGATGATGGGTATGTGACTGCTATGATTCATGGTCAAGGGGGAGGCCACAGGCACTCGCGGGCCTTCTGTGTGATGTCAGGTCACTCCTGACACTGACAGGTGTGTGTGTGTGTGGGGTGCACCTGTGTGGCAGAACACCTGGCAGGGTGAGCTCTGGGGGGAGGTGTGGGTTGGGAGGCAGGATCTGCCTCTAATTCCCCCAGGTGACCTTGAGCTTGTCACCTCTCCTCTTTGTTTCTGTGCCTTCCTCTGTAAAGTGAGATTTGGTCAGAAAGTTCTGGCAGTTCCTTCTCAGGGTCCCAGACACATCATATTGGGTTTCAAAGACCAAACTGTAGTTTTTCCCCTGGAGACATGGAAGGGGCTCAGGAGCAGAGCTGAGAAGTCTGCACTCCCGGCTGCTCCCGGGAGCAGCGAGAGAGGAGAGCACAGGGATCATGGCCCTCTGATGTGGCTGGTGGAGGAGTGGGCCTGGCCGGTAGAAGATGGCTACTGTCACCCCACCGAGCATGTCACTGCAGCAGGGGTTGAAAACTGAAGCAAGCAGGGTGTGGATGGATATGAGACAGAGCTTTTCCACGCATGGCGCTGAGATGCTGGGCAAGCGATTGAAGGGATGAGCCGAGAGTGTCAAGTACATGGCCCCAAAAGGCAGGGCGCACTTCCAGAGAGAGTGTTGGTGGGGTGGTTGCAGTAGGTGGTTGACCGGGGTCCCTCTCCTCGTGGTGCCACTGATATCAGTGCCACCTGGGAGATGTCAAGTCCTCTTGGAAATGAGTTTTGGAGCATAAGCCATCCTGGGTCACATCTCTTGGTGACACATGTGGCTGACTGTGCAGCTGTCACATTCGATCACATTGAGCTCAGTTACACCTTTGCTGTCCCGTTCTGCTGTAATGGAAACATGGCCTCTGAGAAGCACATCGGGTGGGGTTTCCGGGTGGGCTGGGTGCTGGGGCGGAGGAGAAGCCAGGCACTTCGTGCTTCAGACCCAGAAACAAAGGCTGGTGCTGTTCGAGGGCGAGGAGCCGGGCAGCCCGTGAGGTCTTCTTCCCGGGGACCCCGCAGCGGCCCTGTTGTTAGAAATCGGGGCAGACCAGGTGCCTTCTCAGGGGTTCTTCATGTCCTTGGACTTTTTGTTGTTGTCATTCATGGTCACGAGCTCTTCGTGTGGATAGAAGTGTGGGGAGTATTCCTGCGTGTGTGTGTGTGTGTGTGTGTGTGTGTGTGTCTACCTGCCAAATACAAAAGATCCTTTGGAACTCTGCTCTCTACTCCCTCCGCAAAAGACGCCCCATGTCATAGGAATGTTTATAATGTCAGAAAGCCAATAGGATTAACCTGTAGCATGAAGGACTTAAGTAGATATGAAGAGGAATTTCTGGACTGTAAACATGGTTAGATATTGTAAGAGGAGACCGAACAGGTGCTAAGACCTCCTTCAAAGAGAAGCAAAGTCGGGGACAGGGTAGATGTGGAAACAGGATAGATTGGTCACCGAGATTCCCCTCATCCGAAAGTTTATACCACGTGGGTGCAGATGTGCTGGAGAGAGCCAACCGTGTACCGTTGTCATGGTTTACTTGTGCTCAGCAAGGTGTGGGGGGGGGACAGGAGGAAGGGAGAAGAATAATGCGTCTTCGAAGGATCCTTCAAACTCATCCCACATTTTCTGAAGAGTCTGCTGTTATCCACATATACTCCAAGTTTGTTTCGGCCTTCCCTTCTGATGGCTGCCTTCGAAGTTGCCTCTTGGAATCAGGTGACCACGCTCAGTTCAAGAGGAGGAAGAGGAGAGGGGCAGGGATGGTGCACTGGCTCCTTCCCCTTCTCTGGGACATTTGCCTGCGTGTCCTCTTGGAATCAGCCTCTGCTCCTTTCTATGGACACCTCACAGCACTCTTTACATACCAGAGGCCTTAACGTTTAGAAACACAAGCTGTGCTGCTCAGCACTGAACATTCAGAACCACGGAGAGATCCCACCTGCACAGGACCAACGAGGAACACTGATTTCTAGTACCGTGGACAGAGCCCCAAACAGGCCACCAAAGGGGCTGAATTTCAGCACCATGGCCAGAAATACAGACAGGAACGGGCATAACATTCAGCACCACGGACAGGAGAAACAAAGACGCCACAACTGGCGTCTTTAGTGGGTTTCAGCACCACGGATAGAGTCTTGCTGAAAAGTCTGTGGCTGAGCCCAGGGCTTCAGCACCAAGGACAGAAAAGGAACACTGGCGGAGGAAGAGGGGAAGTTGCACCCTGGATTTCAGTTCAATGGACAAAGCCCCAGTCGAGGGCCCCACACAGTGGGACCTGCTTTCAGCACCACAGACAGAGGCCCCCTCTGCTGGCGGGGGGTCTGTAAAAAGTTGTGTTCTGGCTTTCAGCATGATGGGCAGAGTCCCCTTCTCGCCGAAGAGCTACAAGGGCAAGTTCTGGGCTTTTCAGCAACATGGACGGAAAAGGCCCTTCCCGGCGACAGCGCCATAGACTTCAGCACCTTGGACAGAGAGCCCTGCTGCAGAGCCGGTGGCTGCGCTCACACGCTTCAGCACCGTGGACAGCTTCCCCCGGGAATCTGTTCTCCGGCACCACGGGCAGCTCCCCCTGCTCCCCTCTCACCGGAGAGCCACCAGCTGAGCCCTGACTTTCCCACTTTGGAGACAGAGGCAGTGGTGAGGGGACACCAGGGCTGCGAAAACTCCTTCCACCCTTTGCTGACTGAGACCGTGGCCAAGCCGCCTCCTCTCTCCGGGGCCCACTTCTCACTCTGTCAAATGAGGGGTGTGAGCTCCAAGCTCAGCTGCACTCTCAGCGTCAGGGTCTATCTACAGTGGTCTTTCCCATGAGGCCTTTAGGTCGTTCGATAGGCACGGTCTGGTTGGGGGGACAGTTTAGCCGGTAGGCGATGGGAGTTCAGGATCTCAGGTCCTGGAGTCTGTCTGGGGACTCCAAAGTCGGGGACTCACGTCTCCCTGCGGCCTGCTGAGAGGTTAAGTGGGGCCACGTCACAGACAGGGCGTGTGCAGGAGGACTGGGCCCTGGTGGGAGCACCCTGGCTGGGTCGGAGAGTAGGCAGGGGCCGGAGGGTTTCCAGAGCCCTGAGGGTGGGGCGGGCGTGACACTGGGACAGAGGACTGAGTGCCAGACCTGGCTGACCACTTTTTACCACAATAAGGTGGCAACTCAAGCCCTCCTTGTGTCTCTCACACAGAGGGAGGGACATTTGGCTGAAGCAGAAGGTGTCACTGTCACCCTTGGGCCGTGAGAGGCAGCTGAGGCTCCATGTACTGGGTGGGACCACTTGGAACCCTCCAGAGCTCACCTCACACCGAAGGGGGATGCCAGGTGGCACACAGGTTACCTCCATCTCCCCTTCAGGTGCATCTTCCCTCGGAGATGCGAGCACCTGCCTGCTGCCCTTGCTCCTCAGTGCCCCATGCCTCCAGGTCTGCTCGCCTGCTCTCCATCCCCTGCCCCGAGCGCAGCCTTCAGGGGCCTTAAGGATAGTCTCAAACTGCGTCTCTCCTGACCAAGAGGGCCTGTGTGTTGAGCAGGTGGTCATGCCCACCCCAGAGAGGCTGGGTGGAAGATGGTGGCATCCCAGGCATGGTGGGTGCCACGGGAACACATTTTACACAGTACTTTCCTGTGGCATCTGTAACACTGGTTCTTGACCACCTACCCCACCAGTGGGCAATAGCAGTTCTCTGAAGTGGGTGGAGGCAGGGAGCGGTGGAGACGCCTGCTGTGTGCATGTGTGGGTACAATGGTCTTGTGGGGTGATGGAACACTGGGGGCTTAGACCTCTAGCCCCAAGAGTACCCGCTGGTCAGGTCTGGTCTCCGAAACCATTGCCCAAACAGGGAGGCAGTTCTGGGGCGCAAGGCCAGCCTGAGGGAGCAAGCTGACTCCCACGGTTTTACCACAGTGAGCCCAAGGCTTTGGTTTCCAAGACATTTGACCCTGCATCTAATTTCCAATGAGGCCCAGGGAGCACAGGACCCATGGAGATGAACTTGGACCCACCCTGAGGAAGATGGTTCTAATAGAGGAAGAACTTGCTTTGTTTGGGGTGCGCACCTGGGGTCTCATTCAGCGCCTGGCACTTGGAACAGCATCAGGAAGCATTTACCGAACAAATGTCGAAGGACTGGAACCGTCCAGATACGTCATGGCCTCCCTCAGGAGACCTGAGCGCCTTGTGCCTGGGCGTGTCCCCAGAGGCCAGGTGACCTCTTACCTGTGTGTGATTGAAGGACACCTGTGGTACTGCTGCCTTGGCCTTAAGGGCCTTTTCTTTTCAGCTCTGAGAGCCCGTGATGCCTGGCGCCTCTTTTGAGGAAAGGTGACCTTCGTTTGGGGCTGGAGCTGGGCTGGCAGCGGGCGTCTTTCCCAGGGACGCGCAGCCCAGTATGTTTTGCCACGTCTGCGACATCAACCTGCCACCAAATGTGCTTGTTGGATGGATAAAAGGAGCATGTGTGTTTCCCGTTCTTGGAAGTCGTCATTGTGAGGCTCTTGTATTCCCGTGTAGCTTGGCCTGTGACTTGCCAGCCATCTGTTCAGTGGGGTGGTAGCCACCTGACTCTTACAGACACTTTTTGGAGGGGTGCACCCCGGGGACCCTAGGTGGCAGGGGTTTGGGAGCTTATCGGCTGCCTGCAGGGCGCGGAGGCAGCGTGGGTGTGGGCCCAGCGGCAGCAGCTCCCAGCTGCGTCCCTGGCTCTGGCCCCGAGGGGATGAATAATTGATGGAGACTAATGGAGTGTTGCTGCGGATGAAATATTCAGCAAGGACCTCGGCGGGCTTTGTGTGATCGGATGTTTCAGACTGCCCTCCTGGTCGGGGTGGGACTCCTGGGTTTCCCTGACTCTCAGAATGGGGGGGGGGGGGGGGGTGTTGGCCATTGAAGAGGGACTCTCACCCTTTGTGGCAGCGCGGACAGACCTGGAGAGCATTGTGCAAAGTGAAGTAAGCCCGTCAGAGGAAGACAAGTACCATGTGATCTCACTCATATGTGGAATCTGATGAACAAAAAAGTGGACACAGGCTCAGCTGCAGAGAACAGACTGACAGCTGTCAGAGGGGAGGGAGATCTGGGGGGCTGGGTGGGGAAGGTGGGGGGATTGAGCAAAAAGGAAGTGCAGGCACAGACCACACACCAGCCCGGAAATGCCGGAGGAACAGGGCAGCGGAAGCACAGGAGGCTGTAGCGGGGATAAGGGGGCAGAAGGAGACTCGGCTCGGGGGTGACCCAGCGGTGATGGTCACGGTGATAATCAACCAGGGAGGGGGTTGCCCCAGAGACAAGGGGGTGTTGTGCAAGGGGTCTGTGGGGTAGCCTCCTCAGGTGGCATTTTGCAGGGGAGCAGGCAGGGGCTCATAGTTCTTAATTCTGGGGTGCACTTGCCTGTATTTTGGGGTGTTTACATTGCCCACCAGTCAGGATATTGGGGGGCTTTTGGGAGGGGTCATGAGTAAGCAAACAGGTACAGTGCACTGCCCTGAGTGTCTGAGAGGGGCCAGTGGATGCTGATGGTGGGCAGGATGGGGACCCCTTTTCTCCCAGGACCCTCCCTGTGCGCTGGGCTAACAGCAGCTCGAAGCAAGGATGCTGGAGGCTTCCAGGGGCTAACAACTTGCCTGACGCCACACAGCCAGCGAACTGTGGAGCCGAGCTCGCCCAGAGCCCCCCTCCCAGCGAGCCTCCTCCTCCCCCTTCCCCACCACCTCCCCACCTCCGACCCTGTGGGGATGACGTCACTGGGATCCCAGGGTGGAATTACAGCCGCCAGCACAGCAGCCTCGGGCCCTGAGCCTGGAGAAGGCCGGCTGGTTCCCTAAGGAACAGGGACAGCGTGTGTGAGTGTGTGCTGTTCACCCTGGCATCTGTGGAGGGGTGTGCTCTGTACTTGTGTTCAGGGGTCAGCACTAGCCTCCCCTTCCGTGGGGAGTGGCCACGTCATTGGCCTGTCCTGGGGGTTCAGCAGCCAGGGGGGGTTCCGGAAGCTGGATTTGCTCTGGGGACCTGCCTCCTGGTAGGTACAGGGGTGCTTACCTGGCTGAGCCCCTGCCTGACCCGGTCCAGTGCTGGCCCCCTTGGAGTGGCTCCCAGGAGCACCTCACTCTCCACAAAGTCCCAGACACAACTCAGACCTGCCTGACCGCCCCTGGGCCCCACTGTCCTTGCCCCACCGTGACCTCCAGAGGTTGGGCTTCTCACGGACGACCTAACTCAGCCCACAGCCACCAGTCCCGAAGGACCCCAAGAACCGTCCACACCCACATCCCCGTCTCGCCGCTCCTCCTGTCCTCGGGAAGTTCTCCCTGTGGTCTAGGCCCGAGCCCCCGGCTGCACAGGCTCCTGGGTAGCTTGGTCTGAGGTTTTCTCCACAGGATGTCCTGCAGCTTTGCGGGTGTGAGTCCGGGTGAGTCATGGTTGCAGGACAGAGAGGAAAACGCACCTCAGGGTTGTGGGTTTAGAGCCAAGTCCCTCCTCCAGCTTGACCCAGTCTCTCCCCGGTAGCTGGTTAGTTGAATTCCCCCGGTTCCCATCAGCCCTTCCTGTTGGGTCAAGTTGGCGCTTGTCCAGTGTGGCCGCTGGTCCCTGCGTGGCCAGTGGCTCTGGCCTCGTGGCTCACCCCAGAAACCAGAAGGGTCAGATCAGCCTGCACCGCCCCCTACAAGCCATACCCCGCCCCCACCTCTCCCGGAAGCCTTTTCTAGCTCCAGCCACTCACCATGGCCACTTCCTCCCTGATCTGAGGCTCCTTCAGCCATGAGGTAAATACCGTCTGGTGACCTCTCCTCTGCGTCCCCCCGTCTTCTAGCCAATGAACTTTCTGCTTCACTGGGGCACCTGTTTCCCCAGCACCTGGCACGCTGGCTGCTTGTAGAGCCAGGAAGGGGGCAGCCAGAGGCCAGGCCACAGGGCGACCTGGCACGTGCCTGTGTCCCCCGCCACCCTTGGCGTGAGGTTGCCTCCCCTGCGCCCTTACTGTGCACCAGCTCCGTGCCCCTGGCTGGGGAGGGTGCGACAATGAGAGGTGCCTTCCCTCCCCGAGTTTGGACTCTTTGGGGGAACCAGACGGGGACCCAGGGAGCCACAGACATGGTGTTAGAGAAAGTGTGGGCTGGGGGGGCCAGGTCGAGAGGCCAAGTTCATGGCCAGGCTGCAGTCAGAGGGCCCCACAGTCGGCTGGTTGAGGCGACAGCTGGGGAGCTCCGTGCACCCCACTTCCCACCTCTGGGGCAGGCAGTGCTGGGAGGTGGAAGCCCTCCCCCTGCTGCCCACTCAGGAGAGGGGGTGGAGACAGCTGGTGGCACACGTGTGCCACTGCTGGGCGCAGTGGTCCGAGTCACGGTCCTTGCCCCTTGCCGGAGCACAGTCTGCCCACCCTGCCGTGCTGCGCCTTCCCCGAGCAGGGCAGCCCATCGAAGGCCCCGGGGGTGGCAGGGCTTTCCGGGGAGCCTCGCAGGGACTCTGCTCGGCTCCTGCTACTCCTGCCGGCCCGGCGCCCGGAGGAGTTAAGGACCCTGCTCTGGGGACTTCTGCTGTTAAATAAGACGAGACACGGGCGGGGAGGCAGGCGCCTCGCGGCTGCCGGCTCATACTTATCTCCTGGGCTCCCCGAAGGGACTCTTCCCTCTCCCTCAGCCCCCTGGAGCTGGGAGGGCTGTGGGGTGAGCCCAGGGAAGCCTTGGGGTCAGGCTGGGTGGTGGGGTGAGCCTGGCGCACTGGGGGCAGCCTGGGATGAGGGGTGCGTGTGTGTGGGGGGTGTTCGTGTATGTGCAAGTGTGTATGTGTGTGCCTGAGTGTGGGTGTGCATGCGTACCTGGGGCTGGTGCACAGAGGACCTCACGCCTTGCTCAGCACCGGCCGGTCTGCGCTGGCCCTGCTGGGGCCACCTGCATGTGGGTGAGGGGCTTGGACGGAGCCCCAGGTTGGAGGCCTTGGGCACCAGGGCGCAATGACCCAGCTGTTGTCAAGGCCGTGTTCCTGCCGCTCGGATCCCCTGAGCACTCAGCCGGCTCCTCTGAAACCCAGGGGTGCTCGGGAGCTGTGGCGTCCACCCCTGCGCCTGCCCTGTGCCCTGCGGCTCCTCGGGTGGACAGGCCCCGTGCACTGCAGGCCCCTGGGCTGCTTCTCAGATGGGGCAGGGCGGGGCTGAGGTGAGGACAAAGGCAGATTCAGTGGCGGGAGGTTCTGGGGTGACCCCGTTCCTGGGCACCCCTCTCCTCCCCACCTTCCCGCCCCATCGGTTGTGACTGGGTTGTAGCATCAGCTCCGCTGGGCCCCGTGGGCAGGGACGAGCCAGCACAAAGCTCCTGGGCGGGTCCCATCCTGCGTCTCCGGGAGGCAGAGGCTGCGTGTTCTGGTTTCCTGTGTCAGCAACAGTTGTGTGATGGCCCATATTAATGAGACTCCTCAGGATTCTCATGTTGGATTTTGTGAAGCTATATTTAGCCAAAACGTCTGGAGCCCCAACTAAATGGCGGCTGTGCTGGGTTCTGGGACAGCAGGAGCAGCCGGGCCCCGCCTCCCGCGGGCCCAGGTCCAGGGGACACTGACAGGGGAGGCTGGACGTGCCAGCTGCACCAAGGAGGCCTGGTGGCCTCCGGGGGTGACCTTCAGTGAAGGTTTTGAAGGGTGGGGCCCACCCCTTGACCCGAGGGCATCCTGGGCAGGGAGAGCGGTGTGGCAGCCCTGAGGGCCACAGGCCCATGGGGGCCGCACTAGACAGTGAAGGGCCTGGACTCCGGGCAAGGGTGTGGGGCAGGGGTGCCCCGCGAGTGGACCTGGGTGTTTGGAAGTCGGCCCGGCAGAGACGTGGCTCCTGGCTTACCGGGCGTGGCAGGAAGCCGTGCGGAGATAATTGTGGAATCTAGGTGAGGAGGGATGAGGGCCTGGGCCCCTGGGACGCGGAGTCTGCACTGGAGCGCTAATTAGGAACGGTGGGGCACCGATCCGGGCAACCAATTACCGGCCGGGCAGGAGGCTGGGGCTGGGTGGTCCCCGCCGAGCCTCTGAACCAGGTGGCGAGTGTGTGGAATCACAAGTGGGTAACCTTGAGTTTATCTGCAAATGGAAGGTCTGGGTGGAAGGCGGGGGCGAGGGCACTGGCCTCACACAGGGGGAGGGGCAGCCGGGCTCCTCCAGGCCAGGACGGTTCCCATCCAGCCTCCGGTCCCCAGCACCCCGAGGGGCACGTGGCTCCGTAAGCATATGTTTTGTGTAGGAAGTGGGGCTGGAGTGGCCCTCAGCTGCGTGGGGGAAGGGCAGAGGTGGGCATTCCGTGACCGGGAGGTGTCTGGCAGGCTGCAGGCTGGCCAAGGCAGTGCCTTTGGAAGACCGGCCTGGGCGGCGAGTGGGGCTGGGACGCAACCTGCTTTGGCCGCTGCTCATGGGGTAACCGGGGTGGGTTCTTCAGCCTCCGGGTCCATCCCAAGGCCAAGCCGCCATCAGCTGGCCTGTGAGGACCGGCAAGAGGACGCCCAGCGCCCAGCGGGGTCAGAAGTCACCGCTGTGTGGCGAGAGCAGGTGGTGGGGCTTTAGCCTCAGCCCTGGGGCCTCCATTTGCTCCCCTGGGGGGTGTCTCTGGTGCCACCAGGCCGGCTGGCCGGGGTCCAGCAAGGGGGAGGCTGGAGGGGCGCCAGCCAGGGGGCTTGAGAGGAATCCTCGGGGTGTCTGCAGACGAGCCGGTCACCCTAAGGCTGGACATTCTTGCTGAACATCCAGGGCTCTCGTGGCGCCAGCGAGTGAGCACACATGTGGGCCAGTGGGTGCAAAGTGCAGCCTCGGCCGTGGCCGTCCCCCAGCTCAGGGCTGGGACCTCGTGACCGCGGCCCCTCGGGGGAGGCTCCTTGAGCTGCACCCCAGCTGTGCCCCCGTCAGGTGCAGCTCCCACAGGCCTCACAGTCTTGGCACAGTGTTGTGGGTTTGGTGACCTGGTGTGTCTCCCCGACTGTTTGATGGCAGAACACAGGGCCCGTCAGGGGAGTGGCAGGGCCAGGGAGATGGTGGCGGAGGTGGGCAGGCTCTGGTGAGCGGTGTGGCCGGCGGGGAGCATGCGGGGCTGTGGCTGGTGTGGGCCAGGTCAGGGGCCGCGCCCCGGGAGCTCTCGGAGAGTGTGTCGGGGACAGGGGAGCCGCCGGCAGCCACTGGGCATGAATGCGTGCGGTCCCGGGGCGCACACGTCACTTCCGAAGCCCACGCCTCGTGTCCAGTGCGTGCCCACGTGCGCGCAGACCCGCCGGCTGCCCGTCAGTCGCCGCTCCTCGCCAGGCTTCCGTCGGCGAACGAGATCAGAGCTCCGCGAGGAGCTGGCCGTCTCCGCGGAGCGTGTGTGTGCGGAATGAATGTTGCGGCCTCGCGTCAGTCTGGTGCGGATGCAGGGAAGGCGTTAGAGGGAGGGTGGTGGGAACCAAGGACTGAGTCTCTGGGGGGTGTGGGAGTGGCCAGGAGCAGGGAGGGGGCCGGACGCAGGCACGCTCGTGGAGGTCACCCCCACAGTGGCGGTGACCTCGGCCTCTCTCCTGGGTGGTGCGTCCGGCCGGGGGCCTGCGTGGGCCTCTCCCAGGACATGGGTGAGCGGGGTCCAGACACAGAAGCAGCCACATCCTGCGGTCACTCCCCCCGGGGAGGCAGTGCTCGGCCCCCACGTGGCAGGTGACAGGCGGGCAGACCGAGGGCAGGTGTGGCTGTGTCCAGGCCTGAGGCAGACACAGATGGCGGGCCTTTCCTCGCCACAGGCTGCGTCCTAGGCCGTGAATACCCTCCGGGCCGTCCCCACGTCCAGCACTGAGGCAGCCCCGCACTGTGCTGGGTCAGCTGCTTTCATCCCACTCCTCACTTCCATCTTTCTCAGAGACTTAGAAAAGTGTTCTGTTGCCGCTGTGCCAGTAAGCACACCTTTCCCGTGGCCCAGCCAGAGGAGCATGGAGGTCCGTGGGTCCGGCCCACTGTCCACACGGGGGGGAGGGTGGACGCCCGTCTGTCGGGGCTCCAGCCACGACTCGGGGCCGCCTGTTCCAAGACGACTGGTTGCTGCTTTGCACGGGCCTGCCTCCCTCAGCGCTGGCTGACAGGCCGAGCTGGCCCAGGGCACAGGAGGCTGCGGGTGGACGAACATTCGGGGTTCGGAAAGGGCAGGACGCGCCCGTGACGGGGAGCCAGAGTCACCGCCAGCGTCACCGCCAGCGTCGCCACCAGGGCCACCAAGCATGCTGCTCCTCTTCTCTGACACACGGCGGTGCCCCACATGTGCAGAGCTGGTGTTGATGGGAACGGGAGGTAGTGGAGCAAGGGCTGGAGGCGGGTGAGGAGCGGCCACCGCGGCCGGCCGTCCCTCCCTGTCACGCCGCGACCTCAACGGCTGCGTCAGACGCCGGGTGTGAGAGGGTCCGGTCACCCGCCATGACCCGTGCCTGCCGTTTAGAAGCAGGTACGACGGTCTGTGTCAGGGGCTCCGCTCCCACGCAGGGCAGAGATTAGCTGTGGTGGGAACTCCATCCATCTTGATTTCGTGCCAGCGTCCCCGCGCCCCCTCCCCCTCCCTTTGTCTGCACAATAAATGACTCCAGAAAGGACGCAGGTTCCTGGCAACGGCCACCTGGGGGCAGGCGATTCTGTGGCCACCTGGAGCCCCAGGTGTGTCCCCCACCATCCTGCCAGTGGCTCCCCAGGTGCCGGATGCTGAAGGGAATTTGGTGACGTGGGGGTCAGAGTTCAGCGCCCAGCGCTCCCGCGTCCTGTTGCCTGCCCCCTGTTCTCTTTGTCCAGGCCCCAGGGTTTGCCCCGAGTCCCTCCACCTGCCCCTAGAGCTCCCATGAGGGGGGGTCGCTCCTGGCAGGCTCACAGGTCACAGCGGCTTCTCCTCTAGGACACAGGGAGGGACACTTGGGTCCCCGACGAGCAGACGGGACGGCTTCCAGGAACATGAAGTCCTGGCACCAGGAGGCACAGGACAAGTGGGGGTCACCCTGGCGACCTTCCCCCCCTCCCTCCAGCTACTTGTCCCAGAGCCTTGGAACCTGCAAACCCTGAAGCCATCACCTGTAACCACTGCTCATGAAAGCGGAGACACGGAGCAGGTCCTGCCCTGGCACTGTGCCTGGGGCGTCTGCGCCTCACAGACCACCGTCACCGTCACTGCCGCTGAGCGGCAGGCCAGGCCGTCGGCTGGGGCAGGTTCACCTTCCAGACCGAGGCTGACCCCGGGCCGCTGAACCTGCGGGAAGTGGAGCCGCGGTGGGGGTCGGGGGCAGGCCTCCGCTGTGCAGAGCGCCCCCCAGAGGGCCTGGCCTGCGCCCGGAGACGGTGGGCACCGAGGGGCTCTGCAGCCCTGGCCCCAGCCCCGCCCTACTGGTCAGAGACATGCTCGGCCTCCTGTCCTGCAGCTGAGCAGGTGGGGGCCGCCCTTCGTCCTCCGTGGAGGAGCCCTGGCCACGGCCCCCAAGTGTCACCACCGACTAGGTGACGGTTGGCCAGGTGCACAGCCTACCCCCAGTCAGGTCCCCAGCCACTCGAGGGTCCTTAGGGAGCCCTGCCACCTGAGGACCTGGCCCTGCCACCGGCCCTGCACACACTGCACCACTGGCCACTCCGCGGCCTGTGCTCCCGTGTCCCCTCGGCCCTTCCCACGCGTGTGTTGGCATGATCCCGCTCTCCCTTGCACACGGGACCCCACTGCTCTCGCTTCCCATGCAGACCAGCACGTTTACTGTACTGCACTGTGTGACGAGGCCAGGGACCCAGCTGGTCCCCGTGTCCAGACAGCAGCGTGGCCTCGGCACCTCGTCAGTGCTGCAGGTGTTTAGCCAGTGAACTAGTGAGGGGGTAAGCGAACGAGTGGCGTCGACGTCCCTGGCTGTGGCCCCTGAGAAAACCAGAGACCTGCTCTGGGGCCTCAGTCACCCGTCTGCGTGATAAGGGCCCAGGCTGGCTTGAGCTCCCAAGGCCAGAGAGACCGTGAGCGCTCCCGCGGGGAGGCAGGAACGGGCCAGCGCCCGCTGCGCATCCTCTCCGAACACCTGCCCCTTGGAGCAGGGACCGGCCCTGGCAGCCGGCGATGGACGCCTGCCCGGCTTGAGAAATTGAGGCCACGGGCTGAGCCTCCGCAGTGCCAGGCGCTCGAGGGCCCCGATGGGCAGTGCGGCCGTGGGGGAGGGCCGCCGACGGCCTGACGCAGTGGGCGGGGTTAGCCCGTCCTCACACGTAATTATGAAGCAGGGGGTTATGGGGGGGCGGGGCTGGGGCGGAGGGAAGGAATCCTTGGTACCAGCAGAGATGCTGAGTGGCCTGGGGAGGAAGGCGTGGACGTCCGTGCCACCCAGACCCTCCTCCTGCCCAGCCGCCCGCGTGGTGGGCTGTGGAGCCCGCAGCTGGTCCCCTCTGCTGCCTCTGTGGGGGGGGGACAGCAGCTACTGACACTGTCCTCTGCCTTGAGGGCTGGACATAAGGGTCCCCAAGGACATGTGGTCCCTAAGGGCCCTCTCCTCCTTGGCCTTTTTCTGACAAGGAGTCTCTGCAGGCATCACCTGGGCACCTAGCACATGCCTGGCAGAGTGAGTGAGTGAATGAGTGAGTGAGTGAGTGAATGAGTGAGTGAGTGAGTGAGTGAGTGAGTGAGTGAGTGAATGAGTGAGTGAGTGAGTGAGTGAGTGAGTGAATGAGTGAGTGAGTGAGTGAATGAATTAGTGAGTGAATAAGTGAGTGAGTCAGTGAATGAGTGAATGAATGAATGAGTGAATGAGTGAATGAATTAGTGAGTGAATGAGTAAGTGAATAAGTGAGTGAGTGAGTGAATGAGTTGAATGAATGAGTGAGGGAGGGAGTGAGTGAGGGAGTCAATGGTCACATGTGCCCAGTGGCCCATGAGGGCCGAGATTTGTGCTGTCCCGGGGTCCCAGCACCCGGGGTCTGGCTCCCACAGCCACTCACTGGCACCTGCTAGGCAAGGAACTGGCTCGAGGACGCGGATGCGAGGGGGTGGCCGCGGCAGGAGAGCGCGGAGGACCGGGAGCCCTGTGTCCAGGGCTGGGTCAGGTGAGGGCAGGCCCGAGAGACGCAGCCACACTGCCTGTGTCCTGGGCTCGGATCCTCCCTGCTGTCCTGAGCGCTGTGTGGCCTGTGGAACCTGTGTCACACACTCTGGGCACCTGAGCCTAGTCCGCAGAGTCGCAGGCCTGGGCCTGGGGCTGCGGCAGCTCCCAGAGACTGTGGTGCTCAACAACTGTGCGGGCGGCGGCCAGGCTGCTGGGTGGGAGCCCTGCCTCTCTGCTCTCCCGGTGCAGTGGCCAGTTGGACAGGCAGCTGCCCTTGTGTAGGAGGCCCGTGTCCACTGTGTCCTGTGAGCCTGCCTGAAGCCCCGTGAGGCGTGGCTGCCACCACCCTTCCCAGACAAGGAGACAGGCCCCAAAGAAGTTAGCAAACTCACCCCAGGACACACAGTCTGGGCTGGTGGACGCCACCCTCCCTCCCGGGGCTCCCTTGGCTTTGCTGGTGGCCTGTCCCGTCCCCCTTACGGACCCTGGAGCCAGCCCTGCCCTGGCCTCAAGGGGGAGAGCTGTCCCTCCACCCCAGCTGGAGCTTTGGCAGAAAGACAGGGCGGCACCTCTCCAGCGGAGGGTCGGTTTGTTTTCACTCAGAACCCTCCACGCTGCTCAGCGCCAGAGGCCCCTGCTCGCCAAGCCCAGGAGTCTCTGGTCCTGCAGGCGGCTGCTCTCTGCACCAGACCTCCCTGCCTCTCCTCCAAGTTACCTGCCAGTGGCTGTCACCTGCTCGGCAGATGGCAGACTGGTGGCACCTGTCCCTGGGCTGTACCCAGATTGGCTCAGCCGTGTCCTGGTTGCCCCTGAGCTGAGGCCATCTGTGCCCCAGAGAGGGCAGGTGGCCCTCTCAGCCCCTCCGGGTCTCGGGGCAAGAGCTCAGGGCGGGAGAGAACGTGTGGCTGCCCCTGGCCCACACGGCAGGGCTTTCCGAGTCCCTCCGAGGCAGGCACGCCCCTGCCCCCGCCGCCCCTGGGGACCCAGGGGACTGAGGGGGCCGCTGGCAGGGACGGTCTCCTCCTCGGGGTTCATTCTCAGCTGGTTGATGGAGCACGTTGCCTTTTTAATTGGGAAGCAGAGCTGGAGAGGAAAGTTCTTTAAAGATGAACAGCATGAGGTGGAATTAGTATGGAAATGGGAGACCCTCTCCCCTGAGGAGGAGGAGGGCGGCTCTCCTGCCGGCCTTCCCAAGACCCTTGGCAGGCGTGGTGCTCGGTGTGCCAAAGGGGCATTGTCCCCCCCTCCCCAGCCCCCGCCTTGAAAGCTCATTCAAAGAGAGAGAGAGCTGGGGGGGGTGCGGAGGGAGAGGCTGATTCTCGAATCTCAAGGCGTCCGGGCCTCTGAGACAGAGGGGGCCCCGGGGACCAGGTTGCTGAGAGGTGCCCCAGTTCCGCAGACACACAGGCTCCGCCAGCCTGTGTCCTGGCCTTGGGAGGGAAACCAGCCCCTCGCTCCCCTGGGGGTAGGTACAAGGTGGTCCAGCTCCCGAGAAGGAGGGCGATGACCCAGCTCCAGACCACATCCCCTGGAGGCATTGGGCTACACATTTCCCTGGGAAATGAGGACTTTTAGGGGAAAAAAAACTAACAATGACAAAAAGAAAAACCCGAGGACTGCATTGCAGTGCCTGCCCGGGGGCTGCGTAGGCTCCCTGTGTCCTTGCCCAGCTGCGCCTGGGGCCAGAGGCAGGGAAGTGGGTCACCGGCCACCCTGCCACCCAGCTCTGGCCTGGGGCGTCCGCAGAACGGAGGTGGAGGTGGCCGCTGTTGGGGGCCATGGCAGTGGGTGCAGTGGCTGGGCTGGGGGGTGCTTCCTGGGCTCTGGCCGTTGTCCCAACACCCTGGTTCTCTGCCATCAAAGGCGTGGTGAGCTGAGACCTGCATATCCAACACCGCCCGGGGTGAGAGGCCTCGTCCTTCTCTCCTCTTTGCCTCCAGAAAGAAGGCCAGGCCGCTTGTGCATCCACCCACCTCATTTCCCAGCTCACAGTCTCAGAGCCAGAAGGGACCTGGGAAACTGCCCAGTCCAATCCCTGGACTGGATTAGCAAGGAACCTGAGACCCAGAGAAGCGACTTGTCCAAGGTCACCCAGGGGCCAGGGCAGGTGGCATCGGGGGGCTGGGACATGCCCCGAGAGGGAACGGTGGGACAAGAGCATCCCTCCTGCGGAGGGGTCGGTGAAGCTGGATTAGCAGTTTAAGGCAGCCATGGAGGACAGTGGCACCCACAGCAATGCCACACCCTGGGCTTCCTGGGGGACCCCGGAAGCCCCACACCCTAACCCTCCAGGCCCTGACAGTGCTGGCTGCAGCGCCGCATCTGACCTTGTCAGGGTGATAGGGGACTCCCAGGGCCTCAGCCAGACTGCTTCTTCTTTTTTTTTTTAAATATTTATTTATTTATTTATCTTTAGAAGGGAAGGGAAGGAGAGAGGGAGAGAAACATCAATGTATGGTTGCCTCTCTCATGTGTCCCGTGCTGGGAACTGGCCTGCAGGGAACTGGCTTGCAACCCAGGCATGTGCCCTGACTGGGAACTGAACCGCGATCCTCTGGTTCGCAGGCCTGTGCTCAATCCACTGAGCTACACCAGCCAGGCCAGACTGCTTCTTTCAGCTCTAAACCAGGGTGCTGTGGCCATTGGGGCGAGAGGGAGGCCAGGCAGGGGGCCAAGACCCCGAAGCCAGCTCAGGGCGTGCTCGCACGAGGGGGCGGAGAGAAGAACACGGCAAACCACCAACGCATTGCAGTGCACAGAGCTGGCTGGCTCCTCCCTCCCAGGACTGTCCCTAGGGCCACCTGGCAGCCCCATCTTCCACCAAAGCCGAGCACCTCTGCCCCAGGTCCTGACCCCCACCCTCCAGGTCCTGACCCCCACCCTCCGTCCAGCGTCCGGACCTCCCACCTCTGTGCAGGGTCTAGATATGCCCCCGCCCCCTGCCCACTGGCCCCAACAGAGGCCGCCGGGGTGCTGGGTCTCATCCAATGGCCTGCGGGGGTGGGTTTGGACAAGCTCTGCTTCAGGCTGGCCCTGCCTCGGACTCGGGAATTGGGACTAACCAGCTCCTGTCAGGGGTGTGCTGTCCCTCTCTGGATGTCCTGTCTTGAGGACACAGACTCACTGGGTCTTGTCCAGCAGAGTTTGGCCAGGGTGGTGGAGGGGATGGAAAGCTCTGGAACAGAATGGCAGGGTCAGGGGGCGTTGGCGGCTGTGTTCACAGAGATGGAGAGCCGGCATCTTTGTTCACCAGCGGTGGGAGGGACGGGGACTGCGGGACATCAGCTCTGACTCAGAGCTGTGCGTGCTGGGGGCTGGGGGGCTGCCCACTGCCAGGACTGGCGCGCAGGGCTGTGGGGGGGGGCGGCGGCATAGCGGCATTCTTGGGAGAACGTGCCGGCCTGGGTCACGTGCCTGAAACATCAGTCCTAGGGAACAATTAGTTAAGTTAATTAGCTTATCTGTTTAAGTGGCAGCGAAGGTACTGGGGCCTGAAGACTGGAGGAAGACACTCAGTTGTCTGCGCCAGCGTCACCCTGGTTTCCCGGGGAAGCTCCTGGGGCTGGGCGGTGGGGGGGGGGCGGGGGGGCAGGCAGACGCTGCGTCAGTGCCCCTGTGTGGGACCTGGAGTGCGAGGCAGAGAGGGGCGTCGGCTGCCCAGGCACCGGGACCTGCTTGGCCTCACGCAGATGCCGCATGGTTACCTCACTCTGGTGACGAAGACACAGGGCGTCTGGGCCCTGAGACCTCACCCCAGGGGGAGACACTCAGCCGAGGCTGCGCAGCAGTCAGTCCGGGACGGGTGCTTTTTCTCCTCACTCCCTCAGGGCTCTGACCACCCGGGAGCGCCCAGAACCCAGGTCCCCAGCCTCCCCGACCGGGACCCCTCCTATGGAGGGGGGAGGCACAGAGTAGTCCCTGTGGTGACCCACAGAGACCCAAGGAGGTGGGGGGCAGGGCCGTGGCCTGGCTCACCTGAGCAACCCGCCTCTGTCCCCGTCTGGGAACCGGTGGCCGGCTGTGGACACCAGGGCAGACTGCTGTCAGCTCGTGTGGCTTATTGGAAAATGCACCTCAACGTGGTAATTCTGTAAAATGGGTGCAATGATGTCCACATAGAAACTGATGCTGGAACACTTCAAGAAAATGGGAGAGGTGTTTAGGAGCCTTTTGTAGCTTCTGGGATTTGAGGTGACAAGTGGTAACAGGCATCCTTTAGGTGGAAAGAACTGACCAACATCAGAGTCCAGCAGCCTTGGATCAGACCCAGTCACCTCTGTCTGTGAGGTCACTCACATCTTCAGCCCCAGCCTCCTGGGACTTGAGGTGCCACCAGGGAAGGACAGGTCACCCCCTCCCTGCCTTGGTGCTGCCTGGGGCTGTGGAAAAGGGCTGAGGGGCCACGAGGCTGTGAGCTGCTGTCAGTCACCATCCCCTGCAGGGGTCCCCCAGGGCCTGCACTGCCCTGAGCGGCCTCAGCTGCTCTGTCCCTTGGACCGCAGCACTCCTGCCTCCGGCCTGGACAAGCTCCCTGCCTGTGCACCTGTCCCCTGCCCCTTCCCTGCTCCCCAGGACCCCCCAGTGCACACGCGGGAAGCCTGTCTGTCAAATAGCTATTTTTAGAAGGAGTGGGCCCGGTTCTACGCGGAGCTTCAATGTCTGCTGGAGCTTCAATGTCTGCGATCAGACCCCACTTTACGTAGCTGGCGTTGAGGGAGGCGAGGCCCAGAGGACTCGGGGTCTGTTTTAGGAGGAGGGGCTGTGGGGTCCTTTCGCCCCACACCCCGCGTCCAAGCAGCCACGTGGCAGTCCCTGGGCAGAGGCTCCCTGCAACGGGGCCCTGTGCCGGACCCTCGGCGCCAGGAAACCCCAAGTCCAGCCCCTGAACTTTCTGCCCTTTCCCTCCTGCTCCCGCGCCTCCGTGAGGGAGACCAGCCTCGCGTGGAGGAGCCGGGGAATCCCTACGCCCTCCTGCCAGCATCTGACCTTGAGCTTGGGCCCTCAGGTCCCCCTTTCCCTCCGAAGAGTGGCTGGGGGAGGCGGGCGTCTCAGGCTTCAGTCCAGCCCCCGGCGCGGGTGCGAATGCGCAGCCCCTGCACGCAGCGGCGCGCGCGGACTTGCTGGAGCCTGGAAATCCCCGAGTCAGCTCTTTCTGCGCCCCGGTCGGTGACGGAGACGAGCGAGCTGCCGCGGCCCGCGGGTCGGAGACAGGCTGCAGCCCGGCTTGGGGCGCGTCGCCGCAGCGCCGCAGTGGCCGCGGGAGCGCGGGGCGGGCGGGGCGAGGGGAGGCAGAGAACACCGGCTCCGCCGAGCGAGCGGGAAATCCCGGGCTCCTCGGCGAGGCCCTCCCCAACCCTCGCACAGCGGGGCTCCTTCCCGGGTCGAACCCCAAACTTGGCCCGGGTTCCGAGGGCGCAGAGAGGAAGGGACTGTGCGGGGGCCGAAGCCCAGAGGGGGCGGGAAGAGGGGGGCAGGCCTGATGCCCGCGGGAACTCTGAGCCAGGGTCCCGAGGTCTCTGCGGGGGTGCTGGGGACTGAGGTGCAGGCAGAGGAGGGACGCCCAGGCTCCCAGCGCCCCTGCCCCTCCAGCCTGCAGAGTCCCGGGTCCCGCCGGGTCCCTGAGGCCGAGCCCCGAGATGGGTTCCGACCTGGGGGCCAGGCCGGGTCCTGCGCAGCAGACACCCCCTGCGCCCCGCTTTCTCCGCTCCCCAGGCGGCCGGCGGCGGCCGGCGTTCTGGGGCAGAAGGCACCGCGCCTCCCCGGCCCCTCCAGATCCTGCTCTTTGTCTGCATCCCAGCCGCTCCCTCCCGCTCCTTTCTTTCCCGACTCAGGAAACCTTCCTCCGCTTCCCTGAAGCAGATCCGCTGCTGCCCCGCCCGCCCCGCCCGCAGCCAATCCCCGCACCACCCGCGGCTCCTGAGGCTGGTGGGCGGCGGGGGCTGTAGGGACGCGCAGGAGCGCACGGAGTGGGCGGGGACTTCTCCGTGTTGTCCCACGGACTCCGGCGACGCGAAGCTACCCGGCCACCCCAAACTTCTCCGGGGGCGCGCCCGGAGGCACCCGTTCCCCCACGCGCGTCCCCCTGCACACCCCTCCCCTCCCCGCAAGCCCTCAGCAGTCCCTGGAGGAGACGGGCTCGGGCGCCCGGGCGGCTCAGGCGCGGGGATTGCCGGGGTGAGGGTCGCGCTTGGCCGGTGGGGATCGCCCTGGCGGGGCGCCGGCCGCTCCGTGTGCAGACTGATGTGAGGAGCATGTCAATTGGCGGCGGGGGAGCGGCTCGGGCTGTTACTACCGCAGAGCGAGCGCGCACGACGAGCCGGCAGAGGAGCCGCAGCGCCCAGCGGCGCGAAGGGGCAGAGGGGCCCCGGCCGTCCCGCCTTCGGCGCTCCCCACGAGCTCGGGCCGCAGTGCGGCCGGACGCCCCGGTAAGAGGAGACGGGCGGGGTGCCTGCGAGGGCAGCCCTAGGTCCGGAGTGAAGCCGCGTGCCCCGGGGCCACCTGCGGCCACCCCAAGGGCCTAGGCACGGGGGGGGGGGGGGGGGGGGGGGGGACTCCGGCAGGGTCGCCAGAGTGGGACACTCGCACTTTCTGGGCCCAGCGCTCCCAGCCAGATAAACCAAGTGGAGAACCGAGCGGGTGGTGGGGACTGGGCTGCGGAAACCCACTCGCGTGGGAACTGCCCGGTTAGTCCCGCGGGAGGCGTCCCGAATGGTCCTGGGGAACCCCTCGCCCCAGGCCCGGTTCTTCTTGCGGGAGCTGGGGATGGTCGCCGGGAGCAAGAGGGGGCCAGCGTCGCGGAGGTTGGGCCGCCAAGGCGTGGGGGCCGAGAACTTGGGGAGGTGGGGGAGGGGTGCGGGGAAAGTGGGTGCGGGGCGCCTGGGACCTCTGCCGCCCGGCCCACGGAGCCGGAGGGTCCACGTGCGGAGCTCCGGGGTCCCCTTGCGCAGAGCGGGGTGCATGGGGACCCTGGCTACCGTGGAGCCCGCTTCATCTGTGTGCCCAGTGGGGGTCAGGTAGGTGGCAGCCTCTCCCGCCCCTTCCTCTGCTAGAAACTTTCTTTCTCCAGGAAGCGCCCCCAGCGGGGTGGGCGGGGGGAACTGGCGGAAGCAGGGGCCCAGGATGCTGGCCAGCTGCGCGGTGCTTGGAGAAAAAGGGGTGGGGGATGGGGAAGGGGCCACAGGGCGGTAACAGCGCATGCTCCGCTGGGTTTGCTGTGTGACCTTGGACAAGCTGCTGCACCGCTCTGAGCCTCGGGGTGGTGGAGGTGCTCAGTGACCAGGCTCTGGATGAGGTACGGACAGGGTGGTCTGGCAAACCGGCCCTCCGGGCTCCTGCTTTGAGCCTGGGCAGTTAGGAATGTGTGGCCTTTGCTGGCTGGCCTCTCTGCTGAAGCCCAGTGTCCAGCCCCTGATGGCAGTGAGGAGCCGGGTACCAATAGGTTCCATGGGGAATCGCCCAGATTCCATTCAACCCGGCCTATGACCTTGGACAAGTGCCTGCCCCTCTGGGCCTCAGGTCTCCATCTGGAAAATGGGGGTGGCGGCCCGTACACCTGCAGGCCCCGTGCAGGTGGGGCCTGTCGAGGGGCCGGGCGGTGCAGCCTCCCGGGCAGCAGCCCTCCGGTGCCCTGGACTCTGGGGCGACCAGAGTGCCTCTTCCCCTAAAAGGCCGGGGGGCTGCGAGCCCCTCAGCCTGCTCACTCCCTCCGAATCTGCAGCGTGGGGGCACGTCTGACTCCCGGTTCTCTGCAGGGGCTCGGCCTTCCCCGGGTGAGGGGCAGGCGGGAGTCCAGGGGGCCAAAGGGGCTCGTGAAGGATCCCCCAAGGTCGTGCAGTCTGGCCCCTGACCCAGACAAGGGTGACGTGAAGGGGCCATTAGGATGACCCGCAGTGCCCAGCAGGTCCCCACAGTGCGGCCCCAGCCCTGCCCCGGGGGTGAAGGCGGCTGCGTTTTCCGTTGGGCAGAACCCACAGCTTCTCCCTGTGCCTCCGGGCACCGAGGGAAGAGCCCAGGATTAAGGTGGGAAGCCCGAGTTTAATTCCAGGCTCTGCCTCCAGGGCGGGTGCCCTTGTGTGACCTTGGGCACCCCCGTTTTCCTCTGCTTTCCTGGGTGTTGAGAGGCCAAACCGGCTGCCCTCCCAGGGCCTGCTGGCCTGGCCACTGTGGGCACGAGGCTCCGGGCTGGGGTCTGAGAAGCAGGGAGTGGGCTTGGCGGGGGGTGGGGCGGTGGGCTCCCGGGGTTTCCGGTGGGCACCCACCTTCTGCCCTCCAGCCCCGGGTGTGCTGGGTGTTCGCCACGAGGCCTTGGGCGAGTTACTGCCCTTTTCTGGGCTTCAGATAGTTGTCCAAATGCCGTGACAGCAGCCGTGGGTTAGGGCGGTGGTGGGGCGCTTGGGGCGGTGAGGCTCAGTGAGTGGCGGCTGCGCTGACAGTGGCAGTGAAGGCTGGTGGCAGCAGCCGGGGCCGTGGGGCAGTTTCTGGAGGTGCGGGGTGACCTCCCTGGCTGTGCACAAAGCTGCCCCACCGAGTGGGAAGAGCAGTTCTGTCTCTGCCTCTGTCTGTCTGTCTGTTTCCGTCCACCTGCCACATCTGCAGCAGTAACCTCATGGGAAAGAAATGGCTTCTCTGTGCTTGTGCCTCTTCCCCCGTCTGCCTCTCTGGTCTCTCCTGTGACTCGGACAATGGAAGGCCTTTTGCTTGGTCCCTGCACCTTCCGGGAACGAGCTGACCGAGGCCGGGAGGCTGAGGCTGGACCCCCGCAGCGGCGGCAGAGGCCCCGGCGGCCAGGCTGGACGGGGCACCCCGGGGGGTGGGCAGACGGGGGCAGCGTGAGTGTGACCTTAGACAGGTCACAGCCCCTGGGCCTCAGTTTCCTTGTTGGCAAAGTAAAAGGTTGGTTTAGATGAATTCACTGTGACCATGTTGGGTCTGCATGCGGGACGGGGGTGGGGCATTTGTCAGGCACAGTCCTGTGACAGCCTGGGAGAGGCAAGGACTGGTTCTCAGTAACAGTGCTGACAGTTAAGAGCAAAGGTTTTGCAGGCAGACAGACCCAGGCTCTCTCCATATTAGCTGTGTGACTCCAGACAAGTCACTAAACCTCTCTGAGCCCCGGTAACCTCATCATGAAATGGGAGCAATATTACCTACCTTTCAGGGCAGTACAGCATTGGGGACGGGTGGGGACAGAGTGCACAGTCCTGTGGTCATCACTTCGGGAACATGCCCCATTCCCGCACCTGTCCCACTGTCCCTGGGCTGTGGGCTTCAGGGGTTTGTATGCACTGGCCCTTGTCCCAGGGCTGTGGGTGGGGGAGCCCGGGCACTTGGGGCTGCAGCCGAGTGTGTCTGTTGCAGACTAGGCTGGGTGGTGAGAGAACCCAGCCCTGGCAGCGGGGGGGGGGGGGGGGCCTTCATTCACAGAAGGCTGCAGGGAGGGGCTGGGAAACGAGGTCTCCGAGACGAAGGCTGAGCTGGGTGGGTGGGACTACTGCAGGAGGGTGGGAAGGGGCCTGGAGGTGTCCTCAGTGCTCCGGCTTGATTCTGGGGAGATTGAGGGGCGCACCTTGCCCAGACCCACACAGCACATCTGCCCGGAGAACGGGCTGCACCTGCCCTTGGGCGCCTGAGCTCAGGGCCCCACCCACTCCCCCCTTGTGCACTGAGCCGTGTCCCTACCTCCACCGAGGGACAGGGCCCTGAAGGGACAGGCCACTGAGTAGTAGGCACCTCCCGGGCCGGGTGCCGAGGCCGGCGAGCCCAGCCCTCCCACTCCTCAGGGTGGACCACTGAGGCCCAAACAGAAGGACTAGTGCGCAGTGGCTCGGGGCCGGACACCCAGTTCCCTGGCAGAGCTTCCTCACACCACGGGGCGTCTCAGCACGCCAGGGGCCCGGGGAAACCCTATGGGCCTGGGCGAGGGGACAGGACCAGGACGGCCCCCGCACCTCGGCGTGCCCCCTTTCCCGGCCTGGCCCTGTCCCCTGATGGACAGCAGAGTCCTCTGGGGGGAGCCACCTCTGCTCTCAGCGCACGAGCGGCATGGACCAGGCAGGCCCGGAGACGGGACGGGCAGCGGTCTGACGTGGGACGAGGGCGGCTGCCACAGCGGCTGCGGTGCAGGCCCGACTCTGCCGCACCTTTGGGTTCACTGCCTGCGTTCGATGCCCCTTGTGTCCGGCCGTTGCCTCACACCCTCTCTCTTGCTCTTTGACCTGCCCCCTCGTAAGCCCCCTTGTTGTTCAGAAGGGCCGGTCCTGGCTCCCAGCTCCTGGAGGAAGCCCGCGGGGCCTTGCTGGGCTGGGGAGAGGCCGGGGGTCGCTTGCTCCCTTCTCCAGGCCGAGCCGCGGAACTGGGGCAAAGCCCTTGGCAGGGCAGCACACGCGGGAGCCATGTTTTCCTGCCTCTGTGCTGCCGTCTTGGTTGTCTTCTGCTCCTTGGTCCTGAGGTTGGGGAGGGACGGGGGCCCAAGCCCACGACGCGTCCTCGGCTGGAATGAAGTTCCTGACCCTGGCAGCTGCCGGCTGCTTTTCTGGCTTTTGCTCGCCCATGTGGCTGGTGCGATGGGCCTTCCCGGTTCACCAGAGGTGCCTCTGGAGGGTCTGGGAGCCCTGCAGCAGGAAGGTCTGGGTGAGGTCAGAGGAAGGACTTCCTGCTGTGGGGTCATGGCTCTGGCGAGCCCCCCCACTTTGGGTGGGACGTGGTGGCTGGGGGGCCGTCCCACTCGCTTCTCCTCCAGGGAAAGAGTCATCTCACCACCTGCCCCTGAAGGGGCCACGGTGACCTTCCTGGAGGTCAGGTCTGCCACCCAAGACTAGACCTGGTCCCATGGCTCCCAAATCCATCAGGGGGCCAGCAGGCCCTGGACACCCCATAGCCAGAGTGATGCCCTAGTGAAGCCACGGGGGGCCGGAGGGGGGGAGAGAGTGGGGGACTCCTGGGACGAACCACACACCTCCCGGGCCTCTTTCCCACAGGGGCCTCGGGAGCTGGCGTGAAGCCCAGCATCTTGGATGCATTTCCTTAGCTTCTGGGGGGTGAAGTGGGCGGGAAACACCAGTGGGCTCATCCAAAAAAGGACGGTGACACTTTGGTTGTCACAGCCGCACCAGGGCACAGACACAGTGGCCGGTGCCACGGGTGGTCGGCGACAAGCCTCGCCAATGAGGCCTCCGACCGCCCACCCCTGGCACATGGGCACCGAGCACCGGGTGCGGCTGTCCTGCATTCATGGCCCTCGAATCCCAGTGAAGGGGGACGGCAAGTAAAACGGACCATGTGTCAGGGGCAAGTCAGTGGTGGGGGGAAGGGCCAGGGGCCAGAGGCGACCGGGAACCGCTCAGCTGAGGCTGAGAGTCTGCAGGTGGCTCTCCACGGGGACAGCGCCTGCTGTTCGGCCTCAGGCCAACCTGCCTCCCAGGCTGGGAACAGGCTGGAGGGGGCCCCTGGGACGTCACCCGGCCCTTCCCTCTCACCCGCAGCCGTCCCCACCGCCACCATGAGGAACATCTTCAAGAGGAACCAGGAGCCCGTGGTGGCTCCGGCCACCGCCACGGCCACGATGCCCATCGGGCCTGCAGACAATGCCACCGAGAGTGGGGGAGCCGGCGAGAGCAAGGAAGACATGTTCGCGAAGCTGAAGGAGAAGTTCTTCAACGAGATGAACAAGATCCCCCGTGAGTGTCCCCGGGGCTCGGTGGGGGGCACGGGGGCAGGACCAGGAGCTGGGGTCTCCTCGCTTCAGGTTCGGGCTGGGTTATCGGGGAGCCCTCAGGAATCGGGCGTGTGGTCGGGCTCGCTGAAGGGGGCAGCGGGTTATGGACTCCCAGGAACAAAGTTCTCGCACAGTTTAGAAAAGCGTCAAACAGGTGCAGCTAAAAGAGGAAAAACGAAAACGAAACCACCGTTCCGGCCCCCAGTCTCACTCACAGACTGCTCTGCCGTGCGGTGGGGGGAGGCCACGCCCCTCACTTCGGGGTCCTGCCTGTTTTGTTTGAGTCTAGCCGGTGGCCACGTCATGGCAGCCACATGAGCTCCAGGTGGACAGAGTGATGGGCGTTTTTACCTGACGGGACCCCCGCCTTCAGAATTCCTGGCCACATTTTGGGGCAGTGTCAGGGGCGCAGCCTCCCCGGCTGAGACGGTGGTTCAGAACCAGGGACAGCAGCCAGGGCCCACCGTCCAGGGGTCTTAGCCCCTCCCACCCCCTCTGCGTCCCTCCCTCAGCAACAGGGTCAGCCCGGCTGACACGGAGCCCGGCCTCGTCCCTGCTAGTCCAGGGTGCCGGCTCCCTGAGAGCGGCGTGTCCGCGGGGCAGCGGGCGTGTGGCCACCAGTGTGGGGCAGGGCTGGGGCGCCCTCTCTACCCTGGGCGGAGCCCCGCTGACCCGGCTCTCCCGCACGGCAGTGCCACCCTGGGCGCTGATCGCCATCGCCGTGGTGGCCGGCCTCCTGCTGCTCACCTGCTGCTTCTGCATCTGCAAGAAGTGCTGCTGCCGCAAGAAGAAGAACAAGAAGGAGAAGGGCAAGGGCTCCAAGAACGCCATGAGCATGAAGGACATGAAGGGCGGGCAGGTACGGCGAGGCCCGCGCCCCCCAGACGCGCACACAGCCCCCCGGCGGGGCCTGCGGTTCCTCCGGTCTGCCCTGCGTTCGTGGGAGGGGACGGGGACCGTCCTTGAAGGGGCCGAGGCACAGAATGACGCGCGGGCACCAGGAGAGGCTGTTGGGAGAAAATGCTGGGCAGAGACACCCGCATCCGCGGGCCACGGGGGCGTGAGCTGTGGCTCCTGCCGGGGGACCCGGGACAAGCCTGCCACAGGGGCGGGGTGGGGATGTGACGAGGTCCAGCATCACCATCACACTCTCTGCCTGGTCCTGAGGGGCTGGTCGGCTGGGGGTGGCCCTCACTCGCCCAAGTTTCTCCTTTAAGGCTGGCAGAGGCCCTGCTGGGTAGTGGCAGCCGTGACCAGTCCGAGGAGCCCACCTGGGTGGGGGTGGACGGTGGAGGAAGGGCCTGACCTCAGAGCTCAGCCCGAGAGCACAATGCTTCTGCATGTTTGTGCATGTGTCTACACATGTACATGTGTGTGCACGCATGTGGGGGGTACGGGGGGGTTCAGGAGTGCCCCAGACAAAGTCCAGTTTGGGGTTTGAGCTGCAGGCTTGTCTGTTAATTGCATCCTTCCTTCCCCACCCTCCCCGGACTCGCCCTGCTCCCAAACACTGGACTGTGCGCTGGTATGTCTGGCCTGGGGGTGGGGTGTGGGTGGGACCTAACTGTGGGGGGGGATACAGGAGGGCCTGATGAGGGCTCTGGGGCACTGTCCACCCCCAGTCCCTGTCCCTCCCCAGCCCCCCTGGCCCTGAGCCGGGGGGCTCACTCCCATCGCCCCTTTGCCCAGCTGGCCTGCTCCGTTCTCTTCTGATTCTGTCCTTCCCTCCGCAGCCCCCACAGGATGATGAGGACGCAGAGGCCGGCCTGACCGAGGGGGAGGGGGAGGGCGAGGAGGAGAAGGAGCCGGAGAACCTGGGCAAGCTGCAGTTCTCCCTGGACTATGACTTCCAGGCCAACCAGGTGCGGCCCGAGGGTGCTGGGTGGGGGAGGGGGCCAGAGACTGCCCGCTTCCCACAGAGGGGCGGGCTGGGGACCACTGACCTGCCCAAGCTCGGGCCAGTCGGTGCCCTTCCACTTTGGTGACCCCTGTGTCACCCCAAGTTCCAGGGGCGGAGGTGGGGCCGACCTCCCTGTTGAGCTGTGGACTGTCCCCCGCCCAGACACTGGCCGTGGGGCAGCCCTGAGACTCAGGCTGGCCTTGCTGTCTCCACAGCTCACCGTCGGCGTCCTGCAGGCTGCCGAGCTGCCCGCCCTGGACATGGGCGGCACCTCAGACCCCTACGTCAAAGTCTTCCTTCTTCCAGACAAGAAGAAGAAATACGAGACCAAAGTGCATCGGAAGACGCTGAACCCGGCGTTCAACGAAACCTTCACCTTCAAGGTGACGAGGGCTGGGTGATGACACGGCCGTGTCCTGACCCCAGTCCCACTGCCTCCTGCCCACCTTCTTCGCTCCTTGGCCATGGCCGAGGCCCCGGAGCCTGCTGGGTCTGGAAGCGGGCCGGCTGGGCTGTGACCTGGGCAGTGTCAGGAGCCCCGCCCCCACTCTGGTGCCCCCTGAGCCCGGCCCCTCCTGTCTCCACGTCTCCGAGGAGTCGGTCCTCGGGCTGCAGGGAGAGCGCCTGCCCTCAGCAGCCCTGCGGTGCACCGCTGCCCTGACCCCACCTGTGCCTGCAGGTGCCGTACCAGGAGCTGGGGGGCAAGACGCTGGTGATGGCCATCTACGATTTCGACCGCTTCTCCAAGCACGACATCATCGGGGAGGTGAAGGTGCCCATGAACACCGTGGACCTCGGCCAGCCCATCGAGGAGTGGAGGGACCTGCAGGGCGGGGAGAAGGAGGAGGTGAGAGTGAGGCCGGCACCGGGGGCTCCGGAGCCCCCTCGTTGGCCCTGCAGACGACGGCAGCCCCCGTGTGGAGCGCAAGGCGGCTCCCGGGTGTCGGCATCTGGCATCGTCACCGTCCTTGCCCCCGAGCTCCTGCTGCTGACCCTTAGAGCCGGGGACTCTGGGCTCCGCGCCTCCGTTTACCCACAAGGAGAGCCCACGTTGGCTCTGACGGATCCTCCACCACCTGCCCTTGGGGCCGTGGGAGGCCAGGGGTTTGACATGGGGACAGCTGCTCATTGATTCCCCACAGACGGGGGGCCTGGGCGGGGGGAAGGGCCGACATCTGGAGGCAGAGGGGTGGCTGGGGTGACCTGGGCCCTGCGTCTGCCCCGCACAGCCGGAGAAGCTGGGCGACATCTGCACGTCCCTGCGCTACGTGCCCACGGCCGGGAAGCTCACCGTCTGCATCCTGGAGGCCAAGAACCTGAAGAAGATGGACGTGGGCGGCCTTTCAGGTGTGTGCAGAGCTCCTGGCTGCCACTGGGTGGCACCAGCGAGCCAGGCCCCATAGGAGCGTGGCCTGAGCCCAAGTACATCCTGCTGGACCCGGACGACCCTGGGCGGCCCTGAGTCCGAGCCTCAGGGGGTCTGGCTTCCCAGCTTCCCTTTCTCTGGGGCCCCCCACCCCACCTGGCTCTGAGCGGCCTTCTGGGCTCCCCCGCTGGGCCCTGGGTCAGAGAAGTTTCACCCCCAGCTGAGGGTGGAGGTGTTGGCAGTGGGCAGGCGGTGGTGTCACCACAGCCAGGACATGTGTCCAGGATGGGCTCTGTGGCTCCCCACAGGAGGTGCTGGGGGTGGGCGGGACCCAGCTGCTGCCTCTGCCGTACTTTCCCAAGAAGCAGCAGGGGCCGAGGCCCAAGGCCATGTCTGGGTACCAGCCCAGCCCTGTCACTGACCCAGTGTGTGACCTTGGGCAGGTGACGTCCCTCCTGTGGGCCTCGGTGACTGCTCTGCCAGGTCAGGAGGATGGGATGGTGTCCCCTAGCAGCCTCGCTCCCCTGCCAGGGAGGGGTGTCACCAAGCAGCGTCATGCGCTCTCCCCACGGCCTGGCCCTGAGGCCCCAGGGCCATGCTCTGGGCAGCCCAGGAGCTGGGCAGGGCTGTTCCCCAGAGGGCGGCCCCTGAATGGGGTCACTCTGCGTGTTCGGGTGTGACTACGGCCTCGGGTGCCTCAGCTGACGGCGCCCTGGGGCGGGCTGTCCCCACACAGACCCCTACGTGAAGATCCATCTGATGCAGAACGGAAAGAGGCTCAAGAAGAAGAAGACGACGGTGAAGAAGAAGACGCTGAACCCCTACTTCAACGAGTCCTTCAGCTTCGAGATCCCCTTCGAGCAGATCCAGGTGCCTGGGCGGGCGGGTGGGCGGCCCACAGTCTGGGTTGGAGGAGAGGGAACTGGGCCCCTTGCCCAGGCGGGTGGGGCCTTGTCCCGGCCCCCTTCCAGGGCAGTGGGCACGACTGGCCAGCACACTTCCCTTGGGACTGAGCGGGCGGGTTTTCTCCCCCGAGTCCCCGGTGCCTTGCGCTCACCTCCCAGTCTCACACTCCCCATCGGCCACCGTAGTCAGAGGTGGATTTCCTGCGTCCGCGCCGCCTCACCACCCTCCACCCTTACGCACCAGCACCGGGGCTGGAGCGCAGCCTGTGGTCCCCAGGGGCGGAAGCGGGGGGGCCGGAGCCAGGGCCCTTGCCTTCCCCGCCGGCCAGCGCCCGCCCTTGCCCCCCACAGAAAGTGCAGGTGGTGATCACTGTGCTGGACTACGACAAGCTGGGCAAGAACGAGGCCATCGGCAAGATCTTCGTGGGCAGCAACGCCACGGGCACGGAGCTGCGGCACTGGTCCGACATGCTGGCCAACCCGCGGAGGCCCATCGCCCAGTGGCACTCGCTGAAGCCCGAGGAGGAGGTGGACGCCCTCCTGGGCAAGAACAAGTAGGCAGCGGCGGCCGCCACCCGCGCCGCTGGCTCGGACGCCGACGAGACCCAGAGCTACCAATACCTCAGTCACTCACCCCAGAGGCCCCCTTCCCATTGTCCGCGCCATGTCCCGGTCGCTCCCCCCCATCCGTCTGTGTAACGGCCGGCTTCCCTCTGGGGGCCCCCGCAGGGTGAAGAGGAGCCTGGCTCTTGTCACCGTCCAGGAGCCGTCCCGCTGCATGCCCGTCACGGTCCCCTCCCGGTCGCAGCCCCACTCGCCCACGGAGTGAGGCCCTCTGGTGGCAGGCAGCCCGGCACGGCCCCACGGTGGGGTATCCGGGACCAGAGTGCGGCAACACCCCGGTTTGCTGTCGGGGAAGGGGGCCCAGTGGCCAGCGGTCCTATGTGTGTGCGTGTGAGCGCGTGTGCGTGCACACGACTGCGTGGGTGTGAGCATCTCTCTGTGTCCCTGGAACGAGCCAAGAACAGTGACTCCCTGCAGGGACGGAAGGCTCTTCAGGGCCCCCCAAGGGAAGGGGGTCCTTAGCCCACGTGGGCAGCTGCCTGGGAGGCAGGAGGTGGAGACTGGGTCCGTCCCCAGCGAGGACCACCCCTGATGCCGCAGACGCCCTGCTCCGGCCCTGGCTGCCCCTGAGGGGGGCATTTGCGACGTCCGTGGTCATGGACGTGGGGACAATCGTGGGGTGGGTCAGACTCTAAGCGGGACTGTCAGCCCTGGGACCTCACTCTTGTCAACCGTCCATGTCTGACTATGAAGACACGTCTCCCCGGAAGCCCAGCTGCACCCCCCACCCGACGCTTCCGGGGCAGCAGACGCCCCGCCCCTTCGCAGGACGGCGCCCTGCGCCCTGCGGGCCCCTCCCATCACGCTTTGGCTTGTTTTCTTTCCATCCGAGTGGAGTAGCCTGTGCGGAGCCAGGGGGATTCACCCGGAGGGTCGAGCTGTCGTTAGCTCCCCGAGGCCCAGGGGACAAGGGGGGTCAGTGGACACACCGTAGAGGTTTCCTGGACGAATGAGGTGAGCCAGGCCCTTATTCCTCAGGGCGCGTCTCTCCCGGGCCCCCAGGCCGGCTGGGCCTCCCTTCAGATGGTGGTGGGGGGCGCTGGGGTTTCTGCCCCGCGCTCTGGCCCCCGCTTCCTGTTCACCTTTGTCCCCAGCATTGATAAAAAGCCATATATGTGTTCCTCCAGTTTGCACTGGGTCCCCTTCCAAGCCTGCGGTGGGGCTGGAGCGGCAGCCGGCGGCCCTTCCCGCCCAGAAACCTGCACCACCTGTGCGGCCGGCCGCCTGCGCCCGGGGCGGACGGCCCGAGTTGCAGAGTGAGGCTTGGAGGGAGCGGCCCCAACGAGGCGTCTTCTCGCTGTGCTGAGGGCGGGAGGGGGTGCTGGTCGTTGCCGCCCCTCCGCAGGCGGCGGGCCCCACTCCTCACGGGCGGCCGTGGCCGTGGGCCTGTGTGTGTGTGCACGTGTGTGCGTGTTTATGGGCATGTTGGCAGCCACGAGGCCGGTGGGCGCCGACAAGGTCGAGCGTGTGGGAGAGCGGGTGCCTGCAGAGACGGACGTCGCAGGGCGCTGGGCTCGGCTCCCTCGCCAGCGCAGGGGCATTTCGGTGCTTTCTCAGGGCTTCCCGTCCGCTTTCCCTCGTCGGGTCCCACAGACCTTGTCCTAGGCCCTGCCCAGCGCCCTCCCTCCCACCCATGTCCACCTGGGAGGCTTCCAGAGCCCAGGGTCATCAACCCCCATCCTCACAGGAGGGCGGGAGATGGCAGGCGCCTCTACTGTCTCCAGCTGGGCCGGCTCTGCGGCACCAGCTGGATGTTATCGTTCTGGGCCCACCGCTAGGGGGCAGCCTTGAGGGCCGGGGCACGTGCGCGGAGGGCGGGAGGAGACAGCTGGGTGTGGGGAGCCCGTGGCCCTGATGAGCCCCGGCGGCAGAAGGCACCTGCCAGGCCTGCCTGTTCACTCTCTCCACCTGGGCTGCTGCTCCCGGAGCCGCAGAGTGAACCCCGGGCTGCTGGCCCACGGTCAGGCGCAGTGTGGGTCAGGCTGCCGGTTTTCAGGACTGAAGTTCAGTCCAGGAGGGGGAAACAGAGGGCTGAGGCCTTGAAGCCCACCTCAACCTCCCCGCCCTGAAACCCAGCTGAGGTCAAGAGCTCAGGTTTTCTCCTTCCCTCTAGACCACTCTAGATCACAGGTGGCACACACAAGGCCCGAGGACTGAATCCCGCCTTCCACCTGATTTTATCCGCTCGGCACCTGGTTTCTACCCGGCAGCAGTGCCAAGCTCCTTGCCGCTAGTTAAGGAGTAGTTGCATTTACACAGTCCTAAAGTCACATTTGGCTCTTCGAAGGCACCTGTGAGGCTGATGTGGCCCCCAGGGAACATGAGTTTGACGCCCCTGCATCTTGAGCTCTGGAAGGGAGACCAAGGTGGGGGGCGGGGGCAGGTGCTGGGCATGGGTAGGCAGTGACTCTCTGGGGCCCCTCAGCTGCCCAGTCTGTCTGGGGTGACAGAGCTCACAGGCCTAGAACATCAGTGGGAGGGGGGACGGGGTGCTTCAGGTCTCCGGCCAGTGGGTGCTCGTGGGTGGGCCCAGGAGTGGACAGACGTCCCCTGCAGCCTGGGAGTGAGAGGCCCCTGAGTTCTTCAGCGTCCTGAGTTAATTCGTGGCCTCGCCCAAGCTCTGTCCCTGGTGCTCTGCCCCCCACAGGTAGGAAGAACTGGAACCAGGGACTGTCCCCTCCTCCACTGGGTCCCTCCCCCACCCCCAAGGCTGGCAGACAGGGAAGTGTCCTTGGGCCTGAACTCGGTGGCCCAGAGCCCGGTGACATGCTTGCCAGACTTGGCAAATGTACCCCGGTAGCAGCCTTGAATTTCAGATGAACAAGGAATAATTTCAAAGCGCAGGCATGTCCTGGGGGCCGCCTGGGACACAGTCTGGTGCCTCCGGACCCCATGTGCCCACCTTTGTCCCAGGGGTGCAGACTGGTCCCAGGCGTACTTGCGCCTGTTTTGGAGCTGAAATACTGAGAAGGGGACACTGACTTGAAGACACATGAAAATACTTCATTTTTAACTGACAGCAAAACAAGAGCCTTTTCAAGCCATTTGCGCCCGGCCCCCCAGCCCTGCGTGCACTCAGTTGTCTTTGCAGACGGCTGCCCCCACAGACCTGCGAGCGAGCCCCTGTTTCCCCGAGGTGCATGTGTGACCTCCTGTACCCAGCGCATGGCCCGGCTGAGGGCCCCACCTCACACCTCCCGGTCTGTGTCCTGGTCTGTCCCTCGTCCCCACCTCGCCCACCGGGAAGCCCCCGGGGTCTTCGGGCTGCAGGGCGACCCTCTGGGCCCCATGCTCTGTGTGAACCGGTGTCTGGTGTCCCGAGTGTGTGAGGTGCCCCTTCACCCACCGTGTGAATTAACTGACAAGCCATAAAGGGGCTGCTGGAGCTGGGCCCGACTTCTCCCGGGAGCCCTGTGCCTGACTGGCGCCTGCAGACCCCTCCAGAAGGGCTCACATGCTGCTGTCCCCGAGTCGGCACGTGTCCCGAGGACGAAGGTGTCCAGGGCTCCTGCTGGGGCCTCGGGTGCTGTGGCCGAGCCCTGGCAAGCTGGCTCCCACCTCCACCCTCGGTGCCCGGGGCCTCCCCAGGCGCTCCCGCCTGCTGGCTCTCCGGGGGCCTGTAGAGGGCGCCCAGGGTGCTCAGGAGCAGCCCCTGAAGCTCAGCCCAGAGCCAGGTCCCCATCACCATCCGGTGGATGGTGTCACTTTCCACTGAAGGGCCAGGTCCCTGGACGGCCCGGGGGCCGCAGGGCTCCTCTGGGAGGAGAGGGCAGGGTGGGGGGCGTCAGCCAGGGGCCCAGGTGGCCCCCCGGCCTGCAGCGCCCACCCACCTGAGCAGGCGGCTGGGTGAGCGTGCCCAGGGGTGAGGACCATGCACCGGGCAATGGGGTGGGGGTGGGGTGGGGTGCGGTGCGGTGCAGGGGCCTCGTCCGAGCAGCAGGGCCGGGTGCCCAGGGCAGTGGAGGGGACGCAGAGCAGCAGTCAGGAGTGAGGCCCCAGTGAGGCCCGGCGTGTGACTGGTGACAGTGGGGAGCGTCCCCCACACCCCTAAACTGGGTCCCTCTCACAGCAGCCTGGCTGGTCACCTGACACCTCCCCCCAGTCTGAGAATGTGATTTGCTGCTTTCTGGAAGCTTCAACACCAGGGGGCACTTGAGCCTGCCCGGCCCCCTGTTACAACGGCCCCACCAGGAGCCCCCCCCTTTGTCCCCATGGGAAGGACACGCGTGCAGCCCCCCAACCCCCGCTTGGCAGCGCCTCCCCCCTTATGTGGACCTTGTCTGACCTCTTGTCAAACTGTCATTTTGTAATGAGCTGTGTCTCCTTATTAAAGAAATGAGCTCAGAGAAACCTGGGGGTGGGGGGCGTCTCTAGTGGTTTGCTGGGTGGTGGGCAGTGGGTGGGCTGGTGGAGGGGGGGGTTCAGTGGCTTAGAGCCCTGTGTCTACCTGAGGGGAGTGGGTGAGTGCCAGGAGGGGACGGCTTTCCTGGGGGACGGGAGGGACTGGCCCCGGGCTGGCCTCCAGTGGAGCTGGGTGTGGGGTCACCAGCCACCAAACCCTGTGGCTGGAGGCTGCCCTGGGGACCTTGGGAAGTGAGGGCTGCTCCACGGCCCTCAAGTGCCTCACGGCACAGACCTCCGACGTGGGGCTTCTGTGGCCTGGGCTCCGGGGTCCTCAGGCCGGGGGTGGGCAGGCGGCAGAAGGCGAAGGTGTCGGTCCATGTAGGCAGGTGTGGCAGCTGGTCCCCGAGCCCTGCTCTGTCACGCACGGGACCCTGCTCCTCTCCTGACCCTGGGTCCTGGCTCCTCCTGGGCCTGCGGACCCAGGGGGCCCACGTGTCCCTGTCTTGGGGACCCACAAAGCAGAGACGTGGCCACACGGCTGAAACAGCTATATTTTCCTCACTTATAAACACTGTCGTGCTCACAGGCAACACACAGGCGTGAACGGTGTTCCCCGAACTCTGAAACGCAGGACACTCGTAATGTGACGTAAGAGCCACCGGGAGAACAAACCCACCCATCAGGGTTGAAAGGCCACTCGAAGTTGCATAAAAATACATTCAGCTCACAAAGCGACCGGCCCGACCTCCCAGGTATTTTACAAGGGGCTGAAATCCAGCCACACTGACCTCTGTGCTGATGGATGTGGGGGCCGGGGGAGGGGGGAGCGAGCGGGAGGAGGAGACGCAGAGGGAGGCACCGGGGCCCTGTCTGGCCGAGCTGGAGGCAGAGGGGGGCAGAGGGCAGACTCCCGTCCTGGAGGGTCAGGCAGCAGCCTTTCCCTCCCCAGGGCCAGCCCTCGGGGGTCAAGGGGCACTGGGGCGAGGGCTCCATCCTCCCCAACCCAGGCCCCAGGAGTGGGGGGGCCAGGCAGGGGTCCCCAGGTCAGGCTCGGCCCTGGTTTCAGGGCCCGTGTGGGGCTCTTGCCTTCTGCAGGCCTGAGCTGCCCCAGGGGCTCTGACAATGTCGGGGTGGCGGGGTGGCCGCCTGTCTCAGCACAGGGGCCTGCGGTGCCCTCTCCCCCACTGGGCCTGGCAGGGGGCCCTCGGGTCCCAGACGGGAGGGGTGGTGGTGGCTGGTTGCCGGGAAACCTTCCCTGAAGCACCATCGTCTCGGAGAGGAGAGCGGGGAGTGCGGTGGGAGAGGACGGATGGACACAGCACCCTGATGTCACCTCCAGGGGCCCCGCGGGGACATGTCTGGGAGAGTCCCAGTCCCGGTGGGACTGCTGCAGGCAGGGTGGGCGGCTGCTCGCAGGACGGGGCTCTGTCTCCATGGGACCCAGACTCCCCAGTGCCGGTGGGCAGATGGGCCTTGGTCCCAACCGTGTCACCCCTCTCCAGGGGACGTCCTCACGTTGCCCCCTAACCAGGACACATCTCCCCGAGGGCCTGCAGGTGCGGGTTTGGCCCCGGCCACAGCTGCCAGGGGGTCCGAGTGGCCTTCGCCGCCGCGCACTTGCCGGCCAGGGTGCTCTGCTTGCTCTTGGCCCCCGGGACCCCTCGTTCCCTGGCAGCCGTGACAATGGCAGGTCCCGGGCTGCCACCAAGTCTACCTCAACAGCACACAGGCAGTCAGTAGCTGACCTCGAAGGGGTCACGGGGGAGGGAGCTTGGCTTTGGTACCCCTCCCCCATGCTGGCAGCCAGCACCCCACTCTGCACCCAAGGACCCAGCCTTCTGCCTCTTCCCAGTGTGGGGGTCCCTGCCCCCCACTCAAGACCCCCTCAGGGGAAGATGCCCCTCAACACGCGGCCCCCAGCCCACCCTCTCCCTCTGCCTCTGTCCCCAGAGCTGCTTGGTGGGTCACAGGACCGTCCTCTGAGGGGCCGAAGGCCACCTCGCACACCAGCCTAGGGCCCTCGACCTGCAGCCTGGGAGTGGGCAGGGCTGGAATGCGGCCCCGTTGGGGTGGAGGATAAGGTCCCTCGCTACCAGTGTCTCCCTGACAGCGGGACCAGGGGCCTGTCCCACCGGCCTGGCTGCAGGGTTTGGGCGGCATCCCCTCCTGAGAAGCCAGCAGCCTGCACGGTGCCTCGCTGGCAACACCGTCCGGTGCTGTGCTGGCCACACTCTGTGTGGCCCTGTGTCCTCCTCGAGAGGGGGGAGTGCCCAGCTGGGCAGAACAGCAGCCGCCCACCCCACCAGCCACCAGCTTCGACGGGGCCACAGGCCAGTGGGAGGGGTTGCAGCCTCCCTGCTTCCTGAGTGGAAGGTTCCAGTAACCACACATCTTGCCTAGGGCAGGGGACATGGTAAAGTGGCCCCAGTTGATGGCCCAACACCACTGTCACCAGGGGTTTGAGAGCCATCAGCGCGCTGTGGCCTCAGACAAGAGTGGGCTGGGGCCCCAAGGAGCAGACCCGCCGTCCGGCCGGCCGAGTGAGCAGCTGCTCAGGGCCCTGGCCAGGGCCTGTTGGGCCTCTGGGTGACTTGGCGGCAACCCTGGGGTCTGCGCAGGGGCAGCAGCCATGGGGATGGCGTCCTGAGCCCTGGGGAGGTGCCTGAACTCAGTCTGCATGACGGAAGTGACAGAGCTGGCAGCCGGTGGCTCCTGGGGGGCCAGCACGGCCCCAGGACCCAGGATTCCTGAGGTTGAAAAGTTTGTGACTTTGTCACAAGGAAACTTTCTGGCAAGAAAAGGCATCTTTGACACGGAGGGGCAGCCACCGAGTCCCAGTGCCGTCCGCACATGAAGGCACGGCAGGTCTGGCCTCCTGGCCCCTGTGGGAGGAGCGTGGAGACGTCTCCCCAGCAACTCAGTGTCTTCCTGAGAAAGAGGCGGCTGCCCGTGCCGCCCCAGCACCCAGGACGGCCAGAGAGCGGGCAGGCGACTCCACGAGAGGGCTCCCGGTCCCCAGGGGGGAGGTGCCCGTGGGTGGGTGATATCCCACCGGAGTCCCCGACACCCGGTCCCAGGACACCAAGCCCATTGAGGGGGCTGCTGGGGAAGAGGGTGGACACGGCGAGCCCCGTGTGCGGGGTCCTGCGTCCCCAGACTGGTGACGAGCATGGGCAGAATGTGCTGGCACGTCCTGGGGGAGGAGCGCAGAGCCAGAGGCCGGGCGCAGGCCGCACAGGAAACCAGTGCTAGGACCCCGCCGCAGGGAGCAGCGTGTGGGGAGCCCACATGCAGAGCAAATGGCCAAGGACCAAGACGCCTGCGACAGGCGGACGCTCACGAGCTGACACCGGGCCCTTGTGCAGGACGGGGTCTGAGTGCGGCTGGGTGGTGGCCAAGCCGGCCAGGGACGCGTGTGCTGGGAGAGGAGGGGACCACCCACACACAGTGCAAGGGCTTGGGGGGGCCCCAGGGGCCTCCCCCCACATCAGGGAAGCTCCCTATCAGAGCTGCCCAGCGTCCGAGTGACAGTGACCCACAGAGGCCACCTGAGGGTGCAAAGCTGGACCAAACGACCTCCGATTCCATGACAGTGGGTCACCTGCAAACTTCTGTGACTTCTGCTGGCGTCCCCAGACACGAACATCTCTCCCTACATGCGGCTGCCGGAAACCCTCACCCCACAGCTCACGCCACCCGTCCTCAGGGTCCCCACCGGCACCGCGAGTCTGCCCCACCCGCCCCACTGCCTGGTCCCCGCGTCACTCCCACTTGGACCACGACCCGGGGCGAACGGGGTGAGGCACAGGGGTCAGGCCTGTCTGACAGCCACTGTCGGGGGCAGGGGAGAGGACGATGAAGGCTGGCACAGGGCGGGTGGAGAGGAGAGGCCTCGGAACCAGGGCCCCCTGAGCCCTAGGCAAGGACAACTTGGGGTGGGAGCCGGTCGTTGATCAAAAGCCACCAGCACAAGGAGCAGGGAAAGCCAGGTCCTGAAAGGTGACAACTAGCAGGGACCCTTGTGCACTCGTCCCCAGGACTGAACAGAAACAGTCCCGCAGCTGGTGTGGCCGCTGTGCCCACGTCCCGCACGGGGCCTGCCGGGGGCCACCCAGAGGCTCTGGTCGGATCGAGGACCCGGTGGGGACCGGCAGGCAGCTGGGCCTTCAGCAGGCTCGTGTGGAGCAGAGTGCAGAGAGGAGCAGAGCAGGTGACTGCAGGAGGGTGGACGAGCGGCCTCTCAGCGCATCCCCCCCCCCCTCAGGGTGGGAAGCTGTGGCGGGAGGGGCAGCAGACTGGCCAGGCCTCCTCGGCCCCGGCTGCGCTACTTCGACAGTTTGCTGATGACTCGGATGAGCGCGCCGTTCTCATCTTTCAGCCTCTGGTTGTCAGACTTCAGCTCTGTTAACACCTGTGGGGGACAGGGGGGCGGCGTGTCAAAGCCGCAGGCGGCCAGGCCAGGGAGCAGGGCCGGACAGCCGGGTCCAAGGCCACAGCACACCCCCACGGCGTCAGGCAGCTGCTTGTGACCACAGGCTTGTGGGGGCCACGCAGGTGTCACGAGGCCTAGACCCAAGGCCCTGACAGGACAGCCACTCCCCTTGTCTCCCGCAGAGGACCTGGGGTCACAGCCCGAGCTGCATGTCCAGGAAGGAGGAGTGACCGCCCCCGGACACGCTCTGTGGAAGCTCTTGCGAGCTACATCGTGGCGTGAGGGGCAAGAGTCATTGGTGACCCCAGGGAGGCACCTGGTTGCTGGTCTGAGGCAGAGCCTGCACGTATGCAACCCAGGTCACCCAGCCCTCAGGGAGATGCCCAGGGCGACAGCCCTGAGGTGCCGAGGCAGAGATCCGGCCGTGTGGTCAGCACTGTGCGCCCTGGTCAGGGACCCACCTCCCGGACCTGCCCTGCAGCCACACGGTGCCCGTAGCTGCTGCCCCACCACCGCTCCTCGTAGTGGCGCACCCGGAACACACCGGGCCGGCTCGTCCAGCCCTGTCCACTCTACCCTGCAGGCCCTGGCAGTGAGAGTGATGGCTGCGAGCCCTTCCTGGCTGCGTCAGGCCCTTCACCCGCACAGACTCCTCCAGGGGCTGGGTGATGTGTCCCCACACTAAGAGCTCGACTCCGTGCGGACGGAGACCAGATGGAGCCGTTCCCTGTGGCGGGGACACTCGCAGGGTCAGGGGGCGGGGCTGGACGTCCCGCATCTGGGTGAGACGGGGCCCATGTGCTCAGCCCTTCCTCCTCACGGCCGTTTCCTGCCCACGAGGGCAAGTGCCCCGAGCTGCGGGGACAGTGGCCGGCCTCACCTCCACTGCCGGGGGCGGGGAGGTCCCTGCTTGGCGGGCGGCAACTGGCTGCACGGCGCTCCCAGACGAGACCGGTGTCTCCCCAGGGGTCAGGGAAGACGGCTCGACGCCGGGGAGGCAAGGCGCCCCAGGGACCACGCTGCCCTCCCACCGTCCCTCCGGGTTGCGGCCTCTGCCCCCAGTGGCCACCCCTCAGCCACACCCACACCCAGCAGGTCCAGCAAAGCTTCCTGTTGGACACTGACATTTGACTCCACAATTTCCACGGGTGTCCGGGGCTCTCACTTCTCTGCCGTCCAGGAGGCTGAGTACCAGGCAGAATCTGCTGGCAAACGGCAGAGAACTGGCCCTCACTGCCACGCAGGGGACAGCGGGGGGACAGTGTGGCCGGTTTCCGCACCAGGGGCCGGGACGTGGCCCTGGGACCTGACACACTCGGAGGGAACCACTTCTTCTGAGCGACCTGCACCCGTTCCTGAGCCTGGGACCGGCTGCCACATGTGCAAAAATGACTGCTCTGGGGACAAGTGGGCACAGGCCCCAGTAAACAGCCGTTACCATGGCTACTCACCACTGAAAGCAGGTTTCGCCCCACACCCTATACTTGACAATGAGAACAACGAGGACCTGTGCAGGGGCCCCATCAGCCCGTTTCCCGGGGGCCTCGAGGCGGATTTGAAAGTCTGGTGTCGGTGGCTCACTCAGCGCCTGCTCTCTCTGCCGGGGCTGCCAACCCAGTGGGCAGAGCTGCCCTCAGCCACCCGAAAGTGCAGTGAGTGGGCAGGGAAGGGCCAGCCTGTCTGCACCAGCGCGGCTGCTGCTGGAGAGGGAAGGCGGGTCTCAGGGCCTGAGGCGGGGTCTGTCCCCTGCGAGCAGCTCTGGGACCCGCACCCAAGGGGAGGCTCAGCCTCCCACACCCACTTGGGTCCCAGGGAAAAACACCCCCCCTCCATCTCTCTGCAAAGGCGGCAGCTTCTCAGCCCCTGTGCTGGGCGGTGTGGACACGCCGCTGGGCCTGAGACCCAAGCCCAGGGTGGGAGAATTGCCTCCCAGGAGGGCAAACGAAGGCCACTCAGGAGGGGGCCACGGCCACGCGAGCCTTTAGGCGGCCCCACCTAGCATGCAGCCGGACTTGAGCAGCTGGCTCTGTGGGGACCTCTCAGGCCAAGGCTCTCAGCCCCGGTGTCACAGAAGTGGCGACAGGGGGCTGCGGGCCTGCCCAGACCCCCGCTCTGCTGCAAGGTGGGTGCCCAGGCACGTCCATGCTGTGCACCTGCACCCACCCGGGCAAAGTGCACCGGCGTGTGCCTCAGCCCCTTGGGTGACCCTGGGCCACCCCCCCGCCCCAGGCTCCATCCTGGCCCTGCCCACGTCAAGGACCAGCCCTGACCCCTGCACAGGGCTCTGAGGGGCGAGCCCGGAGCTCCCAGAGCTCCTGGGAGCCACACGGAGGGACACCTGCCTGCAGAGGTGGAGGAGGGGCCGTGGCTACAGCCCCGGCGCTGGCGCAGCCTCCGCAGACGCCGAGAGCCGGGCCACCACGCGGGCCAGCGCCCTGTTCTCAGCCTGCAGCTGCGAGTTCATCTGCTTCAGGGTTTGGATCTGTTTTAGCTGGTGGAGGTTCTGCAGTGGAACACGGAAGGACGGACAGACAGACCACAGACAGACCAGGAAGTGAGAGCAGGCGTGGCTGTGGTGGGTGTTCAGCTCATGCAGAGAGGAAGCGAGAGGCGCAGCCAGGGGGGTGGGGAGGGTGCCCACCAGGCCCCCTCCCGAGAGGGCCAGCCATGCGCACGTCGGCCCTCGGCTCCACAGCCCGTCTGCTGGCTTTCCAGGGTGACAGCCCCCCGCCCACTGTGGCAGCGGCTCTGGGGGCTCTGAGCTGGGCCGGCGCGGTCCAGCCACTGCCCCGGGTCCCTCCACTGCGACTGGGATGGGAGCTGAGGACTGGCATGTCCTGGGTGCAGCCGTGGTCCTGGCTGGCCCCCACTTGGGTCCCCCCATTTGGCTTGTTTCCTTTCTGGGCCTTTCTCTTAACTCGTGGTTTTTTTCTTTAAAAACAAAAGAGGAGCCTGTGGTGGGTGTGTTTTCTGTGTGAGGCTGGCCAGAAGCCACACTGGTGCACTCAAGTGTGGGTGCCCCTGCCCTGCCCCACGGAGGCCCCGATCCGGACCCGCCCTGTGCCCGCTGTCCTGCAGTGGGACCGTCTGCGCCACGCAGGGCGTGGTGCCCTGGGCTGCGTCCCTCGCGGAGACGCTGGAGGACCGCCTGCCCGTGGGCCTGGCTCCCAACACTCGGGCCTCACGGGAGCTCAGTCCTTGTGTGGCGCCAGGTCTGGGCACAGGGCAGTGGCCCGGTGGGTGGGCAGGCTTTGTGTGTGGGCTGCGGGGCCACAGGCAGGTCTGCAGGACCAGGCGCAGGTGCGTGCCACCCGCAAGCAGGAGGACGGAGGCGAAGGGTTAGTGGTGCGGAGCAGGGAGGAGGCGGCACGGGCCTGAGAAGGACGGGCCGGGGCGACGCGGAGTGTCAGTCCTGGAGCCGGTGAGTGAGGACAAAGGCTCCCAGTGAGTTGGAGTTGCCACTGAAGGGCAGGGACTGGGCCACCCTCCCCCGGCCGCCGAGAGGACAGATCCCTGCCGATGTGGCCCACGAGCAGTCTCCCGCCCTCACCCTCCTCCAGGGTGGACGCAGACCACGCGCCAGGCGGAGGCCCGCCTCCTGCGCTCACGGGCAGGTCATGCGGGGGCGTCAGGAGTGTCTCGGCAGAGGGCGCAGGACAGGAGCCATCTGCCGCATGTCCCGCAGGGAGCAGCCCGAGCAGGCTGGGGGACGAGGTGCGTGGGCACGTCCAGAGGAAACGAAGCGAACCCCAGACGGGCGGTGCTCCTCAGAGGCGGGGAAGGGAGCAGGCCCGAGGTGGGCGCAAGCCCTGAGGAGAGCGGCCCCGCCCCACAGCCCACCCCCCCCCCCCCCCGGGCTCCCTGCCTGCCGGGCCTGGGGCCTGGCTCACCAGCGTGCACCACACGGGCCCAGGGGCACTTTCCGTCGCCCGGCACCTGCTCCTCGAGGTTCTCGGGAGGTCAGACTTGCACTGGCCCGGCTGACCCGCCAAGGAGGGGTGACGGATGCGCAAGTGCCACCGGCCCTGAGCTCCACGGGGACCCAGACTGGGCAGGACACAGGCGGTGGCCTCATCACCCTGTGCTGTGGGCTTCAGGGAGAGCCTTAAAGCCAGCCAAGTGCGTTCTCGGCCCCTCAGGGCAACCCGGGCCAGCACCACGACGCTTGTGCCCAGAGAGGGGCAGGGGTGGAACCTGGGGCCCGGGGTTCCCAGCTTTGCGGTTGTTCTGGGAGAAGATATGACTTCTGACCAAGTGGGTGAAGTTCAACAACAACAAAGTCACTTCCAAGTGGGCAACCCCCCGAGTCTGGGGCCCTGACACCCGCGTGTGAGCTCGCAGGGCGGAACTTGGGGCAAAGGCGGGGGACACTTCCCCGTGGGACCTCCTGGGGAGGCGCCCACAGCCCGCCCACCGGGAGGGCGGCAGCAGAGACGTGGCCTCGCTGTGCTGGCCCGCAGGGCTGCAGGGCCACAGGAAGGGCTGGAGCAGAGCGGGGGGCCTCCGGGTCCCCGTGTCAGGGCCCCCCCTCAGGAATGCAAGTGCCGGGTTTGTGCAATGACCCAGACCTCCCGGGTCCTGGGAAACCTTTCTGACAAATGGCCGACGTTCTGTGGCCCGTGGAGCAGCACACGTCTCCCTGTGGGGATGCCTGCCCACCCACGGCCTGGCGGCTGGCCCCGCTGCCCCTGCACGCCACCAGACGCGCACTCTGTGACTTTCGTCCAGTCGAGGGAGACCACTGAGGAAAGCGCCACTGAGCCGTGCTGGGCCACTGCAGGCTGGGCGTCATGCACGGCAGGCTGGCAGCCCCCGACCACCCTGGTGGCCCCGCAGAGGCACGACCCCTCAGGCAGCTGCCCAGCACAGCGGCTGCGTCACGGGGCAAGGAGGGAGCAGCGAGCCCTGCAGGGAGCCCCCGGCCTACACCCACTGCCCCGAGCCAGCTCCAAGGACACTGAGCCTTCCAGGGAGACACCAGGGGCTGGGGCGCAGCGTGCGGCTGCAGCCTGCCCTGTGGCGGGACGGCTCGGGCCAGCTCTCCTGCAGGGGCTGCGGCAGGCGGGACGTGGCAGCCAGGCCTGCTCACCCAGCTCTGCCTCCAGCGGCCCCCAGACCAGGGGCGGCGCTGCCCTGGCAGGGAGGTGGGGGTGGGGTGGGGGCCGGGCTCAGCCCTGGGGGGACGCACCTTCATCTCCTCCTCCATCTCTGACATCTTCCGCTCCAGGGCACGCCGCTCCTGCGGGAAAGTGTGGGCTGAGCAGGGCACCCAACGCTGCCCCAGCACATGTCCCTGGGCACGCGGCAGCTGCCTGGTCCTGCTTCACAACAGAGCCACCTCTGCACGCCCCCGACCTCCAGCAGCTCTGCTGGGACTAGGACCCTGGCCCTGACAGGCCCTCAGGAGGCACTGTCACACTGGGGAGCAGAGGCTGGGCTGACGCCACCCCCCACGGGGCCCCCAGCACGGGTGTCGCCTGGTCCCACTGGGCTCTGTTTTGGGCCGAGGGAAGAGCGTCCTGAAACGCAGCTGCTTTCAAAACTAGACGGGGGAGGTGGGAGCAGCTGCCCCAGGGGTGGCCCAAGCTGGGGCTCGACCCTAAATCCGAGTCCTCCCGACCCTAGGATGTCGGCTTGCAGCAGCAACTGACCCAGACACCCCTCGGTCAGAGTGGGTGGGGTCCAGAGGGTAGGGAGGGAGCTGGGCCTGGGGGTGTGCCAGTGTGCTGTGTGCACGCGTGTCTGTGCTGGCCACGCACATGCACGTATGTGCCACACGCACAGTATAGGCGTGCACATTGTGTGTTGCCCGTGTGTGCGTGTGTGTGCAGGGCCGCCTGCAGGCAGAACAGCGCCAAGGCAACCCCCCCGAGGGCCCCACCCCTGTTTTGTGTGGGAAGGACCCCCCAGTGGCACCCCAGTGCGGAGCCAGGGAGCCAGGGTCTGTGCCAAGCTGGGGAGGGACGTGCCGGAGCCTCCTGGGCCGGCGCTCTCCACTGCACTGCTGGCACAGCCAGGACGCTCGGGGACCCCAGGGGAGATGCTCACCCGCTTCTCCGCCTCCAGCATCGAGGACCTGTCGGGAGTCTTCTCCTGTTTCTGCTGGGACAAGGGGGCGTGTCACAGAGGGGGCCCGGCTGGGGTCCGTCGGGGCAGCTGCACTGTGGACCTGGGACCCCACACGGGTGCTGGTGGGACTCCGGGCCTGGGCAGGAGCTGGGTCCCCGTGGGACAATGGTCATGGTCAAGCCACCAGCCTGGACTGGAGGGGCCTCCCTCCCAGCCTGCCACCACCCTGTGTCCTCTCCGAGGGGCAGCGATGAGTCTGAGTCCCTCTGCTCATCTCGGTGCTGGGGACAGGGCCACTCTTCCTCTAACTCTTCCCCGGGGCGGCCGCTTGGCCCGGCTGTGGGCGCCAGGGGCCCCCAGAGCCCTCCTGCCCCCAGCTGGGCTCTGAGCACAGCAGGCAGGCCGCCTCCGCAGAGGGAGCGTCCGGACAAGCCTGGCCCTGGTTTCCGCACAAGAGGAGGGCGTCGGACCCTCTGGCTTTGCACACAGGGCAGTGGGTGGGGGCGCAGGGGGGCAAGGAAGAGAACTGCAGTGGGGGTGCAGCCCAGCAAGTGGGGGGGCCCTTAGCACTGCAGACCCCTCTGCAGACACCTGGTGGACACGGGAATCGTGAGTCTGCTCACAAGGCCTCTTTTCTCGGGACTCGGGCCCCGTCCCCGCAGGCACGGAGGCAGGAGCAGGCCTGTGGCCCTCCCCGGCCATCCAGGCCGTCCCTTGGGCGTCCGGTTGTTTTCCCATCTCGACACCCTCAGGGCTGGGGGGGCTTTCGTGTGCAAGCCCCGTGTGTCCCCGTGGGACTGCCTCCGTGCGACTGGGGCCCCTACGGCCCCGTCCGCCCCACGCTCCGTTTTTGGTCAGCAGCAGGCTCCCTGTGCAGCCTGCTCTTTCTTGTAACGTCAGTAACTTGTCCTTGGCAGAGCGAAGGCGAGACGGGCTGGGTTTTGTTTCCAGCGCCCTCCGTACCAGTCGCCTCCGCAGCTGCCGAGGCTGCGGGGGCTCGGCTGCTCGGCCCGGGGGTGGGGGTAGGGCGAGCACGCCTGGCCATCCGGAGACGCCTGTCGGCAGCTCTGGTGGGGGAGGGAGGGCAGGTGAAGCTGTCCCGGCTGCAGCAGGCACAGGTCGGGCCAGGCGCCCACGTGAGGCGGCCAGTCCCTCCGAGGGAGAGTCAGAGGCCACGGAGCTCGCTGCCCCCACCCCCGGCACCCAGCGCTGCGGCCCCAGCGTTTGCGCCCGCACTCGTGGAGTCTGCCACGGCGCTCGCTTGTGCTCCCCGGGAAAGAGCTGTTCCTGGGTCAGTGCGGCTGGCGGGGGCCAGGCCTGCCTCCAGGGCGCTGAGTCAGCACTGCCTGGGCGGCGGCCTGGGCAGCGGCCTGGGCGGTGGCCCGGGGCTGGCCAGGCCTGCGGCTGGGGACCAGGTGTCGGAGGTTAATGAAGCCCAGCCTTCTGCTCCTCCTGCGCCGGGCTGACAGGCAGTGGTGGCCTTGCGGGGGTGGGGGGGTGACCCAGGACCAGATCCTCAGTCCCAACACCACCTTTGCCCTGGGCAACCACTCACTACTCGGGGCCTGACCTGCGACCCCTGGCACTGCGTTTGCCGGGGCCTCCCCTGTCCCTCTCTGGGGGGTGACGTGGAGATGAACTGAACACCTGGCGCACGAGGCTGGGACGCCGCCGGGCACTGGCCACGCCACACGACGGCAGTGACGGATGTTCACACCAGCAGGCGTGGCTCACCGAACGTTTTGGTCAGACACTGAAGTCCATCAGCATCTGGGAGGTGCAGCCCCCGTCCCGAGGACCCCTCCGCCCAGGCTCCGCGCAGCACCCTCACCTGGGCCGTCTTCTCCAGCCTGGCCTTGACATCTGCCAGCTCCAGCTGAGCCTCCTGGAGCTTGGTCTTCAGCTTTTGGTTTTCGGTCAGGGCGTTCTCGTAGAGCTGGGGGGGAGTCATCAGGTCACCTCCGTGGTGGCGGTGGGGGCGCCTGCCAGAACCGCCACTGCGCACACCCAGGGATGACAGGCATCCAGCCGACTGGTCTCCTGCTTCCCACCGCTCCACCCTGGGCTACCCTGATGCTCCACGGGGCCCCAGCGAAGCCCTGCAGGTGGTGGGTGCACCCCTCCAGGTGCTGGGGAGGTCCCAGAAGGCGGAGCAGCCAGGAGACGGGGGGGGGGGGGGGGGGTCACTGTCACAGTCACTTCAGCACAGTCTCTGCTGTCAGGACTGGGCTCATTGTCAAGCCCGGGAAGGCTGAGGCCCAGGGACAGGGAAACAGCGCAGGGCCCTACCTTCTTGTAGTCCCTGCCACTGCCCTCTTCCCCGCGGCTGGTCAGCGTGGCCAGGCGGGCCTCCCGGGCCTCCCGACGGGCTCTCGCTGAGGCCCGGTCGCCATAGGAGTCGCTGGCGGCAGAATTGCTACTCCCGGACTCCAACCTGCAGGAGACACGCGGGGGCCAATGGGCGGTCAGAGCGGCCCTGAGAACATGGCAGGGGGCGGTGCTGAGGGCAGAGAAGTACGGGGGAGCCCACCCCTTCCTTGAACCCCGTGCTGTCTCTGCTTCTCGGGCCCTAGGGTTAAGCCACCAGCATGGGGAGGGGCCATCATCGGCCAGAGCAGGGCCAACTTGAAAAACTGGCCGTTTGGGCCCAAAGGCTGCCTTAACTCCGAGGGCCCCTCAAAGTCACTCAGGGCTGAACTGCTCCCCAACAAGTGTGTTTTTCAAAGCCGTGCTTCTTGGGTACAGCAGCTCTGGGTTGGTGAGTCCGGAGCCCTGCTGGTGAGTCGCAGGCACGGGGACTTCCAGTTGCAGGCCAGCTGGGGGACAGCGATCACCGGCCTTGGGCAGCAGCGGGGCCATGCATGTGTGGGCCCCTCGACTCCACTCTCCACACAGGACCATGCTGCCTGCGTGGTGGCTCCATGTTCTCAGGCAGCTTGGCTCCCAGACCTGGGGGGGCTTTTGCCCCAGAGTCTCCAGCAGGGCCGTTGGGGAGGGTCCCTCAGCCCTGGCCTGTGAGCAGACAGCTGGCCCAGAGCCTCGTCGCTGGTGCGTGTGTTTCTGGGATGTCGCCCTTTCCAAGCCTGAAACGGCTCCTGGCAGGCCGGCCCCGCAGGGCTCTGCGCCCTCGCACGGGGGTGGGGAGCTGGTGAGTGTGAGGAGACGGAGTTCCTGGGACTCAGCGGCCGCTTCTGTCTTAGCAAGTCCCACAACTGTCTCCTCGTTTTTTGAAGAATTTCGTCAACAGAAACCTCACTGATCTCCCTGGTTTCAGGAGCCGCGGCGCTGGCACAAAACAAGTACCGAGGCGCCTACAATGGGCAGTGACCGCCAGCCCGTCCTCCTGCCTGAGACACGGCCCAGGGAGTTCAGCTGGGACGCTGGCCGGACGTCAGCCATGCAGAGGTGTCTGGGCACTTCTGTCACTCCCGACAAGACACATGGCTGCCGACCCTCCTCCCCGCCCCCGGCTGCCGTGACTGGGGGTGGAACTCTTCTCGGACCGAAGTCCTCCGCTTGTGGCTGCAGGGGACTCTGCCCCCCAGTGACAGACATGCTCGCTGTTTGTGGCCCCAGCGCGCCCACTCAGTGTCACGACGAGGAGACGTCCGCAGGTCTCCATGTGCCCGTGCAGCCACTGTAGGAGGGTGAGGCTCAGAAGCAGGGCTGCTGGGTCGCAGGGCCACCACGCGCCGACTCTGCCCCTGCGCCGCCCGGTCCCGGAGCTGGGCTGTCTTGCTGTGCTTCGTCCCAGGGTTCGGAATCACCAGGTCCGGCCTTGGGTTTCGTCTTTGCTTCTGACCGCGGCCCCGATGCCCCCAGGTGCTCACTGCAGGCGCCCCCCACTCTGCCCTCTGTCTGCTGGGGAGGCCTCTCCTGTGTACAGGTTACAAACTCTTCCACGACTTCTGTAGTGAAAGCCTTTTCTCTTAAAAGCTGTAATCCATCTCAAATAGGTTTTTTGTGTTACTGTCCTGTTTTTGGCTCTGGTCTGAGGAAGGAGCTGTTTCCCCAGAGAGCTGCTTGTCCACGTGATGCTGGGGTCCTCGCGCTGCCTCGCAGGTGACTTTCGGGGCCAGTCCCCGTGGCCCCGGGACCGGCCTGCTCTGGAGCACATGCCCGCTGGTCTAGTCTCTGTGGTTCTGGAGCACGTGTCTGCACAGAAGCCTCTTTTCACGAGAGGCTGTTACAGCGTGACAAGAGCGTGCAAGAAGTTGACTAGGGGAGAACGCCACGTCCCCCAGTTCTGCAAAGCACCATTTTCTCCCGGGGAAGCTGGTGTCTGCGGCTGGTGCCGGTGAGAGGTGAGCTGAGGGTGAACAGGTTCTTTCTGCCGCGCGAGTCTGTAAACGTGAAGATCCGTCCATGGAGGAGAGCGGGTGCAGGTGCTGGACAAGCAGCAGGGCCGCCGCCGGCTCCCGTGACCGCTTCACCCGCAGCCTGCGGACGTCCCCTCAGACCCGAGGCCCCGGAGCCTCTGCTGCTCGGACTCTTCGGGAAGACGGGCTCAGGGGCCTGGCCCCCAGGCTCTGACAGGGGTCCCGAGGGTCTCGGCCCTTACGAGACAGGATGGACTGCTGCGCGCCGCTGGGGCGGGGACTGTGCGAGGCCCTGTGCCGGGCCCCCTGTGGGGACCTGGGCCGCACGGGTGCTGGCCGTCCCCGAGGCCAAGGACGGTGTGCCAGGCGTGTGAAGCACACAGAGCACTGCTGGGAGGGCAGGGGCGGGGGGAGGACAGTCTGAGTGGCCGTGGCAGCCGTGCAGACGGAGGGGACATGAGGGGGACACGGACGATGAGAGCCAAGCTCACTCGGACGTGCACTCACGGCACACGGGATCGGCATGCGTGTGAGCTTGCTCGGACGTGCACTCACACTCAGGGGTTCAGCATGCGTGTGACACGGGTCATTCTTACCTGGAGAGTCTTTCGTGCTAGACACAGGAAAAGACAAAAACAGAACGAAACACAGGTTAAAGGCCAGCATTCCTGAGGGACAGGCCCTTGTGTTTCCCTTCACAGCTGCACTTTCCAAGTCGATGTTGCAACTGTGTGGGGGAGGAAGGGTGCAGGTCGAGAGCAGCCGCCTGGCGGCCGAGGGCCCCACTGTGCCCAGGGCTCTGCCCGGAGGACTGAGGGATGGCAGTTTCCAGAACTGGCAGTCCGGCCCCACCCCCGTGCTCTCCGGAGTGAGTGCACACGGCCTCGGGACCTGTCCCGCCATCGCCCCAGCCCTGCCCGAGTGACCGTCAGCCCCCAGGGCAGGGCCCGGCCTTGGCCCAGGATGGTGTGCGGAGCTCTGTGACTCGGAGGAACGACTTGCGGACGTGCACGGGCACAGGGTCACGGTGGGCAAACTGCAGGCACGGCCACGCCTGCACGTTCTGTTGTGGATGGCCTTGCCCTCTTGTCTCCACTTTTTTTCAGAGAACTCAGGCAAACCTCAGCGGTTTTGAACACATTTCTTTCTTTCCCCCTTTGAGGTGTTACTGAAGAACTCCTCAAGGTCGGAGGAGGAGGAAGAAAAAGGCCTGAGGACCCACGTGAAGAGGAAGGACCCGTGAGCCAGCGTGGAGTGGCTGTGCCTCCTGCCGACGCATCCGTCAGTGACCTGGGACACACCAGACAGCCACGGCCACAGCCCCCGCCCCGTGCTGCCCAGCGGGAGGACTGGGCAGGTGGCAGTTCTCCGTGGGGCAGCCGAGAGGGAAGCTGCGGGCACCAGCATGGACCCAGGATGCAGGGAGGGGGAGGATGAGCCACAGCCCAGATTCCAGAAACGCTCCAACGCCCAGGGGCGGGCTCCTTCCTTCCCTGCCTCTCCAAACTCAGCCACAAAAACCGCTGCGCGGGACGTGTTTCCAACAAAAGAAGAGGGCGAAGGTCGCCATCGGGCCAGAAGGCGGCCCCGGGAAGGGGTCGGCCAGGCTGGTTTTCGTTTGTGAAATGTGTATGCCTTGCAAAACACCAGAGGCTGGCTGGGAAAAACCCCACCAAAGCTCCTGACTGGAACGTCTGGGGGGTGTTCAGGGAGGCGCATAATTGAAACCAAGCTCCTCCGACGAGCCTGAAACGAGACTGGCTCTGGGAAGCTGGGCCCAAGGGAGCGGAAGGGGACTGGTCACGTGTCTCCTGCTGGGACCCCGAGGAGCTGGCCCAATCCCACAGTGATGGGAACGGCCCCGCTGACGTTTCCCTGCAGAGGGAGCGAGCCAGAGGACATTTCACTCCGCGTCCCTGTGCGCTGGCTGGGCCAAGGGGCAGGCCGAGCTATTCTGGGTGGCCTCAGGGAACCAGCCCCTCCCACTGGGCCACAGAGAGCGAGCCAGAGGGTGTGGCTGAGCTGGGCCTGCAGACCCACTTGCGCCGAGTCCACTGAAAACGAGCAACTCTGTGACTCTGGCGTGTAAGGGTTGCTCCGACTTGGCTGGGTGGCCTTGAGCCAGCGGGGGGCCCCCTTCGAGACTCGAGCAGCCAGGGCTGTTGGGGAGCAGCCTGCCCGGCTCCTGCACCATCTGGAGACACACCCGGCGGCACGGACATTTCTGAGATCCATGGAAAGCTGTGGCGGCGGGCTGGGGCCACCAGGCTGTGTCGGATGCTTTTCCCACATGGGAAACAAATGTCTCCCTGAGGGGCTTTCTAGTGCAGCCTGCCTGTCACCAGCTCAGGCTCCACACCCCTCCCAAGGGCTCTGCGCCCATGGCCCCATTCATGACTGCGCAGTTCTGGCGCCTGAGTCCGGCCTGGCCCTGGGCCGTGCCACTGGCCAGGCCTCCCCAGAGGCTCAGGGGCAGGACCTGCTTCCCCACTCACTCGGGCCATTGGCAGAGCCCAGGCTCTGGCTGGAGCCCATGGGTCCCCGGTCCGTGCCGGCTGTCCGCCGGAGTAGTGGCGCTCACCCGCCTCTCCCCGCACCGCTGGCCTCCCCTCCTGTCACCAGCCGGGAGACCCTCTCCGACAGCTGACTGTGCCCAGTGGCAATCCTGGGATGACCACCACATCACACGGGCTCTGGGGAAGAGGCCAGGAGGAGTCTGGGGAGCCGCTCAGAAGCACCGCCCCCCAGAGGAGAAGTCCCAGTCCCTCCGTGACTCCCTCTGAGGGAGGCTCTCCAGCAGCACACCCAGCAGCTGCAGCCAGGCAGCCACAGGGCAGCACGGTTGCAGCCCGGCTGTGAGCAGGTGTGTGAGGGAGCTCACACCGTCCTGACCACCCTCACCAAATGCAGGCCCACTCCAGAGAGACATGGGCCTGCCAGGACGTGCGCAGGCTGCTCTGGGGGGAGGGGCAAGGCCCGGTGGGGGGGGGTGTCTCACATCCTAGTTCAATCACTCTCTCGGGATAGACACCTGCGCTGCGTGTCCGGCTGCGCCCCAGACACAGTGTTGGCTCTGGCACACACCTGTTCAGTGGCCTCAGGTAGTGACGTCACCCCTCTCTGTAACACAGGCTACACCTTCCCGTTTCCCTCCCCTTGGCCCCATTGGGGGAAGGGCTTGATTATTTGCAGGTCCCAGTGGTCCAGGCTCATCCCTGCGCCCCCTTTGTGACCCGCCCTCTGCCTGCCAGCCCGCCGGCCAGGTGAGGCTCACTCAGAGATCCACTCAGGACTGTGACAGTGGCTTTCACGAGGAGTCTGACACACCTGTGTCCTCTGACCACCCACCTCACCGGGCAGGTGGCTGCACTGGCAGCCGAGGTGCCTCTGGGGCTGTGGACACCCAGCACCCACTGTGGAACCAACGAGCACGAGCAGAAGCCCAAAGGGGCTGAGACGGGTGGAAGGCGGGGGGGGGGGGGCCACCCTGCTGTTTGTTTTGTCCCCGTTGGTCTGCTGACTGTGATCACCTGCTGGTCACCCAAGCACTACAAGGCTGAGAAAAAGAAGTAAACACACAAGATAAATGATGCTAAATAGCAGGGAAACTTCTTCCAGTTCGAGCTTCCCCCAGTCACAGGGCTTGTTCTGTATGGAAAACAAAAATAAAACCAGGACCTGCAAGCTCCCCACGGACCCTGAACTGCCGAGTCCCCGTGTTCTCTGGGAACTGAGGCTTTGCCACTGAGTCGGGAGGCTAACGACCTGCCCACCCCCCGCCAGCCCAGCGTCAGGCTGTGCCTGGCGTCTGCCTGCCACCGACACCCCCTGGTTACTCCAGCTCTTCCCTTCAGCTCCCCAGATGAGCCTGCCACTCCCTGGCGTAATTACAAACGCCAGTGTTTCCAGCCCCTAATTTTCTCTGGCGCTGCAGACTGAATACTTTCCGGTCCTCCCCTCTGAGCGTCCCAAGGTGCCCCTCACGCAATGTCTGACCGTGAGACCACCGCCCACTTGACACCTGGGGCCTCCTGTGCACTGCCTGCGCTGAGCCCCCTGGGTGGGAGACTGAGGAGTGACCGCTTGCTCAGTTTTGTGGAGCAGAATGATAAGCCCAATGCCCTAGTGGTGTTGCTCAGAGAGAAACACTGGTGAACAGACGATGCCCTCAGTCAACACTGTTTCCCCGAACGCCTCTCCGTCCCCAATGGGATTACGGAGAGGGGACAAGGGCCAGTTCCAGACTGGCATGCCCAGAGTGTGCGGGTGGGGCTGAGCCTGCACCGGAGGGTGTCCCTGCCCTGGTGTTCGTCCTGGGCACCGCCCTCAGCCGGGCCCACAACAGCCACACACGCCGCAGGCTGGGCCACGGTTCGCCTTCACGCCAGTGGCTTCGGTGCCGCAAGCTCAGGGGAGCCCTGGACTAGTGAACACCAGGAGAACGCGACCCATGACTCCCTGGCCTGGCTTCCCAGTGACTTGAGAGCACTACCTGTGTGCACAGCCTGGTTTCCAAGGTCGCAGGCTTCATGAACTTGAGGCCCAGCACCGTGAGCAGGGAACACTGCCAGGGCTGCCGGTGCCACACACTCCGCTGTTTGGAGTCCCTGCGGTTGTGTGGTGGTGGGAGTGATGTCGAAGGGAGCTTCTGGGCCCACAGCAAGGCCTTCGAACAGAGGCTGTGCCTACAGCTGCGCAGACGCCCGCCAGGGCCCGGGCTGGCGTGCAAAGGGCTGTGCTTTGGGGCTGGAGCTCAGGGGCTGGGTGTCAGAGTCAGGAGAGCTCTGTGAAAGGACAATGGCACTGTCCAAGGCCGTGGTGGGGCTGGGAGGGACACAGGTGGCCTCCCCCAGTGGGCGGGGCCTCCTGTAGCAGCAGAGCCTCGGACCAGGGAAGCAGGAGCACCCTTGTGACCCGGGGCAGGTGCACGCACACTGTCTTTTGTTGCCCCCTGGTTTTCAGGAGGGAGGGTCCTGGCTGCACAATCCAGGGGCCAATACCAGCTCTTCATGTTGAAAAGCATCCTAGGTCCTCTGAGCACAGACACTCAGACCGCACAACCGCTCACGGCCCTGGGGCCGCTGGGAGGCGCGGGAAAAGGTCACAGAGGAAGGCGGTTTTCCAGGGACTGTGCCATCGGCTATGTTTTCTCGTTAAAAAAGCGCCTGTCTGGTTGCAGCGTGCAGTCTGTTGGCTGCCTGGCATCTCAGACGGGCGTCCGCAGTCCACCCCTGTGCACAGCCCCCTCCTGCAGCCCCCATGGAGGACGCGTCCCTTACAGGGACACGGGGCCTCCCTGGGCCCTTCAGCAACAGAGAGCAGGAAGCAGGACTTGCGCCCCTGGGCGCCTGAGGAGTGGGGCCCAGAGGCTACACCCCTGTACCTCCAAAGTCTCCGATCACAAGTCACACACCGGCCGCCCGCCCGACCGCACCTCTGCCGTGCCAGGCCCGGCCCCTGCTGCCCCTGCTGCGCAGACACAGTGCCCTCCTGCTGTGTCCAACCGAGGGCCCCCGCTCTCTCCCTGCTGCGCACAGTGCCCCTCCTGCCATGTACGAGCGAGGGCCCCCGCTCTCTCCCTGCTGCGCAGACACAGTGCCCTCCTGCCGTGTCCGACGGAGGGCCCCCGCTCTTGCCTGTCCTCGCCAGCCCTCGCATGTTCCGAGCCTTCGGACGCAGTCGATCTGAACGCCAGTGCTGCTGCCCACCACCTCCGGGCAGAGGGATGCTGGGGGCTGCGGCTCCCCTGCGCACCTGTTTCCCCACTTGTGAACCAGGGGCTGCAGCCCCCACTGGTCAGGGAGCCAGAGTGAAGGGCCCGCCCAGGCTGGGTGCAGTGCTCCCAGTTCTGTTGCCCGGGCCTGTGCCCAGCGATGTCGGGAGCACACAGCTTGCTCGGGAATCCGACGGAAGGGGCAGCCCTGGGACAGGCCGCGGAGGGGTCTTGGCAGGGAAAGCTCAGCCACAAGGCGTAGCCTCAGGTCACCCACAAGGGGGGTGCGGGTCCCTGTGAGCTGACCTGTCACTGACCTAGACCCACACACTTGCCCCTGTCGGGGCCTGTCCGACGGGTCAGGGCAGGGTGGGAACACGGCGTGAAGGTGGACGGTGGCTGCCGGACCAAGGCAGGTGGCTGTGGAACCCGACTCCACGGGGAAGTGGGGATGGGAACCCGCCTTCGCTGCGCGGACCTGGCTGTGCTTCCCAGGCACCACGGGCAGCCGGGGACAGTGGGTGACACGGGACCCAGGGTTAACGGGCCTCCTGACACCAAAAGTGCTGTGGGCTCGAGGGAGGACATGTGACAAGGCCAACGTGGACCGAGGACAGGCTCGGGTTTGAGGACCTCGAGTGGCGGCCACCAGGAAACAGCCACAGTTGCTGGGGAGCCTTTGGTGGCTCCTGGAAAGACGCACCAGCCTGAGGGCAGCCGCCCCAGTGACAGGGACACACCGGGGACGTGTGTCTCAACAGCTTTACCACGATGGCTGTGGGACCTGGACACTGACGCCTCACTCAGGTCTGAGTGAAGGGACCGGCGCCGCAGGGACGCAAGACACATGCAGGTGCGCAGGGTCCGCGCAGCCACCCGCCTGCACAGGGCCCCTGCCCCAGGTGCCCCCGACAGACACGGGCCGCCTGGCAGGTGCTGCTGCCCAGCAGTGACCCCCTGGCTCACGAAGCACCTTTCCTGGTGGCAGGGGAGGAAGACGGCAGCTGCCTGATGCCCGGCACACGCTGTCCGGGGTGTCACTCAGCGCTTAGAACCGCACACAGCCCCACGGATGCTGGGGGCCTTCTCTCACCACAACGCAGCGCAGACCCTCGAACCCAGTACAGGCGAGTGCGCACAGCCACTCCGCTCAGAAAAGGCCAGTGAGACGTGCGGTGACGACTCCAAACTCTGCCCACCAGGCAGCTGAGAGTGCAGAGCTCACACACAGGCCGGGGGCAGGGGTGGCTCTGCCGTCCCTGGACCAGGGCACGAGCCGCTGCCACTCTGCGGGCAGTCCCAGGGCCTTGGAGGTTCTCTGCCCTCCGCCCTGACTCCCTCAGCCCAGAGAACCTGGCCCGCAACCGACGTCCCTAACCACAGCCCCCGCTCGGCCCCCGCCATGCACGCGGAGATGAGACCCACTTACTCGGAGTGTCTTGGCGGTCGGGGAGGGGGACGCGGGGGGCGAGTCGGACGTGGACTTCCTGCTCCGCGGGAACTCCTTGCTCCGGGTGTACAGAGAGGACATGGCTCAGGGCCGGGCAGAGCGACACAGAGGAGAAGCCACACTGCCCAGTGCAGCCCACGGTCGGGCGGGGCGAGGCGTGGCCCCCCTGGACGCAGTCGGGGCCGCGCTGGGCCGAGCCCAGTTTCCCCAAGCTCACTGCTCACAGAGTGCAGGTCTCTGGTGACGGCAGGTCCAGTCCCGAGGACACAAACTGGGACACTGCTGGGGACACGCCTGGCGGCCAGTGCCACTCACCCAGGGTAAGACACACACCCAAGACCACGACGTCCTCCTGGAGCCTGCCCCTAGGGCTGGCAATGGCCGAGAAAAACTGAGGTGAGGCAAATCAAAAGCCAAAACAACTCGAGTCGGGACCCGGGAGCCTGTGAGGAGGAAGCGGCCGGAGGCAGTTGAGCCGGCGTCCTGCCGGAGCAGCCGCTGACACACCCGCCCTGGGCCGCGCGTCCCCCCCCTTCTGCTTTCTGGAGTTCTGAGCCCCGCTCGCTCGGCCAGGAATGCTGGAGCCCGGCCAAGGGCAAAGATCCGCTTTCCACCCACTAGTCGCTGCCACTTGTGGGGGAGACGGTGCAGCCTCCAGGGCCATGGGGCTCGGGGCGCGCCCAGGCAGACCCCACCCTCCAAGCAGGCACCGCTCTGGGGCGGCGACAAGCCGCCCCCCCCCCCCCCCCCCCCCGTGACAAAGCCCAGACAGACGTGCAGAGCTCCCGGGCCTGCAGGTTCCATCCCGACAGCTCGTCGCCCGGCTGCCCAGGAAGCCCAGCAAACAGAAACTGGGGCCCTGCTCGGGGAGGGCTTGTCTCTGGAACCCCGTGAGGGGAGCCGGCGTGGGCATGGGGGAGGGCAGGGACAGCAGGAGCCAGGCTGAGCCCCCCACTGTGAACCTCAGGGTTAAAAAGAAAAGAATTTATTTGCTTGGCGTGGAGGGCTTTGGAATTTGACCTTGAGAGCGTCGCCCACATGGCTGCCCCCACCCCTACTTCTGGCCAGATGCTTCCCAAGCCTGTGGTCACTCCCAGAGCACAGCTGACCTCTCGGGCTCCTTCCCACATGACATCCACACCTTTCCTTCTATCTGCCCAGCGGGCCACTGTGTCAACGTTCTCCATCCTCCTTATATCCATTTTGTGAAGTCAAACCAGGGAGAGCGATTGGCGACTTGGGGCTGGTCTGAGGGGTGCAGGTGGGAGGGGCCTATTGGGGTTCTGACTCCACCGTCCAGAGCCTCGGGTGTCTGAGTGTCGCACGTGCAGGTGCCCCCTGCGGGGCCCGTGTGGTGCGGGGAGCACTGCTGTCCTCACAGAGACAGAGCCTCCACGGGGCCCTGGGCGGGGGACCCCGCCTGCCTCCTGGACTCAGCGCAGCCGTCTCTCCTCTCCTCCCGGCTCCCGTCACACCCAGGCAGGGTGGCGAGTGGGTCACCCACAGCCTTGCTCACAGCCGAGCAAACTGAGGCCCTGAGGCCGCTCGGCTCAGCAAAGACACACCTGCCTGCGGAAGGGTGTCAGACCGAGGTTGAGGGGCCGACAGGCTCTGACGCCCACTAACTGCCCATGTGTGCAGGGCGCCCACCCCAGGACGCCGTCCTCCAGCCTGGAGGGGCTCCAGCTGCCCTCCTTGTCACTGCCACTGCCGCCGCCGTTCCCCCCCGTCCCCCCTCAGGCCGGCACAGCCTTCTCCCTTCTCCGTCTCTGCCCTGCGTTCTGAGACTCCTCCTTCCGTTCTCCCACCTCCCACCTTTCTCTTCTGTGGGCGCGACAGGTGCGCTGCGTGGTCCACCCAACAGCCCCACACCACACGCGTGTGCGGAGCGTCGCTGAGCGCGGAGCTCCTGCTGCTTTCTCCCCTTGCAGACCGTTTGTTCCCCACAGAGATTCTCACTCTCCAACACTCTGGGTCAGTTTGGGGCTCTGACGGTTTGGCAATTTGCTGTCCAAAAGGGAAGGATTAATTAAGGCCCGTTTCACTACGCTCTCGTCTAAGGAAAACTGAGCACCATCTTTTCTGGTTGGTGAAAAGAATGCCACCGACTCCAATTCTCACTCCCGGGTTTGAAACCAGTGACTACCCTGTGCCCTCCAGCTGGCTCGCTGTCTGGGAATGGTGGCCCACAGTCGTCCCTAAGGGCCACTCTCTAAATCACACCTGCCCCTGGAAGCTGGGTGTGGGCTGCAGCCAGAGCGCCCTTCAGGGAGCAAGCTCTGAACCAACCCCTGCCCCCTCCCTGACTGGCGCCCTGTGGCTGGGAGCGCGTTTGGAGGAGGGAGGGGCAGGGCTACCCCCCAGCCCCCTGGGTCCTGAGTATGCCCCTGACGGCCACACCTCCAGAGACAGTGTCTGCGCCCGGGAAGCAGCACCTGTGCCCGGGAAGCAGTACCTGCGGGGCCTCTGCCTTGCCCCAGCTCGACCCCCAACCCAGGACCTGAGGGGTGGCCTCCAGGTCTGCACCAAGGACCGTGACTGGCGATGCTTCCGATGAGTCCGAGGGACAATGATGCAGAAGCTCCGCCTGCCGGGAAGTCACCACCGAGAAGGGCTCCCAGTCTGGCCCCCACAAGGGGCGTGGGAGCGGACACCAGAGAGCCTGTCAGCTTCGTCAGTGACCCGGGAGGACACGCGTGTGTTGGCTGGACTTCTGCTCTACCGCGAGAGTCTGGCTTTCCTTACTTGGCACAAATCAAAGGGGTGGAAGAAACAGAATTTTAGCTTCTTTCTCCAAAAGAAGCAGTTTCCTCTCCATTATCATTTCAAGTAAGCCCAGGGCAAAGCTTCGAAGATTCCTGCCACCACCTCGGCCCCCATAAATCCCCCCAAAGTCCGTGTGCAGACTGAAAGTCAACGAGGCAGAACGACCAATAAATACCACCATCTACTCCCGACTACGGAATTCAAATGACGACCAGCAATTAGAGTGAGTGGCAGAGACCTCTCTCCGGCCACCCTTCCCAGACTCTGAGCCTTCCAGGCGAAGGCCCCCCCGGCCTGGCCCACGGAAGGCAGGGTCTCTCCAGTGCACGGCCACTCCCTGGCAGGGAGGACAGACTCCGGGGGTGGGGGGCCCTGGACAGGGGCCAGAGCAGAGGAGCGGTCTGGGGGCCAGGGCGGGGGGAGCCGACTGAGAGCTCCAGGTGCTCCCGCCTTCCTCCTGAAGCACTGGGGCAGGGCTGGAGCTGGGGCGGAAACGCCCCCTTCACCCTGGAGCCTCACGGCACGGTTCTCAGCAGGGCCAGCCCTGCAGTGCCCCTCCAAGTGAGAACGGACATGTCCCCCGCCCCCAAAGAGTCAGGGAGTCGGGACAGTGTGGGCAGCCAGAGAGAACCCTGACACCTGTGGTCACTGGCAGCAGCAGACACGTCTGAGTCGGTCAGGAGGCCGGCAGGTGGTGTCCTGGCCCACCAGCTTCTATAAATGAAGTTTTATTGGGGCACAGCCACGCCCACTCACTGCGCCTGGTCCACGCGGCTTTGCCATGGCTGCGGCGGGATCGAGTCCTTGTGACAGACAGTGACCGGCCTGGGCCGGGCCTGACCTCGACCGTACCAGGTCGCACTGGAGAGGAGGCTGTCCCTGTGACCACTGCCCCTGCCCTGACTCCATGTCGGAGGGGTTTAGCAGCTCCCGGCCTCTCCCCACTAGCAGCCAATAGCATGAGAGAGCCGACATACTCAGAATATCCAAATCAGTGAAGTTACTGGTGAAAATGAGAAATGCATCTTTTATTTTAGGGAAAAAATAGACTTTTTGGCCAGCTCCGTACTTAGGTCTATTAATTGCAGAACGACTGATTTGCTAGCAGATTTAAATGTCCCTCCCTTCCTCCCAGGACCCCACAACACTGGCGCAGTTTAAGGTGTAAGAAAGTGAAAGTGTTAGAGAATTAAAAAGTCACACATTCTTAAAAGCCCCCTGTGCTGTGGTACCTGCGGGAACCTTTATGTGTCGTACAGGGTCACCACTGGATGCACAACTATGGTTTTCTGGGGAAGACAGTCGCAACGCTCCGTGGCTGCTCCCTGACCTCTGACCCTGCCCGGCAGGCGGCAGAGGCGGCAGGGAGGCGGCAGGCCGTAACCAGTCATCTGCACGTTTCCGCCACACGGGCCTGCCGCTGAGGTCCTGCCGCTGAGGTCCTGCCGGGCAGACCCACAGACACTGCCGGGGTGGGGGGGGCAGCCAGCCCCCACTGCACTGGCCCCGCCCAGCTGACCCCAGGCACAGCCACACCCTTGGCAGAGGACACATGTCCTTCTGTGACCAAGGTGGGTGTTGCTGCTGAAGGCCTTGCTCAGCCATCAGCAGACGGGTGGCTGACTCTCAACCTTCAAAGGGCTGAGCCCCTGCACTTGGCGGACACCCTGGCCCTGAGAGACCAACTTCAGGGTGGTGGGGGTCCCGGGAACACACAGGGCAAAACGACCCCTTCATAAGAATGTCACTAGTTGGCCTTAAAAAAAAAAAGCTACTTAGGAAAACTACCAGCAGGACATCCAGCAGAAAGTCAAACACTGTCTTCTGAGGGGGTAACTGGGGTGACTGAACAACTGTTCCTGCTCTTTAGAGCAGAAAGAACCTTTTATAAGTTTCCCAACTGCCGACCTTTACTGTCCTGCAGGGAAAGTCACAGGCACTAAACTTAGCTAAAGTCATAAAAACCCAATAATGAAACACGAGGAAAGAGAGGAAGAGTGGTTTATAATGAAGCGTGTTTCACTTATAAGCGGTGGAGCCCGCCAGGCTGCCAGGTGCCGGCCACCCTGGGGCAGAGGCGCCTCCGGCCTGGGGCTGGGCGGCTGCCACCCGAGGGCCCTGCGTCGGGCCCAGTGATCCGGGCGGCTTTCCCACAGCGGCCTGGCGGTGGGGCTGCCAGGAAACGCGAATTTACACCAAAACCGAGTTTGGCTTCAAACTCAGGAAACAGAGCAGTTCCACAAGGCTGTCCAGGGAGCCAGTCCTGCCACAGGACAGGCGGGCCGAGTGGGGCGCAGGGGACACGTGGCATCTCGCCGGTCACCGTGGCCCTCACGGGACCCCAGGGGTTTGACAGCTTCCACCTGAAAGGCCCCACCGTGAGCCAGGGCGCGGTGTTCTCCGACGCCACAGTCCCCACAACCAGAGGTTGCAGGGGTTCCTGTGTCCTCCCAGCAGCGGGGCCAGAGGCTCCAGCACGTCCCGGGCGGCTGACGCGCCCTCCGCTGCCCGGATGCCCCGCGGGTGCGAGCAGAGCCCAGGCAAGCCCAGACGGCCCTCCTGCGCCGCCGTCTGACAAAGACTCCTGACGGAGCAGCAGAATGGGACGCAGCTCCCGGGGTCCCCTGGGAGTGATGTGAGCACTGATGCCCGCATCTCCCTGGTGACAGCAAGGCCTAAAATTAATCACAGCCTTAAAAGGAAGATGCTGAGGAGCGGCTCTGAGACCGCCTGGGAGCAGCCTGGGGAGAGGAAGGCTCCGTCTCCGGCGTGTGGAGGAGGGGCACGTGGGGCCGCCCTCTGAGGCCTCCTCCCTCCCACCGGCCCCTCTGTGAGCTGTGCCTGCCAGCACCCGAGCCCGAGGGACAGTCCGGTCGAGAGATCTGCCCCCATGAGCATCAGGGTGTCGTCACCTGCCCGAGACGCCTATGACGGCCCCTTTCTGGGACACTCGGGCGAAGAAGACAAAGGGGCCGGGGAAGGAACATGGGTCTTGCTACCCCCTCACTGTCGGACCGAAGAGGCTTTGAAAAAAGACTGTGGCTCTTGCAGGGGATTCGTGAGAGGGAGGGTTTCACTGTCTCGCAGCAGCTCCCCTCCCTTCCCCTCCCTTCCCCTCCCTTCCCCTCCCGCGTCTTTACGCTCAGCCCCACGGTGGCTGGGTGGCTGCGCAGGGCGGCCGGCGGACATTCCTTACCATATTAGGTAGTGGGCCCAAGAGGGAGGCTCACAGCCCTGGGATTTTACCTAAAAGGACGAGGCTGGCACCTCCCACAGAGAAAGGGGCTTCACGAGGTTATGCAACGAGGTTAAGACACTGCTGGAGAGCAAGCGAACGGCCAGAAGCAAAGCCGTGAAAAACTGGGACGAGAGAAATGGGGCTTTCTGGGTTGGGGGGGGAACTCGGGGAGAAGCAGGGTGGGTCCCAGAGATGTCGGCAGGTGGGGGGTCCTGTGTGCAAGGCTGGCCTGCAGGGACCGGAAAACAGCAGGTGCTCCCAGGGCCCCGAGCAAGTGGGGGACCCCGGCCCGTCCCCGCCCTGCCCCCACTCCACAGCCCCCTGGGGCACTCCCTTCCCCAGACCCCGCAGGCCCGTGTCCGGGACACGGATACACATATCAGGGCCAGCCCCCCGCCCCCCCGCCAACCCGCCAGGTGGTGTGTCCTCTGAGGGGAACTAACGAGTGACATCACAGCACGTGGCCGAAGGTCAGCAGAAGCCTCACCCCCCCACCCAGACTTGGGGGCCTGTGGACCTGGTGACTTTTCAATGGACTCAGCCATGGCTGGCTTACGACGCTCAGGGGTCAGACCGGGCGGCGTCCCATCCACACACGAGTGCGCCTGCTCTCGTGCCCATCCCAGCGGGACGCCACCTGAGCACGAGACAGACCGCAGGTTCACCTCACAGGCGTGCGTCAGCCACAGACACACAGCTGTAGCCCAGAAGCACTCACCTCCCCAGGCCTCTGTGCTTGGCTGGGGCCTCGTCCCGTGCACACCCCAAGGGAGCGCCTGACCCCCTGACAGGAGGCTGGGGTGTCCCTGGGCCTGCAGCCCCTTCCCTGTGAAGGGAGGTTCCTCGACCAAGTTGTCCCCAAACTCCCCAAACCCAGGAGGCACTACCTCGACTGGGTTCTCGACAGGCCCTTTGGCACAGAGCAAGCTGCCTGGTCCGAAAGGTCACAGTGTCCCCTGGGGGCCCCTGGGCCCTGCAGCGGTGATACAGGCCTGCTGCGGGGCAGCAGGGGGGAGGCAGGACGTGGACGGAAGACCCGACGGCCTCCCCTGGGCTGCCTGCCTGTGCAGGTGGACAGCGCAGGAAACCAGCGTGGTCCTGGACAGGACGGAATGCGCCCCAGGTGCGGGCTCGGCTTCTCCCTCAGCAGCAAGACGGTGGGTACAGACAACTCCCTGCACTGTGTGCTTAAGTCAAGTCTCCCCTGAATCACAGCTTCTTGGGGTCCCCGCCCCCCGGAAGCACCGGCGGCCTGTGCTCTGCCGCACACCCGAAGGCGCACCGCAGGGCTGCCCCAGCGCACAAAGCCTGCACCCAAGTGCTGGCCCGGTGCCCCCCGCAGGCGCCCAGGGAGACGAGGCGAACCTCAGCGGCGCCCACAGTGTCGGTCTGCACCCCTTCCAAGCACGTCCCACAGCTGCTGACACTGTCACCAGAGGACTGGAGACAGACGGGCCCTCCAGCTGTGCGGGGGCAGGCGGGGCACAGGAAACGCGGGAGACCCTTTGGGGGCGTGGGCAGTGCCCAGCGGGCCCACCCGGCCCACGGCCCAGGTCCTCGCAGGCCTGCCCTCCGCCCATCAGCAAGAGCGCCCAGGAGGGACCCGCCGCGCTGGCCTGTCACTCACCCACGCTTCCTTCACCTCCTCAGAGACATCGGCTTCATCTTCCTGGGAGGGAAGGAGGAAGAGGAGGGGCACGGTCACAGGCGCACTGCGGCTGCAGGGTCTGCCGCCAGGGCCGCGCCCTGGCCACCGAGCGGCCCAGAGCCGCCGACCCCAACAGCCGCAGGCCCCGTCACAGCACCGATGGCGCCCGGCGGGGGGGACCTCTAAGACGACAGACCATACCCCGCCTGCGCCCAGTCTCCTTGGTCCTGCGCCACGACTGGCGTGTCTAGAGCTCATTTGGACAGCTGGCAGTCACTGTCCCTTCTCTCTCCCCAAATGGCTCATCTGATGTCACAGGAGTTGGGGGAAGCAGGGATCTGCTGTGTAAAGTGCCAGTGCTGCGGTGGGTGAGAGGGCAGAGCCCCAGGGCGACTCGGGCCCCGGGCGTGTCCGCGGCTGTGGGCGCAGATGGGCTGGCCTCGGCAGCACAGCCCGGCCAGTTCTGGGTTGGTCCTCCCCTCCCTCCCTTTTCCTGCAAAGAGCAGGGTGGGGTCGGAGGGACCCCAGAAGTCACTCCTTCCTATGGTGCCCGAAGTCCTCCCTTCTCATCTTGGCTAGTGCAGGGCCCTTGGCTCATGTCCCGGGACGTGAGGAAGGGTGGCTGCATGTGAGGCTGTAAAAGGTGGCTTTTCACTCCTCACCGTCGGCCCTGGACCCCTGCCGTGCGCCTCAGTAGGGTACGAGTCCCACACCAGCCCCTCACCCGCCTCCCTCTCCTGAGGATCTGTCCTGACCCTCGCCCCCTCTGCCCCCTCTGCCCCCTGTGGGGCTGTCTGAGCTCGGCACGGAGGCGGCGCCTGCACGTCCACTCACGTCCTTGGTCCAGAAGTTGATGCCTGTGCCTCTCCGCCGCTCCCTGAGCCGCCTCCTCTCACGGACGGACAGCCCGCCAGTGGAGGGGTCGTCCACACCTGCTTCTTCGGCCTCTGGTCAGAGAGAAAGCCTGCGTGAGCACGGGAACCGGGGAGTGTGCACCGGGAGGGCTGAGTTGCCAGGAGCTCTACGCACCATTCGTGTCCGCCTCCTTTGTCCCCAGACGCTCCAAGTTGGGGGCCGAGGGTCTGCCAGTCCGCAGCAGGTAGGAGCTAGTGTAGAGGGAGGGCCCTGAGGCGGGCGGGGACACGGCGGTTGTGGGCTCGTCGGGCTGGACTACAGCCCTCGGGCGACCAGGTGCAGGCTGCAGAGGACCCACAGGGTGAGAAGGAGAGGTCACACGCAACAAAAGCATTCACGTGCAGGCTGATCGAAAATGGGCTTCTTTCACACCAAGAGGATGGCCAGTGGCAGACGCGCCGCACGCAGCCGCTGAGCCGGCCCAAGCCAACCAGCCAGGAAGGAGACGCCCCCAGGCTCCCATTCTGCTGACACCAGGCGAGGCTACTCCATCGTCCCGGGGTACCGGGCAGCGCCAACCTCTGATGAAAACCCCTCCGGGTTTGGAACAAAAGTAGGAAGAGCGGTGACTCTTTGGGGCGAAGCTTGGCTGTTGCCTGAGAACAGACCCCACTGGCCCCGCCAGGGCGCCGTGCGCCCCCGGGGCGAGAGGACGGAGCCCGGCAGGCAGCCTCGGCTGGGCTCACCAAGACGGGGAGAGCGGCACCCCTGCTGCACTGGAGACCGCGTGCCGCTCTGTGAGTTATGGAGCCAGAAGCGACGAAACAGGGCGCTCTGGAGCCAGGCAGAACGTGGCCTGCACTCCCGCGCCACCACGGGCTGGCTGTGTTGCCCGAAGGAGCTCCCCAGTCCCTGACCTGCAGCGTCCTCGCAGGCCGCGCAGGGGCCCTGCCTCTCAGAGGGGCTGTGGGGGTTTGAGGAGACCAGTGCGGAGCTGCTGGGAGCAGAGGCCGGAAGCAGGCGCGTCGCAGAGGGCGGCTACTGAAGGGGCCGCCCCGCCGCGGTCTCAGCAGCCTGGCCGTCCGAGTCTGTGCAGGACACGAGGTGGCCTCCCCCACAACCGCACGGACCCTGCGAGACCACTGTGTGGCCGGGACACTTCTGAGAGCAAAGGAAGGGGACTGATAACAGCAGGGGGAGACGACGGGTGTGCAAGCGTGACGGCCGTCGGTGCCCACCAAACCTGGCCCCTCCCTGACCACGCAGTCCACGGCTGTCCACCACACCCGTGCGTGCTCAGGGCTGAGGCTGCTTCAGAAGCTCCGTGGTTTGTCAGCACCTGGACGTGGGCTGTGGGGCCCGGCGCCCGCAGCCAGACCCTCGTTTAACACGTCTGTGCGTGACGTGCGGGCTCTGTCTCGGCCTCCCCACGGTCACGAGCCCCTGGGAGAGCTGCCGCCAGAGTTCGTCACGTCAGCAGGTCTGCAGCAGGGCAGACGGTGCCGGGTACACTGACGAAGGCACGTTTCCGCCTGCACTGACTGCGCTGGACTGTGACCGCTCGTCAGCTGGGACACCTGTTCCTTAGTGGAGCGACTGCATCGGGTCAGACGCAGGTGACGGGACTTGCCGTGGTGATCACGGCCCAGTGTGGACGTGCACAGAACCACCACGCTGCGCACCTGAAGCTAACGCAGCACTGCCATCACGGCTCAGTGCACCTGGAGAACACCAGTCAACGCCAGGGGACAGAGCGACCCCTTCCTGCCCCCTGCGCAGCCCCCCACCCTGCCAGTTAACACAGCTGGCGATGCACCATGAGCTAAGCAGCGGACACACACGCCGAGGGCCAGGAGCAGAGCACCCCCAGCCGGCTGGCACAGCTGGGGCAGAGGCGGCTCACCTCTTCCTGCAGATCCCGGCCTGAGGGCTGGCGGCCCTGCCCGGCGTCCTCTGTGGTGGCCGTGGCCAGCAGAGGCGTCTCAGCTTGGCCCTCCGGCCCCTCGGTGCCCACGGGCTTCTGGCCGGGCTGGTCCTGGGCCTGCCGCTCGGCCCGTGACCGGCTGAAGGTCCGCTCTGCCTCCTGCAGGTCCGTGAGCGTCACCCCCTGGGGGACACTGCAGGTCAGGGGGCTGTGCCCAATCCCCCGAGATCTAATACACATCCAAGTCCAGGTGGAGCGGTCGAAACCGGGCCGCCCATCGGGCGCCGCCCCCCTTCCCCAGCTCCCCATTTATTACTGAATGGGACCCGTGAGGCATAAGCCCCCCCCCAGTGTAGGATCCAGCGGTTCCGGGCTTATTCCATCACCCCAACCCAACGTCAGAACGCTCAAGCTCCAAAAGGAGCCCCACCCTGTGAGTGGCCCCCGCCACCTGGAGCCCCTGCCCCCACAGGCCCCTCTGCAGCCAGTTTCCCAGGATCCGCCTGCACGTGGGGTCAGGCCTGGCTCCCTCCTGCGTCTGACCCGTCTGTCACTCTGCCCCCGCTCAGGTTCACCCCCGTGCCCACAGCACTGGCGAGGGTCAGAGCCTGGCTCCTTCTCACAGCCAAGTGTCGGCACTCGTTTCATCAGCCCCCAAGGAGTGAGGCCGGGGGTGGTCCCAGGGCAGGGAGGGGCAAAAGGGCACAAAGGGCGGCCGCACCCACCTGCGTGGACCGGCGGGTCTGCCGAGCTTGCCTGGAGCGCGCTTTCCGCAGAGACTCCGCCTCCTCGTCCCGGACGGGCGTCAGGTAGGACCTGCGGGGCAGGAGACGTGAGCCTTGGTCCGAGCCCTGGTGACTCCCGCCGCTGAGGAGGTGGGAGTCGGACCACAGGGTGGCACTGAGTCCCTGGATCAGCTGAGCCTGGTTTCCTTCTACACAAATCGGTGTCTGTAGTTCGGGTTCCCCGTCGTGCTCCTGTGGGACACTGGCTGCGGTGACGCTGTAGGGCCCCGGCCGGGTCTGGGCAGGGAGGTCACGGTGTCAAGGAGAGTCTCCTCCCTGTCTGTCTCCCGCAGGCGAGAATTTGTGTAAAGCAGTTTCTTCCCCTGAAACAATGGGAAGTTCACCCACCAGCCACTTGGGTTCATGATGCTCTTTATCGGAAGGTTTGAAAAAGAATTCAATTTCTTTAATTGTTTAGGCCTATAATTTCCATTTTGGTGACCTGATCAAAAAATGGGCAGAGCATCTCCACAGACATCCTCCCAAAGAGGACGCACCGGTGGCCACCAGGTGCGTGTGAAGGTGCCACGCGTCACCACCACTGGGGGGAAACACAAGGCAGGACCACGACGAGCCATCACGCCCGACGGAGGGCGGTTCCCAAAGACAAGAAGCGACGCGTGCTAATGCTCGAGGGGACGCAGGAGAAAGGCAGCCCCTGTGCGCTGTGGGCGGGGCCGGTCGCTGGCGCGGCCCCCGCGGAGAGCAGTGTGCGATCCCTGCGAGCGGCGAGAACGGAACCACGAGGGGACCCGGCCGTCCCTCGTCGGGGCGCGTCCTCCACGCCGCAGCAGCCACTGCACCCCGCGTTCCCCGCAGCATCACACACGGCGGCCAAGACGCGGGGGCCCCCTAAGTGCCCACGGACGGGGAGCGGGCGAAGGACGTGTGGCGTGTTCACGCGCTGGAACACACTGAGCCGCAGAGGAGGGAAGCCTGCCGTCTGCACCAGCACGAGTGCGCACCTGCAGGGCGCTGGCTGGGCGAGGTCGGTCAGAGAGACAGGCAGTGGTACGGTCAGACTCACACACAGGACCCAGAGGAACCTCTGCCCCCTCGACGCCGCCAGCTCCGAGGACAGACGGGACCTCCCTGCGCAGGCCTGCACAGCGGCAAGGTGGCCAAGGACGCGTGGGAGAGGGCGAGAGAGGCGCGTGGCTGCAGGGGAGGACGAGGCCTCAGCACCGCTGCCCAGGAACCGGTGCACTCGGTGCCGGGGTCGCCACTGCCCATCGACGCCCTTGTCCCGAGGGGCGGGGGGTGCCCTCCTGCACGGGGACCGTGCACGTCGTCTGTCCTCAGGCGACTCTCCTGCTGCCCTGTCCCGGTGGGCCGTGGACCCTCTGTGGCCAAGGGGCTCACGTCCGCCGTGGTGATGGGGAAGGGTCAGGAAGGCACACTGTGGGCAGGCACAGGGGCAGCTTCCACAAAGCCACCAGGTGACATGCCCCCGGGGGCTCTGGCCCAGGACAAGTGTCCACCACGTCAATACCCTCGCCCGCTTGTGCCTCCCGCACTTGTCCTCGCACACCTGCCCCTCGTTCTATGCCCAGGGGGGCGTCTGGTGGCCTCCACTTGGAGGCTGCTGCCCCCAGTGCCCTGCTGCCTGTCTGCCCAGCTCTGGAGACACCACCGAGCACCGAAATGGCAGCTGAGGCTCAGGGCCTGCCTGAGAGGCCTACTGTGCGCCTGGCCGATCTCAGAGGCCTTGCCCAGCCTCTCCCTCCTGGGACACCCGGCCGAAGAGACACATCACCTGCCTCGCAGCCTGGGCGCTTTATGTCTTGAGCTACGGCTCTTGTGGGAAGGAGAGCCCCGGGCCAGCCCGCAGGGCCTCCAAGCCAGGGACACCTGTGCCCTGTCTGGGAGCCCTCCCCCGGAGTGTGGCTCTCCTGTGGACGTCCCTGTGCTGCCACCTGCTGGGCACCGCACGTAAGACACCCCCATGGCCTGCCACGTGCCCGGCTCTGCGATGGAAGGAACCCCGACAGGAAGCCCCGGGGCCGCGCTGGTTAACTGACCACGCGTTCTGAGATCCGACCTGCAGAGGGTGAGTGCCCAGGGCGGCTGGCACTGGGGGGCCGGGCCATCTGGGAAGCAGGCTCTGCACTCAAGGGGCACGGGTGCCTGTGGTTGGGCCACCAGCTGGGTGCACCGCGCCGGGAACGGCGAGGACGAGGTCAACCGCACACCCACATGGGCTCTGGGACGGTCCCGCCCAACTCCACAGTTGTGCGTTTCATCTGGACACTTGCCCTCCGTGCCTCCAAAGCCAGTCAGGAGACATCTCGGCCACATGTGCAGAACGGGCACTTCCACCCAGAGGCCACCTGACACGCAGGGGCAGCACTGACCGCTTAGGCCACACTGGGCACCACACATCCCCGGTGACCCCTGTTCACCGGCCCCTCTGCGATGGCCCACATGCACACCCGCCTGCCGCACAGCCAGGCCCAGGCGGTCTTTCAGTCCCCCTACCCCTGGAGCGCGGTGACCCAGTATCCTGGGCCTCCGGTGTCCACAACCCCAAGGAGAGCAGTGGGGGCCACTGCCACAGCAGGTCACCCCAGCGGAGGTCAGGCTGGCAGCACACCTGCGCAGCAGCTTGCCCGGAGCCCGGGGGCCAGCAACTAGGTGGCTGCCCTGGCTGTGCTCCCCCAGGGGACACCAGAGCCCACTTTGGGGGCCACTATGGGCAACCATTTTCCAAGTTGGGAAAAGCAGCTCGCAGGAGACAGGGCACAAGGTCCCTTGACGCTCAGGAGAAAGAACCCCGGTCGGGAGGAGAGGAAGGCGGTGAGGACACCGAGGGGCAGGCGTTGGGACTGTCCCCACTCCTGAGTGTGAACTGTTGTGCCGAGGACCCATGTGACAGAGGCCACTGTTCCGGGAAACTGAGTTTGTGTCACAACAGCCGTGCTAGTGAGAAAGGCCGGGAAAGGCGATGGGCTTGCACTGCAGACCGAAGCCTCACCGCAGAGGCCTCGCCCAGCCTCTCCCCCTGGGGCGACCGGCAGGAGCCATGCTTCCTCCCGCCCGTCACTGGTGGTCTTGCAGACCATGCAGGGGAGCCGGAAGGTGGTTTCCTAGTGCACACACTTGTCACACAGCTGCCGACGGGGCGCGCTCTCCCCCAGGGACGAGCCGTGTGCATCGGCAGCACTCCACCGCCGCGTCCAGACACAGGCCCGCAGGGCACTGCCACCGGCTCCACAGGACGTCACTGCGGAACCATCATCGCACTGTGGCCCGGCCCCCACGGGCTGGTCACCTCCTGGACTCAGGGAAGTGCATTTCGTCCCAGCGAGCCGGTGGCAGTGTGGCTGCAGTCACGCGGGTGCACAGAGGGTGGCGGCACCTCGGTGACTGGAGTCAGTGTGTGGAGGACATGCCCTGGGAGTCAGTACCAGGACTGTGCGGGTGAGCGGCCAGGCTGCACCACAGGGGACGCGCCATCTGTGCCGGCCCCTTGAGCCACTGGGGCTGCAGGCTGGGGCCCCTCCCGGCTCGGTCTGCAGGTCGCGGGGAGACCGGGGAAAGTGCCACAGGACACACTCACAGTGCTCGGACCTGCCCGGCGGGAGGACCCTCTTTCCCGGAGCCCTTCCCAGGCTGATAACAGCCCGTCCTGAGCCTGCCCACAGACGGGTGAGTCAAATGGCTTTTAGAAACCATGACTCAGAGTCCGGCTGCTCGGTTTACATTTCCAGCCTCCCGAGGAGGAGGCCAAGTTAATCCGGGACAGCGTCACCCGAGCAGGAATAACCCTGTGGCTCATGGGGACCCCCAGGGACTCGGCCAGGACTGACCATGTCCTGACCCAGCAAAGCAGAGCTGAACTTGGGCTGTTTTGGGAGAGCAACCATTTTTAGTTTCTTGTGCTGAAAAGCCGCTGTAGCCACTTCCATAACAAAGAAAGGGCGCCTGTAAGAAGGAAGCCATAAAATGAAGGGCAGGGGCTGGGCGAGCGGAACCAGCCGTGGAGGGCAGAGCGGGACGCGAGGACGCCTCTCTCTGAGGCTAATATTAGCCCTGGGGCTGTTTCCACTTGGTTGCTAAGGAAAACTCAGAGCTTTGGAAACCCAGCCCAACCCCCACTGTCCCCACTGTGTGCCGCTGGCTGCAGGAGGCCCGTCTCCCTGACAGCTCCCTGCTGACCGCTGCCCCTCAGTTGGCCAAGCCCATGGGTCTCTGGTGCCTGGAGCTGGGGACCCTCACACCGGGCTGCCAAACCCAGCCCTGCATCCCCATCTCAAAGAAGGGGTTGCATGGGCTCCATGAGGAGGGAGAAGAGGGGTGGGGTGCGCCCCCTCCCCACCAACCGTGCTGTGGCAGGCAGCCCATTCTGCCATGCTCTCAGGACTCACGTTCCCCTGCCCCCCCCCCCAAGTGTGACGAGGATGCATTTGCGTGCACTCAAGCTTTGCAGGATGAAAAAAGGAACTTTGCAAACCCAAGATCGTGCCCTTCTTAGGACAGGTGGCTGTTTTAGAAGCCCCGCCCCCAGCTCGTGCAGCAAAATCGTAAGTTACCTACAACCCTGCACACCTCAGACCTGGACTCTGTGCGCACCTCAGTGCTGACGGCCACCCTCACCGCCTGACCCACATCAAGGACCGCCGTCCCTGAGGTGAAGGTTTTCCAAGCCGCGCACACTCCCTGGTTTCTCGCTGGGTGTCCCCGAGCATCCTTTTGCACCCCGCTGTGACCATTCGGCCCCGTGGCTGTAGGCAACCTCCCCAGTAAAGAGCAAGGTGTGAGGTGGAGACTGGTGGTCGGCCACCAGGTGAGCACATCCACCAGGCCCCGCTCAGAGCTCGTGCCTCGGAGAAGAAAGGCAGCCCTGTGGGGCCCACAGCCCACGAGCTCCTGGTGACTGCAGAGAGCTGGACTCGGAGACAGTGGGTCCACAGGCCGGGCTCGGCTGGTTTGGGGGCCCCACTGGTCCCATGGTCGCTAATGGCTTCCAGGAGACCCGGGAACGCTGCCGTGCCCCTCCCCCTGCTGTCGTGGGGTCCCATCAGGAGAGCAGCAGCCTCAGGAGGAGAATCTGCACCCAGCAGCCTCTTTTAGAAGGAAAATTTAGCTGTTTTCACACACAGTTTTTCCTGTCAGCGCATGTTTGTCTGAAGAGAGAAACTAAACGGCTTTAACTGTGCAGCTGTGCAAAGGATGTTTTATCTGGTCAACTCATTCAGCAGCCAACATGCCCAAGGGCCTTCCCCGGCCCAGGGAGCAGTCTGCCCCACACAGCCCTGGTCTCCGTGTCTGTGAGAGAGACCGCAGTCACGGGTAAACTCTAGTCACGCCTCGATCTGACCCTCCCCTCCTGCGGGCTGCCCCTCGGGCCGTAAGTGCGTCCCGGCTGCAGCTGGGGCCTCGGTGAACGGGTGCGGCCAGAAGAAAACATGCAGGACACGAGCCACATCCATGGCAGGGACACCCCGTGGGCCGCGGGCCACAAAGTCCCAGGAGAAACAACCCACCCTGGCGGCCTCTCCAGGGATCGGTCCCGTGTGGTGGGGCCGCGCTGCCTGTTCTTCCAGGACCGTGGCCTGAGGAACGGACTCCGCCCCTTTTACTCGCACATCTCAGAAGGGTTTTCTCGGCTGCTGAGAGACAGCTCTCAGTTCACAGAGGCCGTCTCAGCTATGTTGGAGCAGAGTGCTGCACCCCGGGACCGGCCCGGTGAGCCTCCCCGGGCAGGCAGCCCCCGGCAGGTCACAGCGGCCAGCTCTACAATCAATCTGTTGGCCCAGGAGTGGAGTTTCTTCACTTTTTATGTAAAGAAATGTAAAGGAGGGAGGGAGGGGGGGAGGGAGGGGAAAACACTGTTTTCTCAACTCAACATCATCTCTCGTTTCTTCTGAGTTAGGTTGTTTTGTGCAATAAACATTTAAAACCTTCTGCTTATTGTATCTTGTAGGTAAGGTTCTCTGACTTACTGAGCGTAAATACACACTCACAAAATAAAGTCTTCCTCTAGGTATTCAGAATCAAGTAAAGTCAAACTTCGATCGCGTTTTTATTGAGTTCGCCTCCTTCTTGCATCTGAGAAGAGGGGGCCCCGCCCGCCCCCGTCTTTGGAGGGTCTGACGCCCCGGGCAGGCGCCCTCTGTGCGCCTCACCCCGTCCAGGGCGAGAGGCGGCCCCTTCCCCTTCGCCACGTCCCCCCGGGTCTCTGAACCCCACGCCAAAGACCTCCTCTCGGCTTCCACCCGGAATCTCTCCTGTGTCCATTCCTCTCTGGAGCAGACACCACAAAACCGAACGTGTCCCACAGTCACTGTCCTGCTACCACCGTGCTGTCATCGAGTCTTCACTTCCTGTCCTGGGGTCCCTCCCGCAGTAATGAAAACTCCACATCCCTGCTCCATTTCTCTGAGCCCTTTATGCCATCACTGCCTTCCTTTGCTGCCAGTCATCATGGACGACCCAGGGCACCGCAGATGGTCCTTCTCCGTGTCTGGGTCTCCACCACGAGGGAGGGGACACGCCTGACCGTGACCCCATCAGACACACAGAGACGAGCCAGCCTCTCTCCATGACAGAACAGGCACCTGCACTCAGTAACCAGAAATGACCGCGACCTCCACTGGCAATCTCCCCAAGGCAGAACCCGGACCCCGAAGTGTGCGATGCGAGTCTGTTCTCAAAGCAGCATCTGAGACGGGGGGGCTTCCCACCCGCCTGGTGCCCCCACCTCACAGGACCCCGGACGAAACCGCCGCACGACCCACCTCCGCTGGTCCCTGGCTCCCGCGGAGGAGTCCAAGCCGGGTGTGGACAGCAGAGTGGCCGCTGAGACCCCATTGGCAGGGCCAGGCAGGGGGCGGTTGGTGACCACACACAGTGGGGTGTTCGACGAGACAGAGTCTGTCTTCTCTGCAGGGGAATCAGCCGGGGGCTTGCTGGGGGTCCTGAAAGCAGAGAGGACAGGCACAGAGGACGCGTTCAGGCCGGCGCCCCGCAGAGCACAGAGACCGGGTGTTCGAGACGGGCCGAGCCAGAGACTCTGCTCACTCGGATGGTCGTCGGCCGGCTCTGTAAGTCCTGAGCTCCTACACCTTAGAACAGAGTGGTTACATGTCCACATGTCCACCCGACATCCTCCGCCTCAGGAGTGACATTTTATACAACTTGTTTTGCTTCACATTAAAAGTTAAAGTATTAGCTAAGGTACCAGGCAAGACAATGACACACGCCAGAGGGTGTCTGCACTCCCGAGTGGCCCCCAGCCCCGGCTGCACACGCCCACACCCAAGAACGAGGCTGCCGTCACGGCTGGGTCTCCTCCGCCTGCCCGCGTCCTTGGCAGTGCGGCCATGGCCGTGCTCGGCCTGGATGGAGACTTGCCCCTCGGACTGTGCAGAGATACCGGCTAAGCTCTGCGAGCCCGGCAGTCAGCCCCGTCCTCCGCCTAGCCGTGGTGCCCTCCACTCAGCCAGACACCCAGCGGTCTGTGTCCCCGACGCGCGGGCTGCACGTGTGGCCTCCGCCACGGGCTCTCCAGCAGCAGGGCCTGTGGGTGCTCACAGCGGCTGGCACGACGAGGGGGCCGACCCTGGGCTCTGCCCCCCACCCTGTCCCCCGCTCTCCCGGCCCAAGTCACAGGTCCAACAGCAACTCCCGCCGAGGCAGGGCCAGCAAGGGCCACCAGGACGCCACAAACCTGGGTGTTTTCCCCTCCGCACCACGATGGAGGACGCTCCACAAGCTTTCCAACAACTGCATCGGAACAAGCCGCACACAAACCGGCAGACCCTGGGAGTCTACACACGGCACCTGACGCAGAAACAGGTGCAGACGCAGAAACAGCAGCCCGGGAGCAGTGTCGAAAGGACAGAAGGTGAAACTTTCTGTCTCTCTTTAATTGAAAAGACCAAAACAAACGATTCCGCAGACTTCAAATGTGCACAGGAAATACTAATAAAATTAGCCAGAACCAGGGCTATAAAAAGGTTACTTGTCAGCACCTCACCTGAAGCTCCTTCCGGGCTGATGACACGTCTCGGTCTGTGTGCAGGGGAGTTTCATCTCGCCAAACCACGGGGCGGGGCCTGGGCCGCGAGTGTGCCCCTCACAGCGAGTGTGAGGGGAAGCTCTAGAGCGCAGGCCAGAGGCTGTGGGGCCCCCTGGGGCTGCCTTTCAGCCGCCTTAACCTCTCTGACCCTCACTGGTGAAGTGGGGACGATGGGCCTGGCCGGTGTGGCTCAGTCAGCTGGAGCGAAAGGCTGCGGGCTTGGCGGCTGTTGGGGTGCCTCTGAGAAGGCCCCGAGACACCTGCTGAGCTGACAAGTGGGAGGCACTCACTGGTCAGTGTTTCCCTCCCTACTCAGTAAAAGCAACGGGGAAAAGTGCCCCTGAGTGAGGGCAGCTGTGTGCGCACGTACGCATGAGGGCCACGTGGGCAGTGTGCTCGCAGGGCAGGTCCCGTGCTGACTCAGCAGAGCAGCCCACCCACGGCGCTCGGCCCGTGGCCCCGAGCAGACCTGTAGGAGCAACGTGAGCAGCAGGCACGAGCCACGAAACGCACGGCCCAGGCCTGGCTCCTGCCCCAGCCCCACCTGCCGGGCAACCCTGGCGTCTCCGCTTCCTCACCGATGGCGTGAGGGTGGCATGTCACACACAGGACAGCTCCCTGTGAGATGCTGACATGTGTGCCTGCGGCAGCCAGCTACCTAACCCATATTCCTTCTTTTGTTCTTCCTTAGTAACAGAACCATTGTATTACTGAGAGCAGCAACGTACTTGGTTGAAAATCCACATTTTCCAAGGTCTCCCCGGCTGACAAAGGTAGCCAGTGACACAGAAGCAGAAAATAGTGCTTTGGGGAACATTCTCAGAGGCATCCTTCTTTGCACATTCCCCCCTTTCTTCCTGTTTCCTGTCTAGGAAGGCAGCCACGACAGCTGGTGCTCTGGCAGCTATTTTGGACCACAAGGCAACCAATGGAAACAACCCAAGCGCTATGATGTGAAAAGGAGGAGCCTGGATCCTTTGGGACTGTGGAGCTGTGGGCCAGCCCTGCTTATTTCTAGACTTTCCTGAGAAAAGGAAATAAACACTTTTGTCACATGCAGGCCATCACTACTTGAACTTGCTACACCGTGTGAGCAGAACGGATGCCTGTGTGGTTTCTGGGTGGGTCCTGACCCAACGCTCGGCGCCCGGCGGAGGCAGCGGTTGCTCCCCCAGGCCCGGGTCTGCACGGTCGGCCCGGGGGCCTCCCGAAGCATCGGTTCCCCCTTGATGGGGATACCGTTTCCCTGCCCGTGCAGGTGTGTCGCTGTGACAACCCTACACCTTTCTGCGTCGTCACGCAAGCTTTTGTGAATGGGCCGTTGTTTGCCTGCCCCTCTGGCCAAATGAATGGCCACCACTGGTTTTCGGCACAGAAGCTGGAAACGGAGAACGATCTTCAAGTGCCACCGTCAGTGTTTTGGCGGCAGCGCCATCACTGACATTCTTGTTTTCTCTGTGTCAGAAACAGGACCCCGAGAGGAGTCCCTGTGTCCACAACCACGAGGAAAAAGGTGTCTGCCACACACAGAGCCCCACTGAAACCATGGCAGCACCCTCTGTGCCTCCCTCAGGACATGTCCGCCCCCAGGAAGACGCGTCCCTGCCACACGGGGTTCGGACCAACACAAGCCCCTCCCTTCCTGCGGCGAGTCCAGCAAAACACTCCGTGGCTGGGGGTTTCCAGGAGGCTGCAGGTCTCCTGGAACAAGAGTGAGCCTTCCTCCTGGTTTGGTTTGCGAGCCGCCTTCCCAACACGGGTGGTTTTGCGTGGAATCTGCTACAGTGGTGTGACCCTCCGACTACAGCCACGACCGGTGAGCTGATGGAGGGACGGAGGCAGTCCGTCCTCGGTGCCAACCCCTGAGCACACAGTGACGACTGTGACGACAGGTGGCGGCTGACATCACAGCAAAAGCAGCCTCACCAAACGACGGGCGCGCTGCAGGGACTCCTACGGCCTCTGCAGTGACAAAGCTGCTTCAGCTCGCGTCTCGTGCATCCAGAGGCGTCAGTGATGACGACCGCAGCTGAAGCGGCTCCGAGAGGCCTCACCTGCCGTGCGGTGCGGGTGCGTAGCGTCAGCACTGCTGGGCAAGAAGAGCAAGCTGCCCCACAGGTGGAGGGGCCGCGGGAACGGGTGAGGCGGCAGGTGGATGGTGGTTGGCTGAAACGGAGGGACGCGCGGGGCCACTATGGCGACCAAGGGAGACACTGGAAAACACACACACAGCGCTCCTCAGGACAGGCGGCTGCCCCCGCACCCAGCGCCGCCGGCCCCCCATGCGGCCCTGGAAGGGACGCAGGACAGAGAGGGCACAGCACTGGAAGAAGAGAGGCCAGGTGGAGCCAGCTGCTGCCAGCAAGCAGGTGTCTCTTGGTTCCCCAAGAAGGGAGGTAGGAGGACAGTTCAGAGGCAACCAGAGAGAGCACGTGGTGGGTGCGGCCAGGAGAGGGTGGAGCAGGAAGTGTGTTGGAGAAGCCTGAGCGCCGGTCATGCACCCCCCCCCCTTCATGTCCGCCTGCTGCAGGCAGCTCTGGGAGGCCGAGTCCAACCCAGAGTATGGAGAGCTGGCAGCTGAGACTCGACAGGACAGCACGGACGGGAGTGGAGAAGCCCTGCGGAGGGGGGGCCCCGAGGTGGGTGTTCCTTGGGGTGGACTTCCAGTTCTGAGGACAGAAAGCCGTAGGTGTGGGTGACATAGGACCGGATGGCTTTTCTGATCTAACCGAACGTAGGTGAGAGCTGTCCCACCTGTAGCAAGCCACCGTCTGGGTTAAAAGTTTTAAAAAGCTGTTCCTGACCATGACAGGAATGAGACACTTGAGGGGTAACCGAAAGAGCTATGAACCTTCTCTGGAAAAGATGCACTCTCTCGGGCCGCACACTAGGACTTTCGCCCAGAGGCCGGAGCTGACCAAACCTGCAGTGTGCGAGGCTCGCACAGCCGGGCAGGCAGTGTCTGCTCACACTTGCTCTTTAGCCATTGACAGCATGAGAGCCTTTGCTTTCAAAAAGGTCCTAAGATGCTGCAAAACCAAAAAAAAAGCTCCAGGGGTGCAGGAGAAGAGCTGCGGAAACCCCACGTAGGTAGTGTGTTCTCCATCTTTTCTCAAAAAACACCCACATCACGAGCCTGCGCCCCACCCCCCAGATGGCCCTTCCCCCTCCGTTGCCCAGTTACGCCGAGCGGCAGGGACCAAACCCCAAGCTGCTCCCTCAGCCAGAGTCCAACACCCCCCAGAAAGGAACCACCTGCCACAGCGCCTCACGGCTACTGCCTCTTTGGCTGGACTGTCAACACCATTTTCTCAGAAAAGGCTTGGGCCCAGCCACGGGCAGTGCGGACAGATGCCTCAGCCTTGGAGACCACGGGATACCCGTCTCAAGAAGCCGGGAACACGGGCCTGAGGCAGACGGGCCCACTGAGTGTGTCGCTCCCCAGAAGAGCCCCTCCTTGAGGGGTTCCCCCAGACGGGGGTCCCGCCCAGCAGCCACGCTGCTCCTCTTAGAGCTCGGGGCTCGGACATGAACTAGTAGGCCAGACTCTTCCCATCAGGTGGAGACGAGCTTTGATCCCAAGCACAGTCTAAGGTCAGAGGTGCCTCCTGCTGAGGGTCCCAGCACCGAGGGGCAGCTGAGAAAGAGTGGGGGGTGAGGGGTCAGAGTGCGCGGTGAGCCAGACTCTCCCGCCTCCGCAGCAGAGGCCACCGTAAGGACTGAGGAGGCAGGCTGTAGAACTCGCAGCCCGGCAGAGGCGCTGTGCTGGTGGCCGGCCCGAGGCAGAGAAGGAGACTGCAGAGAGGGACACAGGTGAGGAGAGGAAAGGAGACCCATGTACCTTCTCTGCACCGAACTGGCGAGTTTCTCATCTTGATGGATCTGAGGGCCATTAAAGTCACAAAAGAAACAACTCAAGTCCCTCAATTGACAGGCTCTGTGTGAAACTGCTTCGGTGCAACACGAAGCTGCCCCTTCCCACCCTCACCTCCTGCAGGGACCCCTCCCCAGCACAGCTGGAGAGCACAGGGGGTCATCTCAGGCCATTGGCCTGCACAGCGTCCCTGGGGGCAGGCGCACTGGGCGGCTTAACAGGACCAAGAGGGCCGGTGTGAGTTCCTGCCTGTCCGTGGTGAGAGTTTGGGATTAGCTTCCTTTAAAGCAGTGAAGAAAACTCATTAATTTTACTTTCAAATTAGTCAATTGTCACTCCCACGAAATCTAAAAGTACTTCCCTTCCTCACTCATTCTGTGCGGCTCGCTGGCTAGAAAGGGCATGTAGTCGCGACCCCACACCCACGGCCAGAGTGGGGCGCTGCCCCCACCCAGGGAACCAGTACCTTTTCAGGTAGGTGGACACGTAGGTGGAAGGGGGGACCGTCTCTGGCGTCCCGTTCCCCTTGGCTTCGTCCCTCCGCAGCTGCCGGGTGTACGAGCCGCTCCTCACCAAGTTAGCAGCCGACTCTCTTTGAGGAGTGAAAGAAAACCATGCCAAACACGGGCCTCTACCTCGGGCCAGCACCCACCAACCTTGGGGGCGCCGAGGAGGTGGGCTGCATGCGGCTGAGGGGCAGGTGGGCTCCATGCCCGGGCCTGGCGCCCATTCCTGTGCAGGCAGAGCTCACTCGCTGAGCCGACCTCAGAGCCAGTTCACGGCCACAGGCGCTAGGCCCTGAGCCTTCCTGGGAGAGGGCACTCCTGCCCCCCCCACCGAAGCTCCGAAGCTCCGCAGCCCCCCTCAGCAGGAGGCAGGGAAGGGGCAATGGGGCGGAGTGGAAAGAGGCCAGAGGGGGACAAAGGCCTCCTGTGACCTTGTGAACCTCACAGACGAGAGGCTCCCAGGAAGAGCTGGGGCGGCATTTCTGAGACCGTCACCAGACAGATGGAGGCCCCAGGACAGTCCTCCCGGGACCCACACGGGCCCCTGGTCACCACGGGCGCTGCTGCGGTAACGGCTGCAGTTCAGCAGGTCTGGGAGGGGGCACCGAGAGCCCGCCTTTCTGACGGGGGCCTGGAGATACCCGGGAGGACTGCGGCCGAGAGCCAGGGGCCAGGTCGGGTTCCACTACAGGGCTCATGGATGCCTTTATTCAAACTGAGGAGGAGGAGGACTGAAACTTTATGTACTGACAGTTAGGAGCTGGTTGGGCCAATTACACAGCAACCCTGTCCGTGGCCGATTATTCTGGCCTGTGCTGGGCGTGAGAGACCTGGGAAGCTGCAGCCCCCGCTGCCCAGCAGCTGCCCTGAACAGGCCCACGGGGTCCGGTTACCTGTTCTCCTTCTCCTCAGTGTCGCGAGGGCTGCCGAGCCTCCGGGGTGCCAGCGAGCTAAAGTAGCTCCTGCCCTCTCTGTCCTGTGAGACCAAGACGGGTGAGGCCTGGGCAGCGGCCACACATGCAGGCTTCGGAGCAGAACACGTGCCCGCAGACCCTCACTTCCAGCCTCAGTCCTGATCCCGTGGGCACGTGGCTGCGAAGGGCTGGCTCTCACAGCCTCACGCCTGAGTTTCTGCCTCGAAGCAGGGAAAGTGAGTTTCTGCCACACAGGCAAACGGGCCTCCTGGGAAAAGCCAGGAGGCCCCACAGACGCAGCAGCGAGAGAGAACGGGCCGCCTGCCCCTCCCGAGCCTGAGGGACCACTGGGAGCGGACGCGCCTGCCGGTAAGTTGCTAGTGCTGTCGGCTGGCCCCAGCCCCGAATGAGCCGGCTGGACACTGACCCTCTTCCTCCCCGTGGCTCTGCCTGCCGGTTCCCTGTTCGCCGAGCGAACGACAGCACGGGAGCACCTGGACTGCACTCTCCGCACGCCCGTCTCCCAGGGTCCAATGAGGTCCAGGCAGCACCTGCGCTGGTGCCGACCGGCCCCCCCCAGCCCAACCCCGTACCCTGTCCCTGTTGTCCAGGAGGGCTGAGACTCGAGGGCTGGACGCTGAGCGGCAGAGGGTGGAGCCCCGGTCCCTCGCAGCTTCCCGGGCGTCGGCTGCTGTGCTCAGCGCGTTGTGGCTGCCGGTCTTTCTGAGGCCCAGGCGCCAGGAGGAGGGGGACTGGTCTCTGGGTTCCTGCAGCTGGTTGGAAGGGCCGCAGGGCTGCGGGGCGGAATCGAGCAGAGGGGACGGGCAGGGTGGGGCCTTCTGGCAGCCCCTCTGCCTCTGCGCGCCTCGGCCCGGCACGGCCACGCCGGCTCTCGGCTGCCTTGCCCACGAGCCTCAGAATCTCGCACAGCGGCCCTGACCACGCTGCCCTGGGGAAGCAGTCCCCTCATCCCTGAGCAGCCGGTGCCGAGCTCGGGCATGCGAGATGCGAGTCCTCGTCACACCTCTCTCGGCTGGCCTTGTCACTGAGAACAGGACCCTTGTCCAGGAATCCACAAGCTCATCTGGAGGATGGGGAGGGTGAGCCTATTCCCCGTCACACGCACAGGGAGCCCCGGAGCCCGTGTCCACCTATGTGTGAGGCACTGAGAGGAGCCTGGGGCCCGATCTGGTCACTCGTGCAGATCTGAAAGGCCCCGCGCCCCAGCCCCAGCCACACGTCAGGAACACCGCTATCTGAGCGTCGTTTCCTGAGAAACACGTCACCCTCGGGAAGTGAGCACAGGGAAGGCGCGCCCCGCCCTTTGTCACGTCGCTTCACCAGGAACCACGGAAAACAGCAGTGTCGGCACGGAGGCCGTCTGGGGCCCCTGGGGCCTGCAGGTGTCAGCTGCCGTCTCTGCCTGCCCCCGGTCCCGTCCCAGGCCACCTCCCAGGTGGGACGGTGACAGTGTGGCAGAGATGCAGAGGCCCGCGTCTCACGTCCCACTCATCTCCTCTCTTTGCTGCCATGGGCATGGACCGCTGCCGGCTCTGGAGGCTGGACTGAGGGGCGGATGCTCTTTGCGGCATCATTGCGGCCAAGCGGAGTAAGCGTAGGTGGGAGCTTGTACTTTTTAAATGTAGTGTTTTTCTTTAAAAGGCAGTCTGGTAACACCCTGAGCAGTGGAGGGGCCAAGGCCTCCCTGAGTGATGGGGCGGGGTGGCACCGTCACAGCCACGCCTCTGGGGGAAGCAGAGTACCGGGCGCCCCACCCTGGCACTGGGACCCCACCTTTCCAACCCAGAGGTCCCGGGCAGGCAGCACCCAGCCAGGCACAGAGCTTCTGGCGGCTGCACTTGGAGGACTCGGACCCTTCTCCGGCCCAGAGCCAGGTGCACTCAGTGGGCACGTCACCCTGCCCGGGCAGTGCTGCTGTCCCCTCCACGGGCTCCCTCCGCCTGGGCTCCCGACTCATGGTAAGACAGAGACTTGACTCAAGAAAGCGAAATTTAGGTGAGAAGTAAAAAAGGAAGAGCAGCCCTCCCAAGTCAGTGCGGGACGCTGAGTGCCTGCCAGCCCCACCCGAGCTTCTCGGAGACTTCCCTTCAGATGTGGGGAAAACGGGCCCCGGGCTTTTTTTTTTTGTCTCAGGCACTAAACACATCCTGTGTTATCTGAGTGCATTGTAGGCGAAGTCGTGTGGTGGCAGTTTTATGGCTTTTGAGGGCAGGACTCATGTCCTTCACACTCCCAGACCCAAGCGTTGAAGCCCTAACACCTATGCGACCACATCTGGAGATGAGGTGGTCACCCCTGAGCCAGAAAGGGGGTCCTCACCAGGAACGGCACCCGCTGGCCCTCTGAGCTTGGACCTCCTGCCTCCAGAGCCGGGAACTAGATTTCCACTGTTGAAAGTGCCTGCCTGCAGTGTCTGCAAGGACAGACTGAGCAAGCTCAGACAGGAAAGAATGTGTCTTTATCGTTTTGCAAGAACGTGTCCTTGAGGCCTTTCTAACTGTATGCTACTGCAGTGGGGAAACACAACATCCCAGTTAATTCCCAAACACTCACCTTCCGGGCTGAGGAGGCAGAGGTGTCCTGGGCTGGTGCTGGGACTGGCTCCTCCCCTGGACCCCTGCTCTCTGAGCTGGAGTGGTTGAGTGCAGCCTCTGGCCTTCGATCTGCCGTTTGAGACACAGGAAGCACAAGGGCACGGTGAGACATCTGCCTGTGTGTGCACACGCCTATGCTGACTCAGAGGTCTGCCCACTCCCCAGGCAGATGGGAGCGCATGCACTTGACCTCCAGCTGCCGGGAGAGGGAGACTCAGTGCTGTGACTGTCCCAGTGGCTTCAACTGCAACTCCCCTGCATGTAACTGACAAGGTCCTCCACATTATGTATCAAGTCCAAGTTCTTCAGGGGGTACATGGTAACACTCTCCTGTGGCCACAGCCAGTCCTTAAAATGGGCAGCGATGAGAAGGCCCGCTGGGGGCAAAGAAGGGGGCACTGACCGTTACACTGCAGGCGGGTGGAATGGGGAAGGTGGTCCCTGGGCTAGGAACAGGGCTGTGGCGTGATCCAAGGGGGTGGGGCGGGGAACGAGGGACGGCGGCAGGAGCACACCTCATGGCACTGCCTGCACTCAATGCACCGTGAACACAGAACAAGACGGATGTGCAGGGGTTTGGAGAGGCCCCAGCACTTTCAGGGCGAGCGGAGCCAGCTCGACAGAAACTCAGGTGTCAGTGAGTGGACGCCGCCTAACACTGCAGCTCAGCAGTGCTGACATCCTTGCTAGAGCTGCTGGCCCCCCACTTCCTGGGGCAACAGTTTTGAGCCCACAGAGACACGAGGAAAGACAGTGCTGTACCTTCATGGGGGAAACTGGGCAGTGAACCCAGACCTCAGAGGACCAGGGTCCAAAAAGCAGAAGGAGCTAATGCCTTAATCGTGGGCCCCACCATGGCCAAGTCCAGGGAACACAGATACCACCGTGAACTTGTGCCCAGCCCCCCATCTGCCCCCAACCCAGTCTCCTAGGTGGTGGCCACTGCAGGCCCCAACCAAGTGTCCGAGGTTGGAGCGGGCGCCCCTCGCACAGGGCTCCTTTGTGTGCCTTGCCCTGCGGCTGCAGGACAGCAGCTCCAGCTCGGCTCAGGGCTTTCACCACTGGGCTCTCGCTGGCTGCCTGCCGACTCGCCTCTGAACATAGAGCCCGCTCCATGAGCCTTCGAGGCCTCCTTAGCCTCGGCTCTCTGACCCAGGTGGGGGCGCACCTTGCACCTGAACACAGGGCCTGTGCACGCGGAGGGAGTGCCCGCATTACCTGCCTCCTTCTCAGCCTCAGACTCTGAGGCTTCATCTTCACCCTCCTCCTCCGAGCTGGAGCTGCTGGATTCCTTGTTTTCTTCCTCTGTTTCATGGGACTTGGGCGTCTCCTCTTCATTGAGCATCTTCTCTTTGCTAAGTTAAAGAGAGCAGCTTGAGCATCATGAAGAAAGGACAGCTGTCCCCTCGGTGCACTGACAGTCAGGTGCCAGGGGCACAAGGCTACGGGTCTGCATCCGAGTCCTCCTTGTCCCCTGCACCCCCGAGTCTGCCTCTGGAGACTGAGATGCACCACTGGGCTGCACAACATGACCGAAACAGCTCTCGTCTGTTCGGCACAGAACAGGGAGGGTCAGGAACCTCAGCGCTGGCTCAGCAGGTAAACAGAAATCACTCAACAACATCTGTGTCTGCTGTGACCCACTGGGACCCTGCTGGCTCGGGGTGGAGGGCCCTGAGCTCCTGGAATGTCCCACTGGGGAGGCAGCTGGGACTCAGGCCCCTAAAATCAGGGAACAGGAAGCACTGCACAAGGTCAATTTGTCCTTAAACTCCAAACACACCCCTCCGAGTCCCCCCACACATCAGCGCCCCTCCCTGCCCTTAAACGCTCCTACACATTTGAAGATCATTTGGCTAAAACAAAAGTCTTTAATCTCATAAATCCTCAGGCAAAGTGGGTCGCATACACACACCCCAAACGTCTTACTTCTTAAAGAGTCCACTCTGCAACCTGCTGCTCAGGTCTGATTCGATGAGCTTATTCCGTGTCTCTTTTTCACTCCGCAGCTGGAAAGTGAGACGGGTGGCACAGATCAGCAGACACGAGAACTCGAAAGGGCCCTGTCCTTCTGAGGAGCATGAGGCCAACACCGAAAGCAGGGCCAGAACTCAGGTTTGCACACATTCTTTTCCAGAGCCCCAGGGTAACTGCTCTTCTGTTGTTTTTAACCTCCAGCTGCCCGAAGGCTTGCGTCTAACGAGTGGACTTTACCAACCATGGCTCCTGGGACTTTCCTCCCCACTGGCCCTCCCCGAATGCAGACGTAACTGGAGCCCCTGGCAGAGTGGCCTGGGCGGGCCGAGGTGGTAGGACAGCTTCTCGGCCCGGCAGACTCACCACACTCTGCTTCTTCTGCAGCATCTCCAGGTGCTCCACGAGGCCCTCGTCGGCCACATCGAACGGGGTCTGGCCCTGGCGGATGGAGAGAGGGGCACCGTGGCCATGTGCCTCCATCAGAGCACTTGCCGGCCGGCATTCACTCTGCGCCCTGACTCCAGCCACAGCAGCTTCCCCAGTGTGCGGCTCCACACTTGGAGGAAGCCGTCCTCTATCTCCGAGAGACGGTGTGTCCTAGCGGGGGTCTGGCATTTCATGAAACAGCACCGAGAGACTGGCCATGCCGTTTGAGTGCCTGTGGCCCGTGGCTGATAACCTCGTGCCGTCTCCCCTGACCTGCAGCTCGATGGCCCTCATCATTATGGCAGATACGACAGGGCCTCGGGGGCTTCAGGAGGCCCAGGACACGTGTGCGCGTCACGCCTCGAACCCGGCTCTGCTAGGGAACACCTGCACAGGTAAGGACCTGGCTCAGCAGAGGCGGGAAGGAGGCAAAACACCACTGACCGAGGGCTGTGTCTCTGGACCCCCAGGAAACTCCCAGAGGTTCCGCGGACTCAAGGAAGCGAGCATAGTAACATGGCATCAAACAAACTCGAGGGTCCTTGTTATTTCAACGTTTTACAGTGACTGAATGTGAATGGAGCTCAGTCATTGCAAGTCTTTGAATTAAAAATAAAGCAAAGCCCTGGCTGGGTTTCCCAGTGGGTTGGAGCATCGTCCTGTAACCTGAAAGCTGTGGGTTTGTCCCCTGATCAGGGCACATGCCCAGGTTGCAGGTTCCATCCTGGGTCGTGGTGCACACGAGAGGCAGCTGGTCAACGTCTCTCTCCCTCTCTCTCTGACTCCCTCCCCCTTATCTCCCCTAAAATCAGTAAGCAGTCCTCAGGTAGGGGTTAAAAAAATCAAAAAAGTAAAACGAGCCCTGGCTGGTGTGGCTCAGTGGGCTGAGTGCTGGCCTGCAAACCAAAGAGTCCCTGGTTCAATCCCCAGTCAGGGCACAGGCCTGGGTTGTGGGCCAGGTCCCCAGTAGGGGGTGCACGAGAGGCAACCACACATTGGTGTTTTTCTCCCTCCCTTTCTCCCTAACCCCCCCCCAAATAAATAAAATCTTTTAAAAGAAAAGTAAAATGAAACCTTCCATGTCTCACCACAGACTGAGCCTTATGTCTTGCCAGTGCCCGCCTGGCCAGGGGCAGATGCCAGTGTGCTCTGCTCGTTTTTTGTTTAGGGGCTTCAGCGTCAGTGGGGCTGGAGGCCGGGTCAGGGTTGCCTCCCTCACACAGCCGACCCTCCGTGTGGCAAGCTTGTGGCGTGGGGAGCAGACCGCAGCTCCCCCGCCCAGGCTGCACCCCTGAGGGCCTGGACAAGGAGTCTCTGGGGCCGAGACCCCCAGTGCAGGCTCGTGGCCCTTGTGGGGGCCGGGCACACTCACCAGCTTGTTCCTGGCGTCCATGTTGCAGAGGGCCTCCGCCAGGATAGAGCACGCCTCCTTCACTCCCCAGTGCGCAGCGGCGTGCAGGGGCGTCCAGCCGTCGTGGTCCCGCACGTCCAGGTCGTAGCCGGCCTGGACCAACAGTCTGGGGAGAGAGCCCACCAGGGCCTTCGCAGCCTCTGTGTCTGTTTCCTGCCGAGACCCTGTCCCCTAACAAAGCCACAGCCTGGAGGTCCCCCTGCCCCTAAGGCCCATTCAGGGTCCTGTTACCACGCAGGGGCCAGTCTGCCCCCTGAAGGTGGCGTGGGGACCCCCCCAGGCAGAGCCGGGGCCCGCAGAGGTGCTGCGTGGGGTGTGCGCCTGGGTGTGAGTGGAGCCTGACTCAGCTGGCCACGGCCTGCACTCCAGGACGGTGTGCCCTGCTCTAGTGCAGGAGCACACGCCGCCTCCGGTGGGAACTCAGCTGAGGCCGCTTCCCAGACTGGCTTTCCGTGGGCCTCTCTGGGGCACCCCATGCTTCCAGGAGACCCCGGCCCTCCAGCCCTGCCTCAGAGTGTGCAGGGCTTCTTGCAGACCGCAGCTCTGAGCTGCCTGTGTCCGGAGGAGGGAGGGTCCTGCTCCCAAGGAGCTGCAGGGGGTCGGCCTGCACTGTGGGCCTGCAGACAGACGCGTCCCAGGAGGGAGTGAGTGTGACTGCCACGAGGCCAGGAGCCTGCTTGATGGGGCCCGACGCCCGCCAGCCTGGCAGAGCCGAGAGCCGTGTGCAGCCGCATAAACTCGAGGACGCGGAACAGGGGACAGCAGAACCCGAACCTGCCTATCCGTGCAGCCAGCCGACTCCGGCCAGACACGCCCACTCCACGTCCGAACTGCTGACCAACGAGCCCAGGGAACAAATGACCGTGATCTCTCCTGCAGAGCCCATCACAGCAGGGAGGCCACAGGGGCATTAATGCTGAATCCGGGGCTGCGGGAGGCCCCGTAAGGTCCCCTTCTCGGCCAGCCTGCCATTAGACTCACCAGTGAGGACCTGGAGGGACGGCCAGGCTGCGAGCTGCCTGGGAGGCACTGGCAAATGTGAGGGAAGGCTGCGTGGTCCAGGGGAAGCAGCCAAAGGAACGCGGCAGAAACCTCACCCCTGCTCCAAAGGCCCGGCTCACCCCGCACCCACCTCCCACCTGCTGGTCGGCGTGGCTGACACACCTGAGGACCTCGGAGTAGCCCTTGGCGGCAGCCACGTGCAGTGCGGTGGCCCCCGAGCGAGCCTGCCTGGTGTCCTGGATCCTCCCGCTGTTGAGCCACTGCCTGGAGTCCTGCAGCATCTGCTGCTCCTCCTCCTTCCGCGCCTGCTCCAGGTCGACCCCTGCAGGGGCCACAGGCAGCCACAGCGTCACCACGGCCCCTCCCACCTCAGGCTGGAAAGGTGCGCAGTTGCCAGCCAAGAGCCACCTGCCCTCGTCTACAGAGCAGTGCCATTTACAGACGCCAGTCGGACCCCATCGCCGTGCCAGGAACGCTGTGTGACGGCAGACCCGTCAGGGGCCCCACCCAAAGCAGCTTTCCGTTCTGAGAACAAGGACCCAGGGGCTGTTATCTTTACATTATGATCTTTGTTCAGAGCTGTCCCCTTCAAAGTCCCCTTCCATGTCACAGCATTTGCCCCTTGGAGGTGAAAATGGGCACCATGCCCCCAGGGAACAGACGGGGAAGAACACAGAAGGGCCACAGAGCATGTCCTCGCTGGCGCCAGGGTTCTGAGAGCCCAGGTCTGCCCGGGGCAGCAACGCCGCAGCCCCGTCGGACACAAGGCCACACGCAGGAAGGCAGGAGGAGCCTGGCACAGAGGTTGGCAGATTTCTGTAAGTGCCAGAAATGAAGTCTCTCCAGCTTTGGATAATCAGCAAACATGGGGACGTGCCCAGAACCGCCCCCTCCCACCAGCCCACACCAGGAAAAGCCACTGCAGCCACACTCTCGGGTGAGCACGACTGTGGGTGAGGTGGGCAGACAGCAGACTAAACGTCACGACTGCCGACATCCCCTCCTGGCAGGTGTCCCTGCTGTCTGTGAGGGGCAGCCGTCTGGGGTCAATGGCGGCTCCCCACGCTGCCACTGCGGGGTCCCTCTCGGGGCTGAGGATTACCTTGCTTCTTCACTTGCTCCAGAAGAAGGTCCTTCATGGCAGGCTCTTCCGCAAGGTCGGAGGGCACCTCGCCTTCGCTGTTGACAACACCCACACTGGCTCCGTGGTTAAGGAAGTACCTGCGCAGATGGGACGAGAGACAACACTGTCAGTCACTCCGACACATTTGCACGCACACACCTGAGACTGAGGCAGAGCAAGGCCAGGCTACAGAATGATGCTCCCGTGCACCGGCAAATTTCCTTAAAGTCACAGAGGCAGCAAGTGGCAGAGGTCACAGGCCTGGTCTTCTGATTTTACATCTAGCTCATCTCTTCACAAGATCAGGTTTCTCTGGGGCCAGTGAGAGTCCCAGTAGCGCTGGGAGCTCCATCAGGTGCTCAGAAGTCTTTAAAGCAGAAGAAACTCCTGCAGTCAGGCGTCAGCCCATTCCCAAGTCGGTAAACATGCACTGGCCCCTGCAAGCTCAAGGGGCCGCATTTTAAACACTGTAGACTTTGTTTAGTTTTTATTTTTTAAATATTTAATTTATTTAGCCCTGGCTGGTGTAGCTCTGTGGATTGAGCGCGGGCCTGCGAACCACACAATCGCGGTTCGATTCCCAGTCAGGGCACATGCCTGGGTTGCAGGCCAGTTCCCAGCAGGGGACTCATGAGAGGCAACCATACATTGATATTTCTCTCCCTCTCTCCTTCCCTTCCTCTCTAAAGATAAATAAATAAAACCTTAAAAAAAAAGATTTTATTTATTTTTAGAAAGGGGAAGGTAGGAAGAAAGTGAGGGAGAGAAACATTAGTGTGTGGTTGCCTCTGCGCACCCCCTACTTGGGGACCTGGGCTGCAACCCAGGCATGTGCCCCGACTGGGAATCAAACCAGTGACCCTTTGGTTCGCAGGCTGGAGCTCAATCCACTGAACCACACCAGCCAGGGCAGAGATTTTAAAAAGACAAGGCCCCTGGACCCAAAGCGTTGACGGGGGAGAAAGAACAGGCAGAGATGAGACAAGAGACTTCGCTGTGCTTTCTCGGGGGTCAGGTGGGCGCAGATCGATCTGATCTGATGCAGATCGGCAGCCCGTGTGGCCTCGCTCCTGGAGCCTGGGACCTCTCGGTCCAAGCTAGCCCCCCATGGACGCTCCTGCGGTGCCTGGCATCCCTGGTGCCGGCCCTGCACTCCCACACACCATGGCTCCTCCTCTTCATCCCCAGGGCCCCTCAGCCACGCCTCCCCCTCCCCAGAAAACAAATGCGCCCACGGTGTGCCCAGTAGGCACTCAGCAAACACTTCCAGCTGACTGCACCCCGCACTCTGCTAAACTGAGCCCCTTCCTGCTCCGGAACACACCCGGCCAGCAGCAGCTCGGGCCTGCCGTGACAGACCGTGACAGACCGTGACAGACCGTGACAGACCGCGACAGACTGCAACTGCGGGGCCTCCCTCCCCACAGCCACTGCCGTGCGCCCGACACTCCTTTCCTCTCGGCCTCCAGAGTGTGGCCTGAACGACACAGGCTGACCTCTGCTCGGCGTCCTCCCCCATCCCTGGGGGGTCGGGCTCACGGCACTCGGACCCTGCTTTTGCCTCTTCTGACCTGTTTTGAGGCCCATGGCCCAGAAGACTTGTTTCTAGAAAGTGCTCTGGACTGCCGTGAGCCAGAACTCAGAGAGAGATTACTGTTAGGTATGGTTACCTTCCTGAACCATTCTTAGAGAAAAAGTAAAAACCTCTCTAGTTTCACACTTTTCCCTGAACGAGAATGACAACGAACCTACAAAATACTCACCGCTCCCTCAGAACCTGTGCAGTTGCCCAGAGGCTGGGAGACCCATGAGCTCAGTCACTGCCTCCCTCAGAAAGCACAGACTGCTGTCCCACCACCTCCTCAGCCACAGGTGGCCTCTGAGCTGCTCTTCGGAGGGAGGGAGGGAGGGAGGGAGGGAGGGAGGGGGTGCAATGTGCCAGCAGATGGAGGACCACCCTGACAACAACAAAAACCCTACGGACTTAGCAGCTAACAGTATCAATTACTCCTTAAAAATAAGCCCGCTCCCTGCTTTTGTAATTTTCAACAGACAGCGATGTAACTACTCACAAGACCCGAGATCAGAGCGGGAGAGACTCACTCACTCTGCGATGTTGAGATAGCCGCAGGAGGCCGCCGCGTGGAGGGGCGTCCAGCCCTCGTTGTCCTGCTGGTCCACGTTGGCCCCGCTCTCCACCAGGAACTTCACCATGTCGAAGTTCTCGTCGATGCAGGCCTGCAGAGAGACGCCGTCACCACCCCGTGAGCCCTCGCTGAGCCCAGCTGCCCGCGGCCCCGATGACACTCATCTCTGATTCTCGAGTGCGGGTATCCAGAGCGGGGTCCCACAGCCCCATGGTCCCAAGTTGTCTCCCTGCCTCACAACCTCAGGACAAACAGGCAGGAGGACACTTGGCCTTACTGATGCCACTAGCGGGATAGACTGGACAGAGGGCTGTGGCCCGCTGTGAGTGGGCAGGCTGCCGCATCGCGGCTCTACAGAAAGTGAACCTACGACCCACGGGCTCGCTTCTGGACAGCAGGGCCACATGCGCAGGGACAAGGTGAGCGCTTCAGACACAAGAAGCAGACCTTTCTCGTGTACTTTTTTTTCAAAAGGTTTTATTATTTTATTTTTACAGACAGGGGAGAGGAGCAAGAAAGAGTGGGAGAGAAACATCAATGTGTGGTTGCCTCCCAAGCGCCCCCTACTGGGGACCTGGCCTGCAACCCAGGCCTGTGCCCTGGCTGGGAATCGAACCAGTGACCCTTTGGTTTTCAGGCCGGCACTCAGTCCATGGAGCCACTCCAGCTGGGGCTCACACTTATTTTCTGACTGGCCTCAAACAGCACGACGAAGTTTATTTGTGGTTATGGGCAGTTAGGGACCCACTGCTGCCCGTCTCCGAACAGCAGGGGACAGACAGCTTTCTGGCCAGAGACCTCGGTAACCAGGCTGTTGTACCACGTCCGCAGACCAAAGAGGAGGAGACGCTGTGCCAGTAAAGGCCGTCTGTCCTCAACCAGCCTCGGGTTGGTCGCATCCAGATCAAACTGACTTCCACGGCAGCAGCAAGCCTGTGGCCCTTCCACTGACCGCGGGCACCCAAGCGAGAACCACGGGTGCTCCTGCCCCAGAGCCAGCACCACCCGCCGAAACAGCAGAGGCCACTGACTCGATCAGCCCTCAGCCCTTGGCAGTGGCCGGGTGGGGAGGACGCACAGCGCCTGGGCTGCACGCCGCCGCAGCGTGACCCTGTCTCTGAGGAAAAGCGCGGGTGCCTCCGACTTGCAAGAGGGACCAGCCACTCCCTTCGTGGAGCCTCGGTGTCACTCCAACGACCAGCTGACAAGTCACGCTCGAGACCTGGAAGGGGACGCAGCCCGCCCGCCCGCCTGCCAGTGGAAAGAAAACAGCCAGTGTTTCCACCACTCGGATTTGTGACACAGCCACCACCGCGAGCGTGGTGCCCTCCCCGCCACAGTGCTAGGAAGACGCGCAGGGGAGCGACTCATGCAGAGTGCGGGTCAGCGCTCCACGCCGCAGCAGCGTTACCGAGCGCGGACGGCCCGACAGGGCTCCCACCCACCTGCCGCTGCTGCAGGCTCTGTGGTCTGGCCGCCTGCCGAGAGGGCGTCCACAACCGCCCGGGCAGCTGTTTCATACGCCTCCCTTTTCCAGATATGTACCTGTGTGAGCCCAGATTTCCTTTACAGACTTCAGTCGAAACCCCTATGGAACCAATTGAATCCAGACATTAAAAGGGACTTGTAAAAACATAAAGCCAACTACTCTTCTCATTACTTTTTGTGTGTGAAAGGACTGGGCTGGCCAAGAAGTCCGTTACGTTTTTCCCCATGACGGCTCTAGTGGTGCGTAGTTGTCTTTAACTTCATTTGAAACAAGTTGCTTACCTTGTATTGTGACAGCTGTCCTATCAGTGTGCATCTTAAAAAAAAACTTAACAAAACAGGTGAATTTTTGTGCAGCCATTTTAATATTAAAGATGGAAAAAAATATGCAACATTTTGGCACATTATGGTTTATTATTTCAAGAAAGGTAACAATGCAACTAAAATGCAAAAAAAGATTTGTGCCGTGTGTGGAGAAGGTGCTGTGACTGGCTGAACGCGTCAGAAGTGGGTTGCGAAGTTTCTTGGTACTATTGACATTTTGGCCACGTGTCCTTTGCTGTGGGGCTGTCTCAGGCATTGGAAGATGTTTAGCAGCTCCCCGGCCTCTGCCCACTAGCAGCCAATAGCAGGAGAGAGCCGACATACTCAGAATATCCCAATCAATGAAGTTATTTGTGAAAATGAAAAATGTGTCTTTTAGGGAAAAAAACTAAACAGGCTTTTTGGCCAGCACAATATATAACTACTTCAATTAACACAGGTGATTTATATCAGCCTGCAATAGGTTATTCCTATTTTAAATGACTTAGTAAGTACATGTTTCTGGATGTCTCAGTAACATATAATAACCCAGAGGAACAGAAACCCTCCGAGGTTCTGAACAGAGTTTGAGAGTGTGGGCAGTGCACAGCTGGAGAACTGCTGTGCTCCGCCAGCCCTGCCACCAGGCCCGTTTCGGTGATGCCAAGTACTGTTCAGCAGGCAGCAGTCACTGCGGGAAGACCGGGAACTGCGCCAGCAGGACACTGTACCGGAGTTTTTCCAGGGGCCGTATGGCCACCCACCCCGAGATGAGCCGCACGTCTGTCTGTCCGCCCAGCACCAGGGCACAAACAAAAACAGGCTGACCCAATTTATATGAACACGTGACCTGGTCACCCCGGTCACGCCCAGCACCTTTGCTAGTCTCTCTCACACATTCTGATAACCCGACAACTAGTGAGGTCACCGAACACACCGGCCCAGACTGGGTTCCGTGGTAACACATCCCTCCCAGGCCGCATCTGCTCCAGGAGGCTCCGCAGGCTTTCCAGCCGTGACGAGCGCTGTCCGCTTGCTCTGCACTCCTTCACGTGCAGCACTTCGGAACTGCGCTCGTTGCCACGTCCCTCGTAAACGGCACATCTGCCACGGGGCAGCGCTGAGACCAGCCGCTGCCGAGTGCCTCAAGGACACCTGTCCAGGAAGACTTTCAAGTGAAGGGATGAGGGGCTACTTTTCAAAAAGGCGCTGAAGACCAAGGGGAAGAAAGTGTCCCGGAGGTCAAGCACAGGCCACCTAGGTCCCGAGAAGGCCCGTGTCACGAGGGCCCGCTGTGCTGTCGGAACGGGGCCGCCCACCGGGCCTCTCACCTGGCTGCCCCGTTTCCCTGGCTCTGAGAGAACAGTCTCGAGACTCAGCTGCAGTGGCCTTGCCCCCACCAGGCGACCTTTTGGAAGCCACTGTTTCCAAGACCCTTCGCTGCCCTTGGAAGGTGACAGCAGACAAGGGCCAAAGGGCCTCAAACAAGCCTGGCTGGTGTGGCGTCTGCCTTAGAGCAGCCGTCCTCCCCCATCCCTCAGACTCCTCCCCCTTTCCTGTCTCAGGCTCCTCCCCCATCAGGACTTGGGCCCTCCTCCCTCTTGGTTTCAGGGCCTTGTTGAAGCATTCTTACACAAGTTTCAGAGAACAGCCACAAGCTGGCCTGATGTGCACGGAGATCTGGCAGGGTCCCTCCACAGTCACCTCAGTGACAGTAGGGCAGGCTGATTATTAAACTGTCCCCAGGGGCTCAAACACAGGGCTGGCATGGGTCAGGGCCGGCCCGGCTCTGCCACGTGCTGACTCTGGGTGAGGTGGGGACAGAGGTGTCACCAGCCTCCCGGGACTGTAAGGGGCGAGAAGAGACAGTGCGGTGGCTGGCACCACCACTGTTTTCAAGCCAACAGTCCAGCGAATGGTGCCTGCCCCTGCCGCCCCCACTCAGAGCCCATGCACGGCAGGGAGGCAGCAGGTCAAAAGTGCCTCTGACCTGGTAAGACCGCGGGGCAAGCTGCAGCTGACTTCAGAGCTTCCCCGAGGTCCAGTGTCCTGCGGGACCCTAAGTGTGGGAGCTCCAAGGGCGAACCAGCAGGTGCGGGGACTAAGCTGAGAGCGAGCCGCTGCTGGAGAGCCCTGCCAACAGAGACGTCCTGGAGTGACGGCTCTGTCCTTCCTTCCTCTGCCTCTGTGGTTCCAGCGGAAGGAACGTGGCTGAGGCTGTGGAGGAGGACAGAGAGGCCCTGAGAGCCTCCTCAGTGAGTGGCTCACGCCACCCGCGGCTGTGCTGCCTCGCCCGAGACCGCAGCACGGTGGGCACCCAGATCGTCCACACCGCAGCGTCCAGGTGCATGGATCCCGGTGCCTGTCTCCACGTGAGCTGCACTGGCCACCAGGTGGATGGGTCTTTCCTGCGCCTGAACAGGCAAAGGAGGCTGAACAAGGTCCCGACACTGCTCAGGACAAGAGTGGGACAGCGCTCCGCACTCTGAGCCCAGCTCCCCCGGCTGCGGTCCATGTCCGCCTCCTGGAGACACACAGAGTTTCGCTACAGAAGCAATTTGTGTGAAGCTCCTTAAGAAAAAGAAATGGCGTTTCATCACTACTTGATGAGTTGTTAGTCCAACGAGCCATCAGAAATGTCACCCGGTGACGGTTTGCAGCTTCCTAAGGTGGGAGTGTCACGCTTCCCTGGCAACGGAAAGCTCTCTCCAAGGAAACGACTGGATCCCACCAAACCCCGGGGAGGCGGGTGAGCTCACTCGGGGACTGCAGTGAGGCCTCACAGCACAGAGCCTCCTCCGGTCCCAAAATAGCCTGCAACTGTCACCGCCACCAAGTGCCGCTGGCTCCAGGGGCTGACCTTGCTGCCTGCTGCGACTCCTTCCGCACAAAGCCCAGCTCCAGGGCCCAGGGTGGGCGACACACCTGCCTGCCTGGGCGTTGCAGCCCACACCTGCCCAGATTCCCAGGGACCTCGCCGACACAGGTGCCGGCCGGGTGCCGCCTATGCTCAGAGCCACCCCCAGCCCACACCTGCCACTGTCCGGTCCTGCATCCTCCCCAAAGCCACATGGCTCAACAACAGTGACAACTCATACAGGATCTGCAACTTGGGATTTGCACATTCCCCCAAACTACACACTTCCAACTTTGCATTGAAAACCCTGTACGCTCGCAAAGACCGTGATTTCTCCAATTTACCAGCCATACGCCAAATTCCTGCGGCACCTAAGGACTTCTCGAGTGGCCACCATGCGCCCTTTGGTGCAGCCCGAACCCTGGAGCGGCACTGGGCACACGTCTGCTGGATGACAGAAGAGCGCACTCGGATGCACAGGAGTCACGCTGTCTGTACCCTCAGCTGATGCTCAGTCATCCAGGCTCATCCAGACCCGCAAGCCCATGCTGCAGGCTGCACGGGGCCCCGCCCAGGTCGGTGCTGCACACACTGTCCCCGCGCCTGCCCCCTGCAGCAGTGTGCTGAACAGCGCCCTCAGCTCATCCATGTCCCAATCCCCAAAACTGCCGCAGGGAGCTGCACTTGGAAAGGGGTCTTTGCAGGTGTGATTAAGGACCTTGAGTGGACTATCTAAGTGGGTCCTAAACCCAATGACAAATGTCCTTATAAGAGACAGGGGCAGCATGAAACAAGACAGAAGAAGAGGGAATGTGACCGCAGATTGGAGTGATGAGGCCACACACAGAAGCTGGAAGAGGCAAAGAAGAAAACTGCCTGTCTCCCTACTCCCGTTGTGATACAGCGTAACAACCACCTGTCTCCCCACCCCCACTGTGATACAGTGTAACAACCACCTGTCTCCCCACCCCCACTGTGATACAGAGTAACAACCACCTGTCTCCCCACCCCCACTGTGATACAGAGTAACAACCACCTGTCTCCCCACCCCCACTGTGATACAGAGTAACAACCACCTGTCTCCCCACCCCCACTGTGATACAGAGTAACAACCACCTGTCTCCCCACCCCCACTGTGATACAGCGTAAAACCACCTGTCTCCCCACCCCCACTGTGATACAGTGTAGCATCCTCCTGTCTCCCCACTCCCATCAGGATAACCATGGAATGATGGCCTGAGTGAGCATCACAGCAACAGTCGGCTCCAACGTAACAAGTGATACCAGCACTGTCATTCTGTGTGAGAGACTTACGACTCGCTGGCACAGACAGTTTGGCTCCCTGAGGGTGAGAACTATATATCTGATTATGTGCTCAGTGGTCAGGCAGGCTCTGGATGTGGATCTGTAGCCTTTCGGGAAAGAGAGCCAAGAGAGATGACGGAGGTAACGAATTTTCCGTGGAGTGTCACCCAGGGTTTCTGTTCTCGGGAGACTGGCGTACCGCACCCAAGACTGCAAACATCAGAGAGAGAGAGAGAGAGAGAGAGAGAGAGAGAGAGTGTGTGTGTGCACTGAACCACTGAACCGAGACCAGCTCAGGATGGTCCAGACCCCTCCCACATCCAGTCTGACTCCTGTCACCCAGGCAGGTGCCAAAGGTCGAGCAGAAGCAGGCAGATGGAGACAGAGCCCAGGAAACAAGGGCTGTGTCTTCTCAAGGCCCGCGGCACTTCGAGCAGAAGGTTCACAGTCCTGGCCTCCAAACCTCGACTTTGTCTTGTGGGCAAATCCTGATTTGAGGAATTATGAATGCGGCAAAAATTCCCCAGCATGAGTTTCCCTCGGGTCAAGGAGTGCACAGAGCCGAGCCCCCAACACCCACCCAGAGGTAAGAAAGCCCTGGTTGAGGTTGTCTTCTTAGAGGTTTGGCTCATATGAGCTGAGGCTCATGAAGCGACAGAAGGACCCATCCCACCTGACTGAGTCAAAAGGGACTCCCTGTAAAAAAACAAAACAAAACAAAAAACGGATAATGAAGCGGCGAAAAGAAAGGAAAGTGTGGCAGCTGCAGCAATGAGCACCGGGCCTTCTCGTTGCGCAGATGGAGAAACCAGACCTGGAACGTTAACTGACTTATATAAGGTCAGGCGTTCAGTTGCTAAACCACCTGCATGTTCTCTACCTGCCAACTCAGAGGCATCCAAAACTGAGCTCTGGCCAGGCTCAACACACCACTTGGCACAGGGAACATTGCTGATGCCTGACCCGACCTCCCTAAAAATAACTGCCCAGTGTCTGCAGGGAGCAGCAGTCTCAGCCCACTCACTGGTCATCACACACAAGAACCGTCCCGCTCGGCCTACTGCGAGGGTCTCTGCTGACCAGACTGACTGTGGACACAGACCCCATCCAGGTGCTGTGGCGGCCATGCCAACCACCGGGAGTCTGGGCTGGAAACTGGCCCTGGAGTGTGGCTGCCTGTCCACGGGAGGACCCCAAGGGCCGCCCTGCCAACCTGGCACGAAGGGCGAACTGTGGTCACACGGGGAGAGGACGGTCCCACTACACTCTGGACCACTGTGCGCCCCCAGACAGGTGTTTCAAACAAGCTGTGTGCACAGCCAGAAAGCGGCGGCACAGGCAGTGGGTCAGAGCCACACTGCAGAAAGACAGACAGCAATATGGGCTCTGAGTTGGGTGAGGGGAAAAAGCCACAAAGAAATGATGAGAAGATTAAATTCTTCGAGAGTATAAATCAGTCTTGCAAATGCTGTCCCTGAAAGGAGAGCTCCAACATGAGGCTGCTGGTTTCCCCACACATCTGCATCAGGGGGTCTGCGGAGCAGGCTGGGAGCACAGCGTGAGTCCCTCCGTCCCGGCTGTGTCTTGCACGTGCAGGACCCTGGACGGAAGGAGGTGCGGACACAACCCCACCCCTGCCCGGCGCACTGGCTGCACGGACAGACTACGGACCAGCCTTCCTGGCTCAAACCCAGGACTACTAATCAGTGGTGCTACGTTTCTGAAACAAGCTATTTCTGTATTCGCTCATCCGTGGAATCACCAATCACAGTACCTACTTCATGGAGGTCACGAATGAGCTAATGTGTGTGAAAACAGTGCCTGGCATCGAGTTAAGTGCTGTGCAACTATCAGCTGATACTACTATTCTCATTATCATTACTGCCGCCGCCGCCGCCACCACCACCACCAGCCTTGTCTAGTCCCCGAGTGTTGGCAGGAACACTCCTTTCCACCCAAGAAAGGGCAGGACTTCTCCAGTGAGAAAAACTCCAGGGAGATTTCGGTGGCTGCCAACCGACCCAGTTGGGTCCCCCTGGTTCTGTCAGTGAGAGAAGGGAGGGTGGGGAGGAGAAGGCAGAGCCTGCAGAGGAGGGGAGAGTCCCGCCGGCCTGGGGGTGCGGCAGGAGCCTCCGGCAGAGCCGCCGGCGCAGGGCCCACCGGGCCTGTTGTTAGCGGGGCAGAGCGTCCGGTTGGCTCCAGGCTGGATGCTCTCATCACCGAAAACAGGCCGGGAACTCACGAGCATGCACTCGTCCGCGGTGACAGTGACTCACGAGCATGCGCTCGTCCGTGGTGACAGTGACGTGCTCGTCCATTTCCTCACGTCGCAAACACTCACTGAGGCCATGCCCTGCCCGCACCACCCTGCCCGTCACGGTGCAGTGAGCCCTGTAACTGACACCGCAGCACAAAGTGCCATCGTCCCAGGGAGGAGCCACTGCCTCTGGCTGCGGATGACGGGGACACTTCCCAGAAATGAGTGTCCTCCTGAGTTACATAGGATGAGGAGTTAGCCAGCGGAAAGGGCAGGGGCGTGAGAATCGAAGAGAAGGGAGGCCTGGGGGAGGGAAAAGGGACAGGGCTTTTGGAGGTAAGGAGCCGGGCGTGCTCAGACCCCCAGGGGGGCACACGCAAGCCTGATGAGGGCTTCCTTGGGCATCCTGAAGGGTTTGAAAGGGACGGACGGGGTGCTGGCAGGATTGCAGCCCTGAAGGTCCCCGTGTCCCCCGATAAAGAGCAACCTTATCCCAAGGCTTCCAGCCCGGGGTGACTCTATCAGAACTGCATCTCAGAATGACAGGTGCAGCGGGGACATGAGTCTCGCTGCTGGCAGAGGTCAAGATGGGGACACCACTCAGGAAGTGACCGTCACAGCCGGACGCCATGCCTGCTCACACGCCGTCCTTCACCACCTGGCCCACTCAGGCCTTCACCATGGTCCCCTCCACAGTGGCTGCATTCCAACAGGTGTCTGCGCATGTCCCCTGTGAGTGGCACCTGCCCCGGGCATGGTGCAGTGACCCCTGCGTGGCCCTGACCAAGGGGGCGACGCACAGAAGCTCAGGGGACCTCTCTCAAGGAGGCACTGTGCCTCCGCTGCGCCTTCGAAGACCGGGCCTGGGCGAGGTCAGCCCTGCTGGTGATGTGAACTCACCCCTGGGACCGAAAGCAAAGATGCTAGTGGTTGAGGCTCAGAGACCCTAAGTCCCTGTCTCTTCCCCAAGAGCATGGAGCACAGGATCTAAGAAACACGGCCCGGGGGTGGGGAGGGGACGATGGTCACACAGCCAGGGCTGGCTCAGGCGCCCAGGAGCAGACCCCACTCCGCCGACAGGGCCGTGAGGAAGGCTTCCGTGACTTCCAGGCGGAGAGGAGGCATTCCTGAGCCCAGGAAACGCTCAGGAATCACTCAAGGGTGGAAACCTCATGCCCCAAAGGTACAGTGATGGACAAGCAGAACCTGGAATGCAATTCAAAGTCTACTGTTAGGTCCAAGCCCCCCTCGCAGCCCAAGGGGCGGTGGCCCACCTCCTCGGGCGGGAGGGCCACAGGCAGGTGAGACCATGCTTTCTGGAACCCATGCACTCATTACATGGCTCCCACGAGCTGGGAGTCCAGACGCCCGGCGGGGGCTGGAGGTTGGGACAGAGTGCACCTGCTCTCCCTGTTGTCAACTGTCTCCTTGCTGGCGAAGCCTCGGGCCCCAGCTCTGAGCCTTGGCCCACCTGACACAGGGGTGGAGGGCAGAGTCCCACACGAGCAGGCGCATCAGAGATGCCGCACAGGCCGGCCGTCGCCGAGGACACCGCACCCCATGCTGCCACCATGCTGCTCCCCAGCCGTGGGACGGGACCACAGGCATGCTGACCTGCCTCGTGGTCCGCCGTGGCCCTGAGGACACCGGACACTGACAGGAAGACGGACTTTGAAACAGATGAGTGCACGTAAATCCAAGTGTTGCTCTTGGCGTGTGTCCTCTGTGTGATGTTCTAGAACAAAAGGCCGGCTGGTGCGCCGGCTCAGAGCAAAGCTGGGCTGGCACCCCCTGCACAGAGGCGGGCTCCGCAGGCCGCACGGCCTCCCTGCCACGGTGCGGACGACAGAGCTGGGCTGGCACCACGCCGGGTCCCAGCACACATTCATGGACACGGAAACCTGAAACGCCTGCAAGTGTCACGCGTCGCGGACTGCGGCTGTCCTTCTGCTATGCCCAGCAGTCAGAAATGCGAACACCACTTCTGGCTGGAAGGCCGGGCGACACTGGGTGGTACTGAGTTGGGCCTGGGGCTGCAGCCTGTTGGCGCTGCTCTGGAGCACCGGCCAGCAGTGTGCGCTCAGACGATGCTGCTGCGGAGCTGAAGGCCCGGAGGCCCTCGGTGAGTCGCGCAGCTTCTCTGCCTCAGGCAGCACCTCCGCACGACACCGACAACCACGCCTTTCAGCATCCTGTCAGCGTCGTGAGGAGGACCGGGCGCAGAGGGGCTGCTAGCTGCGCTGACAGAGGCAAACAAGGAATTTGCTGGAGGCATCACCAGAAATCCGTTAGAAGCAGAAACCACGCGCACAGATGGGCCCTCCAGCCAGGCCCCAACCTGCAGCACAGCCCACAGCGTTTGTTCAAGCGCACATGGCACACAGCCTTTCCAAAGTCCCTACGCCGACCCACCCCGGACCACAGTGGGGTCCAATACGGTGTCAGAAACCTCACACTGGTCAGTGTTCCACACTGAGAGCAGGTCAACTGCACTCGTAACAAACCCGCTCGGTGTGCCCGTAGAGCTCCCAGACCTCAAGTGCAGTCCCACTGGCCACTTCGGAAAAACCTGGGACTTAAGAAACAATGTTTACATTACACTTCAAAAGAGCAGCAGAGGAAAAAAACACCAGCCATAGCCCCACCCCCTGCCCCCATCAACACATTGAGCAGGCTGCAGTTAGCAATCCAAATGAGGTTTCAATTCCCTGCCCTATATAAAATCCTGGGTTGAGATCTTTAATCTGAAGTTATTATTACTATATTAAACCACTTAGAGATGGATTAAAAAATCCCAAACTCCCACCTGTTACCATCTTTAGGTGGAAAGGTATAAATAGGACCATTTTCATTCATAAATGGAGATGAAAATAGTCACAAATACTGATGAATATAATGCTTCCTCTTCAACCCCTGAAGAGCCAGAATGCTAGAATAGAAAGTCACTATGTAACCAATTCCCCACTAGAAATGACACTAGGAACCAGCCATTCTGGAGAGAATCCCCAAAATTCTGTTTGTTTTCTAAAATGTATCAACTGATAAGCAACAAGTAACAAGAAGCAGAGAGTCAGACACAAAGTAGACTCTCAGTGAACGAATGTGGAAGAAGGAAGCGGCACACACTCTGTGGGCAGGAACCTCCCCACCCTGCTCCCCGCAGGCTGCCTTCCGGCGACAGTGCTCAGGCGTGGGACACAGGCCACCCTGAGCTGGGAACACCAGTCTGAACTGGCCAACCAGCCCTCCAGTGGTCTGAAGGCGACCTTCTGGCCTCTACTGCCAGGCCTAAAAGCTTAACTCACAGACAGTGGAGCCTCCTGAAGCAGCCAGAAACCCCCTACTCAGGAGTCATATACTGGGGCCTTAATTTAACGTTACAATCATACTGACCACAGATCCACTTTTTCTTCCAAAAGTCAAAAGAAAGACTAAATTAAATTATGCTTAATGGGAAAAATCATATAATCACCACAAAAGTCCTCAAACACACGTTTCTACCGACACTGCCCTTTCAAAGTCATAAATGCCCAACACGGCCTGAGGCATCGTATGGACCAGCTGGAAGAAGTAACCTGGTAAAAGAGCCAAGACACTGACAACACACAGAAGCAGCAGGGTTCACTCCAGCCCACACTGCCTCGGTGCCCGACGCCAGGCAGAATCCACCAACCCACGGGGTGAGGCAGCGGTCCCTTCACAGGTGGGACTGCACGGAAGGCATGACGAATGTGGAATGAGAGAAGGAAAACTAGCACACAAGTTTTGCTTTCCCACACACGTTGGCACAGATTCGTGCTACTCTGTTCTGAATTAAACACATTTTCTTGGTCGTCTTCTGCTCACCCTGTACCACTGTAAATGTAAATGCCTGGTTTCTCCTTCCCTCATCTGTCCCTTTCTCCACTGCTCTTCCAGAGAAAGAAGTAATTTTTATCTCCCTGAGGACTGAGGCAGCTCTAGAATGACAGAGGCAACTAGGAGTTGAATTCCACTCTGGGTGACCCTAACATCCAAGCTGGGACTCTGAGACCATTCCAAAGCCAACCCGAGTTTCTGTGTCAAGTGGGGAAGGCTGCTGGTTCCCCAAGGTGCCCCTCTAAAGGAAGACTCATTGGCCTGGTTCCGAGATCCACGGGGACCGGCAGAGACATACACCGAAATAATCTGCCTGCAGGAATGAGCTGGCACTCACCTCCACGGGTCCCAGCAAGTCTCCTTTCCAAAAGCAAGCACTTGCCTCTTGAAGCAGCCCAGTAACTCGGTAGATACAGTTGTCTGAGCCTGTATCAAGGCCTAAAGCACCCAAGAGCATAATACTAGGGGTACCAAGATGGGTGATAATACTCATTTGTTAATACTCAACCTTGCAAAACAAATAATAGTAAAAGAAATTTTAAAAAGTGCCAGCCTCCCGGAATTATTAGTTCACGGATTGTGCCCTGTAATACACATATATAACAAAATGGGAGTTCCTCTGTAAGCAAACAACTGCTTCCAAAAGTTAGGTCATCAATTAATGCCTTTTTCACTGAAGACGCCAGGAAGCTAAGGGCACGCACCCAAACCTGGACTGACTCACCCCAGCTCCGTCAGTCTGCACCAGCTTCGGGCTCTCATTAGAGCAGGTGTAGCCCCTGAGATACTCCCCCCCCCCCCCGGCTATTTCCAGTGTGATTCGCAGGCTCCCTGGAGCTTGTTTTCTTTGACTCAAGCACCTCACGTCCTACGTAAAGAATGAACGGTCTCCAAGTCAAAAGGATCAGGCTGGCCAGAAAGTGCATTACCTTTTTTCTGTACAATGGCTCTAGTAGTGCTTAGTTGTCTTTAACTTCATTCAAAACAATTTGGTTAGATTGCATTGTGACAACAATCCTATCAGCCTGAATTGAAAAAAACTGTATCAAAACTGTTGTATTTTTGTGCAGCCATTTTCATACTGAAGATGTGCAACATTTTCAGCACATTATGCTTTATTGTTTCAAGACAGGTAAAAATGCAACTGAAATGCATAGAAAAGATCTGTGCAGTGTGGAGAAGGCGCTGTGGCTGATCGAAGGTGTCAAAAGTGATTTGTGAAGTTTCTCGGTACTATTGATATTTTGACCACATAATCCTTTGCTGTGGGGCTGTCTTAGGCATTGGAAGTTTAGCAGCACCCCTGACCTCTTCCTACTAGAAGCCAATAGCAGGAGATAGCTGACATATCCATATCAATAAAGTAATTGATTAAAAACCCATACGGACTTTTTGGCCAATCCAATAGCATCAGGGCACCCCATCTGGAGGTGCAAATCAACCAGTGTCACCTGTGGGCAAAGGAGAACAGCCCAGTATCACCTGGTGGTTTCTCCCAACACACCAGGATGATGACCCACAGCTGGTCAAGGGGCCGCACTGCAGCAGAGAAAGGAAGCAATCATCCTGGTCACTGACATCCTGCCTGTGTGACAGAGGGCATTCTAACCAAGCGACTCAGATCGCTGTGTCGCTGTCCATCTCAGAGCAGGTCGGTCAGCGACAAGACAGGCTGTCCAGCTGCTGGCAGCTCCAGCCTCACTGAGGGGAACCCTGATGCACCCCAAGCCCTTTGGGCTGAGGACACGAGCTAAACTGTGCAGGGACTGACTGGTCCCTTGGCCAATAAAGGCCCCTTTCTAGGTTCAGAAAAAGAGATGGTCTCTCAACAGAGGCCGGGTGGACCGGAAATCTCCCAGCAGCTTCGCTTTCAGCTGCGTTTGTCTCATGCTGATGGTTCACCGCCAGCCCTGTAAGGACAGAGGAATGCGAAGCCCCTTGGTCAGCCCTTGGGACCCACGGACACGGAAAGCCAACTGCACGGCGTGTGTGGGGTTTGGGTTTTGTTTCTTATCCACAGCTGTCATCTCCTTCCTCTCCCAGGGGAGGACCCTACTGACTGTGAAGAGCATGTTAGCTCAGAGAAATTGCACTTCCCAGTCTGGGGTAGAAGCTCAGGGAGGAGGGCACCACGGTCAGGCCCAGGAGAAGGATCAGGAACGCGGGGGGCTGGAGTGGGAGGAAGGGCTCCCAAGGGGACTCCGCAGAGCAGGCACTTCTCTCAGGGTGTGGTAAGGAGTGGACCCCGCTGGCACATTCGCCTCACACAGCGCGCGGCTACCGCGCTGCACTTGGAACTTGTGCCTCCCGAGAACAGCAACTGGAGAGAGGGCCACACGGGCCACAAAGCGTCCTCTGTGGGCCCAGAGTTCAGAAATTTTGGATAATGAGCGTAGGCCCATGAGCATCTATCTTATATCAGCATTTACATTCAACTCATTATCAGGTATTTTTCTGAAGAGAAAGCTCTGGAATTTAAATCTGAAAAGTTCACACCTAGTTCTCTTTTTAACCCTGCCCAGGTAACAGTCTTCTGAGTTTCAGATTCCTCATCTGTAAGGTGAGAACAGCACTACCTGCCATACCCTGGTCCAAGGATCACTGCTGACACTCACAAGCGGTAAAACGTGAGAAATGATTTCAAACAGCAAAGGACCAGACAAGTGTTGGCTGCCCCAGGGACACAGTTATGAGCAGGAAGGAAAGGTCTACAAAGGAAGAAAAGAAGAGAAGGTTCTTCCACCTGAAAGAGAAGCCTCGAGCATCCTGGGGAGGAATTTTAAGCTGTTGGCTGTACATTGAGGGTGTACAACAGATTGCATTATTATTTCGAAGTCAATTCTCATGCCAACGCATTCACTTTGCACTGACCGCAGAAGGAAAATAAGAAAGATTAAGAGTGGGTGTCCAGCGCTTAGCTCAGGAAACAACTGTGCAGTTCCACCTGGGGGTGGGGGAGGGCGGAGCTGGTTATGACAGCCGTGCCGGCAGAACACTGTTGCATAAGATGACAGCAGCAAAGGTGCTCTATTACCGAGCACAGAAGTGTCACGTCCTCCACAGCCCGTGCACTGCACCTATATAAGGACAAGTGGTGTCGCCCATAGACGGATTCGTAAAAAAAGAAAAAGAAAGGCCATTCCATAGCATCAAACAACCCTAAGAGACTCAGGAGGCTGGCTCCCCACAGGAGGCCCTGGGGAGGCGAAGCTGAAGGCAAAGACGCCCGGAGCCCGCCCGGAGGTCAGGTGCCGCCATAGGAGCTGCAGGCGGTCGGAGACGGGCTGGTTCTAACTCATCGCAGATCCGCCAGACAAACAGGAGGTGCGCTTTGCGAAGACCTGCCTCCTCAACGCAGTACAAGAACCTCAGAGACTGCACTGCAACACAGGCCGAGTTCTCCGAAGGGGACCGACACCAACTGCCCAGGGTGACTCGGCGCACGGCGCGCCGACCGGCCAACCGGACGCGCAGGCGGCCAATCTCTAGTGACGACTCCCGGGACCGGGTCCCCAGGAGCCGGCACTCCCCGAGGAGGGCAGGGAAATCCGTACCCCGGCCCGGGCGCGCACCCTGCCCTCCGGCAGAGGCCGGGCGGGCAGAGGCTGGCTCCGGGGGAGGCTGTCAGCAGGGGACGCCGCCCGCGGTCCGGCGGCCGCGCGCGGGTACCTGGTGCAGGGCGGTCAGGCCGTCCACGTTGGCCGTGTTGATGTCCGCCCCTCTGGCCAGAAGCCTCTTCACCTCGTCGGTGTCCCCGCTAGAGCAGGCGGCCAGGAAGACCGCGCCGTCCTCGAAGCGGACGCGGGGGGCCCCGCGGCTGGTGCGCGCCTGCCGCTCCGCGGACTCCTGCTCCGTCTGCGAGCCCCGCCAGCGCCGCAGCTGCTCCGCCCGCCGCGCGCGCGCCGACTCGGCCCGCTTCCCGCCCAGGTGCTCCAGCTCGGCCATCGCTCGGGCCGGCGGCCGCGGCCGCGCTGCCGCGGCTAGGTCACTGCTGCCCTGGGGGCCGCCGCCGCCTCCCTCAGAGCGCGTCAGCCGGGAGCAGAAGGCGGAGACCGGCGTGCCACCATCTTTACTGCTCCGCCGCTAGCGCCCCCCGGCGCGCTCCCTGGGCTTCAGCACGCAGGCGCGCTGAGCCCCGGGGCATCACGGGACTTGTGGTCGGAGACCGGCCCCAAGGGCGCCCCTTGGCCTTCAGAGAACTACAATCCCTGGATGCAACAGGAAAAGGGCCAGAACCCGTGGCTCCCTACCCAGCCCGGGACCCAGCGGGGTCACCTTTGCCCCAAAGCTGGAACTGACTCCCTCAGCGGCGGCAGCCTCTGTGGGCATTTTGGGAGTCGTAGTTTATTCTTGTTATGACTACCAACTACTCTTGGCTTCCTAATGATCACATCAGGCCTTTGAAGTGGCAGGGGTTCCGGAATTAGCCCTATATTATTGGAGAAAACTAGACAGAAAGTACCTGGTTCTAAATCTAGACTTTTATTAACGTTATAAATATAATACGTTACCATGTTTTAACCACAGTAAGTGCTATTGTGCGTGGGGAGGAGGACCGCACACACGTACAGTATCACAAACTACACCCATGTACTTCGAATTTGACACAGTTCGAGGCTTGGAAGAGATCCTGGAAAGGACGTGTGTCAGGTGCAGCCCCAGACAAGTCAGGTGACTTCTCGGAGCCTATTTCCCGAAGCGCGGAATGGGAAAAATGTTTCAGGTATCCAAGTGGATCAAATAGGATAAGGTATGGAAGGACACCTAATATTATCCCGGGCATGTATCAGCTCGCAGCAACCATTAAGTCCCCTTCCTTCTCTCTTCTCCTCGACCCTCTTCATGAATCTTAAATTCTTAGGAGACAGAACAGATGTCTTGTCTACAAAAAGGCACTGGGGAGCATACTATAAATTCGTAAGGCAGCAAACTGGGCATTTGCATATTCACAGTGAACTTGGTTATAAAACCTGTCAGGCTGATTTAATATCTATACCCTCAGCTCTTTAGGCCTGGACAAAATTAATTAAACGTGTTATCTATAGTGAAAGAGAACACATATGATTACTAGGTTCTTCAAACTTTTCAGTGTGTTGAAATTTTTTCATTTAAAAATGCTGCAAAAATTATTAGGCCATTGTAAAGGGAAACTTTATTATATCCCTTTTATTAATGCGATATAATAAATCTGCCCTTGCCACAATTTCCCCTGAGATGAACTGAAACTTAAATGAAAAGTTACATGTAATTGGAAAATATTGTTTAATAATACTATATCCATCTACAATATGCTTTAATTAGGTATTCTTAAATAACTTATAAGTACTAATTAAGTCCTCCAGCATCTTTATGAACTGGGAATAATATATATTATTCCTTGTTTTCCCTGCTCTGTGTGTCAATTTATAATCACTGTAGAATTTGCCATGCCTCATCATCTATAGCAATTAAAAATTCTGTATGGGATTTACATTGTACAATAACTTGTCAACATTCCAACTCAGCCTCTGATAATTACAATTGCCCACAAGCCCTCGCTAAGACTTTCCCGGTAGGATAAAAGAAACACTGACATTAAATCCAATAGGAAAGGATACACAGGTAAAAGCCTAACCCTCTTTAGGAAACCGTTATCAGCTAAACTGCCAATCTGGCAAGGAAGCAAAAAAGTGAGAGGAGCAAGGTTTGTGCAAAAAGCAAACTGCCAGAAGCTCAGGAAGCAGGCCTGATGGCCGGCCTAGTGGCTCATTTTAATACCGTGTTCCCAGCACACAGCAGCTGCTCCAAAGTATGTACAATCAAACCGTGTATTTTACTGGCCTGGTTTTCTCATGAAGGTTTTTTAATTGGGGTAAAAATTTCAGGGGTTAATAATGTCACATTTCTTTTGGCTGTATTCTTTTCACATTCAGAATGTGATCTCTGCTTCCAGTTGTATAAATATGCCAAAATCCACTAAGTCCAGGTTAAATCCTTACTTTCCCAAAAGGTATGAACTTAAATTTCAACAGGCAGAATTCTGTTTCAATACCAGGAAGTACTTTCTTCCATATCTATGTTACTTGCTTTCTTTCCCCCTGAAGTATTGGGCTGGCCAAAAAGTCCATTATATTTTTCCATAGGATGGCTCTAGTAGTGCTTAACTGTCTTTAACATCGTCATTCGAAACAATTTTGTTAGATTGTGTTGTGACACCTGTCATATTGGCATGCATTTAAAAAAAACATATCAAAAATGTTGCGTTTTTGCGCAGCAATTTTAATATTGAAGATGGAAGAAGACGTGCAACATTTTCGATACATTATGCTTTATCGTTTCAAGAAAGGTAAAAAATGCAACTGATACGCATAAAAATGATTTGTTCAGTGTGTGGAGAAGATGCATTGACTGGTTGAACGCGTCAGAAGTGGTTTGCGAAGTTTCTTGGTAGTCCAGACATTTTGGCCACGTGTTCTTTGCTGTGGGGCTGTGTTAGGCATTGGAAGACGTTTAGCAGCACCCCAGCCTCTGCCCACTAGAAACCAATAGCAGGAGGGAGCCGACATACTCAGAATATCCAAATCAATGAAGTTACTGGTGAAAATGAGAAACATGTCTTTTATTTTGGGGAAAAGCTGTATGGACCCTTTGGCCAGTCCAACAGTGAGAGCACAAAACCCTCTTTGGGTGTTTGGTATAAGCAGCTAAGTTCCTTGGACAATTTATGTCACACTCACCTGGAAAGAGAGGGGTGTCTTCCAGCTATGTAATTATGGAAAGCAGCACTAATTATTTTAATCTAACTAACTGAACTGGCTCAGCCAAAAAGATGTTATGCCACCAAAATAAACAATTTCTGTACAATGGTTTGCAACAAATTGTTTTTTCCCCCAGCCACGACTCACTGAGAGTAAACATATACACTCAGCTCACTGAACAAACATGACAGAGATACTAAACATTCTACTCTGAAGAAACTATATTTTATGTGCAAGTGATAATATCCTGGCAAATAAGCCTGTGAATACATAAAATTGTGTACACTTAAATGTACTGAGCTGACTATAATGCATGCACGTATATTCTTGTATAAAGAAACACAGGTTTCCTACATACACGCGGTAACGATTACAGTGGTAAAAGGCTCCGTTTTTAATACCTGCGCACCCCGTGTCTGGAATCTCTCAGGCCGGCTTCCGTTCCGCGTTCCCACGTTCCCACGCCTCCCCCTGGTGGACAAACAAAAACATCACGTTTAACCCCTTGTGGCTCTGTCCTTGGAGCCAATCCTTCTCGTTCGGTTGCTGAAAACTACAGATATTTGCTTGTTTTCCGACGCTACCCCTTCACCAGACTCAATACAGCTCCTGCTTTTTCTAAGAGACCTTTTAAAGGCGTTTCCAAAAGAACCACCCAGGAAGAAATCAACTTCGGGTCCGAAGACAGAACTGTCTCTGAGATCCAGCTCCAGGTAGGGTAGGAAGGAAATAACCGAAGCCCCATTCGTCGTCCGCAAGCCACCGTTAGCTGGTCCATTCCTGCGACCGCCGTCGGGGTCCGCAGGGCGGAGTCTGGAGGAGAAAGCATATCCCAGGCGGTGGTCTCCGGGCCCCAATGCGGACCAAGCGCAGAAGTCACTGCGGGGTCACGGTAACGGCTGGCCGGCCATCTCTCCCGTGGCACCGCTCTTCCAAAGCCGGCGGTGAGCGGAGAGCAGTGAGACGAGGGTTCGGGGTGGAGGGTGTCCCCGGAGGCCCGTCCTCTGGCGTCCAGCGGGTGTGAGCTGCTCCCGGGCGGCTTGGCTGTCCACACGAGCTCCCGGGTCAGGATCCGCGCAGCGGAGGCGGAAGGACCTTCGCAGTCTAGTCCTGACTTCCGCCCGACCAGGATCCGCCTCCGCAGCCCGCGATTCGGTTCCTAGTTCTGACCGCCAGCACGATCACGGAGCTCAGGCCGCACCCTTGACCTCCACCTACGGTCTTAGGCGCGTCCTCCGTGTCCCGCGAAGTGCCACGGCTGCCCTGCAGCACATCGAATCTTTCCCCTCCCTCCACTGTCCCTCCGGGGATTGGTTTCCAGTGCCTTCTCCGATAAGACCACAGAGCCAGTCCGGTAACCCGCCTCGTAGCCGTTCCGGCCGCCCGCAGGAAACCGGGCTGGGAGCAGCGGGCTCCCTACCTGAACCCGTCGCGTCTCGCGCTCACCTTTGAATTTGGGGCTAAGAGCGCGGGCCAATGGGCGACTGCGCTCGTCTCCCTGCTCCACTGCGAGCCAATCAGGACCGGCGCTCGAAGGAGCGCGCATGCGCGGGTGGCGGCGGGTTCGCGGCGGTTTTGCTGTGTGGTGGTCCGCGTGCGTAAGCCAGGGGCTGGTGTTGGGGCCTGGCGGGGCGTCCCTGTGGGTCTGGGTGCGCGTCCTGCTCCCGCGTGGGTGTGGACATCCCTATGGGTGGGGCCCTCGGGACCTGACGGTCAGCCTGTGGGCAGGCGGGCGGGCGGACTAGAGCCCAGGCTTGGGCCCCGCCCACCATAGGTCTCTGTAGAGGACCGAGAAGCCCCTTAACCGCTCAGGGACTCGGCCCCGGACCTACATTGACAGCCTGTCAGAGCTCGGCGACGGCGCCCGGAGTGGAGAGTGGGGTGGGGAGGGTGGACGGGACCTGTTCCTAACAGGGAAGCACTCCCTCGACGCGTGGATCCGAGATGCACTGAATGGGTCTGGAGGTCCGGGTTGGTTCCCGGGGCGTGGCGTCGGGGCGGGAAGGGGGCGTGTGGGGGCGTGGCGTCGGAGCGTGTGGGCGGAGCCTGTGGGCGTGGCGTCCGGACTCTGGTGCAGGACTCCAGCCCCTGCGAACACTGGCGGGGTGGGGCCTCCATTTCTGAGCTCCCGGCGCTCCCACCCGCGTCCCCGCCTGTGCACCGCATCCTCGGGTTAGGCACACGTGCGCTGGAAGCCGTAAAACCTGTAAATAAAAGGCGTAAAAGGGGTTCACCTGAGGCATCTATTTGTCCTCCAAATGGAGACCATGCGCCAAACCCCAGCTACTGTGTTTCAGAGCTGCCCTTTTCTCCCGCGAGCCCTGAGCGTGCAGGGACCATGCAGAAGGCCTCGCGCCTGCGGAGAGAGCTGAGCCTGTTGGCCACCGAGCCCCCGCCCGGCATCACATGCTGGCAGGACGCGGACCAGCCACAGCTGCGCGCGCGTAGGTGCCCGGCGGGTTGGGGGGGGGGCACCCTTGGCTGAAGACTGCTGAAATGCGAACAGTTGTCCCTTCGCGTGTGGGGAACCATCCGACCTCTAAGTGCTCCCCCTGTCCTTCTACCCCAGTCTGTCCCCATTTGTAAAAGGCTTGCTTGGCGTCTCCTGTTGGATCTTTACGCTACTTTTGCTGATGTGTTGACGTGGTTTGGGCGTCAGCATCTTAACTTCCTGCGAGGCCAGACAGGAGACGGAAATGATGAGCAAGTCTGTATCCAGCCTTTTCCAGCTCCTGCCAATCTGCTGTGTACCCAGTTTGACGCCCTCACTGTCTGGGCATGGCGACGGCGCATTTTTTGAGGACTGGTTAAAACCCTAAGAGCATCACTGTCCCCACCGGCTCCTCTGTAAGGCTGTGGACTTTGTTGGGTCCACGCAGGGTGGTAATTCAGGTCACTGGATCATCTCTTCGCTTTATCTTTTTTCCTTCTAAGAAATAATAGGTGGAGCCAACACACCTTATGACAAAGGTGTATTCACACTGGAAGTGGTTGTTCCTGAGAGGTTAGTATGGGTTAGGTTCTGCACCTGCAGTGCTAAGGTCAGGGGCAGGAAGACAGAGCAACGTGGGAGTTAAAGGACCTGGGTGTTAGTTCTCTGATCGTGACTGGGTGCTGCCTGTTTAGATGGTGCAGGGCCTGCTCCGGGTGGTGGGGGTAGGAGTGTTTTAATACTGCCGTCTCAGGTTCCCCTGTGTGTGTAACCTGCCATAAGAAAAATCGGGGGAAGGAAAGGCTGTCTTTCTGAGTGATCACCGGGAAGCTGCTCGTGGTGGATGAGGAAGCAGCGTTTTAATGAAAGTCCTCTGTTGTCCTGTGCTTCCAAAGGTACCCGTTTGAACCACCTCAGATCCGATTTCTGACTCCAATCTATCATCCGAACATTGATTCCGCGGGAAGGATTTGTCTCGATATTCTCAAGCTGCCGCCAAAAGTGAGTGGGGGTGGGGGGCTGATAGCAGCACCGTGTGGCTGTCAGGTGGGTGCCGCTGCCCCTCGTCCCTGCTCACGCAAAGCCCTGCTGCCTGTGTGCAGGGAGCCTGGCGGCCGTCCCTCAGCATCGCCACCGTGCTGGCTTCCATCCAGCTGCTCATGGCGGAGCCCAACCCCGACGACCCGCTCATGGCTGACATCGTGAGTGCCCCCTGCTCTGCGCTCCTGACTCCATCGGCGAGGTTGCTGGGCGCCAGAGCTTACCCGGCAGGTCCTCCTTCCCTCCCTGACTCCCTCCTTTCGTTTGTCTCAGTCCGCAGAGTTTAAATACAACAAGCCCATCTTCCTGGAGAATGCTCGGCAGTGGACAGAGAAGCATGCAAGGCAGAGACAGATGGTGAGGCATTTGCACGGCTCTGACTCTCTGCTGCCATCGTCTGGTGGGCGGGAGTTGTCACTCATTAATGACACCAGGGAGCGGGCGATGTAGATCTCTGGGGGTGGAGGGGCTAGTGAGGGGCAACTCAGACATGCAGAGTCTCTCCCTAAAACTTCTTGCTGGTACTGTTTGCAGGAGGCGGGCAGGGGTGAGGGTGCAGAAGGGAGGGGAGTGGACTTTCTCCGCCCGTTTGCGGGAGCAGGAAGACTCCCCACTCGAGTAGCAAGCTTCCTCATTTCCTGAGCAGACAGTGCAGGAGTGCAGGGTGAGCTCCCTGTCCCTGCTGAGCGGCAGCATCCTTGGGAGTGAGCTGAGGGGCAGTGAGGGCCACCTGTGGGGGAGAAACACGGAACACGCTGACGCCGAGCACCAAGCCACTTGAGGGAGCACCCAGCCCAGGGGCCGCGGAGAAGCCCCTGCAGGGGCTGCTCAGGGCTCGGTTGTTCTGTCCTGGCACCAGCCTGAGCCTCTGGTTTTCCTCCTCAGGCTGGCGAGGAGGAGATGCCTGGAACCCCACCAGCGGCCGGTGACTCGGTAGCACACAACACAGCACAGAAAAGGAAGGCTGGGCAGCTGGGAGGCAGGGAGAAGAAAGTCTGCCCCGATGTGTAGGGGCTGCCGCTGGCCCTGGCCCTGGCCCTGGCCCTGGCCCTGGCCCCGGCACAGCAGAGTCTGCGTTTGGACCAGGGCAGCCTGGTTGGCCCTCCCACCTCACCTGGTTTCCTTGTATTTGATGACGCTGTTGCATTTGTGCCGTATAAAGCAGGCCTCAGGTAGTTATGTGTTCTGCCCGTCACTGGTTCTCTAGTGGAGTTTGTTTTATTTAGCTTGTACATATGTATTTTGAGATGTTTTAAACCTGAAAAATAAATAATCACTTAATGCTGAGTGCATTTGTCCTGAACGTGTGTCTGGGAGCGAGCGGGTCAGTGCACTCCCCACAGGTGAGAAAGTGAAAGCAGCCGCAGTTGCCGTGGTAGCTTTGCCGACTCACCGTCACCCCGGGGCCCTCCGGGGCTGCAGGGCCCGCAGTCAGCGCAGCAAGCGCCTGCGGGAATGCACCGTTCACCTCTGCAGCGTCCACGTTCTGGGAGTTGCACTGCCGATCAGAGTCACTGTGGGTGCCTTTCAACAAGTACCCACTGGGCACCTACTGTGTGCCCGGGTTTGCGCTAGTGTTTTAGACAGTGGTGGTGAGGCGTCCAGACGTGGATTCACCTAACAATTGAATTTAAGCAGGGGTTCTTATAGCCCCTACCTGTCCCTGGCTCCATTTCAAGGTACACCCTGCTTGGAACAGTGGGGTGCTAGCCCTGCACCCCGACTCAGGATCGTGGGTGCACATGGCTTGTCCGCATCATCCTGTTAGGTGACAGAAAGCAGGTGGAACAGAAGTCAGGTGAAGTGGAAGGAGGTTGCCCTGCTGAGCGGAAGACTCTGAGGACCGCAGGTAGCAGGACCGTCAGGTCCTGTGTGTCCTACTGCAGTGACCACGTGGCGAGGTGCCCTCACGGAAAAGCATCTGAGCAGGCAGCTCCTGGTGGCCCCCTGTGAATCCCCGGGCCCATCCTCCGCCTGCCGCAGGACAACTGCGGCCCCAGCTCAGGAGCGAGAGGTGGATTGACTGGGACAGGACGGCAGAGACTGAACACGCCAGTTCCCCTGATGCCCCACTTCCTCCGTTCCCGGCTTCCCCGGAACCCATTTGTCTCTTCCTAAAGCCCAGCACCCACTTGGCTCCAGGCTCATCTGTGCTCACGTGTGCTGTGTCCAGCTCAGGGTCCTAGACGTGAGTGTGTCTGCGGGTGGCCTCAGCTGCAAGCAGAGCCCAGCTCAGGGCAGAGCTGATGAGGGTGCTCTTTGCTTTCCTACCCACGAGGCCCGGGGCAGCGTGAGCACCAGGACTGGAGGGCAGGAGTGTCTGCCTCCCCACCCACTGTCCGCAGCGGTGACTTTCTCAGGCTGTCTGCTCCTACCGTGACTGCCAGCACCAAAGCCCAGGAACTGCCTTCATGCAGCTGGCCATGGACCAAGTGCCTACGACCGTCGGGCCACCCTGAACCCCAGCTCCATGACCAGGAAAACTGGGTGTGCAGTGGCAGAGGGACTCGGGGGCAGGGGGGAAGGTCCAGCCCTGCAGGACGGACCCCACCTGCTGCTTCGGCCCAGGCAGCCCTCGGCTGCCAGCCCTGCCCCCGCCCCAGCACCGGCCCACTGCCAGCCCCTCTCCTTGCGCAGACACAGCCGCCACCTTGTCTGCTGGTCCCCAGCAGTGGCCCTCCCCAGTCCATGTGTCCCGAAGCCACGAGAACGGGCTTCTGATGACGCCAAAGCCGGCTCTGACTTCCCTCCTTCGAGTCCTCCCGGGGCTTCCTGCCCTGCCCCTGCCCCTGCCCCTTCCTCCACCCACCCTCACAGAAGCAGCCACGCCCCACGCCCCACTCCGGCCACAGGGCCGTCTGCCTTGGCACCTGCACAAGTGCTACCCCCTCTGCCTTCCTGGCCGTGACAGTCTCTGCTCACAGGCAGCCGCCCAGGCATCCTCGCCTGTCCCTTATGAAGGGGGAACTGCAGCCCCAGGCACTCTGGCCCTGGCCACTGCTCCCGGGGTCTGTGTCACACCCCCTGCCTGAGAGCCTGTCCAAGAGCTGGGGACAGCGGCTGCAGGGGCTTCTCTAAGCGTAAGGCCCAGGGACTCAGCTGCAGAACAGAAGTGAGAGGGGAAAAAGCCCGAGGAAGAGTGGGAGCCGGCTTGTGACGGGGACCCTGGGGCCGGCCAGCCACCTTCCTATGCCCCAGTTTCTCCTGCAAAACGTGGGTGACAGAGACCTGACCCACAGGCTGTCATGAGGACTGGTTCAGAGGAAGCTCCCATGGACTCGGACAGTGTGCACGGAGCGCCTAGCAGGGGACAGGGAGGAGACTGTGGTCACCCCCAGGTGGTCCCTAGAGCCGCTCCGCACCCATCTGCTCCAGGACAGGCGGGCTGAGCACCCCAAACCCCTAATTCAAGAGGAGAGATGACACGGTGACCGATCACATAAACACTGCAGGTTGCACGCCCCCTCCCCCCGGGCCCGCCCCTCCCCACACTCCGCAGGGGCATCTAAACCAGAGCAGATTGTGCTGCTCACCTTGTGGGCGGTCTCGGCGCAAAGGCCAGGCCAGCTATTCGTCCTTCAGCTGCCGTGGGAACTCAGCACGAACAAATAAAGCTTCTTTCCAGACGAGTGTGTGTTTTCCCACCAGTGGGTGCCCCCAACCTCCCACCCAGGTTGTCTTGTTTATAGGCCTGGCAGGCTGGGGGAGGCAAGGACAAGGACAGGAGAGGAGAGGAGAGGTGCTGTGGTTCCAAACCCAGGCAGGCCGGCTGCAGTGCCGCTGGACGGGGCTGCCCACGAGCTGGCAGAGGCTGGGGAGGGGCGCAGACCTGCTATACCCAGAGACGACATTCTCCGCTTTGTCCTTGTTTCTTGGGATGTCTCCCCCAGCCCAACCGCCAGCTCCTGCCAGCCCCCCCAGAATGCCCACATCTCTCCCCAAGTCTCGGTTTCTATCAGGGGTGACCAGTGACCCTTCCATTCCCCTCACCTTCAACAGGGACCCCGCGACTCCACTTCAAAGATGTCCCGCGTGGACAGCCTCCCCCCAACCTCTCAGCAGAGGGGACCTCCTGGGGACTGAGGCTGAAGCTGCAGGTCCCCCGCAGATGGGGAAGTCGCCTTTGAGGCGCTCCAGAACAGGGTCGGGGTGGTCCCTGTAGGGGAACATCCAGCTTCCCCCACCTGGCAACTCACCCCCGACCTCAGAACGTGACCAGGAGCCTCCTCCTCCAGGGTCCCGTGTGCCCCACGGTCACCCACAGGCTCGTGCCTGGCTCCCCTGCTTTCCCCTCTGGGTAGTCCCTCGTCTCCAGTGCTGCCACCTGAGCAGCTCCCAGAAGCCCATGGCGGGGAGGGTGGGGACTGAGCATCTGACAGTTCCCACTCACTCTGTGCCTGGCACTCACTTCCTCACACAAAGAATCTCCTTTGCCGACTTCAGTAGCCTGCAGAGTTCAGGCACCATCCCACCGACCACACAGACAGGGGTTAAGGGAAGCCCCCAGACAGACGCCTGCCGGGCCGGCACGTCTGGGACTCCCACCCAGGCCTGGCTGGCTCCAGAGCCCCACTGTACAATGCCCGGACCCTGGACCCAGTGCCAGTATTCACGTACCCCACCGCTCCGCCCCCAGAGCAGCGCCCCCACCCCCAGGCTCCTCTCTGCAGAGCGAGAAGCTCCGCAAGGGGCTCCCAGTGCAGAGCCTCGGTGGCCCTGCGGTTCTGACTCCACCTGTGACGTCCAAGGGCAGAGCCTGTGGACCTCAGGGGCAGGGATGAGGGGACTAGGTGGGTCTCAGTCACCCACCCACCTTCCCTTCCGTGCTCACGGTCGTCCACATTCACGCCTTGCCCTAGGTCATGGCGAGGGGCCTCCCCCCTGGACCCTTCTCCCCTCCTGATGGCCCACCCCAACGATCCTCCTGGCCCAGCCACGTTCCCGGTCAGCAGCTGCCCTCTTCACCCTCACACTGTATGTGGGGGCAGGGGGAGGCCGAGAGGGGGTGTCAGGAAGCCTACCTCCCCGTGGCAGAACTCCGCCAACCCACCTGAGCAAACAAAAATCACGGCTTCCCTAATGAACAAGTCCCAGAACGTTGGGCGCTCCAGCCCCGCACACAGAAAACAGGACAAGCTGCGGGGCCGGGGAGCAGGCAGCAGCCGAGGCCCAGGCAGAGGCCCTAGTGCACAGAAATGGGGGACTGGGACGTGCGTGGGGGTCCGCAACGGAAAGGACCAGCACAGGGCAGGGCGCGGGCTGGCGTCCGGGCCGCCCCGGGCAGCTCTCCGAGACGCCTCGGCCTCGTTCAGGGAGGAGCTGCGTCTCCTGGCCAGGTGTCCCTACTAAGTGGGGAAACAACCTTCACGGACGTATTTGGATACGTTGATTCCCTGATTGTTTTTTTCCAACAGAAAGCACTTGAGCACCGGCTGCAGAGGCCCCGGAAAGGGCCGCGGTCGTGGGTGTGCGAGGCGCTCTGCAGCCTGTCCCGCCGCGCCCCCGGACAGCCCTGTTCTGCCTGAGCAGCCCACACACAGACCTAGAGTCCCGAGCGCCTGGCCCCAGTGGCCGACCACAGCTGGCTGCCGACCTGTGATTCGGCCTAGTGGGGAGAAAGAAGCTGGCCGGGGGGAGTCTCACCGTCTCTCGGGACACCGCCCTGGGAAATGCTGGGAGGAGCCAAGGCCCTGTGCCAGGGCACAGAGTGATGAGCCGGCGGGGAGGCCTGAGGAAGACAGGGGATCCCGTCTGCAGCAGCCGAGGGCTGACACAGGCTGAGGCAGTAGCAGCAGCAGCAGCAGCAGCAGCAGCAGCAGCAGCGGTGGCGGGTCCAGAAGAGGCAGAATGGCTTCTGTGGTCACTTTCTGGGTCCCAGGACACGGGGTTGCCAGGGTGGGAGCCTCCGGGATGCAGGCCTCTCCGGTCTCAGCTCCGACTCCCCACTCCAGCCCCGGCGCCTCTCCTCCTGGGAGACCCGCCCTCCCGTGCCGGTGCGCCTGCACGCGCCCGTGACTGCTGCAGGTGGACGGGACCTCACGCCACAGCTCCCACCTGGGCCCCCAGCGCCTGCCCACCCCCGCCGAGCACCCCCCTCCAGGAATTTATCTTGTGGATATTCTTTTTTAAAAAGATTCTATTTATTTATTTATAGATCGAGGGAGAGGGAGGGAGAGAAACATCAGTGGGTCGCTTCCCACACGCCCCCAACTGGGGACCTGGCCCACCCCGCTGAGCTCCGCCCGCCCCACCCGGTCTTACTGTGCATTCTTATCCTGCAAAGGGCCCCCCCAGTTGTCTTGGGACATCACCCCCCTCTGAAGCAAGGCTTGGGGGACCAGGCTCCCGAGGCAGAGGAGGGGGCCCCCAGAAGAGGAGAGCACACTGACCTTTGGGGTCAGGAGACCAAAGCACAGGCTTGCGTCCGAGTCCACTGGCTTCTTCTCTCTCCACACGACTCTCTCCGACCCGGTGTGAGCACGAAGGGCAAGGGCCATTGATTCTGGACCCCGGGCCTCCTTGGCGGGGCCCCTGGTGCCCGAGCTCAGAGGCCAGGCTGAGGAAGAGCCTCGACACCTGACCGCTCCCCGAGCCCACCCTCGGGTCCCCCAGAAGTGGGAGCCTGGCACACGTGATACTTCACGATGCTTTATTGTACGGAAGAATCCCAATATGTACACTTTACGGTTCTCATACCTCACACAGCCGAGACACGGGGGGACCGCGACCCAGGAGTGACGGGGGTGGGGTGGGGGCCGTGGCCGCCCCAGAGCAGAGGTAGTTACAGGGGGGGCCAGGAAGGAAGGAGCACTGGCACCTCCGTCACTCGAGTCGCTCAGGCCCTCGGAGTCATCAGCACCCCGCCCCCCAATCCTTAAACCTGGCCCCCTCCTGGAAAGCAAAGTCGGGGAGGAGGCTGGGAAGCTGGAGGTGGGGGAGGAGGCGGAGAGAAGGCCCAGCCGGAGGCCATGTTCGTCCTGGAATCTCAGCACCAAGTTCAGGGGCTGTTTCCTTCCACTGTGTCTGGGCACTTCAAAAGTCCTGGTTTTTTGACCTCAAGAAGTTCTCCACCGGCCGATCTGGGAGGGGACGAGGTGCCCGGAGCCCCGGCCCTTCGACAGGTCCTTCCCCTGCAGGACGCCGTTTGGGGAGATTTTGTGGACCCAACAAAATGCTCTTATAGGCGTTGAATCATTTGGTTTGCGGTTCAGTGTCTCATCAAAGTCACACAAAACCGACCCTGTCTCCTGATCACCATGGAGACCCGGGGGGGTGGGTGGCCCAGTCGCTTTCTGAGTCAGAGCCAGACACTTCCCGTCGCCGCCTTATTTTACGCAAGTGCACTTGACGTCTGCTAGGTTTTCCGACGAAGAAAAGGATTTGGGGGAAGATGTCTCTGCTCTGCCCGCATCTTCCGACCAGCAGGGCCAGCCCGGGCGCCCGCTTGGGTCCTCGCGGGGATGCGATTCTGGCCTCGCCCCAGAGATGGCAGCCAAGGCGCACTGGCCCCTTTCATGGCAGCGGCCACCTGCCTGGACAGTCCATGACTCCGGGACCTCCTGCACGTGGCCTACAGGCCACACCCCACTCCCCACGGCTTCCCAGCCCCAAGGGTGGGGTCTGGGTGACTTCCTAGAAGTCAAGGCTGCCAATGTCACACCGACTTTATCAACCCTGGGCACCTTGGAGAGCACCTCTCCACCCAAGAGTCGCCTGTTCGCTGTGCCCAAACCAGAGCACACTTAATGTGCACCTGGCATTCCCGAAGGACCCACCACCAAAGCAGCGTGTGCATGTGGAGAGGGCCGACCCGAGGCCGGCACACCCATTTCAGAGCCTGCGAGAGTCCGGGCCCCTCAGCAGGTCGGATGGGACAGAGGGAAGGACCCATTCTGCTCCTGGTTTCAGCCACGTCTCGGCAGCGTGGCCCATGCACACTGTGGACTCGGGTCAGCGCCCGCCCGGTCTGGGAGCAGCGGGGGCACCGCGGAACAGCCAGGCTGTGAAGCCCAAGGACCGTCTCAGGGTGGTCTTCACAGCTGAGCCCTGGGAAGGGGGCTGAGGGGCTGGGGGGCTGGCTGAGGACTGGAGACTCGGGAAGTGGGCCATGTTGCCCCCGCTCAGATTCCAGGCCCCTGTCCTGATGTGGCCAATGTCGGGATGCCCCGGGACAGGAATCCTCCTGGTTGTCTTTGTGTGTCTGCAGAGTGGTTCTGCTGCCACTGCCTCGTCCCCAGTGTGTGTGTCTGGGTGGGGAGGGGCCTCCCCGGGGTGCTCAGAGGCACCGAGCGAACTGCAAGGTGGGAAGGCATGACGGGCCAGGCAGAAGGGTCCTGGCCTACTGGGTCCCCAGGCCCCCGGTCTCTGTCATGCTTTCTACAACACACCCATGCAACAAACGCCCCTCCAGTTTTCTAGCTAAGGGCCACCCCCCTCAGAGAAGGTGGAGCCCAGGATGTGAAGGGAGGACCCAGCTTCAGCACGAGGCAACACATGGCGGCACCCCAGTCCTTCGCAGGTGCAAACTCTGCTGGCTGATGTCCCCACCTGACTCAGGTTGCGCCCCTGGGATCAGGGCACCTTGTGGGGCCCCTGGGAGAGAGCAGCGCTGAGAGGTCGGCCGTCCACGAAAACTGAACAGGCAGACAAGCCCTGCACCCAACGGCTGGGGAAGCTGGGGGAGATGGCGGCAACGGGCCCCCTGTGCAGGGGTGGTCAGAGCCTGTGTGGCATGGGCGTGGCCTGCGGCCCTCAGAGAGGGCAGCCTGTGTGCCGTAGTCCCCCACGCATCTCCGCTGGGCACATGTTGGGTTAATGGGACGCAGGGCACATGCTGTGTCCGACCCACGAGTGGTGGGGGAGATATCCACATGCCTTTGGCCATCCCTTGCGGGCCTGTCCCCACGAGGGCCCCTTCCCTGAAGCAGAGGTGAGTGGGCAGCACTCGAAGGACAGCCCAGAGGAAACCGGGCCACACAGCCCACGCCGGTGATGGACATGGGGCCCAGGGAGCCAGAGCCGGGGCCCTCCTCCTGGGCACGACAGGGCTGAGTGTGGGCTGTGTTCATTTCACAAGCAGCCCATGGAGGGGAGGGAGAAGCAGACGGGACGCAGGGTGGGAGACATTTACACGTGGGAGGCAAAGACGGAGCCAGAGCACTGGACGCCCCTGCCCCCTGCCGAGCACCCGCCACCCGGCGCAGCCCCCTCTGCTCTCGGCAGCAGCTCCCTGCCCCTAGAGGGCTGCTGGTTCCCAGAGTGGGTTCCCTCTGGCTCTACAAAGCAGCCGCCTTCCAACCTGCTGCCCCCCGGCGAGACAAGGGCCACTGCAGGGAAGCCATAGGTCTCTGGCCCGGGGGAGCACCCAGCCTCAGACGCTTCCAGAATGAGATCCACATCAGAAAAGGCCACCAGGGCCTGTGTGGAGTCGCAGGAGCTCTTCTGCAGGTGGCTGGCAGCAGCTGAGACCAGGGGCCGCGAGGCGCCCGCCCCGGGCCAGAGCCGCCCCAGGTCCTCGCGGAAGCGGGGGTTGGAGAGCAGGTAGAGCAGGGGGTTCAGGCAGGCGGGCAGCGGCAGCACCAGCAGCAGGACGGACTTGACGGCCTCGGGGGCGACGGGCGCCAGGCCGAGCATGGAGGCCACGCTGAGGAAGGCCACGGGGCAGTGGAGCAGCCCGTCGGCGAGGATGAGCCAGGCCACGTGCCGCACCAGGGCGCCGTCCCACGCCGTCCCCAGCTCGCCCCTCGGCAGCTCGCAGTAGAGTCGGATGTGGGCACAGGCCGCGACCAGGAAGCAGAGGGAGTGCAGCATCACCAGGGCCACGGCGAAGCCCAGGGCGGCCGGCCGGCCCTCGGGCAGCGTGTAGGGCAGGCAGAGTGGGGAGGCCCCGTAGTCCCCCACCGAGGTCAGGGGCAGGGCGGCCGCCAGCCCGGCCAGCGCCAGGCAGCCCAGCGCCCCGGCTCGCACGCTGCCCAGGGCGGGCGCCTTCCCTCGAGCCCGGGCGCAGGGCGCGGAGATGCTGCCCTGCACGGCGGCCAGAGTCAGCAGCAGCACCGAGGCCTCCGACCCGAGCACCGCCAGGAAGCCCGTAGCCCGACAGCCTGGCCCCGACTCCCAGCGAGCCCCGTACTCGGCGAACCAGCCGAAGGTCAGGGCGTCCACGGAGGCCAGGAGGCCGCAGGACACGCCAGTCACGGTGTTGGCCCCGGCGATGGCACCGACCAGGAACTTGACTGGGGGCAGGGGGCCGGGCCCCCCCGCGAAGACACTCAGCAGCACCAGCGAGTTGCTGAGCAGCGACAGCACCGCCACGGCCCACACGGCCAGGCGGATGCCCCAGCTCTCAAACAGGTGCTCGCAGGGCTTGAAGGGGCCTGTGGGGAGAGGGCAGGCGTGGTCCTGGGCTGCAGGGACCCCCGTCGGGGCTGGGGTGACCCCCGGGAGAGACTCAGGACAAGCACACACAGGGCACACAAACGCACTACCCGCTCAGGTAGTTAGCAAAGGGTAAGCACACCATTCTTCCGTGGGAGCAGCTTCGGGGAGAAAGGAAGGGACAGGCAAGTCCAGAGCAGTGGACAGGCCGTCGGGATTGGGCCGGAGGAGAGACACCTGGGTGCAGGGGCTGCCCCAAGAGCCAGCACCCCGTGGCCAAGGCTCTGCTCACCTGGCCTGGCCCCAGGGACCCCTGAGGACCCCTCTGTGCATGGCCCTGACGCCCCTAGTTCAGGGCCAGGGACACAGACCACACTCAGTGCTCACAGCGTCTCCCCGTAGCTGGGAGGCACATTTAGGGCACACGCAGCTTCCCAAATCCAACTGGAGGGGACTCCTGGGGTTTCCAGTCTGGTTCTGCTCAGGGCGGTCAGACCTGCCCCTTCCCCTCTGGGCCCCTACGTTCTGTCCTCTAATCGCCTGGTCATGCTGGACACGTTGTGTCTTCATTCCTCTCAGCTCCAGGCCCCTTTCTTGCCGTGCATGGCTATGTAGCTCGGGGATTTGAAAAAAAATTTAGGAGCCATTTTAACACGTTTTTTTTCTGATTACTAAGCAATAGATAGTAATCATAGAAAAGCTGTAAAATATAGCACGGAAAAATTAAAACTAATTATGATCCTACCTCTCAGAGAGAAGCCATCATTTTGGTATGTTTCCTTCCATTAAAAGATACGTATATACATAGATGGTTTTCGACTCCACTGGGGTTTCACTGCGTATAGCTTTTATTCTCTTTTAAAGTTAAAATTTTGTTAGGTGCTGCTCACCATGCCCCTCGTATTCCTCTAAATACATGATCTACTTGGCCGTTTGTACAAGCCATGTGAAGGCAAGTTCAAGTTGGGCTTGGTCCTTGAAACATCCTCTTTCACCTGCTGACTCTGGGTTTTCAGAGGTGAAGTTTCTGTCCAGGACGAAAAAACAGCGCCAGCTCCCTGCTCTGTGCTGGCGCACCTGCCCGGGCAGCCACTAGAGGGCGCAGGGCAGTCGCGGGCTCAGAGGACAGGCGCAACTTCAGCCTTAGGGGGGCCGAGGTGGAAAGAGGGGCCCGAGGTGGGTATGGGGACGCGAGTCACAGGGGATGGGAACGTGGAGCACAGGCGTGGGTGACGCAGAGAAGCCCACTGTCCCTTGCTCCTGGCTGCTGGCCTGGCCTGGGCACTGTGCCTTGTGCACCCAAGGGTGATTTGCACGGAGGGGAGAGGATTTTCCTCCTTTTTTTACAGAACACGAGTTTAGGTTAAGCTCTAAAGAAGCTTTCTCGGTGGTAAGGGCTGGTCGTGCCCTAAGTAGTCCTCTGGGGGCGCTGGGGTTCCCACCCTGGGGCATTGTGAGACCCTCTGGGACTAAATGGAGCCCAGAGGGCAGAGAAGGGACCCTGCAGAGTCCTGCCCCCATGAGGGTCTCAGGCTGGGGGAGTGGTCAGGAGCCGCCCGGCACTCCTCTGAGCAATGCTTCTCTCTTCAGTGGGGGGCATCTCCTCTGGGATGTGAGACCTCTGATTGGTGGGTTTGGTGAGGTCTCTTTAACACCCCCCCACACACCCCTCCTGCCCAGGAGTCACGGAAGAGGCGGTCCTCCCCAGGAGGTGGGTTCTGGACACAGAGAGCCCCTGCACACAGCCACAAGCACACCCTGCGTCCACACCCTGCGTCCGCGCCCTGCCCCCACCCCCTCAGCCCCAGCTCACCTGGAACGGGGCTGCACTGGACGCTGGGCTGCGGCCTCCTGTCCTCCACCTGCAGCTGGAGCTCGTCCAAGTCCAGGTCGTCTGATGGGAAGACCAGAAAGCGGCTGGGCTCCAAATGCCCCCCCCTTTACCTTTACAAAGTCACCGGCTCACTCCACCCAGCACAGCCCCCCCAGGCCCTGGGCGCGAACACTGGTGGGCACCCTGTGACCCCTGCTGGGTTCTCCACGCCCTGGGCTCTTTGCAGAGACCTGCCTTTCTGTGACCCGGCTCTGAGCCCTGCCCAGGTGGGAGAGTGTGCAGGTGCTTCCTGCAGTGTGTGTGTGGGGGGCACGCAGCCTTGAGGACAGGAGCTGGTGACCCCAGGGCTAGCCCAGCACTGTCACTCCCTGTCCCACTGGAAACAGTGCACATTTCGGAGGACACCTCCTGACGGCGGGGTTGGGGGGACATTAGAGGACGGAGGGATGGAGCAAAAAGGAAAGAGGACCCACAGACATGGAGCACAGTGTGGGGGGTGCTGGGGGAGCGGGGTATCAGTGATAATGGGAAAGAAATACAGTAAGAAAGGACATTGTCTTAAGATGAAGAAGTGAACCAGTGTCCCGAGGAGGAGACCCCAGGAACAGTGAGTGGAAACCACGCGTGTGAGACGGCCCAGCAGCTGGGACGGGGAGTGGGACACACGGACTGTCCTCACAACGCTAAAGGACCCCTGACCCGCGTGGCTCAGTGGGCGAGGCGTCATCGCGAAAACCGAAAGGTCGCTGGTTCGCTTGCCGGTCAGGGCACATGCCTGGGTTACATGCAGGCCAGGTCCCCAGTGGGGGGGGCGGTGTGAGGCAACTGACTGAGGTTTCTCTCCCTCTCTTTCTCCCTCCTTAAAAATAAATAAAATCTTTAAACAAAATGCTGACAGCCTGTTAGGCACGAAGGAACCGTTCTTCTGTTCTGTGTCCTCCAGGAGGCGGCCCTCGGGGTCCCAGGGGAGAAGTCGCCGTTCCCAGTGACGTGCATGACTCCCAAGGTTAGGGTGGTCCAGCCAGTGGTGCAAGGAGGTCCACACTCGGAGCCCAGTGTGGGCTGCATGCTGGGCGTGGGCACGGTGGACCCGACACGGCCGGATCTCAAGCAGCTTATGAGCACAGACAGGAAGGGCCGTCACGACTGTGTGGACTGGCGCCCCTGGGCACCGTCGCAGAGAGGAAACCGAGGCTCGTGGAAGGGAGGTGGCTGGCCCCCGGCCTTGGCCAGTGAGCGAGCAAGCGGCAGGGCTGACTCCACACCCAGGTGTGTCTGACCACAGAGTCGGGGGCCAGACAGGACGCTTTCCCAGGGAGAACTGATGTGGGGGTGGGGGGTGGGGAGCTTTACAGAAGCAGGGCGAGTGCCCCTTTCACCAGAGACGCTGACGCAGGCCGTCCCTAACGTGAGAAAGGGCACGTCTGCACTGACTCAGAGGTGGGACTCGGCCGACTCCACCCATCCTTCCAACAGGATTCTAAACTGTCAGCCAGAGAAACAGGATTACAAGGTAAACACATTGCTAAAGACCAGTGGATTTTTTCCTGTTCTCTGTTACAATGTTTCTTAAATGGTGGCCGGCTTGCTCCAGCAGAGAGGGGCCCGGGGGAGGGGAGGGACAGACATCTCAGGGTCCACAGATTGTATCAGGATTTTGAAACAATCTGACACATTATGACTATGCAGATGAAACTCCTGCACCGAGTGCAGGTTGGAGAGTCAGTGCCTGGGGCTCTTCTTCCATCTACAGCGGACAACGAACAGGTGGCAGTGGCACTTGTCCCCATGTCTGGCTCCCACGGTTTCCTGTGCAGACCCTTCCGCCCCAGCCAAAGGGTTCACATCTGCACTGGGAGCCGTCCAGAAGGCGGGTGGCCAGGGAGCTGCTGTGGCCCAGACTCTGGGAGGCAGAGGCCGCCGTGTGCCCAGTCCCGGCATTTCCTTCTCTCCCCACCTTTCCTCCCGCCTGCGCCTGCTCTCCAGAGTGGAGCCCGGCTGCACTTTGAAGTCCAAGTGCGTGAATGAAACACGCCCGAGGAGTCCATCAGTCTGCGGCTGAGAGTCCCAGCCAAGGGCTCGAGGACCTGCTCTCCCAGCGAGGAGGAAGTCGAGACTGGCCCAGCGGCAGCCCCTAGCTCTGCCCTAGACCTCACCGCCCCAAGGTCCTCACAGACCTGGGTCTGGTGGAAAGTTTCACCTTGAGCGAGCAGAGTTTCCACTGCTCCTTCCAGCCCCTGAGAGGGTGTGCTGCGGACGTCCAGCCGTCCTGGGGACAGCCCAGCTGCCGGGCCTTCTGCCTGGCGCTCACCCTCCTGGGGAGGGCCTTTAGCACATGGTGGGGGGGCTCCCAGAGACCCCATCACTTGTCCACACGCTGCCCTCCTGCACCAGCAGGCACAGATCTCGGTAGCGGGGTGGCGGCCGGAGAGGTGGATCCTGGTCGCCACCTGTGGTATTTGATCTGCCCAGAGGGTGTGTGATTCGGGTCTCACTTTACAGGTAAACTGAGGCTCGGCAATGCTGGGGGCCTTGTCCAAGGCGCCCGGCTTCTGGCGGTCAGTCTGTCCAGTTTAGAGGCCGGGTCTGTCCGCATCGCCGAGAGATACTGTCCCTGCGCATGTAGATTTCATCTTTCCGCTCACTCCTCAGTTGTCCGAGGGCAGAGAGGGTGACAGCAGACAGAAATGCAGAGCTCTGCCTGCCACTGCGGGCGGGGCTGGGCCCGGTCCTCACCTGAGACACCTTCAGGAGGTGGTCTCTCAGATCCCCGTGGCCGCCTGCCCCCACCTTTTTGCCTTCTGCCCAAATCTTCCAGAAATGGGGACCCATCTGGCCCCGACAGCCTCGGCTGGGGTCCCCTTCTCAGCAAGGCCCTCGGGCACCCGGTGGCCTCCGAAGTGTCCCTCTGAAACTTGAGGGGCTGGCTGGAGGGGCAGGATGACACAGACATTATACTGCCTATGCTGTTCCTTTTGACTCCAGGACGGAAGTGGGGACTTTCTCTGGAAGCAGGTTGAACTTAATCGACTTAATTCAAGCCTTCTCCTCTCGGGGGAGGGAGGAATGGGTGTGTTCCCAAGAATGACCCGCAACTGAAGGGCTTCAAGGAGACAGGGTGGGGAGGGGACGGTGCGCACCGGGCAGGGAGGCAGGGGTGGGGGGTGAGGGGCTTTGTGAATTCGAAGGGCAGCCTTGGAGAGACGGCCCCTCCCCGAGTCCCCTCTCAGGGCCCTCAGGCCCCGGTCCGCCTGCCCTTCTCCACAGGCCCCGCCTGCGCCTCCCAGGCCTCCGTCACTCACAGTGGCCCTCGGCTTGTCCTGCGAGAAGTCCCAGGGGACTCTTGGGAGCTTCCTCGTCGTCCGGGTGAAAGTCGTCCACCTCCCACGGCCCGGGGGCCTTGAAGAAGCCAGTGCAGAGGCCGCCGTAGGCACAGCACTGGTAGGCGTGGGGCGCCTCCAGGATCCTGCGGGGCGGGGAGGGACACGGCTGCGTCAGGGACGTTTGGGGACTCACCCAGGTTCCCCACACCCAGCGCCTGCCCTTGGACCCCAGAACGCCCCCGCGCCCTGCAGGTGGCTTCCTGGCACCGCACTGGAGGGTCAGCAGCCTGGCTCCTGCCTGGAAGGTCTGGGCACATTTCAGTCTGGAGAAAGGAGCCGGGGCCACGGACCCGCTGCCCCAGCTCAGAGTGGGCGCGGCCCCCAGGGTCACACAGCACGAGGGGCCCGGGTCCTCTCCCAGCCAGCACCCCCTCTCTACACTGAAGGAGACGGGTCCTCCTGGTGACCTCTGTGCTTGCCCCAGGGAGGCCTGCACCCTGGCCCCCCACCCCGGCACATCGAGCCGGGTGGGTGCCCCGCGAGGGGCCCTGGCTGCCATTAGTGCTGGGTGGGCGATGCAGTCGGGGTTCCGCCCAGCGGCCTCGTTCTGCCCTGGCTCCAGGGGCCCAGAGGCAGCTCAAATGCGAGGGGGGGGGGGCAGGGAGGTGCAGGGGCCTCCCATCGTCTTCCGTCCTCACGGGGTCCCCTGGGGCTGGGCAGGGAAATGCTGCAGAGAAGGGGCGGGAAGGGGGGCGCGGGGCCCCCGCTCAGCCTGGACACCAAGCATTTCCGGTGGCCTCTCAGCTGCCCGGGGGCAGACCTCCCTGGGGGGTGGGGGAAGCCAGGCCCTCACCTCAGTCTGGGGAGCCTGTCCTTGGAGAAGGTCTGAGACAGAGCCGGGTTCCCTCCGAGTCTGAGGTGCACCAGGCCCCCCAGCCCAGCCAGGGGCAGTGCGGTCAGCTGGTTGTCTCTCAGGTCCCTGGGACAGTGGACGGTCAGGGTTACTGGCAGTGGGGGGACTGTGGGGCCAGGGCCAAGCTGAGGGTGTGGCCAGGGGAGAGGAGCGAAGGGTGGACAGGCGGGGAGGGGCCGGCAGAGGGGCCGGGCACCAGGCACTCGCTCCTCATTGGCTCATTCACACATCAAATGTCCAGTGCTGCTGTCCACCAGGGGTCATTCCGCTTCAGGAGTGACGGGGCCCCTCAACCACAGCTCCTGTGCCAGGTGGGAGTCCCATCCAGGAGGCCCCCCCCGGCCCCTGCCTCTCGGATGACACTGGAACCCAGAGCCGGGGCTGGACAAAGCTGGTCGGCTGGTCATCCGTCCCCTCTGCAGCCAGAAGTGAGGCCGGGCAGGTCTTACCCCGAGTCAGAGGGAGGAGGAGGGGAGAGGCCTGCAGCCCAGGGAGCCCAGACTGGGGGGACTGTGATCGCGGGCACGGAGGGTCCCTGCGGTGGAGTCGGTGCAAGCCCGGGAGGGGTGAGAACCCCTCAGTGAGAACCAGAAGGGGCCCCTCGGGTGGACGCGCCTTCTGGACACGCAGCCAGCAGGCAGCTCCCCTGGCGCCGAGTGGGCCCTCGCCACAGAGGGTGGCCGCACAGCAGGGGCCCTTCCAGCTCTGACATCCCAGCCTGGCGGCCAGTGCGCCAGGGTACCCGCCGTGTCCTACCTAACCCCAAGCCCGTGGCGCCCCCACCTGCAGAATGGCAGCACTCCGAGGGGATGTCCACGCTGGGGTCCTGGCTCCCCCTTCTGCCTCCACCCTCCAGTGCTGGGAGGGGCTCAAGGCCATCAGCGTAGGGGAAGGGAGGGGCAGGGTGGGGCGCAGGGAGGCCCAGGTTCCCAAAATGCTGCAGAGCACCCCCAGGTGACGTCCCACAGCCTGCAGGGGGCACACTCTCTGGTAACAGGCCCCGCAGCCGGTCACATGGCCGGTTCCCGTGACTGATGAGGCTGGAGCCCTTGTCCCCGGGACATGTGGTCAGGCACCCAGGCCGGTCCCCACTGGCCGGCAGCACCCAGGACGGGGACACAGAGGCACTCACAGCTTGACCAGGGAGTGCAGGGTGGAGAAGGCCTCCGGGTGGATGGACCGGATGATGTTCCAGCTCAGGTCCCTGGGGGCGGAGAGGGTGTGAGAGGAGGGGCGGGACACGAGGAGGACTCCCTGTCCCTCCCCGGGCTCTTCTGTACTGGCCCCCGTCTGAGCCATCCCTGGAGCAAAGGCGCCTGTAGCCTGGCTCCCGGCCGTGGCCCCCGAAAGGGACGTGGCAGCCTGGCCTCAGAGCTTCACAGTCCCTGGGCACCCACTGGAGATGCGGCTGGAGAAGCCATCTGGGGGCAGGGCAGGCACCTGGCCTATTGTGTGTGTGTGCAGGGGCCTGTGTGCACGACTATGTGTCCACGTCACGAGGGCAGTGGCCCTGAGCCGTCCCAGACGTCCCCCGAGCTGGGTGCACGGGTACTCACAGGGTCCGCAGGGAGCTCAACTGGCGGAAGGTGTCGGCTCTGACCTCCCAGATGCGGTTGTGCTGGAGGCCTCTAGGGCAGCAAGACGGGCTGGTGACCGGGGGCTCCGGCCCTGGTTGCACTCCAGGCCGAGCCCCCCCAAACACACTGGGCAGGGAAAGGAGAATCCCCACTTCTCCTGGTGCAGAGAGTGAGGGCCTGGCCCGCAGCAGCCGCCGGCATCAAAGGAATCCGGTTGCTTTGGGTAAGTGGGTCAGGGGACAAAGCCACAGAGCTGTCCCTGTGGCCCAAAGGAGAGTCCGTTTCCAGGGCTCCCATCGGGCCTGGCTCCCCGCCCAGCAACCTCGCCCCGCAGGTCCTCCAGGCCTGGGTCCAGCACCAGAGCCCTGTCCTGCCCAGCCCTTGCTCTGCCAGTGACCGGCCCTGACAGAACTCAGCGGACTGAGAGGCTCGGGCCTTGGCGCCCGCTGGGGCACCTCGACCGGTCCTGACACCCCACCCGGGTCCCCAGAGGCACTCTGTTCCCTGTCAAGTTGGAACCCAGGCCCCCGCCGAGTGTGTGCCTTGCACAATGGCACACACACGAGAGCACACACGTGGCTGGGGAAGTGACAGTGGGCTCTGAAGGCAGGCCCTTCCCGGGTCCAGTCCCTCTCGACCCTCAGGGAGCCTCCTGGATCCTCCTTGAGCACCGGCTCCTGGCCGGTCAGCTGCTGCCCAGGCCTCTGCCCAGCCCCCACCCCCACCTCGGGGAAGGTCAGCGTGCGGAGCCCTCCCTGCAGACCGCCTGGAATCTGCTCCTGCCCTCTCATGCCCCCACTCACATCTCCTCCAGCTTCCGGCACCTGTGCAGGCTGGGCAGCTCCTCGATGCGGTTATGAGACAGTTCCCTGGGGAGGGGGAGGTGGGGGGCCAGTGTGACATGGGGCCAGGGGACCAGCCCTGTCAGGAAGCTGAGGCAGGGAGGACCCTTTGGGGACATGGCTGCTGACACACGTCACACCAGGACCCTTCCCTGACCAGGAGGGACCTTTGCAGCCCAGGGGGACCACGGGCATGAGGTGGGGCTGTAGGGGGCACTCACAGGATGCGGAGCCTGGGCAGCTGCTGGCACATCCCGGGTGGGAGCAGCCGGATGCCAGCGCGGGTCAGGGTCCTGCAGGGGGATGGAGCCAGGGACAGGGAGAGGAGCAGGTGGTGGGGCCCTGGGAACCTGGCGCCCGTGCCGCCCGCCCCCGTGCCTCAGGAGAGAGAAGATGGGAAGAAGGGGGAGGGCAGGGGCTGCCCGGGGAGGGGGCAGGTTGGAGAGCAGCGTGGGGCAGGGACAGGTGTCCCAGGAAAGACCCAAGGCCAAGTCACGCTTGGAGAGTGTTTTCCGGATGCCAGTGAGTCTCGGGGGACCGCAGAGCCACCGGGGGAGTCCCCTCCCACCATGCCTTGGGTGGGCTGGGTGACATGGGCCGGACAGGGGACCCCTAACTTGTCCCATTCGTTCTCTCAAACGGTCTCAGGGCCCACTAAACCCCGACCCCTGCCCCCCTGCCCCCAGGGGTGAGCGAGAACGTGCAGGCTGACACTGGCTTCAGAAGTCCGAGGGGGTGGCCCCTCGCTCCCTGCTGCAGGGCCTCAGGCGTCCACGGCTGGGGCAGGGACCCTGAAGTCACTCACCCCAAACCACCTGCCACCCACCCTGCCCGCAGTGGTGCCCCATCCAGAGTCTGGTGTGGCCTGGGGGTCCAGCCGGGCGACCTCTGGAGGGGGACCCCCAGCAGGAGGCCCCCCAGACAGGGGCAAGCAAGGCCTGAGACACCCAGGTGGGTGGAGTCCAGGGTGGGGGCGGGCGGCCAGAGAGCCACTCACAGGGCCTCCAGGCTGGTGGTGCCTTTGAGGTCTGGGAACTCCTGGATGTCGGTGGCTCCGTTCAGGGACCTGCAGACAGCCACAGCCTGAGGGCGGGGTCTGAGCGTGTCCACACCAGCGCTCGCCCCGGGGGCTCTCCCCACAGAGACCTCCACACCCCGTGGGGGGAGTGTCGTCCTCCCCCGAAGCCCAACAGCTCCGGGCCCAGGTGCAGGCTGGGCTGTGCTCAGCGGGGGCGGAGCAGCCATGAAGCCCAGATGGAACCGGCGCCCGAGAGGTTCAGGTGTCACCTCTGTTTGGATGGCGACGGCGCCCGGGTGCTTTGGAGGAAGCTCGGGCTGCCAGGTTTGCTCAGAGCCTGAGACAGGGGTCCCCGAAACTCTTGTTTTCTACGGTTGCCTCGGCACCCCTTTCTTAAGCTGCTTCAGACCAGAAGCCCCCCCTGTCACCCCACATCTTGAGGAGACAGGGAAGGCCAGGGACCTGCACAGGGAGGGGGGGGCGGGCGGGGGTGGGGGGGGCAGTGTCTCAGGCTGCTGCCTGTGATGTCTTCACAGCCCGCACTCAGGGTGGGGAGGAGGGTGACACAGGACACCCAAGGGAAGCATGTGCCGATGCTGGGGGCCACCATGGGCGGGGCTTCCCCGAAGGGGTGGGACTTGGGCTGGGAATGCAGAAGTGGAGGGAGGAAGCAACGCAGTGCGGCCGGGTGCTGGAGAACCACAGGCGACCTGGCCCAGGAGTTTTCCCGAAGCTGCTCCCAGATGTGACCACCTGCAGAGGCCGGGTCCAAGGCCCTGCCCACCCACTTGGGGGCTGGGAAGAAGCTACAGGGGCCAGGAGGCTGTTCGGCCACCACATCTGGGAAGGGCCGGAGCAAGGGAAGGCCTTCCGCCTGGAGCTTGTGCCTCTGAGGTCTGAGCCTGGAGGGAGGGGCGGGGGGCAGGGGTCCCGCTGGGGCAACGCACAGCGTGTGCAGCTTCGGCAGGTCCTGGAACGCCGACCTCCCCACGGACTGGATCGGGTTGTCGTAGAAGTGTCTGAAAGAGCCCCAGACGCTGAGCTCAGCGACTGGGCACCTTCTGCCAGGACCAGGGCAGCTCTCTGCTGTCTTCCCCCACGGAGCCCATGAAGAGCACCCCTCGCCCGGCCCCCCGGCCCGGCCCGCAGACGCTGCTGGAGGGGTCGGGACTCACATGGCCTGCAGCAGGGGGTTCCCCACGAAGGCCCTCTCTGGCACGGCCCTGATGTTGTTGTTGTGGAAGCCCCTGGAAGGCAGCACGGTTAGTGGGGGCCGGGGACGCGTGAGACCTCACGGGGACACACGGGCTCCAGGCAGCTGGCGGACCGCCCCCCAGAAAGGCCGGAGACCAAAGGGACACCTGCCGGGAGACCCAGGTTCAACCCTGTCTGTGACTTTTGTTCATCCGGCATCACCCCCACCCCCGCCTCCCTGTGCAGGTCGGGGAGGCGGGGCCTAAGGAAGCCCTAGAGCAGTTCAGCTGGGGGGGGGGGGTCCTGTCCGTCACCACCACTGTCACTCAGGCAGGAGCCCTGTGGAGGGTCCCCAAGGGGGAAGCGGAGGGCGTGTGGGAGGAGGAGACCGAGGTGGAAGGAACGGAATGTCCAGGGGATCCGGGGGAGCGGTGAGCCCCAGGTGGGTGCCGGCTTGACCTCAAGGCACGAAACGAAAGCCCAGAGAAGGGGGCAGGGCAGGAGGACTGGGCAGAAGGTGGGAGGTTGATGGACTGGACACAGGGACCCAGGGACGTGAAGACCGGGGTGAACGCCTGGGGCCCTGGGGCCCTGGGTTCTGGGGCAGGAGTTTACGTTTGGTTAGCTGGGAAAGACCTTTCAAAATAAAAGCTCGAAAGAATGAAATAAAATGAGTAAATGCTGGGCCATGCAGCACAGAACCCTCACAGAGCAGCCACCCTGGTCTCCGTGGTGATTCCGGCTTCTCTGGGCTTTCGGGTCACGTCACCTCGCTCTCGGTCTCCCTCAGCCCCAAGCTGTCCCTGACCCTGGGCCTCCAGACGATGCCACCACCTGGGCCAGCTGTGACAGCGCTGAGCTGCTTGCCGAGGGTTTGCACATGCAGGGGACAGAGGCCCTGTCCCCGAGCGGCTTTCCCTCCGAGTCACAGAGAAAGAAGCAGATGGACAGACACGTCCATGCACAGACCCACCGGCCACTGCTTCCTGAGCGTGTTGGCCTCTCCCTCCTCTCTCATCGGACGGAACCTCATCCTCGTTGCCTGCCCAGCCGGAGGAAGTCAGGCCTCCCAGCCTGCGAGAGGCAGGGGACTTCCAGCAGTGCCCTCCGACCCGCCCTCCGGGCGGTCTGGCCCGCATCTAGGACCAGGTGGCGTGAAGGTGCCCCTGCCGCCTGAGTGGAGACGCCGCCTGAGGTCTGGGGCTCTGCTGGTCGCCCTCGGCTTCTCTCTGGCTGCTCACGCCCCGGTCTGTGGCCTGTCTGTGCCCCGGTCCATCTGCCCCCCGCCCCCGTCCGTCCCGGCCCCCCCGCGCAGGGCCAGCAGAGGCACTCACAGCTCCTGCAGCCTGCCCAGCGTGCGGACGGCGACGGGGAACTGGTGCAGCTCGTTGTGGTTCAGGTCCCTGGAAGGAAGGGGAGCCCTCGTCAGGAGCGGCCGGAGCGGGGGCTTCCCGGCCGGGGGCCCCGCCGGCTGTGCGGGGAGACACGTGTGAAGACGTGCGCGTCTGCTGAGACCCCGCAGCGAGCAGCCTCCCGACCAGGGGACAGGGAGGCCGGGCCAACTGGCTCAGAACCGTCCCCGCTGGCCAAGGAAGCCCTTTAATTAAGCCTTTGGGGACATCAGTGGGGCTGTGGGACAGATGGGGAGGGAAACCTTTAACAACTGTCACCAGCTCTTTGGATTCTAGAAGGTTCTCAGGCGACTCCCTGGGCTGCCTGTGGCCTCTGCCCTCACCTTCCGTAAGAACGAACAGCGCCCCTTGGCATAGGGCGGCAGCCGGCAGCTCACCTTTCCCCATTTCTCAGTTTCCACGGTGAGCACGTATGTCACATGTGTGATCACAAACATGGCGGTGGCTTTGAGACTGGCATTGCCCCAGGTTGGTAGGGTGGCGAGTCGGCCTTCCAGCCAATGACAGGTGGCCATTTAAAGGGGCACCGCCTTGCAGACGTCGGCTGGCCGCGTGTTTTCAAACCGATTGATGCCCAGTTCCTCCATGTCCAGGGACGGGTCCGGCAGAAGGGTCTGCACCCAGGTGTGAAGGCGCTCAGAGGACAGCGCCCCAGATGGGGCTGCAGCAGGGGCGGGGGCCACATTCCTGGCATTTAATCTGCCACCGGCCGGCCGTGGAAGCCCCCCAGACGACAGGCCGGGAGAGCCGGGGCGTGAGCCCCAGTGCGATCACAGAGTCTTCTTAGTCCCGAAGTCACCTGTCACTGTGTCCAACTGAAGGCCCCTGACCTTGGCTCAGCCCACATGTCCGGAGGACAGCCGGACGTCCCATAGGGGACACCCAAGCATCTGCACTCAGAAGCCTCCATGCTGCATTATTCTTTTAGGCACTAACACTTTCGCTGGTCAGGCCTGGAGCTCTGGTCCCACACCCTGTGCCCGGAGCACCACCGGCTCTCACCGGGCTCACTCTCCTACGACGGCCCTGTGTGAAGCCGCAGCCAGTCGCCCTGTGCCCACCCCCGTGAGGCAGGCAGATTCAGAGCAGCCACCGCCAGACCAGTCGACACGCCGAACACTTCCAACTCCCACCGTCTGCCAATCATAGCTCAACACACCTGGGGAGAAGCCGCCTGCAGCCCTTTGATGCCTCTATTACGATCGACCTCCCCACTTCTGAGACAGCGCTGGCCTCGTGACCGGCGCTGGGCAGTGACCGGCAGAATGCGGCGGGAATGACTTGGCATGAGCCAGTCCTCAGTCACAAGCGGCCCCGCAGCCTCGGCCTCCCCTGGGTGCACTCCCGCCACTGGGGAAGGGAGCGGGGTGGCCCGGAGAGAGAGGCCCGGCCTGCCGGACACCAAGGCCCAGACATAAGCGGGCCCCGCAGGACCCCCGAGCCCCAGCCGAGCCCCTGCTGACCGCTGAGGGGCCTGAGGAGGCTCCGACAGGACGCAGTCACGTACGCCCAGCCAGGCCGCGGAGCCACCAGTGATTATAGACTGTTGTACGCCCCTGAGTGTGAGGCCGTAGATGATGTGACACCCCACCTACTCTCTCCCCGCGGAGCGTACTTGCATCTGGCACATATTTGTCTCTTTTCTTCCCACCCAGGGAGAACGGAAGTTCCCTGAAATTAGGGACTTCACCTCAGACTTCACACCCCACAGCAGCGCGGGTGCAGAACTGAGCTCCACAGATACTTGCAAAGAGAACAAAGGAGTACGTGAAAAGGTCTAGATTCAATGATTAGTGGGGAACATTAAGGGACCCTTAAGGAATCTAGGGTATTCCTGGGATCCTCCTTAAGATTTGGAGGCTGATGTGAAAAAGGCAGGACAGTCCCGCGGGGGCACCGTGAGGCTTGCTCAGGGCCTTGGGGACCCTGGCACGAGCCCCCTGAAGTTTGCTGCCGGAGCCCTTTGGCAGACCGGTGGACCCACATCCTGGCAGCCAGGCCCCCCTCGGCAGTCTCTGGCCAGGAACACTGCCAGGCACGGCCTGGCCGACATGGGAAAAGGCATGTGAGTGTGAGGCTATTTTTGCCGGGAAACGTGGGAAAATAAAAACGGCCGATGTCGGAAAGCACCCTGCCAACAGCAGGCCGGTGGGGCCGCCGGACTTGCCCACTTAGGTGTGGGTGTGGCTGGTGGGGCACAGGCTCGGTCTGGGGCCAATCAGACGTGACCTCTGCTCCCCCGGCCCCGAGGGGTAACTCCGAGGGCAGAGGGATGGACGAGGAGTACTCCTGTGCGGACCGAGGCCTGAGATGACCGGACTGAGCCTCCACAGGATGGGACGGGTCCCAGAGAACTCACCAGGGACCAGGGCCTTTGCAAACTGGAGGTCACGGGGTGACATTTCCATCGGTGGAGAAGGGAAGGGGGTGGAGCCGGCAGAGCGAGCAGCTTCAGCTGAAGTTTGCGCCATGCAGCTGGCGAAGGACATGTGACCATTCGGTTGAGCCACGGCAGCGTGTGGAGGTGTCCCTGGACTGCCGTGCACACCCCTTGCCGACCTTCGCGGCGCTGGCAACCAGCCAGCCTCACGTCGTCGGGTAGGTCCTGCTCGCACACCCATTGCACAGGCCACAAAGCAAGGCACAGCGGGGTCACATGTCGCCTGATCCTGCACAGCCGTGACCTGAACCCAGCCCCCTTCCTCTTGCTCGGCGGCCGCCAGCTGCATGGTTCTTTCGGTTTCCACTGACGCTAGGTCAGCACCATCAGCGGGCCTGCCAGCTCTCCGTGGCTGAGGTCAGCAGCGTAGACGAGAATGTCTGCACCATCCAGAGAGTCCTGCCGGACGGCTCGGCCTACAGAACGGCAGCCAAGCCGGGAGGCGGCCGAGAGCGCTGACCCGACCCCCCACGGAAGGTGGGCGGGGTGACAGCAGCCCGTCTCCTCCCGTCTCGCTGCCCCTCCACCAGCCCGTGAGGGCGGCCAGGGCCCTAGAAGCCAAGTCCCTGACCACCATGTGGGGGTGGCCACCTGCCAGGAAGAAACGCCCTCCTCAGACCATCCCAGGGTCCAGAGATGACCCTGTGGGGCTGCAGCCACTGCCCAGGGGTGGCCTGCCTGCTCCGGCCGCTCAGCCGGAGCTGCGCCCGGGCCCTGGGGACCCGGAGCCCACCCTCTCAGCTGCTACGTGTCGGCTGGGAAGACCTTTCAAACGGCACCAGCAACTTGGCTGCTCTCCAACCAAAAGTTGGAGACGGCTCCTCCTGACGTGGGGAACGGGATCCAGTAATGAAGTGGCCTGTCCACCGGTCCGCCTGTCCGTCCGCTGTGCCTCTTCACGTCTGTGTGCGGCTGCTTCTGCAGAGCCTTTCCCGGCGTCCTCGGCTGCAGAAACCCTACGCCCCCTCTGAAGCCGGGCTCCAGCCAACCTTCCCTCTCGCGGCCGCTTCCCTGCAGCCGGAATGGCTCCCTCGCCCCCCGCACCGGCTGGTTTTCTCTCCGGAGCAGCTTGGCCCCAGGCGGTAATAACGAAGGTGGTGATAATAACAGTGCTGATAATGACCGTAATTGCTGGGTAACTCTTGTGGTTCTAGGCAATCTGCATATATTAACTCATGCCGTTCCTCGCCAGCCCTGTGAGGCAGGTGCTGGTATTGCCTCCGTTTTGCCCACGAGGAGCCGAGCCAGAGAGAGGCCTGCACTTGACCCTTGGCTGAGAATGAAAGAGCTGGGTTTGCAGCCCGGGTGGTGTGAGTTGGGGTGGGGCCGGGGGACCTCTGTGCATGCTACGCCCCAACCAACCGGGAGCTGCCACTGTCAGGAAGCACGTGGGTCCCCTCTCGGGGCTCCCGAGGCCTGGGCACAGGGCCAGACATGTGGGTGCTGGTTGTCGGGGGTGGCTTCTCCAGCTCAAGGGCCGAGGCCTGAGGATGGGGCTGCTCGGGCCCCTGTGTTGCCCCTTGAGGTCACGTAGAGCCCGCCCTGCAACACCCCCACCAGCTCCTTTGGTCTGGCCCTTCTGTGGAAGGCTGGTTTCTGACACCCTCAACCTCAGTCAGAAAATCCGTTCATGGCTTTTTAACAGCCCGGACTGAGCCAGAGCCCAGGAAGCGTGAACTGTTCTGTCGGCTGCTCTGGGGAGCTGGGAGCAGACGGCGAAGGGCCCCCTGCAGCCCCAGTTCCGTCTGGAAGCTCAGCTGCCTCGGCCGACCCTCCGCTCCGTCTGCTCAGTCATCTCTAGCCAAACCCAACCCAGACGGGTGGCAGATCCAGGCCATCGAACGCCGCTGCGAAGGCAAAGCCCTACGCTGCCGAGGACCTGCACTCCCGGCGTCTTTGCCCCCTGGCCCTGCAGAGACGCAGAGACTCGGAGACGGCAGCCTCCCGGGCTGTCTGTGAGCCTCGCTGTGGGTTCAGAGCACAGAGCTGCGGGTTTTGCCGTCACGCTGGCCCTCCCCCGCGTCCGACCAGTAGGGAAGCACAGGCGCGGAGAGAGGGGGGTTCGCGGGTCTTGGAGCCTGGGCTCGGTCAGGCCCGACTGACATGCTCTCCACACACAACGGAGACGCACGCTGGCAGGCGCCCCCTCTGAGAAGGAAGTTTCAGGGACAGTGAGGAGGAGGGCGGGGGAGAAACCGGGGCCTCGGGACAGCCCCCAGCTCTGCATGTGCACTTCCTCTCCCTGGGACCCCAATGCCCCCTGTGTGCCCAGGGCGGAGACCGCCAGGGGGCCGCCCCCTTTCCCTCTTCCTTTTACTGGACGTCAGTCACCGGCCCAGACTCGCTGGTCCCTGGTCACTGCACCAGCAGACACAGGAGCTGGCCGCTGTCACGGCCTTGACAGATGGTCAGTGTGATTTATGGTGCGAGCCTCATGCCGATTCTCGGGTCAGTTTGGGCTCATTCCCAGGTCACAGACGAGAGCACTCGGGGCAGTGCTCTCGTCGGAAAGGATGGTGCCGTGACCACGCGTCCTGCGCCCTCCTGTACACACGGAGCCTTCGGTTTGAATCCGACTCTGCCTGCTGGGGGCGGAGGCCCGTGAGCCAGGAACCGACAGAGACGCTCTGACTGACAGCATCGTTTTTACCTTCTAGCCGCCTCTGGCAAAGGCCACCAATGAATAAACGCGGCAATCACTGAAATTGCCGTGGACTTCCCCTAGAGACACAGAGGCTGCTTCCTTTCGGCCTCCCTCCGCCGATCTGCTCCTCCTGGCCGGGAATCGGGGAGCACCCGCGGCTGGCGTGGTGGCTTCTCCTGGAAGCTGCTGGCCCCTGAAGCACCTGGGACCCGAGCAGCCGGGACTCGGAAGGGAGTGAGAAGTCTGCCTGCGGCCGGAGCCGTGTCTGAGTTTGTGCGGGGACCGCCTCAGCAGTGGGGCACCCGCTGCCCGTGCTGGGTGCCCAGGCCACCGCGGTGGACTACTCTGTGCACCAAGAAACCCTCCCTCTTCTCCTCGCTCCCCGGGCCATCATGTCGGCCAGTCACCGGCACGCTGTCCTCCCAAGACAGCTGCCGTGTTCCGACTCAGGCTGCTGCCAAGGCCTTTGAATCAGGGTCTGTTGGAGCTTCCTCCCCCCCAGCACCCTCTCCAGAAAAGCCACAGGACCCAGGTGTGGGCAGCACCTGCCTCCCTCAGGTGCCATGGTGACCTGGAGGCTTTGGGGTGGCCCCGTCCCAGCGCTGTGCTGCCAGGGTCTGTCCCAGCAACCTCGCCTCGCAGGTACAATGTCGGGACCCATGGTTCTGCACCACGGAGCTCGTGGAGGGCCTGTCCCGGTGGACACGAGCACCTCCAGACGGCGGTCATGCACGGCCCAGAGGCTCAGCAGCGAGTGGGGTCACTGATTCTGCCGGCTCCTTCCCTCCAACGCTGAGGGGCAGACCTCCGGGGGGACCTTGGCCAGCAGTTTCCACGGGCACCCACCACCTCCAGAGACTACGCTCCCCGCCATTCCAGGCCAGCTGGCGGGGGCGCCCCGGGGAGCAGGGCAGGTTTGGAGCGGAAGCTTCAGCCCCAGCCCCATTGCCAGCAGGGGAGGAAGGGGCAGCAGGGACAAGAAGGGCAACCTTGGCTGCCCACAGCGCCAGGGCCGTGGGACAGCAAACCCTGTGCTGGGAAGGACTTAATAACTCACTGTGGTCATGGACTGCAGACAAATGCATTGCACAGCTCAATTTTCCGCCAGCCAGGTTCTATGAGTGCTTCCACGGGAAAGCCAGAAAGAATGACATTTTATATGGAACAATAAGTTCCTCTGTAAGCCACAAAGCCCCACAGATCTGTAGCTAATAAACCGGCAAACGTGGGGTAATGAGAGACTGGCAAGGAAGGGTCCCCTCGACCCATCCAGAGCCTGTGTGGTCTGGCCGTGGGCGCTGGGCGGGAGGCAGTGACCCAGCTCCAATCCCGGCCCCTGGTTTGCCGGGTGACCTCGGTGAGCCACGCCTCGTCTGCCGGCCTCCTCACCTGTGACACCAGGGGACATGATTCCTGCCTGGACAGGTGGATGGGAGGGGAACAAGCAAGAAAGGAGACGCCGCAGCCTTTGGGAAAAAGGCACTTTCACTTCCCCTCCCACCGCCTGACACGCATGGAGCTCCGCTTCATTTTGGACCACGAGGCAGAGCCCCGGATGTGCCCACTCCGCCCCTCCTGGGCCTTGTATCACACGGTTGCTGGCCGGTGCTGATGAGAGGGAGCTGGGCCAGAGGGTGTCCACCCTGCCATGGCCCCAGGCCCCCTCCCAGGAGAAAGTCCAGCAGCCCAGGGGCCCTGATTCATCGGATTTGCTTCATGAGATGGTAACGAGGCCCAGAGCCCGAGACCCAAGCCCCAGGGAGGGTCCCCTCCGAGTCCTGGCTGATATCAGACGCCCATATCTGAGGTGTGGGGCAGGCCCCTGGGGTGGCAGTGCATTTGCTCGGCTCTTTTTGGGGGGCACAGTTTTTATTGGCATTTGCCGGTGGCACGGAACAGCGCCCTGGTCTCTGTGCTGCGTGTCCCATGGACCACACGTGGGACGCTGAGGCAGAACCTCTCCAGCACCACTGCTGCCCAAGAACTCTCAGCCCAGACGCCTGGAAGGCCTGTGACTGGCCAGACCCTCGGGAGCCAGCCCTGACGGAGCCAGGTCCGGGGCTTCACCGGCACCTGTGAACTCCAGACACGGGCAGCTGGCCCCGCATCTCCGGATCGGGTCTGAGCTGCAAAGTGAGGAGATAAAACCTCACGGGCCGACCTGCCTCTGACTCTGAATTTCTCGGCAGGGACGGGTGCCCTTGTGGGGGCGTGGGAGTGAGGGGCGCCCACAGGACAGGACTCTCCTCCTGCAAGCAGCTGGGGACAGTCTCACCCTGCGAGCCAAGCCTCCCCAGAGTGCAGTGGGGCTGGAGCCTGGGGCTGGGTGCCTGCATGGTGGGGCACAGCGGTGTCCAGCCCCTGGGCCTTGCCTGCCCCTCTTGGATTTGCTGGGTCTTTTGGAGCAAAAGAGAGCAGGGTGCATGCTCAACGGCCAACTCCTCTCCCTCCGAGGTCGCCCTGCTGCTGGGCAGCTGAGGGAAAAGAGGCCCAAGGCTGCAGGCACTGGCTCCAGCCAGCCGGCAGGGACAGAGGTGGCAGTAGAACCCGGGGCGCCTGGCCCCAGAGCAGCGCGGGTCACTGGCCACACCGCCCCGGGTGCTTCTGCAGTAGGTAGTGATGCTGTGCATGCGGGGGGTGAGGGAGCACGTTGGTGCTGGGTGAAAAACGCAGCGGGCTTAGCTACATGGCACGTGAACTGTGTGCGTGCATGACCACACGTGTGCTTGCCCACACCTGGCCCCTCCTGCACAGGTGGAAGGGCTGGGTGCCGGAGCCAAACCACAGCTGGGGCAGAGCAGGAGGGGGTTGGATCCTCCCTCTGCTGCAGAGATGAGAGGGGTCTGAGAGGCAGAGATTTTCGGCCCGAGGGAGAAACACCCGGCCAGCCAGGAGCGCACATGAAAAGCTCCACAGTCATCACTGAGGCTGCAAAGCTCGACAATTATCCAACAATTAAAAGCTTTGACTCCGGCTTTCATTCTGCTGCCGCACCCCTCCCACATCTGGCTGCCCCCAGGCTCGGCAAGTGCTGCTCCTCGGACAGAGGATAAAGAACACACTTTCCCCTTTTTAATTGGGGATCAGAAGTTGGAAGCGGAGCTGATCCCTGCAGGGTGGGAAGGAAGGAAGGGGTGTTGCCCAGCCAGCCTGCCAAGGAGGGGCTGGGAGGGAGGAGGGGTGCAGGGCGAGATCCCCAGAAGCCACGCGGCAGCCAACTGTGGGGACCAGCGCTTTTCCTACTGACTCTCGGACTAGCAACTGGACGCGGAGAGCGCAGGACGTGGCCGAGGTCACAGCTGGAAGGACCCCTCCAGGCCCCGGTTCCCGGCGCTCTGCCCCAGCCCCAGCCCCTGCCGCCTCACTGTGTGGAGTGGGGGTGGGGCACTTCTCCATCCCTCACCTTGGCTTCCCTGCCTGTGCAGTGAGTGCAGGCTTTCTGGCGGCCCTGCGCCCTGCACATCAAAAGCTCGGTGGGCGCTGGGCGGCAGGCCGCTCTGTAGTGCAGCCAGCACCGGCCGCACCCGGCGCAGTGTGCCAGTGGCTAATTGAGAAAGAAGCGGGCAGCGTGCCCTGCAGTGAGGAAATCGCTGCCGGTCGGCTTTTCAGAGGAGCTGACCCTCACCCAGCATGTGGGCCCCCACGGCTTCCCAGCAGAGCAAGCCCACACCCGGCAGGCAGGCGGGCGGGCAGGCAGCCTGAGTCCGCCCAGAGCTCTGAGTCCCCACACACCCGGCAGGGCAGAGCCACACACTCACACTCCACGCAAGTGGCGGAGGACGACCAGGCACCGAGGGAGGACTGACGTCCGTCTGGCGAGTGAACACACCACCCTGGGCCCACTCGGTCTCCGACAGGCAGTGCGGTCCCTGGGCGTCAGAGCCCTGACCGTGACTGCCCGCCACCCTGGGCAGCTGCCGGGGCAGCACTCCCCCCGTCTGGCCCAGGGCAGGAGACAGGCTGTGTTTCCTGCCAGCAGGCTGGGCAGCCCTGCGCCCACCCCCGGGCATGAGGTCAGCAGCAGGAACAGCTGGGCCAGCTCTGACGTTCTCCCACATGTTCCTGGACTTCCCGGGGCACAGGCGGAGGAGGGGACCGTAGTCCTGTCCTGAATGCCCCCCTCAATCACAAACCCGAACGACCCAGCCTCTGGGACACGCGCACCCAAAGCCCCCACACTCGGCCTCCTCCGTGAGCCCTTCCTGACCTCGGTGGCTGGCTGGCGCCTGCCGCCGGGGCCTGCTCCCTGGGCCACCCCAAGCTCCTGGAGGGCACGGTCCACCCGCCCAAGGCGGGAGGAACTTCTCATTCATTCACTGGGGTGATGAGCTAGACAGTGCCGGGGAGGGCGTGGGGGGGCAGCCGGACGCCAGCACCCCCCCCAGGGCCAGGCTGCGGCAGCGGGCGCATGGGCAGGATGGAGCTCGGCCACAACCCCACACTCACAGCGTCTCCAGACTGTGCAGCCCCTCAAAGCTGTGGGTCCCCAGGCGCTGGATTCGGTTGTTATGTAGATGCCTGTGTGGGAGGAAAGAGTCGTCAGGCCGGGGCCCACAGCACGGAGCCTGGGGTCGGGCAGGGGCAGACGGCAGCTTAAGGAGGACAGCGGAGGCTGCCACATGGACAGGGTGACCCCAGTGGTCCAGCCCTCGACCCCAGACACAAAAGGATTGACCGAGACAGACATCGGAAGTCGGAGTCTCTGAGGCCGGGTGGACCACAGGCCACCCCTCTCCAACTTCTGGTTAAAGGGAAGCGAAGTGGAGCCACCGGGCCACAGCCGGTACCGTTCCTGCCACCTCTCAGAGAGGCCTGGTTCAGAGGGGGCTCTGGTCTGAGGCTTCCTCTCTGGTCCTGCTCCCCAGGACCCAGCCTGCCTGACTCAGTGGCCGGACACGCTGATGGCAGCCAACAGCCAACCGCGGCAGACAACATATAATTAAGGGCCCAGTGTTCTGTTACAGGGCTGCAGACAGGCGAGTGAGGCAGCGGGGACTGGTGAAGCCAGAGCAATCAGGGAGGGCTTTCTGGAGGCGGTGACCCAGAGCAGGGCCTTGGAGGGAAGGAGATCTGGACAAGCAGAGGGAAGGGTGTCCCAAGCACCAGTGTCCATAGCGACGAAGTGTAGGCTGGAGAGGGGCCTGGCCGAGGGGGCACACAGGCTGGGAGAGAATTCCGAGATAAACAGCTAATTGAAAATGAGTGACAGGATGTTCTTCTCCCAGTTCCTAATGAAATGAGTGAAATAGCAAAAACCCCACTGCTGCCCCAGATACTACAAGTAGCAACGAGGCAAGGACAGACATAACCTAATGCCAGCAAACTGCAAAACCTGGAGGCAAAGGGCTCGCACACGCACGAAAACAAAACCCTGAGAATTCTCCCTGAAACCCCCAAATTTGAAGAGAGGCAGCTCCGTGGACGTTCTTTCTCTCTGCACTGCTTCCAAGCCCAAGGCTCTGAGCCACGCACCGAGTTAGGGTCCGGGTGGAGGGCGTGACTCGGGCGTTTCACAGCTCCCGGACCTGCTGGGCCAGCAGAGCCAGGGGTCTGCGGAGGCCGGGTGCCTCCTCCAAGCACCCCCACCTCGCTCCACCGGGGCTCGCACACCTGGGGGAGCCCAGTGTACCTGCCAGACAGGCCCGCAAACTGCAGTTTGGAGGGGGGACCCCACGGGCCAACAGTGACGCCGTGGGGCCAGGAGACAGCTATCCACGCGAAGGCCCCAAAAGGGAGTCACATGGCAACTAGGAAACAGCGGGTGGGAGACACCTGGGTGCAAAGGTCAGTCCTGAAGGAAGACGCAGCTCACGAGAGAGGAGCAGAAGGGAAACAGCACAGCCACCTTCTGCTGCAAACCGTCGGCTGAAGCACCGAGTCAAAGACTTTGAAAATGAAAGGAAAAGTGACGTCACGGGCCAAGGGAGCAAGTGGAGGGCAGAAACTACATCCTAAAACACCAGTCCCTGGGTTTGAAACAGCTGCAGCCACAGTCAGAGACAGTGGAGACACCGTGGCGAGCAGGGCAGCCGGTGGGAGGCGCGGGTGAGGGCGGCAGGGAGTGGGAGGGGAGGACCCTGGTGACTCAGCACGGAGACACTGGTGTCCCCGAGGGAGGGACTGGGCAGTGAGACAGAAGGGGCATTCGGGGGTGGCACACGAAAGAGAACTCCCCCGGATGAGGAGGGCCTGGGATCTGAAGCTGAACAGCACCCATTGTTTCCGGGGAGCTGGATGCGGGGGTCGCACAGAGTGCCTGGGATCTCGCATTAAAGGCAGAAAGGAAATCGCCTCCTGGAGGAGGCAGGTGGGCCTCCAGGTGTCCTGCGAGCAGACCCGCCCAGCAGAGTGGCCAGGGCTGGGCCTTGAGGGACCTGCCAGTCCCCCATCCTTGTCACATGCTCCACCAGGTCCCAGTGGGGACAGACCCCTCCTGCAGGGAGCTTCTGATCTACTGGAATCACAGCCCCACCTTCTGGGTGGAAACTGTCCTCCCTACCCAAGGGGTGATCTGGCCCCCAGTTCCTCCCCAGCCTCACCAAACGCTGTCACTTCTTCCTGCCTCCTGTTGAGCTCCGGTCTCCATCCTACGCCCTGCCTCCCACAGCATCTCTGCTCCAAGTCTCAGTTTTGCAAACCCCTGCACCCCCGCCTCCACCTCCCTCCTGCAAGCCACTTGCTCAGCCCAGGGTGCTGGGCCCCGCCTGGGGCAGGTGCTGGGGTCAGGCTCAGGCGGAAGAGCCACTGCCGTCCCACCAAGGGCCGCCTGGGGCCTGGCAGAGCACGGGAGGGGGCTGCCTCCGGCCAGACCCCTGCCCATCACGTGGGGGCCGCCCCGTCTGGCTCCCTGGCCTTCCTGCAGCTCATCCCCCGAAGGTCACGGCCACGAACCCCGTTTCCTCCATCCCCGTGAGCTGGGAGTAGGTGGGGGACAGAGCGGGTCCCTGGCCCTGCCCTAGAGAAGGGTCGTCTCTGCCCCTGGGTCAGGCTCCCGCCCCTGTGATCCCCTCGCTGCCTCGGTCCCACTCCCTCCTCCGGCCCAGCAGCACCCCCTCCTTGGTCTGCGGCGGCCGAGCTTCTAACCTCTGGGGCCCAACACACTTCTGAGTCCTTCTTGATTCCCCTTCTCAAAATCCCAGCCTCGAAAAACCTCTACGTCAAGTCACTTCTTCCTTCAAACTGGCCTTCCAGTGCTGCCTCCCCTCCAGCCCTCAGCCACCTCCACGCGGAGCCTCCCGCCGCCCTTTCTGTCTCGGTCCCCGGTTCCCCACCTCCTCCCCATTCGCCTTTCACCCTCCCCCGAAACCCTCACACTCCCTCCCCCACTCACAGACGAATCACCTCCGACGTGGCGAGGCCCGAACTCCGTCCACGGCCTCTTCTCCTGGACTGCCCACCCGAGTGTCGTCACCAGTACTGCTGGGTCTCTCACTCCCCTCCCTGCGTAACCTCCTCACCTGTCTGCACCCGTCCAGGCCAGGGCCCGCCCCCTCCGGACCCAGTGGCTCCGACGCATCCGAGGGCAGGAGCTATGCTTCCCCGTCTTCCTCCTGCTGTTCCCACTGGACCGTCACCCGGGAGGGCAGCGGCTGTACCCACACTCCAGTGCGTCTGCCTGCACCCCCACCCGGGCGCTGCTGAGGACCGCGCCCAGGCCCTGGCTTCCCCCAGGCCCTGACCCCACTCCCTCGGGCTGCTGCCGGGGTGTCGCCGAAGCTACGGTGAAACACCCGAACCCTCTGCAGGTGCCGGCCTCCCTGGGACAGAGCCCCTAACACACATGTTCCCGCAGCAGCTGGTGCGGAGCCCGCAGCAGTCACGCATGACCTCGGAGCCCTCCTCGACCCCCCTGTGAACCCGCCCGTCACTCACGGCAATTAGCTGGGAGCTAATTTGCCTCCACGGCCACCACCACCCCCGCCCCGGGGAGGCAGGGCTCACCCTGTGCCCACCGCTGCCAGGGCTGCTGTCTCCCAGGTGATTACCCCCGGGCCAGGCTGGCTAATTACCGGTGACGGCTGCTTCTCTGGGCCTGGGAGCCACGAATGCACCCTGTTCCTGGGCCAAAGCGCCAGCCGCCCCACCTGGTCGCCTGGCAGGGTGGGAGTCCCTTAAGGCAGTCTGGACCCGCGAGCCCATTCTCCAGGCACCGCCACTGTGCTCGCCCAGCGAGACACACAGCTTCTGCCCTCCGAGGGCCTCCTCTAGTTCCAGCGACACTTGGTCTGAAGACAGTCGCACGGGGACGGAGGGGCACAGAGGGGGCGCAGAGGGGTCACGGAGCGGGAGGGCAGCCCTGCAGAGTGAGGAGCAGTGCCCTCGGGCTCCCCGCAGCGGGCGCGTGGCCGGGCCCCAGGGGGCAGCGGGGTGGAGCATATACTCACAGCACCACCAGGCTGCTGAGGTTCTGGAAGGCATAGTCGGGGACGTAGCTGATGCGGTTGAGGGCCAGGGTCATGGCCTGCAGGGCGGGGAGGTTGTTGAGGGCCCTGACGGGGACCTCGGTGAGGGCGTTGTCATCTAGCCACAGGTGGCGGAGGCGGGACAGCCCCTCGAAGCTCCTCTCTGGGACTCGGGAAATGAGGTTGGCGTCGAGGCGCCTGGAGGGAGAGAGGAAGCGAGGAGGGTCAGTCGGGCAAGATACTGACCAAGGTTGGGGCTGCGCGGGGCAGGCGGCCCGGACCCCAACCGGCTGTGAGGAGGCTAAGCTGTGACCTGGCCCCTGGGCCTGGATCCCCTCTGCAGGGTCCCAGATTCCGCCTCCATCTCGGCCAGCAGTTCTTGACCCCTTGTGCCGTGCGGTTCTGCTTTCTCATAGACCTCGGGTGAACTATACCCCACGTGTGGGTAACCGGTGCGTCCCCGCACCCAGCTCCCACTGCCCCTGCTCTGGTAAGTCTCTGTCCTTCCCACAGCTGTCCACTCCACGGCCATAACATCAAGGTCCCCCCACTGACAGAGAGCACCCCCTCCCTCCGGCCTAACCACGACAACGCTCCCAAACATGTGGCTGCCCCCTGACCCCCAGCGCAGCAGGACCTCGTCCCTCCAGGGCCCAGCGGACTGACGGGTCACCCTGCTCAGCTGACCGGACACGCTGGGACCCGGTCCCTTCCAGGAGCCCTCCGCAGCAAGGCCGTCCCTCCAGGTGCGGTCCTCCCAGGGCGGCCACCCTCCCCTGGATGCTCGGGCTGGGGCTGGGTCGCCTGGGGCTGCGGGCACACACGGAGCCTCGAGCCCCGCCCAGGGGAGTCTGGTTCAGAAGGGGGCACTGGGCATCTCTTTGTGAAGACCACCCTAGAGGCGTCCATGCACAGATGGGTTGGGTCATATAAACATAAGAATGTGAAGAGAGTGTCTCCATCCCCCCCGAGTCACAGCTCAGTGACGGGGTGGGGAGCAGGAAAGGCTCCAGGCACAAGTGAGGCGGGACTGGGGGCTCAGGAGGAGTTTGTCGGGGGAGTAGACAGTGTCTGGCAGACGGGGAACCAGAGAGGGGAGGGCCGGGTGAGGCCGGCCAGGCAGGTGGGGGCCGGGCTCTGGAGGAGGCTCAGAAGCCACCACTTGGGACTGAAAGAGCCTTTTGAGCCGCTCCCTCCGCAGGCAGAACAGCAGCCCAGACAGACCCTGGTTTGGCAGGAAGGAGAGAGAGTCATACTAGTGAAGCCCTGGAATCAGCCGGCAGCCCCAGCAGCCCCCCCACTGTGCGTGGGCCCGGGTGCCCCGAGCGGTTTCTGCTGACCTCTCCTGTCTGTGCGGACACGGCAGGTGAGCGGGGCCTGGAGGGCCAGTCGGGGCTGCCTGGGCTCCGGGAACTGCTTGACCCCCTAGAGCCACACGGCTCCCTGCCCCTACCCGCCAGGGCTGAGGCTGAGACTGAGGTGGGGGGTCCCCAGGGGCAGGTGGTCGGAAGGCCCGGCCACAGACACCCCCTGAGAGCTGGGGAGGGGGTCCCTCCCGACTAACGGAGGTGATCGGTTGAGCAGTTCACTGACTGCAACACACAAAACAGGGCAACGGAGAACTCGGGGCCCCGCCCTCTCAGGCCCCACCCACAGGTAAGCGAGAGGAGACCCGGTTGGAAGACCGGCAGCCCTGACCCACCTGCTGGGGAGGGGAGGCCAGGGGGGCCTCCGGCACCCACACAGCTGAGGAGGTGCCGGCCTGTGCCCCAGGTGCCCAGCCCAGGTGCCTCCACACCATGAGCACCCACAGAGCCTTCCCGGAGGGCCCGCTCTAGTCCCATGAGGCCTCTGCTGCCCCCAAACCCTGCCCCTCTCCCTGCTGGGGCTCCTGCCCCTGGTGGGGGACGGAGGTGGGGGCGGCGGAGCGCCACAGCAGCAGCCCCCTCCACGGGAAGGGTCTGAGTTTCTCGTTTCCGGTTTGCGCCACCGAGTCAGACCCTCCCCCCCTCACGGTCAGCCTTTCGATGGGTCAGAGGTGAGACGTTAGTGCAGAGGCCACACCGGGCTGAGCCGCCCTCCCTCCACCTGTCCGACACCGAAAGCCGGTCCTTTCTGCACATCAGAGGGGGGCACCCGAGCACCCCTCCCGCCCTTTGTTTGCATGGGCAGCCGAGGGTGAAAGTAGTGGCCCTCCCAGCTCAGCTGCAGGGAGGCTCGGGAGAGGCCGCGTGGACTCGTCACGAGTCTCCCCTGAAGGTGCAGGCCTGCGGCTCCGGGCAGCTTTGTGGGTGACGGTCCCGGAATCCTGGGGCGGGGCCCACAAAAAGCCATCTCATCTGTCTCCCTGGCTCCTTGAGTCACACCGGCTTCTGGGTCCCCCCTGGACCGTCTGACAGGAGGCTGAGAGCTGGGCCCCGTGGCTCCCCGGCCCCGCCCTCGGCCACGGGCAGCGGAGGGACAGGCAGACGGGGTTTTCCCAACGCGCCTCTCCAGGGAGGGCCAGTGCTGTCGGAGGTTTAGGAAACGTAAGCACCATCCCAGGGTTTTACGTAAAAGATGCCCCAGCACACTCTGCAGTGAGAGGCACCAGGGAAAACCAGCCTCGTGGGAACACTTTTAAAGGCGCCCTGGGAGGGGAGGGGGAGGAAAAGTCCCCACCGGCTCCGGCTTCCCTAACACGGGCCCTAATCCCTCTCGGGGCCTGTCTTTTCCCATTCCAGGGCCTCGTAGCTTCCCTGTGGACCAGGAGAGCCGGCGGTTCACGGCTGCGTGGTGTCGGCCCTCTTCTCCCAGCCTCCCAGCCTCCCACCCATCCATCCGTCCATCCGTCCACGTGTCCGTCCTTCCATCCACTCACGCAGACTACAGACACCCACTCCATCTCCCTGCTCCGGTCTTGTCTTCCTCTTGCTCAGAGGCACCCAAGCTTCCGACGACTGCAGATCCTTCAGCCTGGGCTTCGACGCCCCAGCCCCACTTGCCAGAGGCCCCCCACTGCCCACTTCACCCAGGAGATGCGCCTCTCTGCCGCCCGGTCCCTGAGTTCGTGGTCGTTCACCGGCCCTGTTGGGAAGAGGCCTCTGCCTCCTCTTCTCCAAGCCTCACCTACAATTCCTCTCCTTCAGGGGCCTCCCGACCGAGCCCCACCCGGCACTGGTCCCTCCCACACGCACACCCCTCTCCTCGCCGACGGAGCCACAGGGCCCCCGCCCGCCCCGCACTGCGGCGTCCCTTCTAGGAGGGAGACCGCGGACGCAGGCACAGCCCGGGACACGTCTCCTCGGGGGTTCACAGCAGCACATTCACAACCCAACAGAGGAAGCAGCTGCGTGTCCACCAGCCAAAGGCGCACACACCGGGGGCAACCCAGCCACAGAAAAAAATCGGTGCAGACTCGCGTGTGAATGCACGCGTGGGCGGACCGTGAAACTGCCGTGCTCAGCGAGAGAGGCCCGACGGAACGCCGGTTCCAGTCCTGTGACGCGTCCAGAGACCAGAGCTGCCAGGGGCTGTGGGAAGGGGACCGACCCCACCCCCGCAAGCACCGATTTTTTGGGGGGGGAGCAACGAAAATGTTCTGGAATCCGTCTCGATGGTCGCGCAGGCTTGTAAGGAGTCTGAGCACAGAGGACCGTGTGCTTTCCAAGGTTCTGCTCCGTGGTACATCCTGACGTCCTTGAATACCTGAGGCTGAGACGATGGCGCTGGTCCCTTGGGAGTGCGACTAGAAGGGACTCTGAGCCGGGCCGGGCTGGCAGAGACTGCACTTGGGGGCGGGGGGGGGGCCCTGAGTGCCCTTGGGGACAGGCGGCCCTGAGCGGGAGCGTTGTGTCTGGGTGGCACAACTGTGGGTGATTTTCAGTTTCCTCTTTTTGGTTTTTGTGTTTTCTAAATTTTCTACAATGAGTCAGAACAGAAATAAACATGTTGTTTTAAAAACAAATGGCGTCAGTGTGTAATTAAGGCCCAGACGCGGGAGCCGGGAGGAGGCAGCCGGCAGAGCTGGGGGGGCAGGACGCCGCCAGGGGGGAGGGAAGGGGGGGCAGCCGCCGGGAGACGTGGGGGGGGGGACGCCCTGCTCTGGGCCCCGCTCTGGGCCCCATGGTGCCCTGGCTCTCCCACCTGGTGGGTTGCCGGGTCCTGGCAGTGGAGTCGCCTGGACATTGCTGTGGTCCAGGCTCTCTGCCGCTGGGGTCTCCTGACCGCCCCCCACTCAGCTAGGGTCCTTGAGCAGTGCTGGACCCTGTGCGATTCAGACCCTTGGCAGGCCACACAGCAGACAGGGACCCGCTGCCTTGGGGCGGGCACAGCGACTTTCACAGACTTCACAGATGCCAAAGGCTACCACCTAGTGTCCCACCCTGACTGCTGAAGCCAGATGTCTAGATAGTATCAAAACGGACTTAAGGCTCAGAGTCAGATGGAGTAGTCTAGGAGGACTTCCTGGAGGAGGTGAGGGCTGTACTGACATGGGAAGGCTTAGAGGTAGAAGAGGGCAGGTTTGGGGACCTGGGGGACATGGGGGAAGGGACTTCGCTGCCATTCATGGGCAGCAGGGGCACCACCAGAGACTGGTGTGACTCGGGGGGAGATTCGCCCCAGCTGGGCCTGGGGCTGGTGGGTTCTGGTCAGAGGAGCGAGACTGCTTACCAGGGGTGTCCAAGCTTTGGGCATCTCTGGGCCACACATTAAATACACTGTGACGTGTAACCACAAACAAAAACTCGTCACGTTTTAAGTAAATGCACGGTTTTGTGTTGGGCCGCACACGGCCTTCGGGCCACAAGTGGGACACCCCTGGCTCAGTGGTGACCTGGGGGAGCCTCAGGCACCACCCTTCAGCAGGTCCCCAGGTCTGTTCACCCCCATGCAGGGCAGAGCCAGGCCCCAGGGACCCAGCCTCCCTCCACTGCCCCCTCCCCTCTTCCCACCCGCCTTCCAGGTGGCTCCGCGCCCTCCAGGTGTTCTGAGGGGTTTTTATGACAAGCCCCCTCAGGCCCGAGGTTAGCAGATGTGCAGCGAAGGGGCAGGCAGGGGAAGAAGCTAGGGCATCCCAGCTGCGTTAGGGTCTCTGGCCCCATCTTCATCTGCACCCCAGCCTGGAGCTCCAGAAACTCCAGGCGCCCCAGAGTCAGCACCGGCCTCCCCTTCAGGGACCCCTCTGTTCCCCACGAGGGTGGAGGGGCTGCAGACAGAACCCCCCTCAGGAACAGGTGAAGCAAAGAGGTGTGAGTCTGGGCCTTGCACTCCGGTCTTTTAGAGCATTTACTCCCCACGGGCCGTATTGTGGCCTCTGTGCACCCCGAGTGCGGACCCTGACCACACAGCCGTCCGACAGCCGCAGCCCCACCGGGGAGCCGCAGTCGTCTGTCCTGGGCCCCAGGCTGCGCTTCTCACCTTCGACCCCATGAGTCCCCTCCGGCCTCACTCCTGTCCAGCTCCATCTGCTACCCCCGCATCCCCGTCCCCCAGAAAGGGACGGTGGAGGCAGGAAGGGCCCCCCCACGACCCATCTCAGAACTTCCAGAAGGAGTTAATTTCTTACAGGAGACGCAGGGAGGGCACGGAGCTGCGGTGACCTCTGCCCCCTGGGCCACCTCAAGGACCCCTCAGGGCTCGGCGCCCTGTCACCGGTGCACCCAGAGCAGCTCACCCCCAGGTGCATGGGCCCCGTCCTGCCACATCGCCCCAGAAGGTGTCTGAGCCCACAGAGCCCAGCCGAGGCCTGGCCTCACTTACGGGCGGGCGCAGGAAGGAACGTGCTCCAGGTCCAAAAGCAAGTGCCAGGGCTGCCGAGGGCCGCCAGCACGGGTTCGCTTGCAGAACGAGCGGCCTCGGGGCCTTCTGGGTGAAGACGTCGTAGAGGCTCCCGGAGGGGTCACGCCCTTTCTAGAGCATCTACAGGCCTGGCCCGAGGCCCACTCGCTGGGAGACCCCGGGCTGCCCATCACTCTTCCCTGCGGCCGGTGTCCTCCTCTGCAGGAAGGGCCGGTCCGACGAGTGACCACCCAGGCCCTCCAGCTCCTGAGGCCGAGGTCCTGCGGTCCGGGGCCGGCTGCCTCCCACCACGTGGCCTTGCCGGTGGCTGGAGAGGGAGTCCTCACGCTGGCCGCCTTTTCTGGCCGCCGTGTGAATTTCCACACTCCAGCCAGCGGCTGGCAGACACCTGGGCCTCCAGGGCTCGTAAATGGGTGGAAAGTTACTCCTGGACTCGACAAAGATCACACCTTCCCGGCCCCTGACCAGTCGGCTCTTCCCCGGATGGCGGCGGGCCTGGCGAAGGGGTGAGGCCAGCAGAAGGGGCTGCAGGCCGGGGGAACTGTCCCCCCCTCCCTGGCCGTGGTCCTAGCCTTCTCTCACCTCTGCTCTAAGGCGGCAGAGCAACAGAGTTCTGAAAAGACGCCATCGCCCCCAGAAGACACCCAGTGGGTCCAGGGGAGGTGGTGAAGCCCCTCTTCCCACCCCCAGGCCAATGAGTCTGTGTCTCAGAGGGACTTTCAGAAGAAGGAACTCTGGTGCCCTCCCTGCGGGTGCAGGCAGCTGGGCAGTTCTCCCCAGAGTCTAACCTGGGCATCTACAGCTACATCCCCAAGAGGCCACAGGCGTCTCACGGCCCCTAGGCTGGTCTGCAACCAAACCAAGCCCAGCCTTACCGTCCTCCCACGTCTGCAGGTGGTGGAGGAAACGCAGGTTTCGACCTGAGGCCCTGGCCCCTCCTGTGGGGGAGGGGCCATCCCATTTCATGGCTCTGCCTGGGACCCGTGTGCCCCCTAAACCACGCCCGAGTTATCAGCTCCGTAGCTCCTCCTGTTCGGGAGCTCTGGCCTCTCAAAGGTCTCTCAGAACTGGGCTGCAGGAGCTCTGGGGTCTCGGGGGGCTGGGGCACCCTGAGGAGCTGGTGGAGGCCCTTCCAGTGGGGCACAGCACCGCGCCACTCCTGGGTGGCCCACTAGGGCCAGCTCTGTCCCACCCCAGCATTTATGGCGGGAAGAACCACCCCAGGACCCTAGCGCCCCCCACCACAGACACATTGCTAGTAGCTGCAGCGGCCCAACTGCCTGTGTTCAGACCTCGTCCCACGCAGGGGCCGCCGCGCCCACCCACCTCGGGGCAGCCTCTGCCCCAGACACATGTAGCAATCAACTCCCGGAACCTCAGGGATCCAAATGCAGCAGCGTGTAATCACAGAGCCCGAAATAGCCACGCCAGGGAGCCGTCTGCCACCTCGCGTGTCCCCGGGGACCTGGGGACCCACCGCGTGGCGGAGCCGCGGGGCCCCTGCTGGCTGGCAGGAGGGCTGGGCAGTGCTGACGGTACTCGCTGGGCCCCAGGGGCTGCTTGGGAGTCCTCTCCACAGCAGGCAGGGCGTCTCCAGCGTGGAGGCTTGGACCACAGCTGCCAGACTCAGGGTCTTGCTGTTCCCTTGTCCCTCCATGGCCCCTTCCCCGTCCCAGCACCCGAAAGTCAGAGAAGCGCCTCCTCCAGGGTTCCCCAAGCCCGCGGGGCTTCTGGATGGCTTTTGTCAGGAGGCTGGAGGTGGTGAGGGACCCCGGCTGGCTCCCTGCTGGGCCCCAGCAGGCCCCACCTCTGGCCCACTGGGGGTCCTCAGCAGGGCGCTGCCCTCCAGGTCTGCGCAAGGTGGGCTGTCACTGCCAGTGCCGTTCTCACAGCGAGAAGACAGACCAGCCACTTGAGGTGAAAAGCCCCGGAATCATCCCTCACAGGGAGACGCCCTCACCACAGCGGGTCTTTGGGGCTCGTGATCAAGGCCGAGGGTACTAGGGGTCCATGCAGATGCCCCTGCTGCCCAGACGACCCACGTGGTCCCCTTGTGTGTCCTGTACGTTTGTACCCCTTCGAAAATGCGCACATTGGCAGTCTACCCCGTGGGACGGAATTGGGCTGTGTTTCTGTCCCCTCCCCTTTATCAGGGTTAGACGAGGTCGTGAGGGGGTCTCCCTGGGGGGTCAGTGCCCTTGTAAGTCTGGGAGAGCTTGCTTCCGGCTCTGCCCCTCTCGCAGGCGAGGGCCAGCGAGGAGTGGCCGGCTGCACCCGGCACGGGCCTCCCCAGAGCCCCAGCCCCTGGACTGTTACGATGAGCTCAGTCGCTCACAGACTTTTTCTTGTAGAGAGCGAGTGTGCCCGGGAGTCCTGAGTGACTCGGGACAGTGCTCATAGCCCCTCGGGAAGCCCTTGTGTCCCTGGGTACAATGTCTTCCCGGGACCCCAGCTGCCGTTGGAGACGGGGACCTCGGCCTCAGGGAGGGGAGGGGGCTTGCCTGCAGCCACACTATGCTCCACGGGCAGTCTGGGATCCAGACCCTGGAGCCTATGTCTTCGAGGACACAGTGCAGGCGAGGGTGGCACCCTGGGCTCGGGCACAGCCAGCCGAGCATCTGGGCAACCCCTCTGGGCTCCAGCTCCCTCACCTGTATGGCTTTCAGGACTCAGTGAGACCCATGAAGTGCTTAGCGTTTCGCAGTGTAGTGAGTGGGAGTCACTGCCCCTGCCGCCCGGCCCCGCCCCCACGCACACCCCTCCAAAGCCGTGTCCCCGGGGGAGGGAGGTCGGGCTGAGAGGCAGTGCTGGCCGGACCTCGGGCGACCGCCGGGATCGCAGCTCAGCTCAGGGCGGTGGGGCCCTGTGGCTGCCGTCTGCCATCAGGCAGGGCTCCCGGAGGGTGACCAGGACCCGGCTGTGTTTCTGTCCCCTCCCCTTCAGACCTGCCACTGTGTTTTTTCCAACTCTCCGGGCCCAGCCTGCCCCACCCCGAGGCCTTTCTGAGCTGTTTTCCTGCTGTTCTGTGGACCCCCCAGGCTCCCTGGCTTCCTGCACCTTCCCTTTGCGGGGGCTCGAGCCCGGCATGACAAGGCTGTCACCGTCCCCTAGTCCCTTCCACTGTGTGGGCTGGGGGCTGCCCACCCAGGGCCACCCTGAACAGCCTGGGTGGTGTGTCCGGTGGGCAACCTGGGCCCCCAGCCCAGCCCCACTTCCCTGACCTGCTTCTTTTTGCCCCAAGATCCGGTTCCAGCCGGTGGGGAGGGGACCACAGGACGGAACCTTGACTGGGTGCCGGGAATGCCCGGGGCCTGGCTGCTGGGGTGGACAGAGCGGGAGGGGGAGCACCCAACGCCGGCCACCCACAGTGGCTTCCCCGGCGGCACTGGCGGGCAGGACACGGGCGCGGCCCTCCCTCCCCACTAGTTCTGACCTTGGAGGGTCCCTGAGCCTGTCCGACAGCAGGAGTGACGACACAACGAGGGTTTGTGGGGATGAACTCAGACAGCGATCAGAAAGCATCCCGTGCAGCGCTGACCAGGGCGGGGGCTCCAAAAACTGTCATTTGCCCTCACGCTGTCCTTCCTGCCCAGCAACCCGAGCTGGCTTTACCGTCACTGTCTGAGGGAGGGACCTGAACTCAGTGGGACAGCGTGTCACCCTGAGGTGCCGGCTTCCAAGACCTTGGGACCAACGCCTCTCAGACCCCGCAAGGCGGGTTGTTGCCTGTCCCCCAACTCACCCCCACACCCTGCGTGTCCAGCAGGGTGACCCGCTCCTCAGCGTCCCCGACCGCAGGCGCCTCAAAGTCCACACGCCCCAGAGGGACGTCATTGCCTCGCTCCCGGGGGCCCACCCTGCCCACCCCCGGGCATCACTACGGCTCCGTCACCACACTCCTACCCACCCCTCCCAGGTGCCAGGTTCTCAGCGACCTGCCTGGAGTCTGCCCGGACGTCAGGGTGCCTGGTCTCTCTCAGCTGCCACCTGCAGTCAATGCCAACGGTGGCGTTGTAACGGGAGCCAGAAAGGTACGACGTCTCTGACGTGTGTTAACTCAGTTCACCTCACCCTGCCGAGGTGCCGCCTCCACTTTACTGATGCAGAAGCAGAAGCCTGGGGACGGGTGGCCTGCGCAGGGTCGTCCAGGGAGACTCGACGTGACTCCAGGCCCGACCACCAGGCTCCCTGACGTTTCCGGAGTTGGCCGCTGTGCCTGTCTTGCCTTCGGCTGGAGTCGCACTCCCTTGGCTCACAGGCCCCTTCGCTGCCCCCACCTCCAGGCTGTCCTCCGTGACTGCCGCAGTCATTGTTCAAAGACAAAGACTCCACCCCACAGCTCTCCTGCCAAAACCCTGCAATGGCCCCCCCGGTCCAGATCCTCAGCAAGGTCTGCGCCTGCCTGTTGGGCGTCCTCTCTTACCGGTCCCAGGTCTCTCTCCACAACTGCGGGTCCCACCTGTGTCCCCAGCACACACAGGCCAGCCTGGCTCCGCCCCCAGACAATTCCCTCGACTTTGTTGGGTTCTTCCCTTGATCGTGCAACTCGCTCGGCCGGGCTCACCGTCTTGGCCTCTTCCCTTCTCAACTCTTCCTAAGCGGTCGGAGAGCAGCTGGGTGCGGCCCACCCCCAGGGAAGCCTCACCCATACAAGGGACAACGTGAACCGTGACCAGTGGACAAATGGACGTGATGACCACAGTGTAACACTCCCCACAGCTGCGTGGACCCCATTCCGGTCCCTCTCACGTCTGCTGCGTCTGAGCCTGGTGACGACCCTGCGTGAGGGGCAGGGGGGACGGCCACCCCCAACTTGAAGGTGGAGAAAACGAGGCACAGAGGGGGTGAGTGATGGAGCAGTGAGGCCAGAGCCAGGAGTGGGCCAGAGCTGTGGGCCACCCGCCGGCAGGGTCGCCACCCCCCAGAGCTCGGGGGTCTGCCTGCCGAGCCCACAGAACCCTTCCGTGTGCCAAAGCTGTCACTGGTGACCAAACCCGCCTGGCCCCACCGGTGTGCCAAAGCCACCCAGCAAATGTCCACCTTCTTCCCGGAAAGGCCTCTTTGATATTTTGGACAAAATAGCCAGTTCTGCCCCTGCACCCCATTTCTGGCTGCCCCTGCTCTGCTGTTGCCTTAAGCTAATGTGGGGTCTTCACTTTGGGGTGGAAGAGTGGGGAGCCAGCACCAGCGTTCCTGGCCTTGGGTCTCCTGACCGTGGCCCGCCTCCCCCCCGCCCCCCGCCCCGCCCTGCTCGGGGTGTCCTGGTGGAGGAAGAGGAGGAGGCTGCAGACAGAGGCCCAGCTCTTGCTGGGATGGAGGGCGGGAAGGGGAGAAACAGAGGGCCGGCAGGGCCCACCGGGCAGCCGGGGAGCTTGGGTGCATGCGGACATGGGAGCAGGAGGCGGGGTGCGGAGGAAGGCCAGCCACGGGGCGGGGGGGGGGCACAGCTGGCGGCCAGAGCCCTCCCACTGGGCCCTGGGTTAATGGGTCCTGCAAGGAAAGCCTCCTGTCCCGCCCAGAGAGGGTTGGGACGGTCTGATCCACACCCAGGGGCTGGGGCCAGGGCAGGGCCCTGGGCGGAGAGACCTTTGAGCCGACACTCGGCACACTGACTGTGGCTTGGTTTCCCCCACGGATAAACCTTATGCATTGTCTCCCAATTTCGGTTTCTCCCCAGGTATGTATACCCTGTTCCATCAGATACAAAAGGACCTACGATTTCTTTGGTGGGCGCATATCTGGCCTGGGATGTGGGCGCAGACCAGCACCCCGCCCAGGGTGGCAGCCTGCACCTGTCTGGCACGGCCCTCCCTCCATCCTGTGTCCATGGCACCCCTACTGGGCAGGAGAGGAACTGCAGGGCTCCCTGGAGGGTGGCTGTGTCATGGGCGGACAGTGCACCCCCAGCGCAGTCCCACCCGAGCGGGGGAAGTGGGTGTCTGGACCACCCCACCCCGGAGCCCTGGGGGCTGGAGCAGCCTATGTGGACGAGACAGCCTCTTCCTGACACTTCTGGGGGGCGGCTGACTCCGCCCCCACCCAGACTGCGGGGCAGAACGCCAGACGCCCCAGGACGGCCGCCCTGGTGGCCCCACCTAGGGAGGTCCCTTTCCCACAGTGCTGGGCAGGGCCCGGAGCCCCCCTTCCCCGGATGCGCCCTCGAGTCCACACACACCCTCCGGCTGCAGCAGAACCCCGACATTGCGAGGCCTGGAGCACTGGCTGTCTAAACGCGGGGGACAAGGGGGGCGCGGAGGAGGGGCCCAGCTGGGACTCACAGAGACTGCAGGCTCGGCAGCTGCCACAGCGCCTCGGCAGGGATGCCTCCCAGCTGGTTGTTCTGCAGCATCCTGTGGGGAGGGGGGGCTTGGAGGACCCGCGGCACGCGGAGCGGCGGCGCCTCCCTGCACCCCACCCCAAGGAGGTCCCTCCCCGTCGCCCCAGCTTCGGGGGCCCGAGGGAGTCCCGGCCCGGCCTGGTCCGTGTGCGGGGGAGTCAGGAGGGGTCATGGAAGGATGAGGAAGAGCCAAAGAGGAGGAAGGCAAAGAAGCAAAACGATGCGCCAGCCCTGGCTGATGTGGCCCAGTGGACTGAGCGCTGGCCTGAGAACAAAAGGTCACCGGTTCGATTCCCAGTCGGGGCACAGGCCTGGGCTGCAGCCCAGGTCCCCAGATGGGGGCATGAGACAGGCAACCACACATTGATGTTTCTCTCACTCTCTCCTTCCTTTCCCTCTCTCTAAAAATAAACAAATAGAATCTTTAAAAAATATTAAGAAGAAGATGTACCTCTCACCCCAAAATCACTCAGCTCACAGCCTTGGGGGGGAAAGTGGCCCATTTCCTAACCTTTAAGTTTTAGTACCAGGAGCAGTGGACGTGCTGGGCCCCAACCTAGAACATGGAGCAGCTCACGCTTACCCGGAGGGTCTGGGCCTAGACTGCAGCCAGCTGGGACCACCCGGGGCCTGTGTCGTGGGGCAGACACAGTGAGGACAAGGGGCTCCTGCGTCCCTGTCCCCCCATGTCCCTAAACTCCCAGCACTGCCGCAGCAGTGAGAGAAAGCTGGGTCCCCGAGGGTGGGGACGAGAAGCTCCCTGGGGGGAGGGGAGATGGGCCAGGGAAGAGGTCCCCCTGCGCCTGCCCAGCTGGGCAGGGTGGGCGGCTGCGGGCCTCCGAGCCAGCTCTGCACGCCCGGCGGGACCTTTCCAAGGACAATTTGCTTCATGGGAGGAGTTTAAACCCGTGCCTGTTGGGCCTCCTGAACACAGGGTGGCCTCGCCGCAGGTCTGCGAGTCAGGCAGTCGCGTGGCGGCGTGCGAGAGCTGACACTCCTGGTCCGTGAGCTGGGACGAGGACAGTGCCCTGGTCCCCTAGCGGGCTGCAGCCTCTGGTTGTGGGCCGGCATCAATGTCTGGCCGCCCCTTTGCTCAGCTGAGAGTCCCTCGCCTTCCACAAAAATAACCTCCCTTCATGGTCACACTCGGTGACCCAGGACATCACCTGCCCTCCGTAGTCTTGTCCTGCCGTCACACCAACCCTGTTTGTGTCAAGGGCAGGGACACCCTCACGTGGCACCTCAGGGCTGGCCCTGGCCCAGACCCTGCGTCCCCGGCCCGCACTCCTTCCCGAGGCTCCAGGTTTGAAGCCCAAAGGGCCTTCACACAGACCATCCTGCTCTTTCCCACATGGGGAGATGGAGGCTCGGAGAGCGGGGGTGACTCGGCCCCGGTCACAGAGCAAATGGACGGCAGAACCAGGACTGGGGCCCAGTCCTGCTTCCCAGGCAGGTGCTGCTGTGACCGCTGGTCTCACCTGGGGAGGGGCAGCCGGCACCCCGGGGCTCTCAGCCCTGGTGGCTCGGTACAATGGTCTGGGAAGCTCTCACACCCCAGTGTCCTGGCCTCACCCTGCAGACCGAGTGCTAGACACAGAGAGGAGAGGGGGCAGAGGGCAGGGAGGCTATTACGGCGACGAGGGACCTCGCTGCCCCATTTTCCTTGCAGGTCTGACGTGGGCCAGCCCGGCAGCCAGAGGGCCCGGCGTTGCACACCAGAGGCGCTTCCTGCCCAGACACCCCCGCTGGGCCCTGAGCAACCACTGCTCTGAGACCACCCAGCTCATCTCCAAGAGGCTCACAGGCCAGGAGCTGACATGGGGCTGGGGACCGGTGGTCTTCCAGGACAGGCCCCACAGTGGCCCCGGGCGCAGCGGGCATGGGCAGGCCGTCCTGGGCTCCTGCCTGCAGCCTCTCTGGCCTCCCGACTGGGCCGAGCTGAGGCCTCTGTTTGCAGACAGGGGTGGGAGGTGGGGGGCAGCTTTGAAAGCAGAGGCTCGGGCTAAGCTGGAGTCTTCAGAAAGCCCAGCACGCAGCCCGCTCTCCTCCGGCTGCAGGTCTCAGCCTGCCCTGGGCACAGACACGCCGCCAAGCGGGCCGCCTACCCCCACCCCGGGCTGCGAGGTGATGGGGGTGGGACAGACCCAGGGCAGAGGGACAGAGGGACAGTGGGCCAGGGCTGCGAGGAGATGAGGGGACGGAGGCTGGGCAGAGGTGGCGCCCAGGGCAGAGCAGAATAGAGTGTCGGGGGAGGCGGGGCTGGGGGGAGGCAGGGGCCAAGGAGCCCCGGAGTCAGGCACAGAGGGAGGCTGAGGGCAGAGGCTGCAGAAAAGGGGGGTGGGAATGCTCTGGGCCTGACTGGAGACCAGAAGCTGACGGCCAAGGACCCCCACCAGCCCAAGTAACTTCAAGTGAACTAGACACACATACTCCTTCCTGGGGGGCTGTAGCCCACGCCAGACACAGGGCTAAGTCTCAGCGCCTGTCACCCTGTGGACAGGTGGTCTCATGCAGGGAACAGCCCACCCAGGTTGGGGCGGGGGGGGGCAGGAGGGCCGGGGAACCACTGGCCCCACACAGAAGCTCCGAGGGCTCGTTCCAAAGCTCCAGGACCAGCCCCCACAGGCTTGTTTCCCCCAAACCAGAGGCTGCGGGAGGCAGCCCACCAAGGGGACTCTCCTGCCCCCTCGGACCCTGGGTACCCTCCCCACTCCCCGCACTGCACTCGCCACCGGCCCTGAGCACTCAGCTGGGCTGGGACCAGGGGAGCCGGCGACTGCACCTCCATCCTCCCTTCTCTGAACGCCACCAGCTCAGGGGCCAGAGGGGAAGGCGTCACTTTCCTTTGGCTTCAAGGGCAAGTGCCAGGAGCCAGGACGAAGAAGCCTGATGCCCGATGGAGGGTCAGGTCAACTGAGAGGGGGACTCAGCACAGAGACCAGGGTGGGAGCCCTGGAGGACGCTGGCCCTGCAGACGGCTGTCCCGCCCTGGCTGCGTCTCGGTGCAGCACTTGGGTGGGCCGAGGCCGGCAGCACAGAGAGACCCACACTCAGGGCCGCCACTCACACCAGAGAACAGGACGGCTTGCTTCCCGGGGCTGCCAGGGAGACGCGGCCACAAACCATCACGTCTGGTACAGACAAAGCCACGCGCGGATGCACAGACGGAAGCAGCGATTCAGACAGGAAGAGCAGATAAGGGAGTGAGAAGCGGAGGTGACAGCCGAAGGTGGGGCGAGGCCTCCCCGGGCCCTGGTCCCCCGGCCCTGCCCCCGGCGGTGGGTTGGGGGGAAGGCCGAGCACTCACAGGATCTTCAGGCTGTGGAGGCCAGAGAACGCTCCTCCCGGGATGTGTGAGAGATGGTTCCCCGAGAGACGCCTGCAAACCAGAGCAGAGGGTGGTGACGCCGCCGGGGACCCTCGGAGGGGAGACCCGGGAGCCTGTGGGGCGGCAGAGGGGACATGGGGCTAACTCCCACTTTCCGAGGGCGATGATGTCTATCCCGCTTCACTCTCTCCATCTCCCTGTGGGGGGGGACGATGATTCACAGGGGTCTGGCCCTGCCTTCAGGTCACAGGGCTCCCAGGGCCTGGGTGACGTCCACTCCACGGCCACCTCCTTTGGGAACGGGCCTCCCTGCCCCCCACAGGCCCCACCCTGAGGGCAGCAGGTGGGCCCCTCTCTTGTCCCCCCAGGCCCCCTGGTGGCCCCAGGGTGAGTGGGACGCTAAGCCCAGCAGGGGCCGGCCATGCATTGCCCGTGGGAAGACACCTGTCGGGGGGCGGGGGGCAGACGTGGAGCCGTGAATGTTTCCAGGGCCAGGAGCAACCGTTTGCACAGCCGAAGCGAACCCCGTGCTCCCTGAGGACCCTGCGGGTGCAGAAACCAGACTGAGCAGGAGCAGGTGCTGGGAGAGGGTCGTGCGGGGCGGGCAGGCCGGGCGCTGCCCTGAGCCGGTCACTCATTCACGATGCCCAGTAGAGGGAAAGATGGACCTGCCAGGTCGGAGGGGAAACCTGCTTGGACTCGGGAATGGCCCAGGGGTGGTGACCAGGACTGGCCTCACAGAGCCAGGCCGGCCAGGTAGGCTCGGAGCTGGAGAGATGCGCCCCCGGGGTGTGCAGAGAACCCTGAAAGGGGCGGGGGTCTGCGGCCAGGAGGCCAGGGCAATGCCTGGAAGTGAGGGGCCGTCTAAGCAGCAGGAGTGGGAACAGAGAAAAGGGATGAGGGAGAAGCCCCCCAGAAAAAGCCACCAGGTCTTGGGAGCAGCCAGTGGCTGGACGGGCAGGGTGACCTCCCAGGCGAAGGGCAGATGTTAACAGGAAGGGGAGGCACCACCAGGAGCCGGCCTCACGGAGGAAACAAACTCGAGTTTGGAGTTGCTATACCACGTGGCCCCTCGAGGCCAGGCCACCCTCGGGCTCCTGCCTGGGCCAGGCGTCAGCAAACACCGTGCCCTCAAGGACAGCTTCCCGGCCCCTTGTTCTGAAGGGGCACCCGGTCCCGAGAGCGGGTCAGCTGTCCGAGGGGGCCCCCGCCTGCCCCCGGGCGCAGCGCCTACTCACAGCTCCTCCAGGAAGCGCAGGTGGCGGAAGCGGCCAGGCTGCAGCTCCGTGAGGTTGTTCATGCTCAGGTCCCTGCAAGGGGAGAAGATGGGTTGTGAGCCGCTGCGGCGTCCCCGCGCCCGTCCCCAGAGCACCCTGAGTGGCCGCTGGCTCCGACTAGGGCTCTGAAGGAAGCTGACCTCCCTGCACGGGAGGGACCCACGGAGCTCCAGGGCAGGAGACGAGGGGCCACCTGCTGCACACAGGCCTTCTCTGTACCAGAGGGGAAACCGAGGCATGGGCCTCCCTGCCATTCCTGGGTCCCTTCCAGGGCATGTCCCTATGGTTTCCATGCACGGTGTGAATGTCCTTCTAGGCCAGAGCGGGGGCTGGCGCTGCCCTCCAAGGCTCCGTCCAGTCACGGTCCTGTTGGCTGCACCCCCTCAGTCTCCCACCGGAAGAGGCTGCAGCCTCTGGGCACGTCACAGAAGGTGCCCAGTCCGGAGGGATGGGACGGACACCACGGCCCTCCCAGGTTCCCTGAGAGCCGGAGCCAGTTCCTGCGTCACACCTGTGAGGCGTGCGGTGCACCAAACCCTCCCGCTGGTAGCGGCCGACACTGACTGGTCCGGACCCTCCCCGAGGAAGGCACCAGGGCCGCCCCCACCCAAGCAGGGCCATTGTTGCCCCCATTTCGCCTTCAACGGGGCAAAGAGGAAGGAGCTGTGGGCGTTGCCGCCGAGGCCCTGGACCCAGTCTCTGCCGCTCCTGCCTGTCCGACCTCAAGCAGGGAGCCACTGGGACCCCCGGTCCCTTTGTCCACCAAGGTGGGATGAAGGGAACTCGAGTGCTCCGGTCATGTGCCACTGCTCACAGGCAGCCTGACAAAGGCATTTTGGTCCTTCCTCGTGCTTGTCCCTTGGGGGCTATGGGCAGGTGTCCCAGCCCAGCAGGCCCGGGAGGCTGGGCTGGGGCCAGGGCCTTGGTTGGTCAGCGGTCCCACCCGAGTTAGCACTTTATTTTCTGTTTGTGCCTGGTGGGCAGCGGGGCTCAGACCACATGCGCGAGCCTGACACATGGGCCCTCCTGCCCGCCCGCAGCCCGGGCTTCCGGCCGCTGCCGGCCCCTCTGGTACCCAAGGCTCCTTCACCCTCCAACCGCGGGATCTCCCTCCCCCCGAGAGATGCGCGTGCCTGGCGGGTCCACTCAGCGTGGCAGGCTGGACACAGCAGAACACGCGGGAGCCCAGTTCCGATCGACACAAGGACCGTTTACTCTCGAAGGTCCCATCTCTGAGGAAGCTGGCCTCGGACCACAGCCCCGGGCCTGGCTGCTTCTGGCCCTGGGTGCCCCCCGCTCCCGGTGCGGACTGGCCCCTCGAAGGAGGGTGTGCCGGGGGCCATCCTTCCGCAGCAGCACCCACAGAGGTCACCCATGAATTTGAAGCTGGGGTTCCTCAGGGTGCTCTCAGGCCCCGCGAGTCTGGGTTCTGGCGGCTGCGGAGAGGCGGTGGCTCAGGGAAGCCCGCGCCTCGGCCGCCCCCGGGTGTGCCAGGACCTCCCCGCGTCGGCCGGGCTCGCCCCGCGGCAGGCAGGGAGCTGCAAACCGATCACCTCCGAGTGTTCACCCCAGCGTTTCTGAACATGCCTCCACAGGAGTGGGAGGACCGCGCGGGGCCTGTGACTCAGGACTCATCACTCAGCCGTCCCTCCAGGGGCCGCTCCTCAGAGGCTCTGATGTGGCTCCAGGCCCCCCACCCCCCTCCACCCCCCACCAGCGGCCCCATTGTTCTCCCCTGGGGGTGGGGGCCCTGCCCAGCCCGCCCCCACATCCTGCCCCAAGACAACACAGCCCAGCTGCGGGCTCAGTGTAAGGGGGAGGATTTCGGAGGGCCGGGGGCGGGGGGGGGGGGACCCCACTCAGGCCCGGCCCTGTCACAGAAGGCACAGGGGTGAGGCTGGTGACAAGGAGGGGGAGGAGGAATGGAGAGCCAGGGCAGGGAGGTTGGGGGCTTCCCCGGAGAGCCTCCAGCGGATGCCGGGGGCGGGGGGGGGGGGCGAAGGGCCCCACTGGCCCTGCTGTGGGGGGGCCTGCTGTGGGGGGCCGTGCGGGGCGGGCTCAGGGGGGCGTCCTGTGGAGGTGCAGGTTCTGAGCTACGGCTTCGCGGGAAGGTGGGCCGTCCCTGTGCGGCAGAGACCCCAGCTCAGACCTGCAGGCACGGCCTGGGGCCGGGACAAGAGGGTGACCTCTGGGCGCCCAGGCTTGGCTGCGTGGACAGGGGCGTGTTTAAAAGGGGCCACGTGTGGAGACACACGAGCCCTCGGATGCGCTTGTCCTGTGGGTGTGGGCGTGTGCACGTCACGCCACACACCGGTGCATCTCTCACACGTGTGCGTGTCAGTCGCAAACTCTCTCGAAGTGTCTGTGGATCACGAAGAGACTTGCGTGGGCTCAGTGGGGTCGTGTCCGTTGGTTGGAAAGCCTAGGGCGCTGTGACCTTCTCTCGGCCTCAGTTTACCCCCCAGTCTGTCTCCGGGAAGCAGCACCGGTCCTCGGTGCCACCACCTCTGGGCCCCACCTGTGGCTGAGCTGGAGCTGACGCCGGGACGCACTCGGGGCCACCACTGTCACCCTGTGACCTCTAGGAGCACACACACGTGCTCACACATATGTGCTCACCCATGTACACACACATACATGGGCTTCAGCACCTGCGGCCACACAGACACCCTTGTTCTGAGGCTCAGACCTCGCTGCTGCGTTTGGGTTCTCCCCGGGTCTCCGACGACAGGCGCGTCCCCACTGTGCTGGCCCTGCAGATGCTTCGCCACCGCCCTGCAGGCCTGGCAGAGGGGGGGGGGGACACAGCCGTGGGGGAGGGCCGGGCGAGGCTGGCAGGAGGCGGTGAGAAGAGCCGTGGCCCTGGGCGCGGGAAGCAGAGGTTTCTGGCTGCACATCAGGAAAATGTTCGCAGAGCTTCACCCTGTGAGGCGGCCAGACCACCCAGGAGGCTGGGTGAGGCGATGTCGCCATGGAGACCAGGAGCAGGTGTGACCAGAGGCGGGTGCGGGGGGGGGGGGGGGGGGGGGGGCGGTTGGGGGCAGGAACTGAGGGGTGGGAAAGGGGAGGCTGTCCCCCACGGCGACCTGGCCTGTCACCAGGACCGTGGGGAGCGGTTCTGTGAGCTGCTCCTGTGGGTTCCGGGGGGGACTGTCCCCACCCGGCGGCAGCAGAGGCTCAGGACGCAGTTCCCCTGTGGGCTCTGGGGGCCCTCTCTGCAGCCAGGTGCAGGGCAGTGAGGGTGACCGGAAAGTGAGCCCCTGTCCCCAGCATGGCTCAGTCCCAGGTCACCACCCCTGAGAGGCCTTTCCCGGGCAGAGCTGCGCACGTCCCGGGTGCCCACCCTGCTGTGTGCACGCTCCCTCGGAGACGGCAACAGAGCTCCCGCCACGGGCCACCCTGGTCACGCCACCTGACGCCTCCCAGCCTGTTTTCCGGCCTGTGACGCAGGGTGACAGCAGCCCCTGCCTCTCGGGGCCGCAGCGGGAACCCCCCGAGTGAACAGCAAACCCAGCGGTGCTCAGGGAGACGCCTCGGTGTTCGCCGGACCGTGCCAGCCCGTGTCAAATGACCTGTGTGACCGTGACCTTCTTCAAGGGAGGACTTAACCAGTCCCCGTCCCGCCCAACCCCTGCTTCCATCTGTGAATGTCCCCCAGATGCCGTGGGGGAGGCGGCTCAGTGTCCCCAGGGAGCCGGGCAGGTGGGGACAGAGAGAGCCCAGCAGGGTCCAGGGGAAGGGGCGGCCCGGAGGGGCAGGGCCAGACGCAGCCGCTCCCAGAACTGAGTGCAGTGAGGTCGGCACCGGAGGTCCCGCCTCACCCGGGGACGGAGGGTCCTTCCTGCACGGACACCCCCACTCGCTGCAGGCCTGGTGGCACCCCGAACTCAGGCCGCGTCAGCCCCTGCGGTGCCCACCCAGGCACCCCCAATGGAAGGCGCCTTCCTCTGGCCGCACGCCCTCCGTAACAGGTCAGAGTCGGGCAAAGTCACCCAAGGCCACCAGCCACGGGGTGGCAGAGAGGGCGCGGGGTGGGTGCCCCTGGACCAGGCTCCTTCCTCCCACACTGACCTCCGCCCCGCGGCCCCCCCTGAGCAGAGCCGCCTGCCGGGAGGCCCCAGTGTGCCGGCGCCACGCCCTCTCGCGCCGCCGCGGTGCCCACGCCTCCCCGGGCAGGGAGCCTGCCTCGGTCTCCACACACGAGGCAGCGTGGCGTGCTCTCTGGGGCTTTGCACAAAGCGCGGCAGGAGAGCAGGGCTCTTCTTAACTCTCAATAAACATAGACATTTACTGATTCCAGAGCAAGGGAGAGGGAGGGAGAGCGAGAAACACTGAGCAGTTGCCTCCTGCACTCTCCCCAACCAGGGCTCGAACCCACAACCCAGGCTTGTGCCCTGACTGGGGATCGAACCCACAAACCTTCAGTTCACAGGCTGATGCTCCAACCAACCGAGCCACACCGGTGGGGCCAGAGCTGTGTCCTACCTCCCAGAGCCGCTGGCTCAGCTCCCTTGTTTGGGACAAGAATGTCCCAGCAGGCCTGGGGGCCAGGTCATGGGGGTGCAGCAAGCCAGATGCCAGAGGGGCAGGCAGGGTGGGCCTGGCATCTGGACTGGGGGTCCTTCGTGAGGGGACAGAAGGCCCCCCAGTTACCAAGCGAAGGTGAGGCTTGTGGGGTCCGACTGAACCAGAGGGAGGGGGCGGGACGTCAGGTGAGCCAGGCGCTCAGGGGCGGGGAGGGAGGCAATCCTCAGAGTCCGTGCGGGAGAAGAGAAGGAGGGGGTGTTTTCGGCCCTGGACTGGAGACCGCCGGAGTCGGGGACCGGCGCCCACGGCGTGACAGCGTCCACCGTGTCATGTGGGCGCCCTGTTCACCTGTGCCTGTGGCTGTGGCTGCAGCTGCCTCGTGGGACTCAGGGCCCTTCGGAGAAGGATGTGCCTGAGCTCCCCTGGGGGAGCCAGGGGAGTGCTGGGCAGGGGAGGACGGGGGTGCACAGGGCGGGAGGTGCAGCCCCTTCGTGTGAGACCGGAGCCCCGAGTTCTGTTTGTTCCACTGAAGCTCCCGGTCCCGCTGCCTTTATTCGGCCAGACAAAGGGTCTGGGTGTGTCGGGGCGGAGACGGAGAAAGGCCCTCTCTCGATGCCCCCACGCCCACATCCCGACGGGAGCTTTTCTCTCGCAGCCTGACTCTGTCTGTCCACCCTGCCCTGCCCTGCACTCACAGGGCACGCACAGAGGGGCCCCCATGCCACCCCCCACCGCCGGGCAGCGCTCGGACACCCAGCTCCACAGCCCTCTAAACGGGACTGGGAGACGGTGGGTGTGGGAAGTGCAGAGGGTCTTCAAGAGCTGCCTTTGTGGGGGGGGGGGTGCAGTAGACACAGAGCTAAAGGCCGCGCTGACCCATTTCACAGATGGGCTCAGCAATAATGAGGTTCCGCCCTGGCTCGTGTGCCTCAGTGGATTGAGCACCAGCCTGCAAAGCAAAGGGTCGCTGGTTCGGTTCCCAGTCAGGGCACAGGCCTGGGTTTCGGGCCAGGTCTCCAGTAGGGGGTGCGCACGAGGCAACCACACGGTGATGTTTCTTTTCCTCTCTCCCTCCCTTCCCCTCTCACTAAAAATAAATAAAAATCTTTATAAAACTTTAAAAAATCAAGGTCCCTATGACGCCCAAGTGCCAGACAGCGCCCACCTGCCGACTGCCCGTCTGTCCGTCCCCTTGACCGTGGTTTCCAGCTGGCAGAGCCCTGGCACCTCCCCAGTCTCTGATCACCCGTTTCGGGCCGGGCAGGGGAGCGTCGGCACCTCCCCACGGAAAGGGGGACTCGGAGGCGCCGTTTCTCCCGTCCTCACGCGCGAGAGGCGGAGACCCGCCGGCCCCCAGCGGCCCGCCGGAGCCCAGGAGCGGCCCGCCGGAGCCCAGGAGCGGCCCGATGCCCGGTCCCCGCGGTGCTGCCGGGCGCCCGAAGAGGAGGCTGCCACAGCCCTGCCGCGGTGCCGGGCCCCGGGGACGGCCCTGCCCGTCACACCCACCGGCCCCTGGGTCCCGCCGCCAGGGGCTGCCAAGGCCGGCTTTCCCAGCCGGCTCCCTCCTGCAAGGCCACCTCAGAGCACCCCCCGCACCCGCCGGGGCCGCCCTGCTGCGCAGCACCTCCGCTCCCCCGGCACCACGGCCCCGGGCCCAGCGTGCTCTGGGGGGTCCTCCCGTGTCCCGCCACCTCCATCCTTCCTTCTGGGTGGCACCCCAACAACCTGTGCTGGTCCCCACTCCTCGCCTATTTGTTTGGGGGGCTGTGGAGAGGCGAGGCCCAAGGTCTAGAACGACCTCCCCGCCCAGCAGGGAGTCCCCGCCACCCTTTGGTCCCGGCCTGTCCTGCTGCAGCTGGGCCGGGGCCTCAGTCTGGGCGCTGCCGAGGGTCCTGGTCCGGGCGTCCCTGGACCAGCGTGCAGCCCGGCCCACCCCTGAGCAAATGCTTCCTCTCCCGGCCTCCATTTCTGCATCCAGAAAGTGTTACATGACGTTCCTTGGGAGGGACCGGTCCTGAGGGCTACAGGGGCCTGGTATGTGAGGGCCCAGTGGTGCCCACTGGGGGGCCCCTCCCCTCCCGGTCCTCAGCCCCCAGAGCCCTACCACAGGGTCACACGGGGTGGGGGTGTCGAGGGGAGGGCGTCTGGGGTCAGCCCTTCACTTGGGAGGCGCAGCTGCCGCTCCTGCTCCTCGGGCGCCTCCCCCTGAATGCCACCTGCCCAGCCCTGATCCTCTGGTCCTTTGATCTTCTGGTGTCTGGCACGGTCCCTTAGCCAAAGGCGTTCTGCCTCCCCGGCCTCCTCCAAGGAGAGGCAAAGGTCTGGGCTCCCCGCCCCCAGCTCCTCCCTCCTGCCCTTCCTGCCCTTCCCTGTTTGTGCAGCACCGGACGGCCGGCCGCAGAGGCAGCCACCCCCTCGGTGGCAGCGTCTGGGGGAGAGAGGCCACGGGGAAGGGCTGGCCACTGGGCTACCCCTGGGCACGGTGCCCTAGCCTGCAGGCTGCTGGGAAGCTGCCTTCAGCTGAAGCTCCTTGTCCCCAGTACCTGGTGTGCCCAGGCTGGCTGAGCCCCCAGGGAGGGGTGCGTGCAGAGGAGGGGACCCTCCCTGCCCCGAGGAAGCCGCCCTGTGAGGACTGATTCAGACCTGCAGACACAGTGGGACAGAACCTCGAGCGTCAGGCTGGAGGGGTCTCAAGTGCCTGAGGATGCAGAGGCAGTCAGGGAGGGCTTCCTGGAGGAAGGGGGCCCGTGGTAGCCAAGAGGAGCGGGCAGACCGTCAGGAAGAGGCTTGAGAGAGCAGTGCAAAGGGCGGGATGGAGCCGGGGTGCTTAGCATGACAGGAGGGGCGGTGCCATTGGCTGAATGCTGGTCCCCCAAAAAGATCTGTCCCGTCCTGAACCCAGAACCTGCAACTGTGGCCTTGCTTGGGAAAAGGGTCTTTGCAGGTGTGATAAGAGCAGGTCCCGAAACGCGGAAAGCGTCTCGGTCATTCGGGTGGTGCCCAGGCCCAGTGACGAGGGCCTTGGCGGGAAACACGCAGAGGGACCCACAGCACTGGAGGCGAGAGCTGAGGCGGGAGTGACGAGACCACAAGCCAGCAGGGTCCCTGCCGCCAGCGGAGGTGGAGGCCGTGAGTGCAGAGCTCCCTCCGAGCCCCACAGTGAGCTCCGCTGGGGGGCGCCCTGGTCCTGGGCTTCTGGCCACCAAGGGCCAGAGAGTCCATCTCTGAGGCTTTAGGCCCCGATTGGCTGTGGGAGCCACCAGGGACAGTGCAGAGACTGGGCAGAGGTCTGCTCCTCGCGGCCCTGCCCGGGCCTCCAGGCCTCAGACCAAGCCAGCGACCTGGCCACACTAGGAAAATTGTCTCACACCGAGGCAGCTCCCGGGTCTAACGGGACTCAGACCTTCCGGTCCTGCGTCCGTAACCGGCAGAAACGCATCCAGGCGGCCACCAGATGACTGTCCCGACTGCTTACAGCAGCATGGCCTGCAGTACCCCACCTGGCAAGGGTCTGATGGCCATCACAGTGGAGGGGACACCTCGTGTGGTGTCCCTGTGATGACCGCTACGCCGCTTGAGTGAATGAGGCCGGGCCTGGAGCCGTGGTACGGACAGCCCTTCAGACTCGGTGAGGGGAAAAGGCAGACCCCAAAGAGCTGCCTGTGTACAGAGTCAGAGCACGGGAAAGGCACGCCGTGCGGTTGGAGGTCACTGCCGCCACCACCCTGGAGGGCGGGCAGGGTCTGGGGGGCTCGCCAATCTGCCTCGTGGCCTGGGTTCTGGTTACACAAGTGTGTTCAACCTCTGCGATGCGTCAAGTGTGTTCAACGTCTGCACCTGCGATGGGCCCCCTCTCTTGGCACGTGTCTTAGACTGAAGTACAAGGTTGGTCAGAAAGTGAGGAGAAAGCCCCTTCAGGAAGTCTTTTGAGGACCTGGGTTGGCCACACCGGCCCCTGTGGACCAAACCGCAGGAGGCTCTGGTGTCCTCAGACTTCCCCGAGCCCTGGACGTCACAGGACTCCAGAGTGGCCAGCCGCTCCCCACGGCGCCCCACTCCGGAGCACTCGTGGGTGGTCACTTTCTCACCCGCCAGCCTGGAATTCCCTCAACGCAGACCGCGGGTCTCCGTCACCTCGGACCTTCAGAGCGGAGGCCAGGGCCAGACACGGGGGCTCTGCAGAGCCAGCGGTACCCAGCGCTCGCCCCGCCCGAGCCCAGGACGGAATCTACTTCCAAGCATCTCAGCTTGTGGGAAACTGGATGGAAATTTTCAAAAGGAGTTTTCTTTTTGGAAAAGTAAATAAAGAGCATGAACAGAGAAGGCAAAGCTCCTAAGTGGAAGGGTTTGTAAACAGATGTCTCACTTTAAGGAAACCCTGCCTGGCCGTGGGCTGGCTGGCTGGCAGCTGAGAGGCTCCCCGGCGCGGCTCCATCCTCACCGCAGCCGTCTGGGTCCGGTGCCACTCCCTGGCCTGCCCTGGGGCCAGGTGAGTGCCAGCCAGGGGCTGAAGGGGCCGCCTCTGCCCCCACCCCCGACCCAGGTGAGCACCCGTGCCCCAGCCTGGGCGGCTCAGCTCCTCACACCTGACCCTGCCTGGTCCTTCACTTCTTCGCTCAGGCTCCCACTCCAGTGAGCATGAGGACCCCAGGGAGCCCTGGCCGGGGGCCCTGCTTTCCTGGGGCTCCCAGCCTAGACTGTGAAACAGAAGGGCCAAGGAGAGCTGGAGCCCAGGAGGTGAGCCCAGGGCAGAGGGGCACACAGTAGGCCACCCTCTTCAGGGTGGAGGCATCAGGGGAAGCTTCCTGGAGGAGGAGGCATCTCAGTCAGCCCTGTGTTCTTCATCAGGTTGGGGTGATCCTGGCTTCCTCTGAAGAAGCCCCCAAGGGGGATGCTTTTTCTAATTCTTAAAGGACTTCTTTCCGTACAGGGAGCTGGGGACAGAGAGGCCGCTGCAGCTCGGGGAGTCCCATGCAGATGCTCAGTCCCCACGGCAGGCAGACCCTCCAAGACCCCTTAGGACCAGGCTCAGGCGGGAAGGGAAGTGAAGCAGGCAGGGGCAGCTTCCGCTCGCTCCCCTCCGACCTCAATGGGAAGGAACCTCAGGGTTATTACAGCCTGACAGATGGACCCAGGAAGGACGGACACAGGGAGGACCTCCTGGTGATAACCCTCCTGCAGGGCCAGACACTGGAGCTGGTGGTGCTGCAGGACCTGGTGGGGGGGGGGGATGTTGCCCAGCCAAGGCTGTGGGCTGTGGCTATGGCAAGATTCAGGGGACCCTCACCCCACAGCCCCGGAAGGCCCTGGGGCTGTCCCCCCACACTGGGCACACCAGGGGTCTCAGGGCTGCCCAAGGTCGTCCTGAGCCCCAACCCACCCCAGCAGGTCGCCAGGCCCCACAGCAGGTGCCTTTGCGCCCTCATGCCGATCTGGACAGAGAGGCTAATGCTTCCTGGCAGGTGGAGGCCGGCGGCGGCGGGGCACCCAGCTTCTGCATTCGGAGCGGGGCCGCCAGCCGTGAGGCCGGCGAGGGCCGCGTGGTGTCGGCTGGCGGGGCGCGCGGGCATTCGTCTTTCCGCCGGCTGCACACAGTTAATGGGGCCTTGTTCTGGCTGGGCACCCGGCCCTGGAGGCGCTGGCGACGGCCACGCCTGTCCCTGCCTGGGGACTGCCAGGCTTGCCGAGCGAGACTGCGAGTCTCGGGGACCTGGGCACCTCCCTAGCCGAGGTGGCCTCAGGGCCTCCCTCGGGCCCTTTTCCAGAGGCAGACCCTCTGCCTCTCTCTCTATTTACACAGGGTTGTTTGTCTCGAGGAAACTCTGGGATCCAGGAGAGTCGCCCACAGGACACAGTGCCAGAGAGGTCGGAGGACCCGTTGGAAGACGCTCAGCCACCGGCGGCAGAGACAGAACCCTGGCCTCAGTCTCCCGGTCCAGCCCCGCTGAGTGTGACCCCGAAGAGCCAGCTCGGGCAGCCGGGAGCTTCCGACGAAACCGGAGACGGTCTACGGACACTACCCCCGTTCCTCCCATGGCCCTGCCGCCCCCCACACCCCAGCCAGCCGCCCCGCAGGGGATCCCTGGGGGCTGGGGGCTCCCACGGCTCGTTACCAAATCTGTGCCACCTCCCCCCCCAGGGACTCCGTTTGTGTCCCGAACGCCAGCCCTCAGACAGCTGAGCCTGCTGCCCAGGACCCACTGGACGGTCGGACAGATGCGTGACCTCGGCTCACGCCCACGAGGGGTCCGTGTGTCAGACGTCCTTGGAAGAGCGTTGTTCTGTTGGCCGCCGCCTCTTTAGCCCTCACAGCAGCCCTCTGGGCCCTTGTCACCCATTCCACAGGCGGGAAAACCGAGGCACCAAAAGAGCGAGTCCGCTCGGCACACCTGAATCTACCACAGTTCTGCATGCGACTGTAATTGCAAAAAATTGAGAAGTCCACCCTTCCCACGGTGAGCAGAAGGCAGAGCCCAGGATGGGGTGGCCCAGTGCTCACAGGCCCACGGAGCCCCCCGGACACAGGATACGGACATGCCCCTGCCCACTCGCAGTCACGCAGCCTTGTCCCAGAGGCCTCGTCCCCACAGAGGCCACCCTCAGGCCAAGGGGCGCCCAGCCCAGCTGCCCAGTCTCCCGTCCAGCTGCACTGTCCTGCAGGCCCCTGAGAAAGTGACCCCCTCCCATCATCTGCATCCCGTCGTCAGGGCTGGGAGACGAGGGCCCACAGGGCAACTCCAAGGAAGCGGTCTCACTGGACAGTGTGGCCACTGGATGGGAGGCCGGAGAAGAGGTGGCCGCTCTCGCCAGAAACACGTGAGGCTCAGAGAGGCGGAGGGCAGGCCGGGCTCGAACTGGACACCAGACCTTGTTGGGGCACCCCTGAGAATTTCGGGGGGACGGCCACAGAGCCCTGACTCAGGGGTGCCCTCCTGAGCTCGGGGACCCCCAGGCAGCGCCTCTCTGGGGCAGCCCGGCTCACAAGGGCATGTGGGCACTGCGGGGCAGAGCTGGGGCGTGGGCCCAGCTTCCTGTTGCCCAGTGAGGGGGCTGCACACAGGCCTCGTCCCAATTCCTTCTCTCGGCCTCTGGGCCTTTGTCCGAGGCAACAGCCCCTTCCTTCCTCGTCTCCTCCGGCCTCCTGACTGGCTCTGCTGACACCCAGGCAGGGACTGGCTCCCGGCCCCTTCCTGCCTCCGCGCCTGCACCCTGGGGCACCTGATCCCCGCCCCACCCTGGGGGCCCACTCCTGGGGGCCGCAGGTCTGGAGCAGGGGAGGCAGACAAGCTTGCACTCTCGTACCTGGTAGGGTCCTGTCGGGAGCAGGCGGAGAACGGTCCCGGGTGCGTGTGCGTGCGTGTGCGTGCGTGAGCGCAGGTGTGAGGAGTGTGAGAAGCCCCCCACGGAGGACCTGCCTTCGGGAAGCTCCCAGTCTGCAGGGGACAGCGTGGCCCCTGCCCTTGAGGAGCCCTGGGTCTGGGGGCAGAGCTGGGTCCGATGGACAGGCAGGGACACCCCACAGACATGGGGCGGGCCGAGCTGACTAGCGGGTGGGGGCCTTGGGGGGTGACGCCCCCTAAGCTCTCCCAAGAGGACCAGGATTGATTCGCCCACTTCAATAGGGAGAGAGGATCGTCCCCACACAGCACTGTGGCTGCCCCTCACCCCACGGCCGTCTCGAGGTCCACATCAGCTAGGTGGCGGCTCCTGCCTTGTGCCCTGACCCCCTCGCCACACCTGCCCCTCGAGCAGCCGCACAGAGGGGACCAGAGGCCAGAGATGGCGGACGGGAGGGGAGCAGGGAAACCACCGGCTCTTGCCCACATAGTTGGGCAAGGAGGAATCGGCTTCCAGGGGCTGTTCAGCCTAGAGATGGACAGCCCGGAGTGTTGCTCACCCCCTGGAGCTCGGGACCCCCCACTCTGAGCCTGGAGGGGCAGCTCAGTGCGCTGGTTACGGCCGGTGGCCCGGGGCCGGCCCCTTCGCCCCTGAAGGCCTGGGCTTCCTGCTCCATAACGTGGGAGGGACTGCAGCACTGCCCTCCCAGGGTGGGCATGAGACGAAGCACCGTGTGCTTACAGGAACGCGGTTCGTGCCATCCCTCGTGGGGACAGTCCCCCAGTAACAACATACGTCTGTCCGGGCCCCAGGAACCGGCCTTCCTGACCAGCTAGTGTCTTCCTGGAAGGAAGGTCATGGTCCAGGGCGAGACCCTTCACCCAGGACAGCATTCCCACTGCGCACTGCAGTGGAGAGAGAGGCCAGCAGCCGGGCACAGGAGTGTCTGCACCTCACAATTCATCGGAAGGGACCCTTCACAACAAAGGCCGCCCCCCGTCCGTGTCTGAAGACAAGGGCGGGAAGGAAGGGCCGAAACTGGACACGCGGGGAAGACTCGGGGCTGGAGGCGCCGGGTCCCCGCGGCTGGGCCCAGCCCCCACCTGCCTGTCGGCTGCCAGCCACCCGGGCCTGCTCTGGCGCAGCTCCGGGGGGCACGCTGCCAGCCCCTGAGCTGCCCTGCCATGTCCCTTTTCTGCTTCCAAAATAACTCTCTGCTCACTGCCCACATTTGGTGTCCCGGGTGTCTGCCTCCTCCCGAGACCTGTCTCCATGTCTGAGAGACAGGGCAGAGAAGCCTGAATGGCCGTTAGAGACCGGGGAGCCCCCTTTTAACCAACAGAGTAGGTCGCACCGAAGGGTCCCCCCATTCTGACAGCCCCTGAGTCAGAACTAACCACAGTTTGGCTAAACGAGTTGTCACCACCACCCCCTGCAGGTCGGGGAGGGCTGCACATTTCCCCCACCTGTCCCCGTGCCTTCCCAGGTGTCCAAGGCCCCTGCAGGGCTCCCTGCCCTTGGCCCAGCTCCCGGTAGAGTGAGCTGGTGGCCCGGGCTCCCAGCCCACTGGGGATGAGCTCAGAGACGATCCTCACGGGTCCCTTCAGGGACCACATCCCGGGGCAGCCCGGACCCCAAACGCAAGCACCCACAGTGTGGCCGCTCCTCGGGCCACAGAACTGCGCAGGTCTGCCTCTGGGGACGCCCCAGACAGAAGGGACCTAGAAGCCCAGACTTGTCCTCTCTGAAGACACCGTCAGGTGCCAGGCCAGCCAGCCTCCCAGTCAGGAGGGGCCCATCCTGGGCCAGGCGCCTGGGCCAGGCGGCTTCAGGAGGAACCGCGAGGGGTGGAGGGCGGGCAGACACCCTGAGGAAGCTCCTGATGAGACCCCGGCTCACTTGCGGTGCAGGCGTGGAGGAAAACAGTGCTGCTAGTGGTCGGCGCCTGCGGGCAGGGCCGCGTGAAAGGCACCGGCTTTGCCGTGCGGCCCGTCTGCACCTCCCCCCACCGCCCCTGCAGGTACTGCGGTCCCAGCGCCCAGCTCCCACTTCGAGGCTGAGTGAGGACCTCAAAGGCACACAGCTCCTGAACCCAGGGTCGGGACCGGGGCCTCCCCCCCGACTGGCAGCGCCAGGTAGCCCCCCGCCCGGTGGGCACCGGCCAGGGCGGGAAGGGGCTCGGCGTGTGCGGGGCTGTCGGGGTTGAGCGCCCACAGACCGGGAGGGCGGGCGGGCCGGGTGCCCGCTGCGCCCTGGGCCAGGCTTTCTTCTCCCCGCCAGCCGCCCCGCCCGGCCGCGCCCGTGCCCGCCCTGCCAGAGCGCGGAGGCTTCCTTTTTCTCTGGCCCGCGGCTGTTTCCTGCCTTTCCTTTGAACTAGGGTGCGGGCCCTGCCCCCACTCTCCCTCCGCCAGCCGCCCCCCAGGGCTGCCCTGTGTGGCTGGCACGCAGGCCCCCAGAGGACCGGCTCCTGGAATCGGCCCCCTCCCTGCCTGCCTCTCTCTGCCCCGGTCTGGGCGCCGCCCCAGCGGCTCCCTCCCTGGGGGCTTCCTGTCCCCTGCCCGACCAGGCTGGGAGGGGGCTGCTCCCCGCCTCTCCCACGATCTCATTTCTCAACACAACGGGGGACGTTGAGGTCCTGAAAAGTTTGGGAGCAACGCAGGGACCGAGGGCTGTGGGGGGGGGGGGTGCGGCCCAGGCGTCAGGAAGGGGAGCAGCCTCGGAGGTGAAAATGGACATCAGCATGTCGACCCCCTGGACACACTCTCTTCCCCGGGTTTCCCTGGTCCTTCACAGGACTGGCCGGCCCGGTAAGGCCCGTCTGGAACGAGGGGCACAGGCCGGGTGCTCTGCCCCTGCTTCCCACCCCCACACCAGCCGGGACAAAACCAAAGCTGCTCTGTGGTCCCACAGGAGCCCCTCTGTCTCCCTGGGCCCCACCACAGCCCAACCCCACGCCCTTCACGGAACAGGGCTCCTCCAGGAAGCCCACCGGGATGGACACCCCTGGGCCTCAGCCACCTTGATAAGGACACTGACCAGACCCTGTCCAGCCCTTCAGACCCCTCTCTCAGTGATGCCACACAGTCCTGGCTCTGCATACAAACGAGGAAACTGAGTCACAGGGGGCCCTTACCTGGCCAGGTGCGCGCAGCTCTGCTGTGGCCAGGGCCCCCTGCCTCCGTCTCACTGGTCCCAGTGCCCCAGGCAGCGACAAGGACAGAAAAAAACACCCAAAACCCACTCATAGACACCGTCCAACCTTCCCAGCTGGTTCCATGGGACCTCGCTGGTCTGAGGGCCGTGGAGCCCTGACAGGTCATGAGCAGCCTGCTGGGCGCGTGGAGTGGCGCCCCTCTGCCCCCCACACCTGATGGGAAGGGGGCTCAGGGGTTGCAGCCGGCGGGCGTCTCGGCCCTTCTCCAACCAGCGCCTGGGACTCGGCCTCCCAACACTGGCCGCCTTGGGGCAGGGGGACTCAAGTGTCCTGCCCGAGGATGGCCCTGCGTGCATGTCTGCGTGCTGTCCCTACCCATGCGGACTCGGGAGGGGACACCGGGAGGGGCCTTGTCACCAACGGATGGGGGTACCCCAGAGCTGGGGCTCCCTGTCCCCCAGGTGGGCTCCAGACAGGCCCTCCCCGGGGAGGGCGGCCCCGCCAGCCTCACAGAGATGCCGCGTGGGCAGGAGAGCTGAGCCGAGGGGGCCTGGCGCCCAGCTGTGTGTCTCTGTGGCCTGTCCTCCGAGTCTTGCCCCAGCGGGAGCCAAGCTACCACACCTTCGGACCAGACGCAGGTCAGGGCAAAGGGTGCCCAGAACCAAGGTGAGCCAGGCTGAGGTCGGCACCCCTCCGTGTCTGGAGCTGGTGACACGGAGGGGTGTCCAGCCCTAGGTGCGGAAACAGGTGGGAAGTATTGGGGGTGCCAAGGGCCCACATGGGTCTTCTGGGACCCCCAGTTCCTCAGTGCCCTGTGGCGTCTCCCCCTCGCCTGCCACTTCCCGTGATAAAGCCCTTCAGTCCTACCTTTCACCTTCGTGACCCTAGTGCCCCCTCCCCCCATCCCCAGTGCTCACTAGCTGGTTGGGCCCCCACCCCCAGGACAGCCGAGCCGTGACCCAGACCAGGGCCGGGCAGCCCACCCCGTCCTCCTCCAACTTGAGTCTGTCCCCTGGAGGGCCGCCTCTGCCCCCAGCTCAGTGTCCCTCCCTCGGGGCGGACCCCGGGAGCCCCCTCTCCCGGGTGGAACGCCCAGCAAGAGGCATGACCGTGGCAGCCTGGAGAGTCACCCTGGGAGCCAGGCCCACACGAGACCTCGTGTAACGCCCCAGGCCCCGCTTCCCTCCGTGGACCAAGGGAGAAGCCAAGGCGCCCAGAGGCTCGGTGACACTCAGTGGGAGGGACCAGGGTGTGGGTGGCCCAGACGGCTGGGCACTGTGGGCGCACCGCTGAATGGGAACCTGCCCCGTCCTCCGAGAGCCCGGCCACTTGGAGCAGGGCCTGAGCAGGCACGTCCGACATCCCACAGCCCGACCTCGCTGAGCAGAGTCGGGGGCCCTGGGACCTCCCTGGCTGGGCTCTTCTCAGGGACAACCCCCTGCCACGCCCCGTCCTGGCCGCTCTCCTCCAGGCAGAGAGAGAAGGCCCCTCCTTCCAGCCCTGCTCCCACCAGCCAGCTCCAGCAGAAACCCCTTCATCCACCTGGCAGAGGGGCCACTCCGCAGCCCACGGCAGGGAGTGGGCCACTCCCCCGCTGCCCCTCCACATCCCAGAGCCCACCACGGCGTCCCCATGTGCTCTCCGCCTGTCCCTCTCCCACTCCCAGAAGCACAGCTGTGTGCTGGGACCCAGGGGCCTCCCTCAAGTCCCAGGGAGGTGGGAGACCAGCTCGGTGGAGCATCCCACCTCAGTGACCCTGGTGTGGCCCTCACGGCCCCAGGGGTGGGGACAAGAACAGGCAAGAACTCTCCTCTTTGACCACCTTGGGCCTCGGGGTGCCCACACCCCCAAAATGGCTCTGTGCCTTCCTTCTCCAAACTCTTCCTGAAAAGAGATGGCCCAGGAAGTCAGGTGATGGAAAGGGGGCTGGACCACTCTGCCTGGAAGATGTCCCCCAGCCCCTCAACTCAGGAAAGGGGGGCCCCCCGTGGAGGCGTCACATAACATGGGCCCAGGTGGGGCTGCCCAGGGGCAGCAGGTGCAGGGCAGAGCCAGCCTCCTCTGCAGGCTGCGTGGGCTCCCGCACCTCCCGGGCTTGGCTCACCTCGGGCCCTGCCTTTGGCGCTGGGACCGGGAAGGACTCCCCTCCCACCCTCTCCCCTGGCCCCCACCTTGCACCCGGAGAGGTCCCCCCAACACAGGGCAGAGAGGCTGGGAAGAGAGTCCTGGCAGGGACCACCCTTCAGGGCCCTCCGCGCCCACCCAGGACGTGCCAGCGCGGAGCGCCTCGGCCCCGTCTGGTGCAGCAGACACGTGGGGCTCTTGTGCAAACCACCCCAGCCCCTTCTCCCTCACAGCACCCAGGCCCCACAGCCCCAGAAGCTGTGGGGGTGGGGGGATGCCACCCTGGCCCGGTGGCCCCAGGCTTCCCACTGCTCGGCCCACGGAGAAAGGGTGAAGGAGCCCCAGGAAGGCTGGGCTTGGCCCCTTTCCTTTCCTCAGGGGGGACGTGCGAGAACGAGCTGCACACCCTCCTCCTGCCCGAGGGCACTGCAGCCAGAGCCCCGGCCCCGAGACTCTGCGGGGACGCTCCTGGGAGCTGGTCCTCGGGACAGCTGCCCCCAACAGGGTTGCCTGCACGAGTCATCTCGCCCCCAACTCAGACTCTAAAAACAGTTCTCTGGTTTTTAGTCTGTGCCTGCCCACAACAAATCGGCCTCTCCACCAGTGCCCCGTGGGGCACGGCTTCAGGGAGGCCCCAGGGGGGTCTGGGAGGCCTCAGCGAAGGGACAGTGTGCTGGCAGGGTCCCTTCTGGAGTAAGCAACAGTGGACCACCCCTCTGCCAACTGCAGGGATTCCCGACCAGCACTGCCCAGCCCGCGTGTCTGCCCAACTGCCCTTGACACTCAGAGGACAGACCCGCCTCCCCATGGAGCCCCCTCTGCTCTCCTCCTTCACCGCGAAGCTTCTCCTTTGGCCGCCCTCCGGGGCCGTCTCGGAGGACAAGGGCTACCAAGCCCAGTCCTTCCAGCTCTGACCAAGCCTGAGCTCCCTCAGTGGACCCACAAGTCAGGGGTGGGGTCCGGGTCGAGGGGGGACCCGGAGACCAGGAAGGAAAGCCCAGTGTACAGTTTGTCTGATGTTTAGTCTGCCTCTCCCCCCACCCCACCCCGCCCCGCTCCGGTGGTCAGTGCACTGGAAGGGGAGAGCCCTCGCCAAGGCCTGTGCGCAGGGCAACCACCCGGCAGGTGCCCCAGACCGGGGCCCGGCAGGCACAGGCGGGAGCAGCAGGGGCGTGCGCGGCGGGTACTCACAGGTAAGCCGTCAGCGGCGCCAGGTCCCGGGGCACCGCGGAGAGCCCGAGCTCCGAGCAGTCGGCCGACAGCATGACGCCGTCCTCCTGGCAGTGGCAGGGGGCCGGGCAGGCGGCGGGCACCGGGCCCGGCTGGGGGGCGCACGGGGAGGCGCAGAGCGCGGCGCACAGCCACAGCGCGCGCAGCCCGGACGCGCGGGGCATCGCGGCGGCGGGGCCGGGCACCTGGCGGCGGGCGGCTGCGGGCGCACCGTTTGCGCGGCCAGGCGGGCTCTGCTCCGGGCGCGGCGCGGGACGGTGCAGTCAGCGCCGCGCAGGCATGGCGAGTGCGTTACTCCGTTTCACAGGCTGGGCTTGGCGAGGGAGGGAGACACGGCGGAGGAGGAGTCAAGGAAACTCGCTGCGCCCGGCTCGCCCCTTCCCTCCTTCCTCTGAGCTGGCAGCGCTTCCACCCGGGGAAGAGAACCCAGCGGAGAACCCGCGGGACGGCGAGCCCGCATTTGCTTTCACCGGGCCCCAGGGCCTCGGCGCAGACCCTCCTGGCTGCAGGGGCAGCCACGGAACGCAGGGGACGGAGGGTGGGGTGGGGGGCGGCGCTCGGGAAGCAATCTCGAGCCCCCATAGACCCCCGAGCCCTCCACCCCCGCAGGAGGAAACGGTGACCCGTGGGGGAGGGGGTGTTGGTCAAGGTCACTCCAAAGATGGGAAACGACCCGCGAACTGGATCTTCTCACTCTGCCGCCCAAGGGAGGGACATGCGGGGTCGCCCCGGCTCCAGGGCTCCCCTGTCGGCTGGGATAGGGTGGTGGGCAAAGGACCCAGGAAATGGGAGCGCATTTCCACCCACTGAGCGTGCTTTGCGTGCGGCGCAGCCCGGGACCCCGGGATCCTGCTGGCAGGACCTCGCAGAGGGCCAGGCTGAGCCCTCGAGGCAGCGAGTGGGCGCCACCTGGCGGCCAGAGCGGCAGCTGCGGCTCAACCACCCCGAGGCGGGAACCCTGTGGCCTGGGCTCTCTCCTTAGAACCGACCCTTTGCTGAGCCGAGCAAGGCCCAGGGCAGGGTCGGAGCAGGCTGGGGCCTCGCACGTTTGCCCCACCTTCCCGTGGTCCCTCCGCAGTGCACAGCAGAAGCCCGGGACCCCCTTTGTCACGGACCTGCACACCCCAGACCCTCCCGACCCTCTCATCAACCCCTCCTGACCTTCCCAGGTTGCCTGCGCTTCTGGCCTCACCCACCCACAGCTCTGGCTCCGCCCTCACCTGTCTTCAGCGCCTGCTGTCCAGGCGACCTCCCTGGCACAAGGGGCCTCGACCCTCGGTGCAGAGTCTCCGCCCTGCCCTCCTGAGAGCCATCACGGCCCCCCGCCCCGTCTGGGGCCCCTGATAAACACAGAGCATGATGGGGACTTGACATCCGGGGGAGCCCCAGAGCCTCACCTCAGTCGGGGAGGGTCCTGATGGCACAGAAAGCCCTCCCTCTGCTCCCAACTCTCCAGCCAGGCCTGACAGGGCCCTCCCTGACCACTGACCCCTGTACTTCAGTAGGAGCTCCCAGCTGGGCCCTTCCTTTGTTTGGGAGTCTAAGTCCCAGGGCCCCCCACTCGGATGTGCCCAGGCTCTCTGGGGCTCCCCCTGGGCCCTCCACAGGCACGACCAATACCCAGCCTCAGGTACCGTCCACAACCAAGCCCTCTTATCAGGGAGGCACATGGGACCTCCTGGGGCCACCGCCGGTCTGGTCCCCTGCTGGGCCATTCAGTCCTGAAGGGCCTGGGACCCCGTGCTTCTCCCTGGCTGTTCCATCCCCCAGGGCGCTGCTTTCTACCACACCTGCCTCAGGTGTGCAGGGGAGGGTGGAGGAGAGAGACCGGGAGCCACAAGGACCTGGTCCCTCCTGCCTTCAAGTCGGTTCAGGGAGCCCTGGGGATGCTGGCAGTCAGAGGAGGCCAGGAGAGCCAGAGAGGAGCAGGTCTCTCACTGCGTGGGGCAGGGGGCGGGGGCGTGAGTAACCAGACACCAGAGACTGAAGTCTGAAAACCTCCAGGGTGCAGGGTGGGGGCTGCCCCCAGGGAAAGTGCCCAGCACACGGGCTGTGGGCCGGCCAGTTCAGCTGGACCCCAGCCACCACTCCCTGTGGTGGGGCCGGTGTCCCGGGATCCTTGAGGCTGTCCCCTGCTCCTGGGAGGTTAACACAGACAGAACACGCTCAGCCTCAGGCTCCCCAGGCTCCCCTGTGTTCCTGACTCCTGACTCTGCCCTTCACAGCACACAGCCCCGGAGCCCGGCTGCCCTGCCTGGCCGGCACAGACCTCTTCTGCTTCTGCCCAGCGCAGTGACCGAGCAGGGCAGCCCGGCCGCCAGTGCACTGCTCAGAAGGTTGTAGAGGCGGACCTGGGGGCAGACTTAGGTGTCGATGAGAAAGGCTCCCTGTGCATTCCAAGCCCGAGTTGCTCAGAGCACACCGTGGTTTACAGCGCCACCTGGTGGCTGCCTCGGGCACTGCACAGAGGCCGCCTGCAGACCGCAGAACCTTCCTAGTCCCTGTCCCTCCCCGCAGCTAGGCCACGCCCCTGCAGCAAAGGACTTCACGCTGGACAGGGTCCCTAAGGGGGCGGGACAGGGTCCCTAAGGGGGCGGGGCAGGCTCCCAGGCCGGTGGGGAAATGCACCCGGGCCGGGGCAGGGCAGGGAAGCTGGGCAGTGGTGAGCCATCCAGCCAGCCAGCCAGCACCCACCAGGGAGGGGACCATTGCCGAGGCAGCTCAACCCTGGAAGCTGTCAGGGCACAGTGGAGAAGAGCAAGGAGACCGTGTCCTTTGAGTCTGTGACCCAAGCAGGACTCCTAAGCTGTGAGGCCCCCCACAGCACAGAGTCACTGGGGAGTCCAGGGTCCATCCACCCCCTGCTCCCCGCACTGGGCTTTCTCCACGGCACCCGCAGGGGCTGAGCTGAGTGCCTGGTGTCCCTGTCCAGGGCCCTGTCACCCAGGCTTGTGGAAAAGGGATTTTCGATGCAGAGAGCCCCATCTTTTGTGCTCCGAACCCCTGGCAGCCCTACCTGACTCCTAACCCCTTCTTGGCCTAGAACAAGACCAAGTGGACACAGTGAGAAACAGCAGAGGCCAGGGGAGGCTTGAGAACCTGGTGCCCCCGCTTTCTCAGCCTGGGTGGCCCCGGGATCCCCACCCCACTCCAGCCAGGCCCCACTGGCCTCATCCCTGCCGGACCTGACCCCCTGGCCATTCCTGCAAGGAGAACGCACGCCACCTGATGGCCATGCTGAGGAACTGCAGGCGAGCTCAATCCTCCCTTCTCCCTGTTTCAGCAAGACGGTGATGGCACCTGCTGCCCGCCTCCCCGCTGCCCCACCCCGCCAGCCTCCAGAAGTCCTCCAGGGCTTTCTGGAGAGGCCTCTGGGGGGCAGTGGGTTCCTGTGGTGGGTTCTGCCCTCCAGGGGCAAAGGGCAGGGGCATGTACACTGGGGACACCTTGGCCCCCCAGGCCCCACTGGACACACAGTGGTAGACACTCACACCCGTGTCTGATCACCAGGGTGAGGGCACATGCATGCACACACACAGGCACATGTGTGTGCCCCAGGAGCTCCAGCCAGGAGGGGGCTTCAGAGACCCCACTGTCACCACGCAGCCCATCCCAGGGGCAGCCTCCCGGAGGCACTGGCCCGAGGCTGCACTTCAGCCTCAAGCTGCTCCCCACCCCCCACCCCAGGACAGTGGGACAGTGGGACAGTGGAGAGACGATGGGAGTGTGGGTGGGGGAGAGGGGGACAGAAGGGGGAAAATGGCTCTGGGCCCCAGGAAAGTGGGGAGGGGACTATGCAGTGAGCAGGCAGGCGTGGGGGACCAGCAGACCAAGGCAGCTGGGCAGACGGGGCCCAGCCGGCTGCCTGCCCCTCCCGCCCCAAACCTCAGAGCCGCCCACCGGGCCCTGGACGGGGACGGGGGCCTGGAAACTGAGCCCTGCAGAACTCATCAGATTTTGGGGGCTGCGTGTGCATGGCGTGCATACATGCACATGTGTGCTCTTCCTAATGAGGTCAGGGGAGGGCCACTAGGGAAGCTGATGTGATAGGAACCCTGCCCCCGAGCACCCCCAGCTGGGGCCCCACCAGCAGAATCTCTGCAGCGGCAGAATGGGGAGGAGCGAGTGGAAACAGCCTGATTCAGAATCCAAGGGGAAGGGACGGTGCAGATGCGGTCTGGGAGTGCGTCTCGGACCCTCCGAAGAGTCCCCACAGGAGGGGCCTGCTGAGGACAGCACAGGGGCACCTGGCTGCAGGAGGCGCACCTGCCAGCCCCCGCCAGCCTGGAGCAGCTGCAGAGGGGGCAGGGAGCCCCGAGGGGCGGCGGAAAGATCACAAACACCCTCCCGGCCCCAGCCTCTCCATTCAGCAAAAAAAGTCCCACGAGACCTGAGTTTCGTCCCCACAGACAAACCCACATCCTCTCCTGAGAGAGCCCCGGGGCCCTGCCCAGGGCCCAGAGCGCCGTCTGCCTCCGGAGAGGGCCAGCGGGAGGCCAAGGGGACTGGGGAGGGTCCGGGTGTCCAGGCCCCATGTGAGCCAGCCAGGCCCCTCCCAGGCAGCGGTCTCTGGCCCACCCCTCCCACCTGAAGCCAGGCCTTGGGCACCCCCCGCACTGGGGGAGGACAGTCACCAGGCAGGAGAGAGGCAGGTCTCCTACTCTTCCTCCCACAGCCGGGAAGGTCACCAGGGAGGGGGTGACCTTGGTCCCCTGACCAGGCTGTGGAAAGGCAGCTAGGGGCTGAGGGCAGAACCTGGCAGGGGGCTGGGCAGGTGTGCCTGTGTGAGCACACGTGTGTGTACGTGAATCTGGAGGGCGTGCGGTGGGCATCCAGGGACGTGGGGAAGTGGGGGGCGGGGCCCTGGGGAGAAAGGGCCCCGCTGCGGGACGACAGAGGAATGACCCCTTCACCGGGTCCGGGCTTTGGGAGAGGGAGGGACTCTTCTGTCCTAAATTCGGCCTGTGGGAGGCAGGCTGGCCCTGGGTCCCGGGGCCCAGGTGGCCTGACTCCCTGGTCCTCCAGCGGGGGTGATGGGAAAGCCCCACCACAGCGGGCACCAGAATCAGGGAACTGGGCTGGAGGGCCCACAGGGAGGCCAGACCCCAGGACATGCCCGGGGGCTTCCAACCTCACAGCAGCAGCCCAGGCCAGCAGCACCCGGCTCCACCCGCTGCAACGTGTCTCCCTGTCTTCTCTGCAGGCCGCCCCGACCCCAACCCCAACCCTGGGTGTCTGTCTCCCCCACAGGGACAGGAGCAAGCTGGACAGGGCCCCTGAGGCTGGCCCAGGACTTCTCCAGAGGGGAGCTGAGGAGGGCTAGGGAGGGGAGGGGGCCTGCAGAGTGTGCAGGACGGGGCCCCAAGACCCCTGCTCTGGGATCTGACAGGAAGGCAGCCTCTGACTTTGGGGCTGGCAGCCGCCCCGGCCACTCTGAGGATGCTCTGGGAATTCCGGACGAAGGTTTGTGACTCGGGGGTAGTGGCTGGCAGCCCTGGAATTGGGGGTGACGAGAGGGGGTGGCAGTGTGACCCGGGCAACCCTCTCTCTCCCAGAGTCTGGCTGAGAGCTGAGAGCCAGAGCCTGGGTCTGACCCACAAGCTGCTGCGCCTGCCCCTGCACGGCCCCTCCTGTGCTGGCTTCTCCCCGCCCCCGGGGGCTCAGCTCTGCTCCTCTCCGCGACCTCCTGCTAGGGCGGGAGCCTGAGGGGGACCCTGCGCCCCGGCAGGTCACTCCGGGGACACGCAGGGCCTCGGGCTCAGCTGAGGCTCTGCTTGCTCGGGAGTCAGGGTGGCTGGGACCCCCACGCTGGGGCTGGGCCACCGGTGGGAGGGGAAGGTGGACAGACCTTGCAGGCAGGTCCACGGCGCTGGGAGGGGAAGGTCCTGGAGCAGGGTCTCTGCCAGGGGCTTCCAGCCCCACCCCCCGCAGCCACGGAGCAGACAGGGGGACCCAGGACCCCAGGCTGGGCTCGGGGGCAGCACTCTCACCCCCCACCTCCACGGGACGCCCGGCCTTCCCAAGCAGACCCGGAGAAGGAGTGGGCAGGGCGCAGAAGTGACTGTCCTCCCTAGGCACACCCAAAGGGACCTGAGAGACCACCCGTGCCCCACACTGTAGGCTTGCCCGAGAGCTGGGCTCCCAGCTCCTCCCTCTGCCGTGGGAGCGGCCTGGTAAGGTCAGGAGTGCTCACAGCCAGCAGGGCTCTGGCCATGGAGACCAGGGGCATGGTCGCCCTGGGGGGAAGGCTTTGCCCACTTCCTCCCCCCCTGCGATCCCCTAGCTTCCTGTTCTCGATAACCATCTCCAGTGTGACCCGCAGGGGGTGGCCCTCTTTCCAACGCCCTCCTGCTCCTCTCTGGTCTCAGGACCCCCCTTATTGGCCCCCTAGTTTGGGGGTGGCCTGATGTCAGTCCCCACAGGTATCGGGGACACCTGGGATCCTGCCTGTCCCTTGGAGTCTTGGGCACCAAGTACTACCCAGCTCTGATCAGCCCCCTTGGGAAATGCACCCCCAGAGGGGGAGGAAGGGGCCAGGACCAGCTGGCCTCGGAGGGCAGCCATCCCAGTCTCCACCGCCTACACCCAGGGACACGCTGGGAGGCCACCAGTCCCGAGGGCTGCTGGTTCGTCCCCAGCCCCTGGGCCAGCAGCCGGCCAGCCCTCCCCTGCCCCCCACGCACCGCCCCTGTGTCTATTGTACCTAGTTCCTTTCTGTCTGTCACCGTTGACGGCTGAATCAGAGAAGTGGAAGGGAAAGGACGGAGCTGTGGGTGTTGGGGGCCGGGGGGAGGGTGTCTGCCGTGTCCAGGTGCAGGGGACAGAAGTGCAGAGCACGGACCTGCTGAGGGGAAGCAGAGCGGGGGGGGGGGGGCGTGCAGGCTGGGGCACCGGGCCCGCTCCCCAGGCCCCAGGCTCCTCGAGAGCAGAGATGGCATGGGTGTCCCGGCAGTGAGGGCGCAGGCGGTGGGCGTGCCGGGAGGAGGCCTGGGGACCGGGACCACTCCCCAGCTCCTCCAGTCAGCGTCTGGGCTGCCTGCTCCCAGAGGAGCTGCCATGTGGCTCGGCCCCGGGGACGACCCCTGGGGCCCACTGGGGCCCGGCGTGTGCCTCCTGTTCTCCCTGACCACCCCGTCTGCGCCCACCCCTGCCCTGGAGCAGCCTGGGCTTTGACCGTGAACTCCCCACTCTGGAGAGGCCAGCAGAGCCGGGGCCAGGCACTGAGGCAGAAGCAGAGCTGTGGACACCAGTCTCCGGCCAAGGTCAGTTTGGGCAACAGCTCCCTGGGGGGTCAGCTGAACTCTGCCCAGCAAGTTGGCAGCAGCGGCTGGACATGACCATCCCAGTGGGGAGACAGCCCAGTGAACCGGTCTGAAGAGGGTCTGGGGTGGTTGGGAACGACCAGCTCGACCAACCCCAGCAGCAGGCCTCGACCCCAGGGCAGAGGTGCAGGGACACTGCCAGGCCGTCCCCAGAGGGGCACAGGCAGGAGGCACCCGACCCCTGGTGGCGGCAGGAGGGCAGCATGCAGCTGGGTGTGCGTGGGTGGCAGCTAGGAGGGGCGGAGGGAGGAAGCTGGCTTCCTGAAGCTTACTGAGCCTCAAAGACAGACTGACAGACAGACAGACAGCTGGCAAGAGGCAGCCTGGGGGGTGCAGCTGCTTCGGTGAGTCAAGAATGGGGGGCGGGGGCAAGAGGTGCTCTGTGGCCCTGGGGTGGTGGGAGCCACGCGGAGGCGCGAGGGCAACCCCAGGAGGGCGCACTGGGTGCCAGTGTCTGGCTGGGCAGTGGCTGCCGACCTAGCTGGTGTCCCCGAGGATGCAGGGCCGGGCCGCAGGGGCCGCCTGGACAGGAGAGCCAAGGAGCCCTCCAGCTGCGGAGAGCCCCTCGGTGCGGCCCGCTTCTGCACGGGCCACTCTGTCCTCCCCGCCTCGGTCCCTGCGGCCTTAGCAACCACCCCCACCCCCACACCACGGAAATGCGACCCTGGCCCTGGAAGATGGGGACTGTCCCCCAAGAGGAGACAGCCCCCACCTCTGTGCCCCTCTCCTGCCCCCGGCGTCTCCTCACCATGCGCTGTCGCTCAAGGGCTTGGTGAGGCCATTTCCTGTGACAGTTACGGAGGCAGGAGAGGGGGGATGGGCAGAGGAGGAAGGAACAGCCCCAACCTACCTCTCTACATGGGGACCCCCGAAGCCAGAATGAACTTGGGAGGGTCCCCATGGGGGCCGGCAGTCGGCAGGCCCGGTCCCCACAGGCGGGCAGGGGTCGGGGCTTCTCACTCAGAGAAGGCCCATGGCTGGGCCGCAGGTGGTGCCTGTGGGCTCCAGACCCTGTCCGCGGAGCGCCGGCTCCGAATTTCCTCTCTCACCTTCTCTCTGAGCCCCCAGCCTGGGGCCCGGCTGTGAACTTGGGTCCGCGAACTTCAGTCTGAGGCAGCCCGGGTGCCCTTCTGCCCCTCTCTGCACCTTCTAAATTCTTGTCCATCTTCACCCGCAATCTTTGCCCTCATCCTGCCCTTCCTCTAACCCCACACTGCCAGCCACCCTGGGTCCCCCGGTGCAGAGCCTGGCCTTGCTAAGGTGAACGACACCATTTTGTGGGCAACAGAGGCTCCCCCCATCACCGGTGCAAACAGGAGGAGGAGGAGGAGGAGGAGGAGGGCAGGAGGCGGCCTGGGTCTGGGGCCCCTCCCCTGCGCGGCAGCCCGGCACTCAGCAGCCCAGGGGCTCTGTCTTTCAGGCAAACCTCATGGCTGAGTGAGCCTCCCCCGGGCCCAGCAGCCCCCAGCATGGTCCAGGCCTGTGGGGGGCGCTCCAGAGCACAGCCGACGGCCTGGTCTTTGGGGGTAGCCATGACCCAGCTTCCGCCCGCCAAAGCGCCGGCCAAGAAGCATGTGCGGCTGCAGGAGAGGTGAGGCCCTTCCCGGGGGCTGGAGGGCCTTCCTGGCTGTGAGCCCGGCGCCGACCCCCGACCCCTCTGCCCACCCCTCCAGCCCAGAACGGGGAGCCCAGGGGCCCTCAGTTGCTGACCGTAGTCTAGAAAGGAAACCCCGTGTCCGTTTGCATGTCATTTGCATGCTCTTTACAATTTGGGGCATAGAGTTTCATGTCAGCCTTGTCCCTGCTCCCAGCTTTGTCCTCGGGCCCCTGGAGAAGGGCTGTCTTCAGTCTGAACCTAGCTCCCAACTCTAAGAGTCAGGCCAGGGGCGGGGCCGGCGGGCTGCTGGAGCCGGCCACTGGGCCCTCGGCTGCCCTGTTCTGGCTGGGAAGGGAAAAGAGCCAGAGAAGGGTCCTGAACCCCGAACTCAGGGGACCGTGGCTCAGGGAGGCAGGGGGGACCGCCTCTGACATCCCCGAGTCAGTGATAAGCAAAAGCAGGGCCCAGGCGATGGGCACTTGCTCACCAGGCCTGGCTGCCGTGCCCGCAGGCGGGGCTCCAGCGTGGCGCTGGTGCTGGACGTGCGCTCCCTGGGCGCGGTGGAGCCCATCTGCTCAGTGAACACGCCGCGGGAGGTCACCCTGCACTTCCTGCGTACCGCCAGCCGCCCCCTCACCCGCTGGGCCCTGCAGCACCAGCCCCCCAGTCCGCAGCAGCTGGAGGAGGAGTTCTTGGTAAGAACGTGGGGTCCCCCTGCCCTTCGGAATCCCAGGCTCCGTCCTGCTCTGTGCACTGTGAGGGGGCCTCTCAGGGAAGAGAACCCCAGGCTACAGGGCGCAGACAGCCCCAGGCTTCTCCTCTGCCTCCGTCCACCCAGGCCTGCGAGCCACTGCCAGGAGGCCGGACCACCAGGGCCCAGCTCCAGCAGAAAAGGGTGGAGGGGGATGGCGGGGTGGGGGGGGCTGGACAGGGGTGTCGGCCGTTCACTCATGTCCTCCCCTCACTAGAAGATCCCCCCAAACTTTGTCAACCCTGAAGACCTGGACATCCCTGGCCATGCCTCCAAGGACCGGTACAAGACCATCCTGCCCAGTAAGGACTTTGGGGGGAGCAGGGCAGGGGCAGGGCTGTCCCTGGGGTCAGCATCACTCAGGATGCATGGTCTCAGCCAGGGGAGAACCAGGGAGCACCCACGGGTTGTATCTCAGAGGACACCCCAACACTGCCACGCCTGTCCCTGGGGGAGTCAGCCTCCCACGCACGGGGCTGCTCTCGGGGCCGGCTCCGCTCCGAGTCTCTCAAAAGGACACCTGATGTTGGCACTATGGTGCTATGGTATCCCCGCCCCACAAATGCGGAAACTGAGTCGCAGGGCCGCTGCACGCCCGGCCCAAGGTGACTCAGCTGGTGGCACCGAACCTTCTTCTTCCTCCTCCTTGGAGGTGTCGTGGGGAGCACCCAGGGAAGGGCTGCAGGGGTGGCGCCCAGGGAGGGGCTTGAAAAACCTGAGATGCGGTGGAGGGGGGGGACATGACAAGGACGGGGGAAGAGGTCCGGGGGCCTCAAACTCCACGGGCCTGGGCCCGGCTCCCTGCCCCCCACCCCGCTGAGCAGCCTCAGCCGGAGCAGCTGCCAGCCTTGAGGGCCCGGCTCAGGTTCCTGCCCATCCTCGACCCCAGGCCCAGCCGCTGACCACAGGGCTTGGGGACTGATTACCCGGCCTCCCAGTCCCCAGAGCTGGGAGCCCCCTCTGCCTGAGGTTCCTGGCACCCTCTGCCCGGAGGGCACATGCATCCCTCTGGAGTGGCCTTGGTGCCCTGCGGGGAGGGGGTCTGGGACAGCTGCCCCTCCCCACCACCTTGGGAAAACCTCAGCAGCATCCCTTCCACCCTCTGATTCAACCCCGTTCCCCACCAGGACACAACTCGTCAGTGCTCTGCTCTCTGCCCCTCCCCATGTCCCACCCTGCGCAGCACCCCCCAACCCCAAACCCCAGCCTGGACATTGTCACTGCACCACTCACACCGCGGCGGGGCCCCTCCCGTCCACAGAGGGCCAGTCACAGCCACACAGAGGCGCTGAGGGTGCCACAGGGCTTCTCCTTCCTCCGCCCCAGCACTCTGCCCTCACAGGTCACCTTTTGACCTCTGACCCTCGCTGACTTGCCTGCCTAGATCCACACAGTCGAGTTCATCTTGGCCGGGCCCAGAGCCGGGAGGACGGGGACTACATCAACGCCAACTACATCCGCGTGAGTGCCGCGCCTGGGGGGCTGGGTACCCAGGGGTATCTCCCACCCCGACTCACGGCTGGCTGCCAGGCTGGCCAGACACTGAGTCCCTACGACACCCCGAGAAAACAGAGCGTATGTGAAACAAGCTGAAAGAAAGGCCCCCAGGTGTCCCGATCCCACCCCTCGGCGCATCCCTGCCACACCTGGCCGGGAGGTGGCAGGTGGAGCCGGGTCCACGAAGTCTGCACAAATGGCGGTCTCGCTGCCGCTGCCTCTCTCTCTCCCCCTCCCTCCCACCTTCACCTGTCCCCATGCAGCCCCTCCGCTGTGGACGTGGTTCCCATCAAGCCACACAGGAACCCGTAGCAACCGGGACACCAGGCCTGGGGGGCTCCGGCCTCCCACCGCCCGGGCCCTGATGCTGTGGGGAAATAGCGCCACCTAGGGCCCCGCAGTGGTGGGACGGCGCCGGGCGCCAAGACGCAAGGCCGTTGGTTAGGCTGGGACCTGGGGGAACACGATCCCCACCTGCCGGCAGAAGGAGCAGAAGCCCGGGTCTCCCCGCCGCCCTGGGCAGCCCGTGGCCGAGAGCTCTGAAGGGGAGAAAGGAGGGCTGGCCAGACTGGGCTTCCTCCTGCTACTCGGTTCGTAAAAGGAGTATGGTAACCCGAAACGCTCCTTCAGCAAATGTGAAAGAGCAGCTTCGCACTTGGCGCCAGGAGAGAGCGGGGGAGAGGGAAGCAGGTGCCCAGAGACCTGGTACGACGCGCTGGTCTCTGGCAACACTATGAATCTAAGCTGCGCTGTGTTCCTGCAAGGGACAGATTGTACCCAATTCACAGATGAGACAGCCGAGGCTCCGGGGGCAGGGTAACCGCCAGCCAGCCAGCAGCAGGACTGGGGTCCAGACCCAACGGGCCTCACTCAGGAACCCCTGTCTTTTCCTCTGTGTGCTCGTGGCATGTGCACATGTATGCATGTATCTCCATGTGTGTGTCTGCGTGTGCACATGCCTGTCCACACTCACTGCTTCAGCCTGGTCCTGGCACCTGCAGAGCCCGGTCTCCCCAGAGCCCTCCTCTCACCGCTGCCCCCTTTCTCGTGCACCCCCCCCAGGGCTACGACGGGCAGGAGAAGGTCTACATCGCCACCCAGGGCCCCATGCCCAACACCGTGTCGGACTTCTGGGAGATGGTGTGGCAGGAAGGCGCCTCGCTCATCGTCATGCTCACTCAGCTCCGAGAGAGCAAGGAGGTAGGAGGCGGGGCCAGGGCTCCTGGTGAACCCGGAAGGGGCTGCACCCCCCACACACACCTACTCGGCAGCACAGAACCCCCTGGAGGCGGAGAACACCTACAGGCAGGCCCAGGCCGCCCCACTCACCTAGAAAAGTTCCTGAGATACCCACGCGCCGAGGGGGGGGAGTGCCTCGTCTGCAGGTGGGGTGGGTGGGGACACCCCGCAGCCCCGGCCGCCCCAGCTCAGCGTCTCCTCCTGACTCCCAGCTCCCTCCCTCCTAGAAATGTGTCCACTACTGGCCCACAGATGAGGACACGTACGGGCCTTTCCGGATCCGCGTACAGGAGGAGAGAGAGCTTCCGGAATACTCCGTGCGGAGGCTCACCATCCAGGTGCGCGCTCCTCCCAAGGGCGGCCGGGCCCCCAGCTCCCCTGGGGCCAGGGTCTACGTCTCCCACCGTCCTCAGACCTGGGTCTGCAAGAAGCAACTGGGGCACAGACGACAGAGGGGCGTGGGCGCCACTCTCAGGGCAGAGCCTGGGGTGGCCCAGCTGCACGGGGCATGGGAGGGAGGGGACTCGGGATGTGCTTCCAAGTGCCTTCTATCACTGGGCAGCGTTGGGCACTTGTCACAGCACTTCTCTCTTGACTCATCACCCTCCTGCCCCCCAGGGTATGACCCAGCAAGATGTCATTGTCCCCATTCTCTTGATGAAGAAAGTGGGCTGAAGGGACTTTCCCAAAGTCATGTGCTAATTGGAGACAGAAGGGGACCGTCCCCTCTCCCAGCCCGAGTTCCTTCCCAGCATGTCGGGGTCGGGGGTGGAGCATGACAGGCAGGAAAAGAGCTGGCCTTCCTGGCTCGGGGTCCCTTCCCCTCTGCCCTGGGCTGGGGTGCTCCCCACCCTGTCCCCGGGCCTCAGGCCACGTGTCCCGCCAGCACCAGGAGCAGTGCCGGTCGGTGAGGCACATCCTCTTCTCGGCCTGGCCTGACCACCAGACCCCGGAGTCGGCCCGGCCACTGCTGCGCCTGGTGGCCGAGGTGGAGGACAGCCTGGAGGCAGCGGCCAGCGCGGGGCCCGTGGTGGTCCACTGCAGGTACTCGGCCCGCCCTCGCGCAGCCCAGCCCAGACCTCGGGCAGAGGGGGTTTCCCTGGACACAGGGGTCCGAGCTGAGTCCGAGCTGAACTGGAACCTGAAAGGTGGCGAGGGGAAGGGGCCTCGTTCCAGGCGGGTGGAACAGCGTTTGCAAAGGCCCAGAGACGAGGTGTTTGAAAGGACACATTGCCCGCAGCGTCCGAGGCTGGGGGCCCGGAGGGCACCGGGAGGGGAGAGTGGTGAGGGGTGATTACAGAGAACCCAGGGATGGGGGGCCTCACGGCCCCGCTGACGTTTGGAAGGAAGACTTTGGCTACAGCGTCAGAGGCAGGTCGGGGTGTCGTGGGGGCTGTGCAGGGGGTGAGCTCACAACGAGGACACCCTCTGGGAGTGCCTTTCCTTAATGAAGCAGAACGCAGAGGCAACAGGGACAGCCGCCCCCCCCACACACACACAGTGGTCCCTGCAGGGGAGGGAAGGTGGAGAGTGACTTCTATCAGGGGTTCGGAGAAGGACACCCAGGTTGATTTCAAAATCAAGGGCAAGAGAGAGAACTGTGGGAGGCCCGAGGTGGGGATGGGTGGTGTCCGCCTCTGGGAGGAAGTCATGGTCAGATAAGGAGAGCCCAGGGTCAGCAGGCCAGCGTGGGCGCAGGCCGTTGGAAACCGCTGTCACGAGCTTATCAAACACCCACAGGGACCTGAGGGTGACCTGGCATAGGCTCCGAGCGAGGTCAGTAAGAAATGTAGCTCGTCCTGGGCCGGCTGTGACCTGCCAAGGCCTTGCCACCTCCCTGCCCCCATGTCCACAGCCGCCAAACAGGGTGCATTAGTTCCTGGCGCTTTCTCTTTGATTCGGGGCCTGGCCCCCTCGTTCCCGTCACCTGTGACCTCCCGTCTCCTCCCTGGCCACATCCAGTGCAGGGATTGGCCGGACCGGCTGCTTCATCGCCACCCGGATAGGCTGCCAACAGCTGAAGGCCCGCGGGGAAGTGGACATCCTGGGCATCGTGTGCCAACTGCGGCTGGACAGGTGGGCCCCTGACTGTGAGTGGGACAAGGACACCGAGTGGCCCCCGAACCTCCCGGGGTCAGAGCACCTACAGGCTCATGGCCAGCAAGCGCTGCCCGGGAGAGAGAAAGCACCCTTTGCTCACGGAGCTGTTTCTTTGGCTCCCACGAAAACATCTCTCCCCAGAACTTCTGCTTGGGGACCTAGAATTAACTATACCGCCCCAGCCTACAGTGATGTTTTGTTGGGTTTTGACTCTGTTTTTCCCAACCCACTGCTGGGGGGGGGCGGGGGGGGATGGGGTTTGCTTGTCAACCCCAGGAGCCAACTGGGGCTCGCCTCACAGAGTTCTTCCTCTGCCTCCCTGGCCCCGTCCGCAGAGAGGCGCCACGGGCCCGAGTTAGCTTGTGTCAGCGGGTTGGGAACGTGAGAACCTGCTGTACACCTCTGCGGGCTTATTGCTTTTCTGCCTAGGATTATTGGGACGAGGAGGCCTTGGTGCCCAGGAATACTCCTGGCTGGGCCTGGGGAGCCGGGGCCTGTTCTGCCCCAGCAGCTGATGGGTTGCACATGACCGTGCACCAGCAGGGGGCGTCCTCTCTGCACAGCCCCCAGGCTCAGTCCTGAGTAAGGAAGGGGCAGGGGGCTCCCATGGGAGCAGGCCCGGGGGCAGCAGAAAGGAGTAGGAAGCAGAGAGGTGGGGGGGGCTCCCTGGCGAAGTGAGGGCTGCCAAGGGACTCACATCTGCGTGCTGCGCCCACAGGGGGGGCATGATCCAGACGGCGGAGCAGTACCAGTTCCTGCACCACACCCTGGCCCTGTACGCCGCGCAGCTGCCGGAGGAGCCCAGCCCCTGAGCCCTGGCGCCCTCCGCCCCCCAGGCACCTCTCCTCGAGGCCTGGGAAGGTGGGCCTTCCGAGCTGTGGACCCCCTGGGTGGCCATGGGGAAGAGGTGCCCCCTCAGCGAGTGTGGGGTCACAGGACACCAATCAGCCACGACCACAGGCAGACACCAGGTCTTCCCTACTGGCCGCCCCTCTGCTCGCTCTGGTGGCCCCAAGTGGGCCGCAGGGGGAACCTGCCTGTGCCTCTGAGAGTAGGATGGGGGGGGACTCTCAGCAGACCTGCGAGGCTGCCAGGCGCCCTGTGAGCAGCAGCCTCCATGTGTCTGACATTCACGCTTTGCTGCCATTAAGGAAAAAGAATGGAAACCGCTCGTGGTCCCACCTTCCTGGGCCGACAGGACGGCCTGTCCCTGTGCCCTGCTCAGGACAGACCAGATGCTGGGGCCAGAGGCCTGTCCTGACCTCGGTCAGATTCCCCTACTGGGATGCACTTCCTCACCCCACACCTGTGAGGGTGGCTTGGCCTTCCAGGCGCCCTCTGAGCCCACAGGTATCCTGGGAGTGACGGATATGCAGGGGAACGGGCCGGGCAGTTGACGTCTCTGGAAGAGGGAAAGTGTGGGGACCCCTCTCCCAGGCCCAGAGGGACGGCCCTGCCTCCAGAACCGCTGGCTGGCCACTCACCCCAGCTCTTCCGGAGAGAGGCCCGGCACCCCTGGCAGTGCTGAGATGGAGGTCGGAGGTTGGAAGTTGTTTTTTTTTTTTTTTCATGCCTCCGCCTGGCCTTGCTGAGGAAACCTACCTTCCCCACAGCCCTGGAAGGGGCTTGGCGCCCCTGTGTGCCCGGGGAAGCTGGGCCCTGTGCTCTCAAGGGCCTGGCCCTGTCCGAGGCTGGCTCCCAGATGCTGGCCCACAGGCTCCCTCCCTGGGCACACAGACCCACCATGTTCCACACACAGTGGGCAGTGCTATGGAAAAGGAACTGAGAGAAAATAAAGAGCCTTGAGTGGCTGATTCTTTCCATCCTTCCACCGACTTCTTGGGCCCCTGGGGTCTCTTTATAGCAACACAGAGAGAAGGAAGCCGCAGACCAGGCCGGCTGCAGCTGTCCAGGGACTTTCCTGGCCCTTGCGAGGACCTGAGCACAGAGTGAAACCGAGTCAGTTTAGGAAATGGGCAGTGTGCACCTGGTGAGCTAGAGAGGGGCCCATAAAGGGCAGAGTTTAGGGAGGTGATGCTTAAGCCCCCAGATGCTGCGCTGGAGGCTGACGGGGCTCCTGTCAGCTGCTGTGCGCTCATCTGCAGTGGGAGTGACGGAGATGGCTGGCGCTGACGGCTCATGCACCTCTGACTGAAGTAGCCTCCATGTGGCCACCAAGAACCAGGGAGCACAGGGCAGAGGGCGGGGGTGGCCGGGAGCCTGGGTTCGGCAGGCCCTGGGCTGGGTCCTCAGAGGCCCAGGGGCGTCCCGGCAGGGCTCTGGAAAGAAACTTCAGCTTTTACCAAAACAGCCCAACTTTTTCATTTGCTGCCAACCTTTCTTGCTGCACCCCACCCCAAATGATATTTTTCTAAACATCGTGCTGATATTAGTAGAGGAAATCAACATCTCCTTCAGCCTCAACAGCCTCAAACATCTCCTTCACCTTGGGCCAGAAGGCCCCAAACAAGCGGTTCTGGGTAAATCATGAACCAAACAAGATGAGTCAGAAAACACCCAACCGCCCGTGTGGCCCCTGCTGGGGACGCGCCGGGGGAGGGGCCCAGGGCCCAGAGACGCTCGCAGGCAGGGATGCAGGGAACAAGTCCTCCGTGGCCCCCCTGGCACAGAGGCCTGGTCTTCTTGTCCTGGGAAGTGGGTGAAGCACCCTCTCCGCCCCGGTCACGTGTCCCTGCTTTCTGGGGACGTCACCGGCCCGGGCCCACCACCCTTCAGGAAGGAAGGAGGTGCCAGTCGGGCGCGGCCGCGAGGGAAGGGGACAAATAAACCGAGTCCTCGCTCCCCGAGCGGCCCGGACGCCGCAGCCCGCGCACCCCACCCCGGCCCCGCTCCGGTGGAAGGCGCGCGCGCTCGGGCGCGAGCAGGACGCGGCCCCGGCTCGGCTCCGGGAGCGCGGGGGGCGGCGGCGGCGCCGAGGCCACACCCAGCAGCGAGCGGATCCGGCCGCGAGTCGTCCCGCGCCCGAGCCCCGGGCACCCCGCGGACCCGGCGCACCGAGGCCGCTCTGGCCGAGCGCGAGCGCAGTGACCATGATCGCTTTGTTCAACAAGCTGCTGGACTGGTTCAAGGCCCTGTTCTGGAAGGAGGAGATGGAGCTCACGCTGGTCGGGCTCCAGTACTCGGGCAAGACCACCTTCGTCAACGTGATCGCGGTACGGGGCGCGGGGCGCGGAGGTCGGCCTGTCCCCGCCTGCCGCGCCGGTTGAGGGGGGCAGCCGGTCGCCGCTGGGCCGGCCCGGCGCCGGGGGGAGGAGCGGCCGGGCGCCTGGGGCCTAGCACTGCTCGCGGGGACCCGGGGGCGCGCGACCCGCGCTCCCGCCAGGCCGGAATGGCACTGCAGGGGCGGGGGACTAGGCACAGGGCTGGTGCCCGAGACCCGCGGCCCCGAGGGGTCACGCGACCGGAGGGATTCTCCGCCCAGCGCGACGGCCTTTCCACCCCCGCGAAATAGGGCATGACGGAGCGAAAGTGCCGGGCCAGCCCACCCAGCGTGCTAACCCGGTGGCCCGAGGGCCTCGGGAGGGGGTCTGGGCTAGGCCAGCCGCACCCTGATGCTTTAACCCCTTCTTGCCGGAAGAGGAAGCCCCGGCGCTGTTGAGGGGGAAGGGAGGTGTCCCCCGGGGTTATTGGAATCGGCAGCTGAGGCCCTGGGCCGGAGCCCAGCCTCCCGTTCCAGGACACCCTCCCCGAGGGGCGCCTCCGGGAGCGTCCGGGAGGAGGGCGTCGTAAAGGGAGTTTGGAGGCCCCGCCTGACTCCGAAGTTGCAGGAGGAGGTGCTTGGGACCAGAGAGGAGTCCGAGGGGCGCTGCCCACTCTGGGGCCTGGGAGATGGTGGTCCCGCGGGCTCCCGCAGGCAGGACGGAGGTGGGTGATGGTGAGGCCCGGTGCCAGGGCAGCGGCGCCGAAGGGGTTAAAGTCTCTGTCCTCGGGGAAAAAAGGGGAAGATGAGCCTTGCGGTGTGTGAGCTCTTGGCCTTCCTGGCCCAGCCCCGCAGGGTTGGCTGGGGGGCGCAGGAAGGTTGGGACCTGGTCCCAGTCCCATGCTGGGGATCCTCAGAACTGTGGACCGGCCAGAGACCGGCCAGAAATGCTGATGAGGTAAGTCAGCGGAGAAGTGTGGCTGGCCAGCCATCCTGCCTGACAGGCCCCAGAAGGGAGCCTTCCCTTAGACCAAAGGCTGGAGGAGCCCGCAGCCTGGGTCCCTACGTTCCGGCAGCAGCTGCCTTTCTCGAACTCTGCTTGGCAGAGGACGGGTGTTGGCAGGATCTTCAGGCCCGAGCTGGGTGTTTTGGCACCATGGTTCCGGAGCGCCTGTCCACCCAGGTCCGGCCCTGGGGCCAGACACCGCTGGTTAGACTCGGCACTGACCTGGGCCCCGGGCTCCGTGAGCAGGTGTGCAGGGCCCGACCCCGATCCCCCAGGCCCCGGGTGGCACCGCTTCCCAGCCTCGGTATCCAGGGTTCGTATCCAGGCGATGTCTCCAGGGCACCGCCAAGAGGGGAAGTGAGTTGCTGCCACCCTAGGAGCTGAGCCTGAGTGTCCCTGGGGAACTTTTCACACAGCACCACGGAAGCCATCTCCTGGACCCTGGACCAGCCTCCACGGGCACCCCAGTGGCTTCCGTTTCCTGGTCAGAAGGGTGTCCTCTGGGCCAGTGTCGCATGCAGAGCGACACTGGGGCACTGGGGCAGGGCAGGGCAGGGGCAGATTCCTCTGTCAGGGTCAGGGGTGCCCGGGAGGTGCAGGGATGGCCCCCCTGCCCAGCACAGGCACCCCCCTTTTGATACGAAATGTATCCTTCAGTGCACACATCCCAAAGCGCAAGCAAACATCCCTTCAGGAAAGCCATGTCCTGGGCTTCCGTGGAGCTGTGGTCCAGGGTCACTCAGGGCCTAGGCCCTCCAGGGCTCCCCACCCCACGCACACCCTCTAGAGTGTCTCCCCTTGTCAAGTGCCCGAAACTGCGGACCGGAGCCTTGTGTTTCTTTCTGTACGTGCAGCACAGTGAGAGATTAACAACAACGACTAATAACAAAATAGAACACTTGTAACAACAGACCAAAATCAGAGTTGCGGGAATGTGGTCTCTTGCTTACAAATCGTCTCATTGTCCTGGGCGTGCGGCGTGGAAACTGGACAAAGCGGTGATTCACGGCCCAGGCCGGCAGGACAAGTGGGATGGCGCGGGATTTCATCACACCACTCAGGAGGGTGTGCACTTTCAACTCACAAACTGTGTGTCCTTGGAATTTTCCACTCAATATTTTTGGACTGTGGTTGACCGACCACAGGTAACTTCTTTTTTTTTTTTTAAGATTATAGTTAGTTATTTTAGAGACAGGGGAAGGGAGAGAGAAAAAGAGGGAGAGAAACATTGACTGGCTGTCTCTCGTACACCCCCCTCTGGGGACCTGACCCACAACCCAGGCGTGTGCCCCAACTGGGAATCCAACCGGTAACCTTTCGGTTCTCAGGCTGGTGCTCAGTCCACTGGGCCACCCCAGCCAGTGCTGCTCCTGACCTTCAGAATGGAACTTGTGAGATCGGGAGGTGTCAGTGAGGACAGGAAGTCCTCACGGGGTCCCAGTCAGCGCGGTTCACAGCTGCCCTGGCACCTGAGGGTGCTCCGGGCACCCCATGTGCCCAAGGTCACAGCTTCCAGGTTGGGCTCGTCATTGCACAGAGGCCTGAGGGTCCTCTGGTTCCCGAGGAGCAGTCACGGGTCCTCGTGCTGCGTCCACCACACCCAAGCTTTTGTGATCCTCGTCCGCTAGCTTTGAAACAGAAGCCCTGTCCGCACGTCATAGAGCACAGGAGGCACACGCCAGGCCCTCTCGGGCTGAACCCGGCCCTCCACCTGGTTCTGTCCGGCCCAGCGCCTTGTTTCTACCCAGCGGCAGTGCCGAGCTCCTTGCCCCTAGTTAAGGAGTGGTTACATTTACACAGCCCTACAATCACATTCGGCCCTTTGAAGGCAGACAGGCTGACATGGCTCCCAGTGAACATCAGTTTGACACCCTGTCATAGAAGGAAGCCCTGAGGCCCGGAGGCTCAGGTGTCCTGTCCCGGCCCCTGCAGGACAGGAGGTAAGCGGTACCTGAGCTCGATGTCCTCAACGGCCACGATGGGGATGGAGTGGACGCTGGTCCCACAGATGCCCGTCCCCACCCGGCACCCCGCTGGGACTTGGGGGCCCCGGGGACGAGTGGCTGTCCCCGCTCTGCCAGAAGAGGAGCACTTCTCAGGGAGCCTGCCTTTCCTCAGACTGCTGACCTGGGGGGGCTCTTGGACCCTGTGACATCGGATAGGACTGGGAGGCCCTTTCCCTGGAAAATACACACACATGGACACAAGTGTGAGCACGCAGTTCCTGTAGTGCTGGGTGGTGCGGGGGTCCTCAGGCCCTGGGTCTGGGCTTTAACGGGAGTCCTGGGCTGTTGGGCCTCGCATCCGAGGGCCTGAACATGGTGGGGGTTCCCACAGATCACCAGGGACCTGGGTGCTCTCGGTCAGAGGGGCCTTGGGGTAGGCGCACAGCTCTGAGGAAGACACCCCAGCTCCTACCAGGGGTGTCCAGCCTTTGGGCGTCTCTGGGCTGCACTGGAAGAGGACGAATTGTCTGGGGCCACTCGTTAGATACACTGTGATACATAATCACAAGAATATCTCATAATGTGTTTAGTAAATGTCCCCCCAGCCCCCGCGGTGGAGGAGAGAGTCTGTCACTCTCAGGGACCAGGTTGAGTCGGCTGCAGCCTGCGTTCTTCTGTGGGACATAGATGTGACCCTGAGTTTGGTCTGCCCTTAGATGAGGCCTCTGGCTACTGGGAACACTCTAGAAATCCCGGAGACAATTTACAGGGGAGAAATGAGAAGTATTAGGGTTTGGAAATGGGTCCTGCGAAGTAGACTTACCGTCCAGCCCCCCGTGCTCCGCAGCGTCTACTGACGTTGTGGACGTGGTTGAGCGGGGCCGTGCGCAGTCGCAGATCGCACAGCGTCCGGGTCCGTCCTCACGAGTGCGGGGGGGGGGGGGGGGGGCGGGGACAGACGCACAAGACCAGGGAGAATCCAGAAAGTGCTGGGTGTGCACTGCGTGTGCACTGGGGGTGGCTGGTTTACCCTCCAAAACATGTGTGCTTCCCTGGAGACCCCTGACGGTTTCCTGCGAGCTGTTCAGGGCTCTGCCGCTTGGCAGGTGTCTGTTCCAATGGGGGAGCCCGGTCGGAGCCCCTGAAGAGCTTGTTCTGGGTCTGTGCAGAGAGGCTCACCGGCCTCTCGGTCATGGGGGGACCTCCAGGGTGGGACGGGTGCCTGGGGTGCTCCTGAGCTGGCCGCAGGGGGGCGCCAGAGGCGCTCCGACCTCTGTGTCATCTGGGAGGTTCTCGGGGTCTGGTCGACTTTTGCCCGTTTTCCGACTCTCGCTTCTCCCTCCAGTCAGGGCAGTTCAACGAGGACATGATCCCCACGGTGGGGTTCAACATGCGCAAAATCACAAAGGGAAACGTGACCATCAAGGTAGCGTGGAGGGAGGTGGAGGATGGGAGCAGGGAGCCTCGGGAGGCCATGGGGGGGGGGCACCTGGGAGGCAAGAGGCTTTGGTTGCCTGCCCGCTGCTGAGACGCTGCCCCTTCTTCTTGCTCAGCTCTGGGACATCGGGGGGCAGCCCCGTTTCCGCAGCATGTGGGAGCGCTACTGCCGCGGCGTGAGCGCCATCGTGTGAGTGCCCTCGGGTCGCGGCCCCGCCTCCCCGGCCGGCCCCGCCTCCCCGGCCGGCCCCGCCTCCCCGGGCCCAGACGCAGAGCTGATCAGAGGTGATCCTGTGCGTGACCCGCTGCCGCGCTGGGCCTGCCGCTTCTCTGCAGAGCGCGCACCCGCTGGACACGCCTGTGCGGCCCTCCTCAGGGTCTCCCCGAGTCCCCCACCCCGCAGCCACCACTGGCCTGAGTTTTGTGTGGTTTAAAGGGTTCGTTCCCTGGCTTTTTAAAGATAACGTCCCCCTGCGAGCAGATGCCCAAACAGCAGATGAGTCCCCAATGTTTGTGACCTGACTTTTTGGAGCTAGACAGCTGGGCCTGCCTCGGCTTGGTTCCTCGAACTGACAGGTCCCCCCGCAAAGGCCTCAGTGGGTTGCTTTCGGTGGGGGTCTCCCCGCTGACCCTGAAGGCCCAAGCTCAGCTACACGGGGTGGGGGGGGGGCGGGTGCAGGGGACAGGACCCTGAGGCCCGGGAGTGCCTGCAGGTTTCACCTCCATCCGCCCAGGAAACATTCCCGGGGCCCCCGCCAGGCTGCAGCTCCTGCCCCTCCTTCCCTGTGGTGTCACGCGCTGTCCCGCCGTCTCCCCCAGGTACATGGTGGACGCCGCTGACCAGGAGAAGATCGAGGCCTCCAAGAACGAGCTGCACAACCTGCTGGACAAGCCCCAGCTGCAGGGGATCCCGGTCAGCTTCCGGGTGGCGTGGGGGGGCCGGGGCCCTCGGTGCCCAGGCGTACAGTGAGATCACGTGGGGGGGGGGGGCAGGCAGAAGCCAGGCCCGCCGCCCTGAACCCGGGCCCTCCCTTCTCTGTAGGTCTTGGTCCTGGGAAATAAGCGAGACCTCCCTGGAGCGTTGGATGAGAAGGAGCTGATTGAGAAAATGTGAGTCTGGGGACTTTTCTCTGCCTTCCCCCTTTGCTCTCCAAACCCCCAGGCTGCTCCCCAGCACGCGTCTGCTCTCAGCGCCGGCCACACGGGGGCAGCAGAGCCCACCTGCCTGGGAGCCTCACCCTCTGGGCCCCACCCCAGGCCCCGCGCAGATTCCTCTCTGGTTCCCCCTCCCAGGAATCTATCTGCCATCCAGGATCGTGAGATCTGCTGCTATTCCATCTCCTGCAAAGAAAAAGACAACATTGGTGCGTGGGTTTGGGGCTTGCGGGTGTCCTGGGTAGCAGGGGGTGGGGGCAGGCCCTGGTGGGCGGTTTAGCCTGTGGTTCCCAAAGCCCCGCTTTCCCTCTCAACCCCCCTGCCGAGGTCCTCCTGGGGGAGGCCCCCATTCCAAGCACCTTCCCAGCTCTGCGGGCCACTCCTGTTTGGCCTCAGGCGGAGGGCTCCACCCTGGGCCTGGCCGCCCCGCCTGGAACACCCCAGGGCCAGATAGGGTGCCCCCCAGGACCCGCCTGCACCCTGACACCCTGACACCTGCCTGGGGCCCTTCACAGCCACGGGCTCTGGGCTTCGGTGGCCTGAGGGTGGATCCTGGCCTCAGTGTGGGGAGCCCTGGGCTCCCGTGTCACTCCCGTGGTGTTGCTCCGCCTCCCCCCAGGCCCAGCCCAGGAAGTCCTCTCACCTTTCCCTTGTCCCCACCCAGACATCACCCTACAGTGGCTTATTCAACACTCGAAATCTCGGAGAAGCTGAGAACGTGGCCCCGCCCCTCGGACCAGCGACCCCCTTCCAGACCTGATGCCGAGCTCCCCGCCTACCTGCTCCCCTATCCCCCAAATCCCCCCCTCGTCACTGGTGTGGGGAGGGACCCTCTGGGCACCCTAGAGCCCTGTTCTGCTGAGGTTTGAACTCCTGTTTTTATTGTAAAATAAATCGCTCCCTTCTGGTCCCTCAACCTCTCGCCCGCCCGCCCCTGTCCTGCGGTCCCCTCGCCTGTCCTGCTTCCTCCCCTCTCCACAGCCCTGGCCCCAGCCCCCACCCTCCCCCGTCCCCATCCCGTCCTGCCCTTTCCAACACTCTTCTGTTATTGTCCTGTGTGTACAGTATATATATGTATATATATTTTAATTTTTTAATTTAAGCAAAGACTAAAATCAACCATTCGATGCTGCAGGGGCCAGTCGGGGTCTGGGAGGAGCAGCCTGGTGAGGAGGGGTGCGGCTGGCTCGGTGCAGGGCCAGGGCGGGGAGGCGGAGGCCGGCACTCGGGGCACCGGCGGCTGTCCCGTGCCCTGGGAGGTCCCCCGTCTGGGTCTGGCTGTCCCTGCTGGCATGTCACAGGCTGACAGAGTCCCGGGACGTGCCCCTCCCGCCCCCAGCCTTGTAGGGCCCCAGCACAGCCAGCTGCCCCGGACCGGCTGCCCCAGGGGCCAGAGCCCAGTGCCTGTGTGGTGGCCCCCGGCCTACCCCGGCCTCCTGCTTTCTGTCCTCACTTCCAGAGTCACGCCAGGACAGAACTCAGCGGGGCATTGGCTCTTTGGGTTTCATGTTTGCTTGTTTATTTAATTTAATGATTTGTAAAGTGACAGTCCTCTTTCTTTTTTTATACTTTTCAGCTCATACGTAACCTCTGTTTGGAAAACGATTCTTGTAACTGTACATTTTTTTGCCTCCTAACAACACGAATAAATTAGCAATTTTGTGCCGGGGGTGTGTGGTGCTGCTCTTCCTCCGCAGAGGGCGGGGGGGGGGGGGGGGCCGTGGCACCTCTCCACGCAGCACCAGCAGCCGCGGAGAGGGGCTCACCACAGCACCTCACGGGGCGCCCACCCGCGTATGCCGGGCCTTCGCCAGCCTCCTCTGTGTCCAGTTGGACCTTGTGGCCCCAGCTGGAAGCTTACAGCTGCCCAGTGTCACTCGGGGCTGTGTAAGGGGCTGCCCAAGGCCCGGGAAATTGTGGTTGGGGGATGGGCCCAGTTTCCTTTCAGCCAGACAGCACCTCACCTGCAGCCCGAGTTGGGCCACAGCCAGTCCTCTGTCCCCACGGCCCACCTGGCCGGAGCCCGCCGACTGTCCTCAGGGCAGAACCTGATGGCCTCCCTCCTCGGCTGCTGGCTTCCAGGGAGGGGCTGTACCCTCACCCCTCCGCCCACTTCCAGCTGTCTTCCTACCCACTGGCACCCGGGTGCCCTCCTCACTGCCCACAGCGACCGGCCCTGCTCACCCAAATCCGAGGCCATCTTGACCCAGTTTCACCGTGAAGCTCCGCCCCTGCTGCTCGCTCAGCCTCCCCTTCACCCTGGAAATGGAGCCCGTGCATCCACAGCACACGGGGTCCCCTCACCTCCCCCTGCAGGGAGACACGCTTCAGATTGGGCCCTGGGCCTGGGTGGCCCTGGCGGCTCCCGGCTCCACCAGCCCTCCCCAGCACTCAACCTCCCTGGCACCCGGGGCCTCCTCTGGGGGGTGCAGGGTGCAGATGGGGGGCACTCACCGCCAGAGGAGTTCGGGGAGAATCTGGGTGGAATTTGGTCCACAGAACTCAATGATTTCACAGTGCCCCCCGCCCCCCGCCCTGTGAGGAGGTTGAAGTGGGGGTCAGGCTGTCCCCTGCCCTCCCTGGCCCGGAGCCTGGGGAGCAGGACAGGGGAACTTCCGTTCTTGGGTCCTGTGTCCCCCAGGGAGGGGGGGTATGAGAGCAGCCGTAGATGGGACACGGGGGCCTGACCTGGCCTCAGGCAGCACTCGAAGGTGGACGCAGAGGAGAGGGGCGCTGTGTAGATGGCTGCCCTTGGGGTGTCCCTGGGTCACCGCCCACACCCCGAGGAGCGCAGGCTGCTCTGGCCCGGCCAGCTCCAGCCCTGCAGAACGGAGCTGGGAAGGGAAGGAGGCGCCCGGTGTCCCTGGAGCTTCACCTGCTCTTGTCCTCCTTGGTGACCGGTCCTGGGGAGGGAGGCGTCCTCCCCCTCAGAGGGCGAAGCCGAGAGGGGACAACCCGTGACCGAAGTGAGGTGGCCGCCGCCGCACGGCCCCCCTCCCACGCAGCCCCAGGCCCAAGGGCTGCCCTCCTGAAGCCCGCCCTGCGGAGAGTGAGGGTCAGTGCCCAGCTGAGGCCCCCCGCCCACCACTGCCAGGCCTGGGACCCCTGAGCAACAAAGACCACATTGTTCCCCAGTTGGTCCAGGCGGAAGGGACAGTGGCTCCTTCCCAAGGCCCGGCTGGCCTGCTGACTGATTCTGCAGGCGTCCTCGCTGGCCGTTTGGGGGGGGGCAGTTGTGGCAGGGCCTGAGAGCCCACCGCCCCCTCTGCACGGAGCTGGCAACCCAGCACAAGGGAGAGGCCCCCAAACAAGATGCTGAGGGGCACCCCCTGCCCGGCCCCCGCCCTCCATCGGCAGCCCGTCCAGTGCCCAGCCTTCACCTCGGCTCACCCGGGGCCCCTCCTCTGCCACTGGGCATCTAGAACAGGGTGGGGGAGGGGATGTGGAGGGGACACAGGCCTGGCTTTGCCCGTTGTCCAACCTGCCCCCCCATCTTAAGTTTCTACAGACAAAGCTGGGGCTGTGGTCGCCGTGGCAACAGGTCCGCTGAGCCACGGGTGGGTGTCCCCCCAGCGAGGGTGTGCGCCAGGCAGCCATCGCCTAGCAACAGCCTCCAGCCCCCGGCCGCGTCACAGGCCTGGGGAGGGTGCCAGGGAACAAGAACAAGGCTGCTAAGATCCTCGGGGGAGTGGGGAGGAGGCTTGGGTACAGGGCAGGCTGAGGCCAAGGGGTTTGGGAGGGGCAGGCCAAGGAGATGCCCAGGGTCCCCCTGAGATGTTCTCGGTGGGCCTTGTGGGCAGACTTGCCAGCGGGCCCTGGTCCTGAAGGCAGCCAGGTGTCTGGGGCAGCAAGCGGCTGGTGGCCCCGGCTGAGTGTCCCTTCTGGTGTCCGTTGTGCCATTTCTCTGGGCCCAGCCAGGGCCGAGGTCCCCAGAGGAGGTGGGGTGCCCAGGGCAGGACTGGCGGGAGGAGCTGCGTGGCACGGGGAGGAGAAATGAGGGGACAGTGGGGCGGCAGCTGCAGCGCAGTTGTCCTCAGGGACAACAGGGGCCTCAGACGCAGGCTGGATGCCCAGGGCTCCCAGGGGACGGCTGCTGGCGCCCCTCAAGTGGAGCTTTGTGGAGAGGGGAGCAGGGGACAGACCTGGCAGCCCGACTCCCCAGGGACAGCCGGGCTCAGACCTGGGAGAGGACTTGGTGCCCTCCATCCACGCGGCCCTTCTGTGTCCAGCCGGCCACGGGGCTGGCGGAGCACCAGCCACAGGCTGGGGAGGGCCAAAGGTGACCAGGAGCCCGGCCCCCAGGGTGTGGCACAAGGAAGTCCAGCGGCATGGGGCTCGTTCTACCTAGTTTATTGTTTTCTGTGGAAGGCTGCTATGGGGGAGTATCGAACAGGGGACATGGGGACAGGGAGGCCTGGGATGTGTCGAAGGAGGAGGAGGAGGAAGGAAAGAGAAGCTTCTGGAAGAACTGATGGCGCCATCAGTTCTCAGAGGAAGGTCCAGTCTGGGGTGGATCGGGTGCAGAGAAGAGCCGAGTGGGGCTGGTCCCTGCTCCAGGATGGGAAGGTGGGCAGAGGAGACTCAGAGGGGGCACGTCTGGTGGGCGTGGGGCTCGCAGGCAGAGGGGTGAGACAGGAAGGAGCCGCATGCCTGGCCCCCAGCATGTGGGACTGCGTTTCCGGAAGGGCAGCGCTAAGGACCTGCAAGCATCTCCGGTGTTGAGGACAGGACGGCTCCACTGGGGGAGGGGGCTTGGACGTGCCCAGACCTCAGTACAAGGGACCCAGTCCTCCTCTGGCGGGCAGGACGGGCAGAAAGGCCAGCCCCCTGGGGACTGGAGGCCCTCTGGCCCCTCCCCTGGCGCCCCCTGGAGCCTGGCCTCAGCAGGGCGTGCCCAGGGGCAGGAGCGGGGGCGACTCCCTGGGCTGGTGGAAGTAGATGGAGGAGGAGGACATCTCCGTCTTGAGCTTGCTGTCCGCGCCGGGGGCGGCTGCGGGCTCGGGGGGCCCGGCACAGGCCTCGCAGCAGGCGGCGCAGCAGCAGCAGCAGCAGTCCAGGAAGGCCTGGCCCAGCGGCCGGGAGACACATAGCAGCAGCACCGGGGTGGCGGCGGCCTTGAAGAAGGCGGAGAACTGGGCGACCAGGCCCAGCAGGCCCAGGGTGTGGCGGGCCAGCTGGGGGGACAGGTAGGCCAGCACCACGTTGCAGATGTTCTCGGGCAGCGTGCACAGGGCGTAGACGGCGGTCAGGCCCACCACCGTGCCGTTCAGCTGGCGCTCACACGGCTCGTGCTTGCCGGCCCGGCACTCCGGCTTCCTCGCCGGCGGGCCCCGCACGCGCCACGTCACCAGCTGGCAGGTGACCGTGAAGAGGACGGGCAGGCAGAAGTAGCAGCCGAAGTACCACCACATGCGGGCGTTCTGGTAGGTCATCACCAGCGAGTAGAGGGACTCGGGCAGGCTGGCCGAGGGCTTCATGACGCACGTGTCCACCGTGCCCGCGGCGGGGCCCGGCTCCTGCACCAGCTGCCACAGCAGCAGCTCAGGCGCGGCCAGCGTCACGGAGCCCACCCAGATGACGGCCAGCTTGGCCAGGATGGACTGGCACCGCTCGATGGGCCGCAGCTTGGGCAGCGTGCTGGTGGCCACGTGGAAGCGGTCGATGCCCAGGGCGCAGAGGCTGAAGGTGGTGACGCCCAGAGAGCAGACCTGGGCAGGGGTGGGAGGGAGGGAGAGGGCAGGCGCGGTCGGACCGGGGGCTTCGGTGCATGCGGCACAAACCCATGTGCTTCTGTTACTACAGCCCACGGGCACAAACACCAGGTGCTTCCCGTGTCATCGGGCCTCACAGCCAGCCACCTTCAGCAGGGGCTGCGCTGGGTCGGGCGGGAAGAGTGACCTGCAGGGGTGGTGTTGAGGCCACACCCAGGCGGCTCAGTACCTCCAGAGGATGGGGGGGGCAAGTGCACCCCTCAGAGCCTCATGCTCCTGGGACCTAGAAAGTGTCACTGGGGCGGAGTCAGAGCGTCGACGCACAGGCTCGGAAGGCCCTCCCGTCCCCGCCCCGCAGCGTGTGAATGTGCGGTCTCAGGGAGCACAGCTCACACACTCACACTCACACTTGCATGCTCACTCATACGCACAAGCACTCACAAGCACACCCTCATATGCTCACACATTCATAAACACACTCACATGCTCACAAACACACTCATGAACACACTCATAAACACTCACACTCACGTGCTCACTCTCACCCTGTGCAGAGACGCCCGGCTTGGCTGTGTGGGGTCGAGAACTCGCCCGCCCCTGCGGGCTGCTCACTGTGCCCACAGGAACCTCGCCCTGCGAGCCAAGAGGAAGATGCCAGGGCCGCCGGGGAGAAAGAGCCAGAGAGAAGAAAGGACAAGGATGCAGACCACACAGGGACTGTGCTCAGTGGCCCTCTGTCCGCCCTCTTTCCTCTCTGGCCCAGGAACAGGTCCCCAGCTGTTAGCACCGCCCCAGGGCTCCTGCAAGAGACGCCCCCGCCCCCAGCAGGGGCAACGAGCTCTCTCCTCTCTCCCCACATCTCAGGAAACATCTCGAGTGTTATCCTGAGACCATCCCCACAGGGGCTCTCGCAGCCGTGCATTTGGTCCCTGTCGCCCACCCTGGAAGGAGGCTCTTCCCACTCGTGCATGACCTCTGCCCTGGGGGGGGCAAGGAGGACCCTGTGTGCACCCTCTCTGTGGGTCACTCCTGGTACAACCACCGTCTGCTGAGTTCTCTCCTTTCCCAGCCCCACGGAATCCTTCAAGGGCTCGGTCAGGTGGTTACTGTGGCTGTCCCTCCCCAGTGTACAGATGAGGACACTGAGGTCGGAGCAGGACAAGTCACTCACAGGTCATTCAGCATGGCAGGGTGGGGCCTGGTCTCCGATCTTGTCCACTCGGCTCCAAAGTCCTGTCCAACCCTCCCCTGCTGGACCCTGCTGGCCAGGCCCTGAGCACGCCCATCACCCAGATTCCGAGGCCTGAGTTCCAGGGTCTCCCCTCAGGCTGGAGTCCTCAGGGCCACCCGGGGGTCTCACTGGGTGGGAAGAGCCAAAAAGGACCAAGTCAGCAGCTGAGCCTCAGAGAAGAACCTCCTTAAACACGAAGCCCTGCCTGAGGCGCAGGGACTGGGGGCAGAGCCGGGACGGCAGCTGCGTTCTGACAACTGGCTCCGACCCTTCATCCTCCCAGGCAGGTCACCAGGTCGCACGTGGCTCTCAGCCTTGGGACGACACCCCACCAACCCAAAACTTAAAAGGCTGCTTGCACATTTCTGCTCCTGTGCAGGCCCCAGGCCCTGCAGAGTCTCAGTGAGATGCCTGTGTGGGGCGGTTTTGTCCTGATTAAACCCATGTCCATTGACACCACGGGCTCATCTCAATGTGGGAGGTGCCTGGGGGATGACAGGGGACCCTTAAGGACTGGAGCCCCGACCATTCACGGGGGGGGGAGGACACAGGTGGACCATGGAGTCTGCAGGACCATGGGGCTCTCCCTTCAGAAGCCCCCTGGGGAGACAGGGTGATGGGGTGGAGCAGGGGCAGTGATCTGGGACCCGAGAGGGAGGAAGGTGCCCCAAGGGCAGGGTGTCCGGAATGCACAGACAGGGGCAGATATCAGCGCAGAGTGCGGGGGAGCGGTGGCCCCCTCAAGCAGCTCCCACGGTGGGGACCAGGCGGGGCCATAGCCAGGGCCCTGCACCCCAGGGCCTGCTTCGCCCGAGAGCCCCCCGCGAGCCCCGTTTGCAGGAGAAAAGCTGCAAGACTAAGCTCCAGGCCCTGGCATCAGGTTCCACACCTCCCACCTCCAGCAGCCTCGGCCCCTGGCCCTGCCGCGGCGGGGCACTCACCTCCAGGAAGGGCACCGCCCGGCAGGAGACGTCCCCCAGCAGCCTCTGCTTGGTGAGCTCGTCGAAGACCACGATGGGCAGGCAGAAGAAGAGCACCAGGAAGTCCCAGAGGGCCAGGCTGGCCAGGATGGCATTCCAGGCGCTCTTCAGGTAGTAGCTGTGCCACACGACGCACATGACGGCCAGGTTGCCCACGATGCCCACGGCGAACACCAGCAGTGCCAGCAGCAGGACTGCGTAGGCGCCATAGGAGCCTTCCGTCACCGGGTACAGGGGGTTCTGCATCTGCAGCCTCTGGCCTGGCGCCCCCGTCACACGGCCCCATGGCTCCGGCCCGCCACCTGGGGCGTCCCCATCCCCGCCTGGGGCGCGGCTGGTGGCCACCGAGGGCCCGGTGGGCTGCAGGCCAGCAGGGCGGATGGGCCGGGGGAACTCAACCCACTCCTCGGGCACGTACTGCTGCACCCCCTTGGCCTCCTCATCCTCGGTGCCTCTCCTGGGCCGGCCTGCCTGCTCCGGGACTCTGGTTCGGTGACCACCCGTGGCCGACACCACAGTGAGAGCGACGGCCAGCGGCCACAGCCACCGCATGGCCAGAGGAGCAGGAGGCAGCTGCCCCGCGGAGAGCCGCCGAGGGCCAGGGACCCGGTGCTGCGGACTCCAGTGAGGCAGCTGGCCGCTCGGTCCGCCCCCAGGCAGGCGTCTGGCATTGCCAGCTGCTCCAGCGCCCTTGAGCCACTCCCTCCCACCCCGCCGGCCTCGGGCTGGGCAGGCCCTCTGCTGGACACACAGCGCCCTTGCTGCCCTGCGCCCCAGGACGCTCCTTCTCAGCCCACAGGGCGACCGCACATGAGCCCCACACGCCCTCTCGGCCCCCCCCCCACTGCAGCACCCCGAGGACTGGCGGGACCTGGGACCCTGCCTCCCCAGGTTCTAACGCCGCTGCCGCAGACCTCGCTGTCCCTCGCTGAGCACTGAGTGGGCCTGGTGCTCAGCCGACTTCTCTGGGACCCTCACAGCAGCCCCTCGGGGTGAGAGGTGACGTTGCCATTTTGGGGACCAGAGACCTGAGTCTGCAGAGAGAGGCTGGGGCATGGTCTGCGCCCGGAGCCCTTTAACTTGACACTGTTCGCAGCGGGCCCATGTCCACCTGCCGGCCTCCTGGCCACGTGGACGCCCTCGGAAACCAGCAATACTCTGGGGTCTGAACGCCACACTTGGCCCCAGGCCCCAGGTGGATGGCCGTCGGCAGAAGCAAGCCGCTCCCAGCATCTGCTAGGCTCCAGCCACTCAGCACACAGGTGTGGGCAGGACCTCGGCCGCCAGGAGTGTCCAGTCCAGAGGGGGACATCCCTATAGGAACATCATCTCGGTGCCACCTGCTGGGCACCCTGACGGGTGCAGGGCCAGACGCCAGGGAGCCTAGAGAGGCTGGAGGCTGCTGGGAGACGTCCCTGGAGAAGTGACTTTTGAACTGACCCTGACAATGACGGGCGAGCTGGGCAAGCAGACAACGGGAAGGAGGGCGCCCCGGGCAGAAGACTCGACACGTGCTAAGGTCCGGAGGGGTGGCTGTGGGCGCTGGACCAGGCAGACCACAAGGACGCAGGGGTGCGGGGGTGAGGGCCCAGAGGCCGGCGCATCAGCAGTGCAGGGGCGAGAAGGGCGCTGATGCCCGGCACCCTGAAGGCTGGAGCTCGTTAGAGGAGGCTAAGCAGAGAAGGAGGACGGGACGGGCAGCCTGGAGCAGGGCTCACAGCCCAGGAGGAGGCCGGAGGGGCGGGCAGCGTCTCAGGGCCTTGGCCACGCGTGGGAGGGACAGGCCTGGGCTGACCCGGGCGTGCGGTGGGCAGTGAGGCTCTCCCCGTGCAGGAGAGACTCGGCGACCCCGGTGGGCGGCAGGGACCTCGGCTTTGCCGTCGGGGAATGCTCCGCGTGCAGGTCCGAGAAAGGCTGGACATGGCAGCGGCGCAGGCCCAGGCACACACCACCTGGTGCAGGGGCGCTGGAGACGTGCCCCCTCTGGTCCTTCCTGGCACCAGTGACGGTTCCCTCGTCACCCCATGTCACACAGGGCAGGTGCTCCGTGATCGCTGACCCCCAACGGGGCCCCACAGTGCTGGTGGTGGGACTCTGAGTTTTACCGGAGGCCACTAGGGGGAGGCAGATATTCAGTGACCAGTGACAGGCTGTGCTCACTGTGGGAGGGGCAGGCCCAGCGCTCCTCTCTGGTGGGGCTTCTGCTTCTAGGAAGATCCCTCCCCTTGGACCGGGCTCAGGCAGGGCCCTCCCAGGGAAGGAAGTGAGCGGGAGCCAGGCTCTGGCCCTTGGAGTCTCTGCAAGATCCCAGGAATTCCCCGTCCCCCTCCCTCGGAATTTCCCCAGCGCTGGCGACAGCAGCGGCTGTAGGTGGCAGGGGGTGGGACAGAGGCTGGGGCCCTGGTGGGACACACACATGGATAGGGACACACCCATTACCATCTTTGTTTGCAGAGAGGCAGGTGGCTGCCAGAGCAGCCGGGGTGGGGGTAGCAAATTCTGGGCAAGCCTGTCCCCAGCCAGAGTGTAGGCCTGGGCAGGGACATCCCTCTGGCCGGCAGCTGGCACCAGACTCCTGGGTTAGGACACTGGATCCCAGTGGATCCCCAGGCCAGCCCTCTGAGTCCTGGGCTCCCTGCGGAGGGTCTCTGGGTCCTGGTCCAGGGGACACTCCGGGCTGCTGCAGGGAAGTGCTCCTAAGCACTGGTCCCAGCTGCCTGCAAGCCCTTCCATGTCCTTGACCACTCACTCACTCAGTGTACAAATACTGGTTGAGCACCTACTGTGTGCCAGGCATCATCGCGGGTACTCAGGAGACACAGAGCCAGCCGTGCGGCCACCACCATGCCCACCCCGCGTTCACATTCACGGGCCGTTGGAGCCGCTGGAAACCTGAACCCAGGTAGCACAGCAGGCACTGTGGGGAGGACGGGGCATCGCGGGGCCTCTGGTCTCCCCCCTTCCCTGCGGACTGTGGCCCAGGCCCGAGTCTCCCGTGGCCCTTTAAAAGGAGAGACCTCCACAGCCACCAAGTCAGCGGTCCTCAAAGCGTGGCCGGGGTCACCCACAGCTAGGACGTGTTTAAAAGACACATTCTTAGTCCCCATCCCAGATCTGAAGATCAGCAAGGTGCTGGGAGCTGCGGCCTGAGTTCTAGCAAATTCTCCAGGGGATTCGGGGGCAGGCAAGAGTTTAGACGGTGCCAGGAATGGGGGCGGGGGGAGCTCCTCCCCAAAGCCTTGGAGCGAAGGAAGCTCTCAGAAGGGGCCAAAGGAGACAGAGCCCCAGGGCTCGCAGACCCCGCCCTCTCTGCCCTCAGGTGGGCGGGGCCAGCCTCCCTATCTGGGACCCCAGTGCCTGGCGTCCCAGGCACAGGCGGCTCACCAAGTCAGCCCCAGTCCACGATCCCTGCATCCCCTCGGTGTGGAGGGCGCGAGGCCAGCTCTGGTGTCCTCACCAAAAGGAAGACTGGCAGCTGTCCTGTGGCAGCAGGAGGGTCCACCAGCAGGGTGCCCTGCACCTGGGGACATCTCCGGGTCACTCTGCCCAGCCGTGGCAGCCGGGTCCCCCAGGACGCGGGTCCCAAACCCATCTCACCCATTCTCTTTCCTGGCCACGGTGTCTGGATGCGGGAAGGCCTCAGGGGACCACACTGCCACGCACACGGCCGGTGATGGAGCCCGGCCATCTGGCCTGCCAGCGCAGCCACCTTCCAGGGCCCAGGACACCTCCACTGCGGCTCCAGGAGGGGGCTCATACAGACACGGATCCTCCGCGGGTGGTGGGAGGGCTCCAGACTGCCCTGGGTCAGGGGCCCCGGACTGTCCCCTTTCAGTGCCAAATCCAAACTTGTCTGCGATCAGCCCATGGCAGGGGTGGAGGAAACCAGGGTGGTATTTGTTGAACAAATGTTTACTGATCATTTTCTGTTCCAGACAGGTAACTAATGTGCCTGAGCCTGGGTTCCTAATGAGCAAGTTGGCCTCTCTTTGCACACCTCCACTGATGGAGAGCTCACTACCGCTCAAGACAGCCCCTTCCGGGGTTAGACTCTGTAATGGCGTGGACATGACTCCTTTCTTAGAAAGCGACTCCAGGAGAATCTGCCCATCGGTTCTGGTTCTGTGCCCTGGATGGGACAGGTCACACATGTACACCCACGGGCTGGGAAGTGGTGAGGGAGCTGGTCCGCCAGAAGGGAGGATGGACAAATCTCAGGCAGGAAAGGAAGGTATCTGGTGGGCAGCGAAGGGTGACTCCAGGAAGATGCAGCCGCTGGGTGGGGAGGGGCGTGTCACCCCCTGGAGGGCAGCGCCTGGGCCCCAGATGGGACATCGCGGGTGGAGGAGCCCGGCAGGGGTGGGGTGAGGCTGCAGGAGGCTGGGAAGCCCTTGGAGGGTCATCTCCATTCCTCCCTGTTGCCTCTCCCCACGTGACCCCAGGCAGGAGGGCCTGGACGTCCCCGACACAGTGTCTTCCTCTAGGGGAACACCCTCCTCGGGCAGCTGGGGCCTCCAGGGCTGGGACCTGGTTCTGAAGCCCTGGGTCAGGGAACAGCCATCTGTACGGGGGCAACCATCTTGGAGGTAGGGTGGGGCCGAGGTCCTACTCCAGCCCCCACCCTTACGGGCTGGCACGGCCCACGTCTGGGAGCCCAGCCAGGGAAGCAGATCGTTCACGGCCAGGTGCCCTTCCCGGCTCTGATGTCCTGACCCGGTGGCTGCCAGCCTCAGCTCGAAGGAATGCCGTGGGGGTGGGGAGGAGGCTCAGCCCCTCTGAGCCGGCGGCCTGGGAAGGACGGCCTCCTGCTCAGGCCTCTGAGCCTGAGAGCAGCCCCCTGCCCTCCTGCCTCTGGAGCTGGGGGGTCGGCTCCTCTGACTCAAAGTGCGTGTGAAGGAGACCATCCCCACCTGCTGCTCCGTCAGCCCCTGCTCCCCCCCCAGCCCACCCGCAAGCACCACCCCGATGGCCCATGGCCAAGGGTCTTTGTGCTCACGAAGCCCCAGAGGCTGGCAGTGTGATGACCCTGATGGGGACTCTAGGGACCTCGGACCCCACGGCCAAAACCCTGCTTCTTCTCTCTCCCTGGGTGAGCCGTTCATGGAGGTCGACAACGTCATCGCCCAGCCTGGGCGGAGCAGAGGGGGAAATTCCCAGATGTAGCAAGGCCGCCGGCAGACACCATGACCCCTGCCTGGTGCCCCAGGGTTGGGACCTTGGGCCTGTGCGTGGAGAGGAGGTTTTCTGGCCCCAGGTGAGGCTCCGCCCTCCCCGGCTCTGCCGACTGCCTGGCCCGGGGCTCGCTGTGAGCCCACACAGGGCTGCCGGCTCCTGCTGAGAGTCTGTGCTGTTTGCACTGTCGCAGTTTGGTCCCCAGCAGAGCTGGGGGGGCCGGGCCTGGGGGCTGAGCACAGTAGCCCCGGCACTGCCCTCAGAGGACTTCCAGTGTGAGTGTGATTTCTTTGGACCCCTCCAGGTGACACTGAGGCAGGCTCACATTGTCCCAAGCACCCTCTGCGGGGGTCCCTGTGGCCCACAGCCCTGAGCCCCAGTGCCTGGGACCTCAACGACCCCTGTCTCAGCCCAGGCTTCCTGTCTGGTCTCCAGAAAGAGCCCACAGGAGCACCCAGCCCCGCCAGCCCTGCGGCGGGTGCCAGGGGTGAGGGTGGAGGGCCTAGGAGGCGTGCCTGTCCCACCATTACCCCCTGGGGCACCCACCCAGGACATCCTCCAGGGCGGGCCCATGGCCAACATCTGACCTGGCTCCTGGAACTTGGTCAGGTTCTCACCAACCAGAGCAAACATGAGCACCGAGCCCTCCCACACATGGAGAACCCACCCTGTCTCATCTGCAACTGGGGACCTTTGCTCAGGGTCCCTCGGGCCCCTTCAAACCCACTTTCCCAGAGGAACTTGCTTGGCCCACCTCGTGCTGGTATTTCGTGTGCTTTCACTTTCCTTTGCTGCCAAGCTCGGCCTCCTGGCTCCTAGAACGTCGTGGGGACCCTGGAGAGACACGGGCAGGTCGGCTGCTGTCTCCTGGCCCTGCTGCCCTGCTCACCTCTGACGGGGGCGGGGGGGGGGGCGCAGGGGGTGGCTCTCGAGTGTTTATCTGTGCGGCGTGTCTGTGCGTGAGTGTGCCTCCGCGTTCGGTGTGCACCCGGGTGCCCCCCCCGGAGGGCAGCATTGTGGAGCTGGCCCGAGCCACTGGGAGAAGGACATGGCCCCAGGATGGCTGCAACAGGGCGTGTCCAGCGGGCGGCCGCAGGTGTGCCTGCTGGAAGAGGGACAAGGCCCAGGCCTCCAGGTCTGCTGCCAGTGACTCACGGCTGGACTTCGGGGCTGCCCGGGCGCCGGGTTCACCGCCCGCCTTATCTCAGGGCTTCTCCCCGCCCAGATGGACAGTGTTCTCTGAAAGGGCAGTGACACTTGCAGGCTGCTGCTTCTGGGTCAGTGGGACATGCCCTTCGGGCAGCATTCCCAGCGATGTGTGGGTTCACCTGGACCTCGGCAGGCCCTGACAGCCCCGCCCTCCCATGTCCAGGCACCGGCTGCGGCCCCTGATGGGCCCGGCTGGCACTGGCCGCAAGCTGCAAAGCCACAGGGGGCTCTCCTTTGTTCTGAATGACCCCCCTGAACTGACCGGAAATGCAAAAATGTCTGCGGGTGAACATTTTAGAAACCAGATTCTGGGAGGGGCCTCCAGGGACACAGCCAGGGAACTGTTGCCATGGTAACTCGGCAACCTCCTGAGGGTCAGGCATAGAGGAGGGGTGAGGCAGAGTCCAGGGACCCTCCCGCTGGGCTCTCAGGCACAAGGGGTCCCTGCACACAAGGCCGGTCTCAAGTCCCAGGCATGCAGACCTGTGGGGCTTCCTAGGCCCCTCGTAGGCAGCGAGGCTTCAGAGCCCTTCCAGCAGGGTGGGGCGCAGACCCTGCCCAGAGTCCAGGATGGACAAGGCGAGCCCTGGACGGGGACACGCCCTGCTCAAGGTCACAATGCCAAGGCCACAGGAGTGGAGCCGGGGCCCTCCACCCCCGAAGCACTTCACAAAGTTCACTTTCTGCCTGGTGGCTGAAAGGGCTGCAGCCCCTGCCCTCTGGCACTGTCCCAGGGACCCCTCGGCTCAGAACTGGAGGGCCTGCCAATGGCCTAGACTCAGGGCTGCAGCTTTGGGGAAGCTCCAGGCTTCCGGCAGATGACCCGCCTTTCCCCCACTGCCGCTCCCCATCAGCACCTCCCCCCACCCCGCCCTCAGCAGGACGCACCGCCCATGTCTGGGCAGTGGGGGGCGACGGAGTGGGGAGCTTGGCGGGCCCACCGCCAGCTCCCCATGGCAGCCAGGCTGTTGGTGCCCTGGACTTTGGGCTCCTGCCCGCCCAGGCTGGCACGGTTGCACCCAGGGTGCCCGGGCAGAGGGCCAGAGGGAATTTTCCACCTGCCTGCTTTGTTGTCTGCTCTGTGGTCTGGAGCGGGGCCTGGGGAGGGGCTGCCCCCAGGGGGCCTGGCGGGACAGCTCCCAGGTGGTGCTGGGCTGCCTCCCGGGGAATGGCCAGCTCTCACCTCGGTCCACCACAGGCACCCACGCCTCCCCTCCCCTCCCTCGGAGACGTGGGGGTGGGAGTGGGCTGGAGATGCCCACCTAGGTGAGCAGAGTGCCAGGGTGAGAGGGGGACTTGTCTCATCCATCTGAACCCCTGCCTTGCTCGGATGGGGATACTGAGGCACCAAGAGAGTAATGGACATGCCCAAGGTCACAGAGGGGCGTGGTGGCCGAGTCAGGACTCAGCGCCTTCCCACCTGTGCAGTGCTCTGCCCCCCAGCCTCAAGCTCGGCCCAGCCCCTTACACACCTGGCCTCTTCACCTGCACAGGGCGTGTGGGCCCGGCCAGCCCTCCACACCTCCTCATGTGGGAACAGTTCAGGTCCCCCCACCACCATCAGGGTGCACCCCCAAATCACCCCAGGCTGGCTGGGGAGCAGCCACCCGGTGGCCTCGGGCTAAGGGTGGGGCTGGGGCTGCTGAGAAGTGACTGAAACCAGATGGCCACTCCCACTCCCGGGGAGGAGATTAGAGGCTTCGGGACAGCGGGTACTGAACGGGCCTCCGGGGAGGGGCCGAGCCTGGCGGCTGAGTGAGCTGGACCCACTTGGAGCCCTCTGCTTGCCCCCAAGCCCCCACCTTGCTGGGGAGCTCCCTGACCCTGGCCTGGCCTTGAGCCCCCTGCAGGGGTGGGGCCAGAGCACCCCCTGGTCTTCAGGTCTCATATCTCTCCCTCCCTCTGTGAGATGACCCAGGTGCACCTGCTCTGGGAATAAACAGCAAAGGGGATCCTGGGGCAGGGGCGGGGCTGAAACTGGGTGCCGGCGGCAGCTGAGTCACATTCTAAGGAGCCACGAGGGAGGGGGGTGTGGAGGAGGGGCGGCAGGTCCCGCCACAACGCAGGCCGCGCCAGGCCCCAAGACCCACCATCTGGCAGCCCTGGTGCTTGGCAACGTCACCTCCGACCTCTTCCTTTCACAGAGTTAGGAGCTGCGCCCTACAGCGGGCCCAGAGAGAACAAGGGCCTGTCCGGGGACATTACTGCCTGGAGATTCCTGAGCCACGGCTGCAATCCCGGAGCCGGGAACAGCGCTCCCCGCAGGCGCCCTGCCCCGTCCCGCCCTGCCTGCTGGGAAAAGACCAGTCATGCCGACCTTTGTCGAACGTGCAGGACTGTCAGGCCCCGAGCAGCCTGGGGGCAGGGGACGTGCAGCCCCTCAGCCTCCCTCCGTCTTCCTGAGGTCAGCGGGCGGGCCGTCCCCGGAAGCCCTGCTCCGTGGCGTGACATCACAGGGCTGGGCCTGCTCCGGTGGCCAGAGAAGTCCCCTCGACCCCGGGAAGAGGAGGGTGAGGTGACCCAGCCCCGCCCACCCCGCAGGAGGCTGCCCACCCACTCCAGGGCAACAGAAACTCTGCGTCCTTCCTGCTGAAACCCGGGTCTGGCTCGCCCCCGGGGTGACTGAGTCAGTGCCCAGGGCCCGAGGAGCAGCGTCACGCCAGGCCCTCCCCAGCTGCGGCGGCATTGCGGTTGAGGGTGGAATTTCCAGAATGCAGAGTTTCGGGTCATCCCGGCAGATCTCAGCTTGTCCCTGGTCAGATGAGACCTGAGCAGGTTTCTGAGCCTCAACTGTAAATTGGGGTGAACGCCACCCCCAGCAGAATCATAGTAAACGTCTAACAGGCACCCCATGGACAGCTCCTGGCACACCCCCGGTGGGCGGGGCCTCGGCGGGTCAGAAGCAAATACTGCAGAGAAGACACTAGTTGACAAGTCGGCACTCCGCACCCATCCCATGTCGTCCCCATCCCATGTCGTCCCCTCAGAGTCTCTGCCTTCTGTTTGTTCAGCAAACGAGGGGGCTCCAGCCTAATGCGGGCCCCCCTTGGGCAAGCAGAGGGTCCCGGTGGCCCGAGAGCGAGCCCAGGGTGGAAGGCGCTTGCTGGCAGCTCTGAGGCCAATGCGTGGCCCTCACTGCGCCATCACCCTTGCCCACTTGCTCCAGCCCTTGGGGCAGAGAGCCTGCGCCTCCTTCGGCACCCCCGAGGGGCCGACCGGGACCCAGGCCCGTTCCAGGGCTGGCGAGGACCCTCCATGTGCACGGTCTGCGTCCCCGTTGCTGCTGAAGTCACGAGTCCGGCTCAGTGTCCAGCCGTTCCTGTGCTGGGCTGTCATCTCCCCCATTCCCCGTGAACGTCCCCAGGCCAGGGACGTCCTGCAGAGGCCTGGGGCTGCCTGGGTGACCTGTGCCTCTAGCTCCGCTCGGCCGCACCTCCCAGGGTGCCCAGGACGGTGGAGGTTAAGCTGTTGTCCCATCGTGATGGTTAATAGTGACCCCGCCCCAGAGTATCCAGGCTGGGGGGGGGGGTACATTTCGCAGTCACCTGGGCCAGAGGACCCAGGACAGGAAACCTGTCTTGGCTCCTTTTCCAGGCCACACTGGGGGAGCTGGGGGAGCTGGGGGCAAGGTGAAGGGGCAACGATAAAGAGGGAAAGACCAGAGGGAGGTTGAGGTCCCACAGAGCCCCCCTGCAAGGAAAGCCCTTTCTCGGACACATGGGTGTCTGGGTTCATCTATTTAAGGAAGCTGAGGATGAAGGCAGCAAAGCTACAGAGAGAAGACAGGAAATCCCACCACACCAAGGCCCTTTGTGTCTCCAAACCTCCACCGTCCCTGAGCCTGAGGGGGATCCCAGCCCCACAGCCCCAGGGGAAGGTGTGGGGACCCCAAACGCTGGTCCTGAGTACAAGCAGCCATCAGCCCTTAAACCTCCGGGGCAGAACCACCAGAGGCAAAGAGCCCCCAGCTCAGAATGAGACAGAGCTGTGATCCAGTAACCATGGCAACCAGCCCTCCAAGGAGACCCTCCCCACCTCGGGGGACCCAGAGGAGGCATCTGGCCAGCGCCTCCTTCAGTGAGTTCAGCAAACACTCATAAGCCTCGAAGGGCGCCAAGTACGGGCAGTAAGGTAAGGTTCGAAGTACGAACCAAGTCAGGTTCGCCAGGCCCGGCCCTGGGAACGCAGAAATGAGAGACGTTCCTACCGTGGAAGCCACACTCCAGAGGAGGCCACCAGCTGGGGCGGAGGGAAGCCTAGAGGACGGCTGGACCGGGCCGTGCCCACACCAGCTAGGACGGGCGGGACCTGTGACCTACACCAGCCGAAATGGGGCCTCTGACGTCAGGAGGAGGGAGAGGCCAGCCCAGCCCAGAGAACAGCGGGCCCGTTATGGAAGCTGGAGCATTCTGCCTGGGTGCTTACAAAAAGTTGCCCTGAATTTGTAAATAAGGCAAAAACAACAGCCTGGTCTTTCAAAAGCCTGCAGCTGACCTGAGGACCACAGGTGCCTTGGGAGAGGGGACGTGTTCCCCCTAATTCTCTCTACAGAGCGGGCCAGTGCCCTTCCTCCAAGTAGGAAACTGTTAGAGACCACAGAAAAGATCATGCGGAGGTCGTTGTTCGGCTGTTTCGCTGGACGCTGGCCAGCTGCAGCCCAGCTTTGTCACCTCCACTGGCTCACTGGGTAAGGTCCCTCATACTGTCCCCGGACCCAGCTCTGCCCTTGGCAGTGGATGGAAGCCTTACCTCCTGCATCCTGTTTACTTGGGAGATTCAGTTTTAATTTGCTAAAAGGGAGACTCTGATGTGCGATGGCGAGGTCTCGGTGGGGAGGGGGACTCTGTGTCACATCCACACACAGGTGGCGGTGTGCGTTTGACCTAAGAGGACACAACCACACTGTTTTTGCAGTTCCACAGCAGCAAACCCTGTTACCCCACCTGGCCCCGCAGCCACTGACCTGCCCGGGAGCAACGGAGGTGAGCACGGTCCACACACCCACGAGCACCACGGTGAGCGTGGCCATGTTACCTCAGCGGCCAGGAATGCACCTCATCCCGTGCCCGCCGGCCCCCACATGCACGCACGCATGCGGTGTGGCACGCGCCGGAAGGGACTCGGCCGTAAGGAGGAATAAACTGTTGTGTGGAGCACCTCGGCGGAGCTCAGAAATATCCCTGCATCAGCCTTCTAGAAAAGGCTAAACTGTAGTGCCGGCAGGAGGACCAGTGGCTGGCTGGGGGGGTCAGCTCTGAGAACTTAGGAGCCGAGGGGGGGCTTGGCTGTGGCTGTGGCTGTGGCTCTATACACTGTCTGATCGCTGACATGCTGATCCTCAGCAGGGCTGTGCTCGCCCTTTGGTGGAGCCCCTCCAGGCTCCATCATGCGAGATACATTGTAACGCTCAGCAAGAACAACACCGAGACCTGACCTATGCCGCAGGTGGGGCCTGCAGTGGCTGCAGGAGGGAGGGCTCCGTCTGGCAGGTCCCAGCTCCTGCAGGATGCAAACATCCTGGGGCGAGGCTTCCCTATCTGTCTCCGGGTCACCACTCTGCCCGACTCCCAGAGCTCTTCAACCAGAAAAGCGAATTAACCTGCCTCCGGTCACAGGGGGCGAAGTTGGAAAAGGCCTCCGAAAGCCCCTCACTGCAGGGGCCGTGGGTGGGCAAGGTGAGGCCACCCTGGGCCTCTGACCCAGTTCACGCCAGCTCGCTCTCCTCGGAGACACACGGTCACCGGAGCAGCCCTGGCCCTGAGGAGAGTGGGGGCCCCTGGCTGATGCTTGGACGTCTGTAAGTGCAGGGTGTGAACAGAGGCCTCGTTTTGGTGGCCTTTTCTGCTTCGCTGGGCTACTGATAAAAATAGTACAGAAGAGGAAAAACCTTTCTGCTCTTATGTTCAGTGATTGGGGTGGGTGAACTAAGCTAACAAAAGACAAATTAACAGGAGAAAAAGCAAACAAAGGATTGATGTTCATTTGATGTTAACAGTTCCATTTCTCTGTGCAGTTAATGCAGCAGCATCTAAGGCAGGGACTGCGGCCATCCGTCCCCCATCAGCACCCAGAGGGCACTCAGAACAACCGACCCCAGTTGGGGACGTGTGGACGGCCGCTCCGCCACCCCCGGCAGCCTGACCCTGGGTCTGCCGGGTACCTCCCAGGCAGCTGGGCCTCAACTCTGTCTTTGGGAGCTTTCTTTATCCCTTAAACACACACACACACACACACAAAACCCTTTTGCTTAGAATAGAACGGATTCCTCTCTTGGCAGCTAAGAACACCTACAGTGTATGCAAAAGGGAAGCGGAAAGGCAAGGGGGTCGGAGTGGCAGCCTCACAGGCATGAGCTGGACTTGGAGGCGACGAGTGCAGAAGGCGGCTGACAGCCCCGGCCGGTGTGGCTCAGAGTATTGTCCTGCAAAGCGACCACTGGAGTGGCTCAGAGTATTGTCCTGCAAAGCGACCGCTGGAGGGTTCAGTTCCCGCTCAGGGCACGTGCCTGGTCATGGGTTTGGCCCCCAGGTGGAGCGCCTACGAGAGGCAACAAACTGATGTTCTCTCTCCCGTTGATGTTCCTCCCTCCCTTCCCCAATCTCTAACAAAAAGAAAAAGAAAGTAGTGGACGGACGCAGTGGCAGGCTGAGGCACCAGGGGCCAGGGGTTAGGAAGAAGGACCGAGAGAAGCTGTGGGGAGGGGCCGGGGGTTTAAGGCACAAGACGCCGAATAAGTCCCAGTGTGGACACAGCGCAGGCTGCGGTCATGGGCGTGGGTGGCTGACCTCGTGTGGAGGGAAGAAGTCTCTGGGGTCCCGTGAAGGGACAGAGAGGTGACTGGCTTGGACGGGGTTTGTCCACAGCCTCTGAAACCACCCCATAGTGTTGGGGTGACGGAGCAGGCTGTCAAACTCACGTTCGGCCGTGGCCACATCAGCCTCACAGGTGCCATCAAGGGGCCGAGTGTGACTTTAGGGCTGTGTCAGTGTAACTGCTCCTTAACCAGGGGCGGGGAGCTCAGTGCTGCCGCCCGGCAGAAACCAGGTGCCGGGCGGGTAAAACCAGGTGGAGGGCGGGACTCGGCCCTCGGTCTCTGTGTGTGCCTCCTGGGCCATAAAGAAACAGGGCAAGTACCCAGCAGGTGGCCAAGGAGAGTGACGGAGCAGGAGGTGGCCATGTCGGGACCTCCAGGGGACCTCCAGAAGTGTCAGGGCTGAGCACGGCCGGACGCCCCCAGGCCGGGCCCCCTCCCACAGCAGCCCCCTCCCTGGAACGCGCCCACGGCAAGTCTCCCTGGCCCGAGTCACAGCCGGCCACAGCTGCACGGAGCAGGATGGGGCCGGGCCCTGAGTCGGTTCCAGGCCGTGCTGGGGCGGAGGCGCCCGAGGGGCTGCCAGTGTCAGCAGCATCTCTCGGCCCCCGCAGGCCGGGTCCCCAGCCCGCAGGCCGGGTCAGGCCTGTGCCGGGTCAGCGAGCCCCTCTCCGCCCGGTTCTCCACCGTCACTGCTCGTCAGGACCTCAGACCTGCCGCCGCCCCAAACCCCAGACGAGCCCGCAGGGGAGCGGCCCTCCGAGCTCGCACAGAGGACGGGGACTGCGGCCCCACACGGCCGACAGCCACGTCTGCCAACTGCTCTCCTGCTGGAAGGGGCCCCGTGTACTACAGGGACTGGCCTGCCCCGCAGCCCTCCCCGGTCAGCCCCCGCAGCGCCGCCCGAGTTCCCGCCCTCCCCGACTGCTGCGTGTGGCTCTCGCCCAGGTCCCCAGAAGACCCCGGCCCTGAAAAGCCTGTTTTCCCCCACACGTCAGTCCCGGGCACACGCCAGCCTTGCCCTCCCCCCTAGGAGCTGTGACGTCCCTGACAGGAGGCGGTAGGGGCAGGGTCAGTCTCTCACATGCAGACGTGACCAGTGAACTTGGCTCTGTTATCAGGTGGCTGTGCCTAGTGTTTGGGGAGCTGGCGGTTCTGCAGATCTCCCCCGAAAACGAGCCCTTCTGGTCTCCGCGGATGCAGCCCCAGCAAGACCCCCACACCCAGCCCCAGCCCCCGAACAGGTGCCTCCTGGATTCTGGGCCCAGGTCCCGGCCCTAAGCTCAGCCCTGACTGGGAGGCCGGTCTAGGAGCAGGGCCCACCCTGGCCCCTCACAAGGGGTCAGCAGGCTGGGAGGGGCGGATTTAACTTGCAAATGGATGGGGGTGCGCTGGGGGTGGGCAGACGCCCCACCCACCCTCACTTCCCTCCCTCGCTCTGGAAGGGGGAGCAGTTCTCACCAGCTCCCACAGCCCGATTTGATTTGCAAATCCTGGCAGTGCGGGGCAGCGGCCTCTCCTCACCGGCAGGCCCGCGTCCTGGACCACGGCCCCTGCAACGGGCCCCTTGTCCTTCCCTCTTCCAAACAGTGCCCGGCTCTGCCAACCCCACACAGGCTGTGCCCCACATCCCTCACACCCGGCGGACACCTGTTTGCTCAGGGTGGGAGCCTGGCAATGAGGAGCCTGCGCTTTGCCCAAACAGACGGGCCGCTGCACCCCTGCAGCCCCCAGAGCGATAAAGACTCGGGCTTCTGGAGTAATTTGGGAGGGGCTGTGACCTGCTCCGGGCCTGCCAGGGCCCTCAGGTGAGCAGTGGGATGTTACCAGTGCCCTTTGCCCAGAGGGCAGGCTCCCAGGAGCCCGCAGCTGCCTCTCCCAGCCTCGCTCTGCAGCCCTCCCTTAGGGGCGGGGCTGTCCTCCTTGTCCCCAGAGGCTCCCTCCTGGAGCTGGAGCTCGTAGGCCACACAAAGGCCCTTTGTCTGGGCTGCAAACCAGGGGCTGTGTCTGGTAATCAAAGGGCCCTGCGGCTGGGGCGGGACTGTGGAGCTGTCCCCAGGCGCTGACAACCTGTCTTGTCCCTAATCCTCACCTGCCCAAGCCCCCGTGTGCACCCTCTCCTCCCTGGGCTGGGTCCCGGGCGCCTCAGAGCTGGGGGCCAAGGAGGCCGGGGTGGGTCTGGGCCGCTTCTGGCACCCACCGGGCTCGGTTTACAGCGCGGCACTGGGTGTGAACGTGCAGAGAGGCACTGCCTGGTGACAAAGGTGGCGCCTGCGTTGGCCCAGGGCCACCCCCACCTGCCAGGTCCCCTGTCAGGGGAGGGTGACCCCTCAGACTCCCAGGCATTTGCTTTGGCACCAGCCAGCCCCTGCAGGGGCCTGCTCCATGCGCAGCTCTGCGGCCTCTGCCTGTCACCACCTGCGCCTCCGGCCGCTGCCCAGCTCCTGTCTCGGGGCCCTCCCCCACTCCCTGAGTCTCCCACCCGGGAACCTTGGGGTCCACCTCCAGGGACCCTTCCCTTCTCCGCCAGCCACTTGCCCAGAGCCTGAGCACGCACAGGTTCCCGACTTTGCCTGCACAAGTGGGTCCCACACGACATTTTAAAGAATCCAACAAAAACAAGCCGCAGGTCATGTGGGCGTGGAAACCAGTCCTCCCCAAGGCTGAGACTCCGGGGCCAGCGCTGAACCGCAGAGAACCACGGCCCCGGCCTGGGGGAGGCCGTGGGGATGAGTGCAGGGGCTTGTGGCCACGCTCCTCCTCCGGGTCACACTGACCCACTCGGCCCTTGTTCCCTGTCCCAGGCGGATTCCCGGCCTCCGCCGGTGTTTTCAGGCAACACGAGCACCGTCAATCTAGGCCAGTCCACACCCTTTTACAGACGGGGAAACTGAGGCCCCAGAGGGACGGCCCAGCAAGTGCAGGGCTGCGTCTGAGGCCAGAGTCGAAGACCTGACTCTGGCCATGGAGGTGGGTCCCTCCCCTGTCCCCTGTGCGACTTGTCTCCCTGGCAGCGGCTGCCCCCTGGGGTTTACTGTTTTCAAGGTCAACACGGACTCAGATGTGTGCAAGCCCCATCCCCTCCCCGGTGGAAGGGCACCTGGAGCAGAGGTGGATGGAAAAGGGCCGACCGAGGGGGTGGGAAGAAGCCCGCAGGCCCGCAGCCATGAAACACCGAGATCCCGTCGGAAACGTGTGGGCCCGCCACACGGGACACGCCTGCCGGGCGGGATGGAAGCCTGTGGGCTGTGTGCCATCCTGGGGCCCGCTGGGGGGGGCCTGGTCAGGCGTGCTGGTGGCCCCCAGCGGAGGGAAGGACCAGCTGGCCAGCGTCGAGGTGCAGGGGAGGCGACAAGTCACTCTCAGGCTCTGTGCTCAGGGACAGGGCTTGTGTGCAGGGCAGGGGCGGGCGGGCCTCCTGCGCACCCACCCCCTGAGCACCCACACAGGGGCCTCCAAAGCCCCCGGGACGAGGCCAGGGCAGCTGGTGGGAAGAGCAGGGCGGCCTCATGTCAACAGCAGAGCCTCAGGGAACAGCTCCCCACGGCTGCGCCCGTCACACACGATCCTGCGAGCGGTGACCCGCAGGCAGCTTCCGCCCGGGAAGAAGGCCCTGTCTTTGCCCCTCCGGACTGTCCCTCCCGGGGGCCTCCCGATGGCAGCCGTGTGTCAGCAAACAAGCGGCCCGCTGCAGCGTCCACTCTGACCACACCCGGCCGCCCACTGACCGGCCTCTCCTGGAGGTCCTCTGCATTCGTGTCTGACTCCCCAGGAGGACGGGGCCCCCCGGGCGGGCATGGCCTGCCCTGCTTGCCAGTGTGTGAGAGCAGCCACGCCGTTGCATAGGCCGTGACTGTTACACACCTGTGCAAACGCACAGGGAGGCCAGGGGACTCTCGGAAGCTCGGTCAGACTGTATGAGCCGGGGCCGCCCTTCTGTGCTGTGCCTTCTGCTCATGCCTCCCTCCCAGCCCGTCTCCACTCAGCTGCCGCGAGAAACTTTTAAAACGTGAATCGTATTTCTTCCAACTTGACTGCCTGTGGCTTCCCTCCCTGCGTAGCTGCATCTCCAAACTGCTTACTGGGGTCCCCCAGGCCATGACCTTGGGCCACGGTGGCTCCCCCCCAGTGCTGCCCCAGGGCCCTTGCACGCGCTCTCTCTGCCCCAGGATGGTCCTCCCTCGGCTCTTTCTCGTCCTCCAAGGCCCCTTGGAAGGGCCGCCCTGGCCACTCTGAAGCCCCCCCAGGCCTCTCCACTAGCTCCCCTTCCTCCACCACGGTCTCCATTGCCTGTAACGACTGGCTCACAGTTTGTCCCCAGCCACCCGGAGCACGCTGTCACCCAGCGAGGACAACAGGGACTGTGCCTGGAGGTCGTCCCCTGGGCCTCAGCGCCCAGCACTGCGCCGCACACCGTGGCACTCACAACACGAACGTCACACCTTTGTCTCTCGAGCGAGAACTCCAGCGATTGGATGCACAGGGGGAGGCCCCCAGCTGCAAGGGAGGGCGTAGGAGGTCAGTCTGGACACCCAGAGACACTCTAGAGGCCCCGGGCAGAGGCCACAGGGACCTGGGCACACGCAGGCTCTGAGCCGTGCGGGGAGCTGACCGGGCGGAGTCGCTGGAGCTGACGCAGGCACACAGGCCAGCCCCGCAACCTCAGCCCGTGCGTCTGGCCCCTAGTCCGGTGCTCCCTGGACCTGCAACAGCTGCCCCCGATCTCCACCCGCCAGGTGGCGGCCAGGTTTCAGAATGACAGGTCTCGAGGCAGCCGGCAGCCCCACACCAGGTCTGCAGCCCGGCATGGGGAAGGCACAGTTGTCTGTCTTCCCTTCACTCCCGAGGCCGCACAACCAGCCTGCCTGGGCCCCTCGGCACAGTCTGGGGAGACGCACCGTGAATCCACCACGGCAGGTTCAGAGCTAGAAAGTAGAGCCAGGGGGCCTGCTGGTCGGATTGACCTGGTAGGTGGCAGGTGCTACGCTTCCTCTTACGACCCGAGGCAGGACCTCACGCCTTTCAGGGGACTCCCCGGGACCCCAAAACAAGCCCGGGGGTTGGGTCCCCCTCTGAGAATATCACACCTGCAACACCCTCCGGGGTGGAGGAGAAGCTGGCCAGGGCGAAGGAGGCCTCCCTGCCCTGCGAAGTCCCCTCTCCCCTCCCAGGGCCAAGGTGCCGTCAGGACTTTGCAGCCGAGGGAGCAAGTAGGGGTGGGGCCCGGCCCTGGGGCCCCTCACTGTCCCCCGAGGAACACAGGCCTCACGGAGCTCAAACAAGGTCCCTGAGGGCGGGTGCAGAGGTGTGGCAGTGGGGTTTGCTCTTCTCGGCTGCCAGCGCCTCCTCTCTGCTCTGTGCCCTTTCTCCAGGGGACCTAGCCGCTCCCTCCTTCCAACTCCCAAAGCTTCGTTCATTCGTTCATCAGCTTGTTTCTTTTTATTTTTTTTTTATTTTTTATTTTTTTAAATATTTTATTATTTATTTATCTTTAGAGGGGAAGGGGGAAGGAGAGAGGGAGAGAAACATCAGTGTATGGTTGCCTTTTGTGCGTCACCTGCTGGGAACTGGCCTGCAGGGAACCGGCCTGCAACCCCGGTATGTGCCCTGACTGGGAATCGAACCGCGATCGTGTGGTTCGCAGGCCCGTGCTCAATCCACAGCTTGTTTCTTTTTAAAAAGTGATGTTACTGAGCAGCCTCTGTGCCCCAGACTTGGACACTGAACGGCGAGCTGCATGAAACCTCTCGTGTGGCCTTGTAGTCGATCACGTGTTTATTCATTCATTCAACAAACTTCACTGAGCATCTACTAAGTGCCAGTGCTGTCCTGACTGATGGTGCGTACGGTGCCCCAGACACGGCCCCCACTGTTTGTGGTGGGGACAGGCATGGTGGCCAGTGTGGTGAGGGCTCGGACAGACGGATGGGAGGGTGGATGGGTGGATGGGTGGATGGACGGACAGACAGGTGGGTGGATGGATGGATGGATGGATGGATGGATGGATGGATGGATGGGCAGATGGATGACTAAACAGCTGGGTCAGGGAGGAAGGAGGGGGAGGGATGGGGAAGGTACGGGCTGCCAAGGAGTGTGCATTTGTGGCCCAGGCTCTGGACTCAGCACCATGGTGGCCTTCCCGGCCTGTCTTCTGTGCTGCCGGGTGGGCGTGAGCTCGTCCCCTGCGGTGTGCAGATGCACCAGGGCTCCGTCCAGCCTGTCCCTCCACCCCCGCCACAGACGCCCTCCCCAGAGTGACCCCCGCAGGTTTGGCAGGGCCTGGCTGCCCAGGGAAACCAGAAGGGGCAGTTTGACCGGCTCCCCGCCTGCTTTCCTCCCCCAGGTGTGTTTCAGGGAGGACCAGGGTCCCCAGGCCACCGACACGGGTCTTGTTAACTGGCCCTCCTGGGCAGCCTCTCTCCTAGGATGCCCTTGGCCGTGTGGCCAGAACAGGGCCAGTCGGTCAGCCGTGTGACCGGCCCACCCCTGCAGTTACAGGTGACCTACATGACACAGTGAGATGGCCACCGGCCGAGGGCTCTGTTGGGACTCTGACTCCGGTCTGTTTGCAGGGCGCTGCCACCGGTGCCTCGGCCACCGGAGCTCCCAGGGCCACACCTGCCTGCCCACACAAGGAGGCCGGCTCAGGTTACACGGTGTGTCCGTGGTCACTGAGGGTGGGGTCGGCCAGGAGTGGCGGTGGGGCCTCGCCCCAGCCCCCAGGAAGCCGGGGTGCGGGAGGAACCCAGCAGAGCCCGCTGGGGTCTCTGAGAGCAGTCACATGGCCAGTGGCTGTGCCGGTCACAGGCGCCAGAACCTTGGGCAGCCCGCCCCTTGTCCACTCCAGGCGCCTCATCGCGTCGCTCTGGGCTTGTCCGTACTTGCTCTGTGCACCGAGGACAACCTGAGTCCCTCCTTGCCCTTCCCTCTGCGGACCCCCAGGCCTGGGAAAGGGCTTCAGGAGTCAGAGCAGCGGCCATGTGTCACTCGGGCCTGGCCCAGAGCGGCACCGCCGTCCTCTGAGGAGACACCAGGCACCTTCGGTCTCCGCTCTGGCCCAGTGCCATGCATGGCCCACGGCCCCTCTCGGGCACCACACCGCTGCTGCGGGCGCCCCCCCAATCCCGCGCTCTCCCTGCAGCCACCAGAGCGAGCGCTGACAGCAAACACCCACTCTCACTCCGTCCCCTCCCCAGAACAAGGGCCCGTCCCCCGGGACCCACCCACCGCCATCAGCTGTTCTGCGTCCCAGAGGTGCCCGACTTCCCGGTGTTGCCGCGTCCTTCCAAAAGCAGGCTGTTCGGGATGCAGCGTCCAGCACGTCCCTGTCCTCTGCTTCTCAGAACAGGCACCGGCCCCGGTGTCTTGGCTGGTGCCTTTCTTACTCGGTTTATCTGTCCCCTGCACATAGGGCACCGGAGGGCACCAACGGCTCTGTGGCCGTCACGAGTGAGCTGCTGCCGGGACCATTTCTGAGGCGTGAGTGACAGTTCCGATGCCACATCCGAGGTCCCGCCGGACTGGAGGCCGACAGGTCTCTGTGAGACACAGTGACAGCCACACACGGTAGAAATACTCGGCAATGAACAGGGACAGAGGCATGCCACCCCTCCATGGACCTCAGAAACGCAAGGCCGGATGACAGAGCCGGACCCCAGGGGTGACCGGGTGCACCCCAGCCGTGGACAGGAAGTGCCCGGGCAGGCCAATCTGCAGGGACGGCGTGGGGGAGGGGTGGGGACGGGCTGTCCTGGCGCCCGGGCCTCGTGGGGGCGACGGTGTTCTCGACGCCGTGTGTGAATTACATCTCAGGGAGGCCGGTGTGTGTAAAAGGGTTCGCGGTCACTGCGATTCAAACGGTGCCAGGAAGCAGAAAAAAGACACCAGCGGTCATCTTGTGACCCGTGTCCGCAGTGAGGGCCCGTTGCCATGTCCCCGTGCACAGGCAGACGGTCGGTCACCGTCAGCCTCTGCCCAGACAGAACACCCGCTCGGGAGGCCGGGTGAGTGCCGGCCGGCGTGTGCAAGGCCACTCTGCTGAGGCTGCAGGCAGGGCGGCGGCCGGGCACGGCCGGGCATCCCAGCGACGTCCACAAAGGGCGTCTCACTCGGGGGCTTGGCTGTTCCCTGCCGTGTTCTCTCAGCCCTTCGTCTGGCAGCCCCACACCCCCACAACAGCCCCCATCCCCGGTGTGGATCTCGGGGGAGGAAGGGAGGGGTGCGGCCCGGGTGGGGGAGGGGTGAGACAGGAGTGGCGGGAGCTGGCGGCAGAGGCTGCAGTGCAGAAGCCTGGCTGGTCACAGGGGAAGGGCTGGGCCCGTGGCAGGCCGTCAGCAGGGCCTCGGTGACGCATGACCAGTCCTCACCACCCAGAGGACACAGGGGCTGGGCGGAGGGCACATCTTAGGCGAACTTGGTTGCTAATCCCGTGGGGAGGAAGATATCTTCTCCCGACTGAGTCACACGGACTGGGTGCCCTGACCCTGACCCTGACCCTGGCACTGCCAGGAATGCAGCTGGGGGCTGCTGATGCCCTGGGGCAGGAGGAGAGCCTGTGCCTCCGGACCCTCCCCCACTCCCGCAGCTGCTGCCTGCCCCTCACTGTCACCGCCCAGCTGCCCCGGCGGTGGAGCGAAGCCCAGAGAGGGACAGTTTCCCCGGCTACCCACAGGACAGAGCCCAGCCCGGACACTGGTCATGTGGGGTCTCCCATCCAGGGCCCAGTGGCTGGGAGGTGAGTCCCGCCGCCCTCTCCGCCTCCCCAGCCCTCAGCCTCCTGCTGGGACGGCCCACAGAGGACAGGGAGCCTGGGCTCTCCCGCCTCCAGCGTCTCGGACAGAACCTCCCGGCCCCCCGGCCCCAAAGGCATTTCACCCTCCGAGGCCTGGCACCTTGCTGACGGGGGAGCAGAGCCTGCTCCCCAAGGGCCCGAGTGGCCCGCTCCCCACCCCCGAGGGCTCTGCCTAACCTGTCCAGCAGGTGTGTCTGGCTCAGAGCCAGCTCTGCCCAGCACTGGGCCAACTCACTTACGAGAAGGAAGCCTGTAAACAGAGGACAAGGGGCAGGTGGAGGACAAAGGTGGCTGGGCCTTTTGTCTGCCCCTCGCTGAGCCCGAGGCGGCTGTGATCACCCCCAGGGGCCAGACCTGCCGGCTGAGGGGGGCACGTGGGGCCAGGAGCCCCCCCACGACTCCCCCTCCGCCTCCCCGGCTCCCTGGCCCATCTGTCCTCCCTCCCAGCCATGCTCTCCACCCCAGGTGAGGCCCTGTGGCTCAGCCGATGGCCAGGACACAGCCAGAGAGCGACAGGTGCTCGTGGTCCTGCGGGTGGCATGTGGCGGCCCAGAGGACGGGGCACTTCGGGGTTTGTCTTCTGTTTCAAGGACAGGAGAGCAGGTGGAGGACACAGGTCCGGGGTGTCTGAAGGGCCTCAGCCGCCGTCACCTGGGAACCTGCCTGCCTCTCAGGGTTCAGCCGGGCAGCTCACTCCACTGGGGTGCCTTCCCGATCAGCCAGGGTTGCAGGTTCAATCCCAGGCCAGGACACAGGCTAGATTCAACCACTAATGCACCAGTGGGTGGAACCATAAATTGATGTTTCTCTCTCTCTCAAAATCCATTTAAAGTACATTTTTAAAACATGTGCGTGAGCACTCCGACCCTAGGAAACTCAGGAAAGTCCCACGTCCAGCAAGTGCCTGTCGGCTGCACACCAGCAGCAGGCACCAGATCTGCCGGCAAGCCCAGGCCCTGCCGCCCGCACGTGTGGCCTGGCGTAGGCACCGTGGACGCCATGAGACCCGCGTGGACGTGCTGGGCGTTGCGCCGCAGTGGGCGCTGAGGGTGGGGCGGTCTCCCAGGCAGCCGGCTCCCTGCGAGGAGGTCGGGCGGCTGCCGCGGGGACGGCCACCAGCTGCCTTGGGGTCCCCTGGGCCCGTGGCTGCTGGCTTAGGCCCCCCCTGTCGAGTCACATCAGCCTGCTGCCGTCACAGGGTGAGTAGCCCTGGTTTTCATCTTTCTCAAGTTGTGGTAGGATATCCGTACCACAAAACTCACCGTTTTCTCTGTCCCTAAGTGTCCCAGTTGGGGCGCCGGTCACCTTCACACTGTGGCGTTGAGGATTCTGTCCTCGTGCGGCCTGAACCTCTGTCCCCATGAGCCACTCATGCTCTGCCCCCCTCCCCCAGCCACCACCATCTACTGCCTTTCTTTCTTTTCTTTTAAATTTTTACGTCTAGGTCAGTCCCCGCCACTTTCTGTCCCTGTGGTCGCCACTCCCCCAGGAAGTGGGGTCACGCCCCCGTGTCTGCCCCTTTGTGTCTGGCTTCTTCCACCGTCGCACAGAGGGACACCTATTCCGAGGGCAAACGTCAGAGTAAGTCACCGTTCAGGGGGCCTGCGGATGACACAGGGGCACCAGGAGACTAATGACAGCAAACCCGGGGCCGGGAGAGCACAGAGAGGGTGGGAGGGGTCAAGTGTAAGCTCTTCCCCCAAGGACAAGCTGGTGTCGCTGGGCTCCTGGGAGACTTCGGACTCCCAGGGCCCTCGGCCACCGCCTGATGGTCAGGGGTGGCTCCGTCTGTGGGCTGGTTCTCCACACGGGGCCCCGGCTCCTGGCCGAGCTGCTGCTGCCATTTCCCGACCCCGGTCCGAATGGGCAGGGCCTGAGCAAAGGTGCACGGAGACTTCGGACCGCTGCCGACCCAGATACGGCCGCAGAGCCACTGGGAGCAGCGACTGGCCGACCCACATGTCAGGGGTCTGGGTCAGTGGGGGTCACACTCAGGACAGGGTCTGATGCACCGGGGACCCCTTTGTAAGTGCAATGGCTTCTCATGCTTCTTGCCCCTCTCTCGGGACGGGGAGCCGAGGAACAGAGCGAAAGTGCCTGCCCCGGACACACAGCACCTGGAGGCAAAGGGCTGAGGACGCCCGGCCCCCTGAGCCGCCATGCCGCCACCTCTGGTGGCCCCGGTCATCGGGCCTGGCACCCCACACCTGCCTGCCTCTCCTTGGCCTTTCCTACCAAACCCTGCAAAGCCCAGCCCGGTCAGCTCTCCAGAGCGCGGCCACCGTGACCAGGGCCCAGCCAGCCCAGGATGCTGCCCTTTCACCCTCAGTTAGAGCTGGGGGTTGCAGCCTTGCCAGAGGCCACCGGGAGGGGGTCAAAGGTGACACTTCATGGCCAGCCACGTGTGTTTGCTGCGTTTTCTTTTCCTGCCTTTGTGCAGGCGACACTGTCACCAGATTTCCTCCAGCCGCCGACAGCGTCTCCCTCCCTCTGCTTTCTGCCCCACGGCCGCCGCCTCGGGGACCTCAGGTCCACTCACTGCCTCGTTAACGCCCTGTGGTCTTTCACAGACAGTCTCCTCCACATTCTGCCACGGGCCCCCTGCCACGTGGTTCTGAAGCCCAGGCGCGTGGCTCAGGCTTGTCCGTCTTCATGGCACCACCCGCACCGCCTGCTCTGTCCCCCTGCCCGTGACTCCGTACAACATGTCACTTCTAATCATCTTTCATGGACGTTGTGGTTCGACGGGCTCAGCTCGGTGGCCCAGGAGCTGGTCTCTCACACCCTGGTGGTCGGGTGGTGGCCGGGCTGAAGTCACCTTGAACCCTTCGCTCCTGGGAACCATCCTCTCCACAGTCCCCTCCAGTCACCGCCACACAGGCATCGGCAGGGTGTTTGGGGGAAGCAGCCCAAACTCTGCTCCGCGTCCCCCTTGGGACCCACAGAGCTTCTCGCCACCCAGGAGCCATCCGCCTGGCTTCTGCCGCCCCCGCCTGGGGCTGTGCTCCGGTCCCAGGCACCTCGTCACACCCTCTGCACAAACGCGGCCATGCCATGCCTCCTTACCTTCGCCCACGATGTTCTTTCTGCCCCGATGACGCCCCTCTCTGTGCCTGACTTGTCCCCATGCACCTTCCCACGCCGGGTTCCGGAGCCCGCACACCACTCTGTGGTTTCCAAGCCTCTGACCAACACTTTCTTCGTACTGTTAACCCCGGCGAGTGGTCAGCGTCTGCTCGCTCGCTCCCAGCCCTTCACGGGGGGGGGGGTCCTGTCTGCCCCCACCCCTGCCCCCCAGCACCAGCATCGGGGACGCCGTGCACAGTGACGTCCCGGAGGCAGAGCACCTGGGGTCCGAGTGCACCGCTCATACCTTGCTTCCTGCATCTTCTATAACAGAAGTGTGTTTCCTTTCTTGAGTCACTAATGTGTCTTTTTCAAAACAGAAAAAGCGGTCCTCTTCTTTTGTGTTTTAAGAGCAACACCAGCTTTTTGTAAAAACAACTTCGGCGACACAGAGGCGTGAGATCCAACGGCAGACTCCGCAGACTCTGCCTCGATTGCCGGGCTCCCTCTGGGTTGTCACCCACGCGCCCGGACACGGCGACTCATCCCCGAGCCGCAGACCGACGTGGACACGGGGCTACGCACGGCTGTCCTGCCGGCCTCCTCACAGAACCGCGTGCCGTGAACAGCACCCCCGGCACCAGAGGCCTCGCTCTTCCTGACCACGAGCCTCGCTGTGGCTGCGGGTCTGTCTAACAAATCGCCGGTCCCTGGGCATGACCAAGACGCCAGAGTCACCTTGCAGACACACCTTTGTACGCTCACCCGCTCACAACCTGCTCCTGGACGCCGAATCCTTGGGTCGGAAACGACCAACTTCACGCAGCCTGACTGGGCGGTCGTCTCAGACGCACCAGCTCCGAGTCCTGGAGCCGCGGGCCTGGGGTCTGCTCACCAACGAGACGGGGTGCGGCCGGCCGGCCCGGCCTGGGCAGGCGGCTGTGTGAGTTAGTGTTTGCGCATGTAAAATCACCAAGCCCTTGTTCTATGAAGTGTTCAAGGGACTTACCTAAGAAAAAGAAGATAAGAGCACCTGGAGACTTCCGCCAAGATGGAGGCACAGGTGGAGACGCCGCGCTTCCTCACACAACCAAGTTTAGGGACAACTAGATGTTAGCAATAGAAAACACAGCCAGAACACAGAACATTGAACTTTTCGGAAGTCGGATAACAACAAATTCTTCAGCCTGACCGGTAAGAGGGGCGAAACCAGCTGCTGGCAGAGCGGGGTAGCACAGGAAAACTCGGTCAGACGGACTCAGGAGCGGAATCCAGGCGCAGGGTTGGACCTGGTGGGCAACTCACCAAACAATCTCAGGAAAACAGCGAGGGAGCAGGGCTGCGGGTTGACTGCGGGTAGACTGCGGTCGCGCATTCGTGTGTGGATAGACAAGCGAGGGAGTGGGCGACTGGACAAGAGCCAGCAGACCAAGCAGCAAGCGGAGGGCGCCGCCATTCCCCCGCTCTGACCACGCCCCCACGTACAGCGTCACAACCCGGCGACCTGGGAGTCCAAGGTGCCGCTCCTCCCATTTAAAGGGCGCGAACAGACCAAAAAATGGCCCAAGAAGATCTCAAAGCCCCAGAGCCTATAAATCTAAGTAATGAAGAAATAGCAAAACTCTCAGACGCACAGTTTAAAACACTGGTGATCAGAATCCTCACAGAATTGGTTGATTATAGCCACAAATTAGACAAACATATGAAGGCGAAACTAATTGAAATGAATGGAATTGCACAGGACACCAATAGCGATGAAAAGGAAACTGGGACTCAGATCAATGGAGTGGACCAGAAGAAAGCAAATAATGGCCAAACAGAAAAGAGTGAAGAAGCAAGAACTCAAAAAAAATGAGGAGAGTCTTAGGAACCTCCAGGACATCTTTAAACGCTCCAACATCCAAATTATAGGGGTACCAGAAGGGGGAAAGGCACAGCCACCAGTGGAAAACTTATTTGAACAAAATAATAAAGGAGAATTTCCCCAATCTGGCAAAGGAAATAGACTTCCAGGAAATCCAGGAAAGCTCAGGGAGTCCCAAAGAAGTTGGACCCAAGAAGAAACACACCAAGGCACATCATCATTACATTAGCCAAGATTAAAATGAAGAAGAGAATCCTAGAAGCAGCAAGAGCTAAGGGGACAGTCACCTACAAAGGAGTCCCCATCAGACTGTCAGCAGATTTCTCAAAGGAGACCTTACAGGCAAGAAGGGGCTGGAAAGAGGTATTCCAAGTCGTGAAATCCAAAGACCTACAACCAAGATTGCTCTATCCAGCAAAACTTTCATTTAGAATGGAAGGACAGATAAAGTGCTTCTCAGATAAGATCAAATTCAAGGAGTTCATCATCACCAAGCCCTTATTATATGAAATGTTAAAGGGACTTATCGAAGAAAAAGAAGTTAAAAAAAAAGATGAACAGTGAAAGGACAGCAAACTCACAGTTATTAACAACCACACCTAAAACAAAAGCAAACTAAAAGGACAGCTAGATCAGGAGTGGAAACATAGAAATGAAGATCTCAAGGAGGGTTAGCAACAGGGGAGTGGGAGGAGGAGAAGGGGGGAGAAGGTACAGAGAATAAGTAGCACAGACAGTAGGTAGAAAATAGATGGGGGGGCAAGAATAGCATGGGAAATATAGAATCTAAAGGACTTGAGACACATGGTCATAAACTAAAGGGAGGGTAATGGTGGGGATAGGGGGGTAGGGTGGAGGGGAATGAAAGGGGGAATAGAACAACTGTAATGGCATAATCAATAAAATATATTTTAAAAATATTTTGTTTGTTTTTTGAGAGAAGGGAAAGGAGGTAGGAAGAGAGGGAGAGAAATATCAGTGTGTGGTTGCCTCTCGTGCACCCCCAACCAGGGCCAGGCCTGCAACCTAGGCCTGTGCCCTGACTGGGAATCGAACCAGTGACCCTTTGGTTCACAGGTCAGCACTCAGGCCACTGAGTCACAATAGTTAGGGTGGCAGCAGCATTTCCTAATTCTGTTGATACCCTTTTATTTGTTCAACTGGGAAACGGTTCACTTTTTTCATAGTCATATGGATACAATCTTTTTTTTTTTTCCCAAAAAGTATGCAGTTATTTTTCACAACCCCACCGAGAGACAACCACTAACATTTGACAGACGTGGGGGGATTCTGGGCCCAGGGAGCACGCTGTGCCTCTCTCCCGCGCGGGATCCCGTGTCAGGGATACGGCCTGCCCGCCAGGGGCCGCAGGTCCGTGGCGGTCACTGCCACAGGCTCGCTTCGGGCTCACGCTGTGGGTGCTGCCGTGTGCCTGCCCGCGATCGCCGCCCCGCGGAGCCCCAGTCCGCGTCCTCCGTGCCCTGTCCAGTAATTCTCTGGGGAAATACATTTTCTCAGACACGAAACTGCGGTGGGAAAAGATGCTTGTGCATTTTTTTTACACAGCCATATTTTTTATTGTGTTTTTCCCGTTACCACTTGTCCCCCTTACCCACCCCCCACAGGCTTTTTAAGGCTTCTGAACAACGCGCCCGCTGTTTTGAGAAAGGGTCTCTGAACGCACACGGAGCAGGGGCAGGGGCTTGGGGGCGGCGCGAGCCCCTCCCTGCCCCCCGCAGCTGCAGATGGACAGTGGGGCGCTCTTCTCACCCCTCGCCAGTCCGATGCACGAAGTCAGCACCCCCCACGCAGCTGCTCCCTCTGCAAACGGTTCTCCTCAACGCTCTCCTTGTCTGAGCCCAGCCTGTGCCAGCTGCCGGCTCTCCACTGGGCTAGAAACCAGCGGAGCCCAGGCCGGTGATGTAAGCCTGCCACATCCCAGCATGCCTTGCAGACACTGGTATAGACGATGAAGGTGGACAAAGGATCCTGGGACTTTCCCCTGGGTGCTGCGCCTGGGTCGTGGCGGGTGGCAGGTGTGGAGCTGGGCAGGTGAGGCTGAGTCATGCGGGGCCGCTGGGCGTGGCTTCTTGGACGGGCTCCAGAGTTGACAGGAAGGTTCCAGTAACCGGTGGCTGAGGCGGAGCTGGGCTAATTGCTGCTGCTGCCCCGGCCCAGCCTAGCACGTAGCAGGAGGGGGCAGGGGACAGGGACAGGGGAGGAGGGGCAGGGGGACAGGGTGCACAAGCCGAGGAGGCCAGGCCCCCGAGAGAAGGCCCTACGTCGATCTCAGAAACGAAAGCCTCCTTCCTGCCCCCAAAGACTCAAGGAGTCCCCAGGAATCCAATAGAATGGGACCATCGCCCCAAGCACATCTGTCTGTCTGTCTCTGGCTGTGGGCACTTCTCAAAGGCACAGTTGGTGATGGTTTCAGATATTGGGCAGCAGGGGGCACTTGCGTCGCTCGCTGCTCAGAGTCTCACGCAGCAGGGTCGGTGGTGGGGTTGAGGAAAGGGGGCCGTGCCGCCAGGGTTCAGGTCCAGGTGTCCTGGACGGACCGGCTCTGAAAGCCGGAGCTGCTTCCCACACTCTGTGAAGCCCCAGTCCCTCATGGACGAGGTGAGCAGGCGTCCTCCCTTGCAGCCTCATGGGGAGGTTTACGCAGACATCTTTGGGACGTCCCAGGCTCCGGCCGAGTCTCCCTGCCCCGCTCCGTGGCCTCTGCCCTCCCAGGCCCCCTGCACGGGTGTGGAGCCAGGCACACGGCAGACATGCAGCAAACACTTCCAGAGGGAACCGGCGAATGTTGCATGGTCACTGGCCTGGCACACTGCTTGGCACCAAGTCGGGGCTTCATATGGGGCCTGCTGTGTGGCTTTGAGCAAGTCGCCTGCCTCTTCTGAGCCTCAGTTTGCCCACCTATAAAATGGGCACGTTCGTCTGCCCATTGGTAGTCTGACCCACGGTTCACGGGTGGACAGTCAAGGGACTGAGGGTCTGCTCTTCTCACAAACAGACAGGGAAAGGGAAGATGCCAGCAAGAGCCACCACCCAGTGGTACAGCTTCTGTCAAGGATGGCGGTAGCTGGATGGGACTGGCTGCTGGCCGGCGGTGGCCTCTGGGTGCTCTGCACTAAGCCACTGTGGCCCTCCAGGAGGCCGTCACGCTGCGCCAGTGGGTGAGTGCCTGTGGCAGCCCCACACTGCACGGGGGCCCCCAGGGGGTCTGGCAGGGCCCTAGTGCCGGGGGCTCTGGCCACCGTCCCAGCCCCCCCGCCCATGGAAGGGGCTGACCGGGTTCCAGATCTTTGGATTTCTGAAGAAAAGCCACAAATCCATGTTATTCTCTGATAATTTTCCCAATTTTTAAAATGCTGGCACCGACCATTCCTATTTTCATGACTGCCCAGGTTCCTGCAGAAGAATGTGGGGGGCGGGAGGGTGGACTCTGTGAGCTCTGAAAGGCCAGCGGCCAGAGACAGCTGGGTGGCCTTCGAGGGTCAGGGAGCAACCTGGGCCCTCACACTCAGGACACACACGGAGGGCCCTGGGCTTGGCGTACGTTCCAGAGTTGTTCATCTCTCACAAGGGCCCGTGCTTGCATTTTGCACCAGGTCCTGATGGGAGGGGCGGCCGGGACACAGGCCCCTGGGAGGGGATGAGCAGGTCAGTAAAGGGCAGGGAGCTGGGGGGGGAGGCTGCGTGTGTGAGTGTGAGCTGTGTGGGTGTGCATGAGTGTGTGGTGTGTACATGTGAGTCTGTGTGACTGCAGTGTGTGACTGTGAAGTGTGAGGTATGTGTGTGAGTGTGTGTGCAAGGAGAGCTGTTAGCCAGCTGTTTAACAAATATTTGTCAAGGGATCGCTCTGGGCTGGGCCCTGGGCGAGGGGCTGAGGTGAGTGGGCCCCCTGCGGGCAGCTGGTCAGGGGGAGAGCTGTGTGGACGGGTCACTGGAAGAAGAGGATAGGCTGAAACGAACCCCCCAGAAAATACAGCCACCCTGCCGCCTCGCCCAGGAGACAGCAGGCGAAGCCAGTTTTCTGGAGCTGGGTGGAGGGCCGGGGGTGGGGGCGGACCTCCGGGAACTGCCCCGGGAGGCCTGGGCAGGCACACCCCACCCCGGGCGGGGTGACCTCCCTGAGGCCTGCCCAGCAGCACCCGATTCCACAGAAGCAGATAAGAGGTGACCAGCTGCTCCAGGCAGGACCGAAACAGCTTGGCCACACCCAGGGACAGGCTGTCCCAGCAGAGGGGGGCCGAGCCTGCGGGAGCTCCTGAGCTAGTGGCGGTTGGGGCCGGGGTGGCTGACACCCAGCAGAGCAGGCCCCCAGGACAGGGCGAGAAAAGCCAGCCAGAGGTGCGTGCCGGCTCCGCGGGGTCGCACGGAGCAACTCGGGGCAAAGACGTCTGGGGAAGAAACAGGTGCCCCTGACTGCCCACCTGGAGGCAAGAGTCCTGGGCTCCGGTCCCCTCTCCACCTGCCTGGTGACCTTGGACCGGCCCCACCAGGGACGCGGGTCCCCCATCTCCTCCAGGGCTGTGGTGTGGACCCGAAGCGATAACAGGCTGAGGAGAGCAGCTCGTAAACTGCAACAGGACAAAGGTCGGCTGGAGCAGGCGGCGCCTCTCTCTGGCCGAGGGCCCTCCTTCCCGCGCACACGTCCAGCGGCCTCACGGCCGGCGCCCCTTAGAGCAGAAGACCCGGGACAGGGCCTGGCCGCACGGGGGGAGCAGGGGTGTCTGGGGTGAAGCCCATACCCTCGCCCATCACCTCCGAAACCAATCACATGCTTCAGATGGACACACCTTCCCTCCCGACAGCGGCGGGCGTTCATCCTATGACCTCCCACGACCCCACTGCTGTCTAGACCATTCTTGTTTCGGCACACAAGCCCCTCCCCCACATCACACTCGTGGTCTCCCAAGGGCCCTCCCTTCCTTTCCCACGTCCCTTCATGGAACAGTCTGGCATTTCTGAGACAACTAAGTGGCGTTTCAGACTTCTGAATCTGACGCCTCAGACCTCTGGAACTTCCCACAGGGGGCCATTCCTCAGAAGGGACCTGCAGAGAAGGGCCCTGTGTGCAGCCTGGGGGCACTGTCCCGCTGCTCCGGGACCTGCTGAGCATGAGGTCACGGGGGCTGAGCCTGGGAGCTGTCCCCAGGGAGCTGCAGGAGCACGTGGCTCAGCCTGTGTGGCCTTCGCAGGCCCCTGGTCCTGAGCCTCACCTCCTGCATCTGGGAAGTGGGCGCAATGCAGCTCCCTTGTAGGGTCTCTCGAGGACCCTTGAGGGTCGCTGAGGCCCACTGCCTGGAATATTCCAAACTGCCAGCTCCTCCTGTCCCTCCTCCTCCTCCCCCTCCTCAAGTCCCCTCTGCCTGTGCTTGCTTTACCCGGCACGGGGTCCTCACTCCGATTCCGCATCAGACAACAAAAACAGATCGTATCTCAGGCACTCAGCTCTCGGCCAGAGTGCAGAAGCGCCTCTTCCAGGCTGACACAGGCCGACTCGGGCTGTCAAGGATGTTGGCCAGAGCCCTGCCTCCCAACGAGCTCTTTGGCAGGACAGCCCACCTGGCCTGCAGGGCTTGCGCCCTCGAGCAGGGTCCCTTCTCTTCCCCTCCCAGCCCCCCCAGGGGTGTTCCTCACCCCTCCCCACAGCTCCAGGATCCCCACCCTCCACACCCGCCTCCACCCCTGCTTGGAGCGGCAGGCTGACCCACAGACCCGGTCTCCCGGACCCGGACCACACCCTGGCCTTATTCGATCCAGGGAGTTAAGACAAAGGTTACAAACAGCCCAGGAGGCACTTTATTGGAGGTAGATCTCTGCCTCCAATCGGGAGGAAGGAGCCGGGGCCCCGCCCTGAGCGTCCGGCACCCTCGCCCCTCCCAGGCCCAGTCCAGGGCCAGGACCAGTCAGGGGAATGTCCTAGAAAAAATAGATCTCTATGTACATCTGCCCTATTTATAGCACATAAATTAGGGGGCGCTCTGACCCCCGCCTGCGGAGCCCAAGCTTTGGTAGGGACTGAAACCCGGTCCAGCAACAAGGCGCAGGGCCCTGTCCCCTCGCTCACGGCGCCCTGGGCCTCCTGGGCCTCCTGGCCTCCGTCCAGGCACCTGTGGGTATCTGCAGCCGGGGTCTGGGTCGGGCGTCCGGAGCGCCGAAGGAGCCACACTTGTAGCATCGCTGGTGGACAAGTCACTTCGAACCCTGGGCTTGTAAATCCACGGGGAGGTAGCTGTGGAGACTGCAGAGCCTCAGCTTCCCCCGCAGCCCAGCAGTCCTCTGGAGAGGGGCCACCGGCCTCAAGTCTATGCGTCTGTCTCGGTCCCCTTGGGCCCTCAGTTCCGACTCCCGGCTACCTCCTCCTCCTTCCAGCCGCTGGAGTTTCTGCCGAACTTGTAGACGAGCCGCCGGCCATCCACCCGCTCCAGGATCTCCCGTTTGTAGTAGTACCTGAAGAGATACGGGGTCAGCGGGGCCCACAGGTGACCGACCTGGGGTCGGGCCCCCCTCCCTGGGCCTGGCACACTTTCTGTCCCAGAACGAACTTTCCCACCCCAGGGACCATGTGCTTTTCTTCTCTGTGCCTAAGGCTGCGGCCCGGGGCTTGTGAAGCCACATGACTTCAGGGAGGGAAGGGACCTCAGTGAAGATGAAGGGGAAACTGAGGCCGGGAGACAAGCAGCCTGACTATTGCAGCAGCAACAGCAGCAGCAGCAGCAGCAGCAGCAGCAGGGGCGGCTGTGGGAAATGCTGGGTCACTGGCCACGGACGGCCTCTGCTGGGACGAGCCTCGAGGCCACACAGAGGCATTGCTGGACATTCCTTGGGCCCGTACGTGTGGCCGCCCGCGTCCTCCAGGCCACCGTTCATGACACTAAGTGACAGGACGCTGGGGCCCCGCCCGGGCCCGCACCTCATGGCCCGGCTCAGCTTCTCGTAGGTCATGCTGCTGTTCTTCTTCTTCTGGCCCCACAGCTGCGCCACGGCCTCCGAGCGCAGGAACTTGAACACGCCCTCCTGCCGGTTCTCCCACTTCATCAGGCCCTCGTTCAGCTCGGGGTGGATGAGGATGTCCCGGATGAACTCCCACAGGTGGGTGCCTCTGGGGGCTGCAAGGCGGAGCCGTCAGCAGCGGCCAGGGCGCTGGCCCCCAGTGCCCTGCCCCCCAGTGCCGTGTCCCTGCCCGGCCCGCAGGCCCTGTGTCTCGGCACACGCCTGCGAATGCCGTGTGCAGGGCTGGCTCACAGTCTGGACACGGGGTGCAGGCGTGACTGCCAGGCTGCCAGTGGTCAGTGGGCCACAGTTAGAAAGCTAACAGGCCAGCAGCTGGTGACAGTCAGCCACAGGGAGCCCTGAGTGGGGCAGGGACAGTGCAGAAAGCGCAGGCCAGGCGAGGCCTGCCCCCAGCAGCCCCGCCCCCCAGCCTCGGTGCCCGGTGCCCGGTGCCCACCGTGCTTGCTCTTCTTGCTGCCCGGGCTCTCCCGAGACTCTCGGCTCAGCTTCCGGGGCCGGCCCCGTCTCCGCTTCCCGTGCCTGGGGTCCCCCTTCCTGTAGTCAGGGAAGCAGTCTGCGGGGCGCAGGGAGGGTCAGGAGGGGGAGAGGGGGGTGCAGGGCAGGGCGGCGCCCCTGCGGTGACACCCACCCCACACTCACCCCTGGAGAAGAGCTTGCTGTCGGGGGCGTCCAGGTCCACGTCACTGCCCCCAGAGTCCGAGCAGGGGGAGCCCTGGGAAGCGCCAGTCCCTGGGGAGGCGGGTCTTGGTGAGTCCCTTGCAGCCCCACCCCTGCCCACACAGGCTGCTGGCCAGCCCCACTCCACCCCCCCCAGAGCTGGGGGCCAGGGCTTGGGGCAGTAGGGGTAGGTGGTGGGAAGGCGCGCCCTCACCTGCGGCGGAGACTTCCGAGCAGCCCGGGGATGGGGCCCCTGCGCCATAGCTGCCCGGGTGGTAGGGGCTGGGCTGCTGCCGGCCCTCGGGCGTCTCCTGGCTGAAGGGGCTTCCCTGGTCTGAAAGAGGCCAGTGTTCAGGCTGGGCAGGGACAGGGATGGGGACGGCCACCCAGATGTGTGATGGGTGACCTGCAGACCTTTCCAGCTGGGGCGACAGGTGTTGGGGGGGCAGTGGGAACATGGGTGCTCACCGAAGGGGCCTGCGTCCCCCAGGGTCTCCTGGAAGGACATGCTGTCTTGCTCCAGCAGGTCGATGATCCAGCTGAGCTCGTCAGGAAAGCTGGAAGCTGAGGAGGGATGGAGGAGTCAGTGCCCAGCTGCCCGGCCCTCCTCACCCTCAGTGGCCCTGGCCTGGGGCTCCAGTCCTTCCCGCTGCCTTGCTGATCCGGGACAATGGGGCCAAGCTCTGGACCAGCCCCCCTCACGGCGAGGGGACCCTGGGCACAGGGGCCACACTCACTGCGGTCCCACAGCTGGGCGTAGAGCTGGTCCCCCAGAGGCCCAAAGACGAGCCGCAGCTCCTCGGGGGCGCAGCTGCAGAGCGCCGCGCCGTCCATGTCGCAGCGGGAGAAGTCGATGGTGCTGGCGTCGAACTTGTTCTTCTCCACCTGGTAGCTGATCCAGTCCAGAACCTGGGCCTTGGACCAGAACTGGGGCTGCTCCCGGGACCAGCTGGCCTTCTCTAGAAGGGCCAGGCACAGCGGAGGGTCAGCCGGCCACAGCCAGCCCTCTGGGACAAGGCTCACTGCCCCATGCCCAGCCCCTGGACCTCCGGCAAGTCCCAACCGGGCCCAGACCCTCCCCCTGCCCGACCCCTGGCTCCCTGGCTTCCCAGGCGCCCCCCCACCCCAAGCCCGCCATCACCCCTCCCCTCGAGACCCACCAGGGCCCTCTGGTGGCATCTGGGGGTTGCTCAGGGACAGCACGAGGTCCTCGGCCCCAAAGGCGGAGTCGGGCGGGCCGGGGGCCAGCACGGGGTCCTCGGGGCTGTACATGGTGCTGAAGTAGTTGCTGAACACGTTGCTGATCTCGCAGGCTGCAGCCATGGGGTTACCTGAAGGGACCGGCTGATGACGGGCCTGCCGAAGCGGGGCAGGCGTTCCCCGGAGCACGGAGCTCCCCCCCCGCCCCGTCTCCAGACACCCCACCTCTAAGTGGGGTCCTCAGAACCCCGGGGGGACACCTGGCTTCCTGGTGGGCTCCCTCCTCCGTCTCCTGGGCCCTTGCGTGGGGCTGGGTGAGGCACAGCCACCCTGTCCCTCCCAGGGAGGGTCCCTCGTCTCTCGGACCCTCAGGACATCCACCTCACTACACACCCCCGTGGGACACTTCAGAACAGCAAACCCCTGTCTCTGCAGCCCAGGCTGAGGCGCGTGACGGTGGCGGGGGACCTACCAAAGAGGCGGTGCAGGTGTGGCAGTTGAACGGGCAGGATTAAGGGGCAGCAGGCGCCAGAAACCCAGGAGGCAAAGCTCTGCGCGGTCCGCGCTCCTGCCCGCCCTAAATAGGCCCCGGAGCTCCTCCCGTTAGGCCTTTATAGCCGCAACCTGAGCTGGCCGCTCATTGGACAGAGGGGGTTTCCTGGCCTTCAGACTGGCTCCCAGGCCCAGGTGATTTGCATATTTTGTGCCGCTTGGCCCAGGTCCTACCTGGGGTGCTGGGAAATCAGGCCCAGCTGGTTTAATGATTGTCAGATGGTCCTCCCGCACCCTCTAGGGCTGGGCACCTGGCGCTGGCCAGGGCAGGTGGCAGGAGGGTCACTGGGTGGGTGGGGGTCCTGTATTTTCCACCACCCTCAGGCTCAGAAAATTCCTCCAGGGGGTGGGGGCAGGTCAGGGAGGGGCTGGCGAGGGGGAGGGTGCTGTGGGAGCTAGCGTCTGGAGATCTGGGGACGAGGGGGCCTGGTGGGGAGAAGACCCCACAGCTCAGGCGTCTGGGACCCCAGCGAGAGGGCTCTCACCACGGCACCGTTCGGGGACCTGCCAGCTTAGCCCCGGGCCCCATGTCCCCCTGTCCCCAGCCTTAGTACCAGCCTGCTGGCACCTGCTTGGATGGCAAGGACTTGGCCTTCTCTGCCTGTGGGGCTTCATCCAAGCGTCAGGGTTGCCGGAGCACCTCCGGACAGAGTGGGCTCCCCACAGCGCGCCCTGCTCGCCTGGGTGCTGATGGTGTGGGGACCCCCAGGCTGCGTGTGCTCCTCCACCTGGTCTCCCTGGTCTCCCTGGTCTACCACCCCTTCTCCGCTCACCACTGCTCACCTGCGCTGTCTGCTGTCCCCTAGTGGTCAGAGCCCGACTGCCTCCCAGCAAAAGGGAAGACTCAGAATCCACTTCCCATTCCCCACAGTCCCCGTGAACCCTCGCAAAGCCCTGTACGCAGGCACCGTGTCCACACTCTGCAGACGAGAGGCTGCCACTCGGAACCCGGGCCTCACGGGACTGCGTACGGAAGGGGGGGCGGGGTTTCCAGCCACTGTCGGCCCTGCACCTGTCTCGGTGCCAGATCTCTCTCAGCGCCCAGTGACTCTGAGATGCCCAGGGGCCCAGGACTGTGGGCCTCTCTAGGGACTCAGCCCCAAACACAGACCCTGGGGGGGTCGGCACGTAGGGGGAGGGACGAAGGCAAGAGGCCCATTCTCTGGTCTCTCCCCAATTCTGTGATTCTGCTCCTCATTGTCCCCACCTGTACAAGCCAGGACATTCGACTAAACCAGCCCTGACCCGAGTCTTCCTGCACCCATGGTGGAGGCCGAGAGCCCTGGCCTCCCCACCTCCTCAGTCAGGGCCCGGGCCCCAGGTGGCCTGTGGCCAAGGGCAGCCTCTGGCGGTGAGGTTGCTGGGAGGGAAGGTGACCCCACCTTGGAGCCACCCCCTAACTCTGCAGCCCGAGTGCAGAGAGTCCAGCCGAGGGGACCTGCTTCTCGCCCTTCCTGGGATGATGGGAGCTGTGGGTGCCCAGGGGAGGGGTTGGGGTGCTGCCCCCACGGGGCTCTGGATTTTCCCAGCCCTGCGGGTGCCTCCCCCACAAAGCCCGGGGCCAGGCACACCCTCCACTGAGTCACTCGGCCTGGAATGCAGGAGAACCTGCTTCCAGCCCGGCTGCTCACGTGCTCTGAGCAGGGAGGACAGAAGGACAAAGGGAAGGAGACAGACGCGCGCCCTTGCCTTCAAGGGGCTCTGTGGAATAATGGGCGGAGCGAAGGGGCAGGACGGGCCGGCTCCTGGCCTCGCACGTTGGTGCCCACCCGTATTCCGAAGCTGTGTGGGAGACCAGGCTGGAGGTCGGTCGGTGCCTCGCTGGGCAGGGCCAGGGGAGAGGCTCCCGGGACGGAGGCCAGAGGAGCTGCGGGTGGGGGCAGCACAGGGACTGTCGAGAGCACGGTCCCCGGCCCTGACAGCCAGGGGACGGGGGCGGGGGTGAGGGGGTGGGCCCGCTGTGGCACCAGAAGCCACAGTCAGAGCTGCTGTCAGAGGAAGAGCTCCTGCGACCCGATACGGGAGGGTTCACGCCGACGAAGAGCCACCCTCTCGGGCCAAGGGGCAGGACCCGAGCTGGGGAGCGGGGAGCCCACCTGCTGCTCACTGCCCCCAAGAGACCCAGGCCCCTCACCTCTGGTGAAGCTGTGTGTGGGCAGAGGCATTGCCCGACCTGCCGTGTCCCGCGGCCACACTACTCGCTCGCTCGCTGTTGCTAAGAGTGAGAACACGTCCGTGTTGCGCTGGGCTGTGCCCTCCGCTGGCCAAGGGCCTGTGGGAACTGCAGGGCAGGGTTGCCTGGGTCGCAGGCCGGGTCCCCCAGCAGGGGGCGTGTGAGAGGCAATGACACATTGATGTTTCTCACTTTCTACTCCCTACCCCTCTAAAATATAAATAAAACCTTTAGCTACATGCTTTATGGATTACACTAGTCCAGCTGTCCCAGTTTTTCCTCACAGCGGACTCATGAGCTGCGCAGACCCCCTCGCTGAAGCCGGGGCGCGACTGGGAGCCTCGCTGTGACTGGTGTCCCAGTTCAGGGGCCTGGGAGAAGGCTTCAGCGGGATCAGGGCCCACACTCACACTCAGCCCTGGAGAGGACTCGGAAAACGGTGCCGGGGGGCGGGCAGGGACCGGCACTGCTCACGTGCACACTTTATCCCCCGAGTGTGACCGCCACACTGGGGGACCCGCGCCTCCCACAGCCAGGAGCAGTCCAAGGGCAGGGGACACTCATGCTCTGGGGCCTGTGACCATCTCAGAATGTGTGCGCAGGGGCCACCTGGGGGAAGAAGCCTGTCACTCAACCCCTGAGTCAGTCAGTTTTCAGGTACAAAGATTTATTAAAAGAGAGGAGACCTGAGAAGAGAACCACCGAGTGCAGCCACTGGCACCGCCCTTCAAGACTCAGCCGGCAAAGCAGAAGGATCCCCCACCCCCCTACTGATGCCTGGGTGGGGGGCAGGGTGGCCCTACCCCACAGAGCCGGGACTGAGGGGGTCCCTGCTCTGGGGGGCCCAGAGGGTTCCCAGGAGTCACAGACACCGCACAGGGGGTCAGACCCCTGAGGGACACAAGCTTGGGGAGCAGAGCGGGCGCCGGCACAGGGCCAAGTGTCCCGAGAGCCTGTGAGGGGTGGAGAGGCCGAGGCCGAGCGATGGATGGGCCTCTAGCTGCCCGCGGGCGCCAGGATCTGCTGGACGTAGCGGACGACGTTGCCGTGCAGCTGGGCGGTGGTGGCCGCGAAGGTCTCCTCCGCGAGGGCCCGGGCTGCCGGGCTGCCGGCCACCATCGCGCGGTACAGCGGGAGAGTGTACTTCTGCTTCCCCTGCAAGAGACATGCGCGGCCCATGTGGCCCACCAGGGTCTGTCCTGGGGTGGTGGGCAGGTGCCCACAGGTCCCCCACAGAGGTGCCAGTACTCCCCTGACCCACGGCAGGACAGGGGTGCACGCCTAACAGAACCAGTGGCTCCACCTGCTTGGAAAGCCACCAGGGGGTGGCCACCAGGGGGTGGCCACCAGGGGCTCCGCACAAAGCCAAGAACACGGAAGGTCCCACTGCCGCTGAGCAGAAGCCAGCCCAGGGCCCCAATATGCAGACCCCCCAGTCCCCCAAACCCAGAGGCTTGGCAGAGACTTCGCAGGCTGGGACCTCCAAGCTGGGGTGTGGCCGCCACTGCAGGGCCGGGGTACCCAGCGCAGCTCTGCCCCTAGAACCCCCACCTTGCTCTGGGGTCGAGCACGGTCCCCCAGGGGGCTCTGGCCCGTCCCCAGCAGGGCAGCTCCCAGGGGTGACCAGAGATGCAGTGGCTGTCAGAACCTCTCCAAGGCACGGACTTCCCGGGGAGTGGGCTCTATGACCTCACGGTCACTCTGTCTCGTCCTCTGGCCTCACTCCAAGGGCGGCAACCGCGTCACCCCTTCTCCAGTTTGGGGTGAGCTCCGACTGGCTTCACCCACCAGGGCAGCATGGCCACACGTCACCTGCCCTCTGCTCCAGAGATGGGTGTGAGGCCCAGCTCCCCGCAGGACCCTGAGTGCGCTGAGGGCCCCTGGGGCCCGGGGATGCGGAGGGCTGCCCACCTGGCTCTGCAGGAAGCCCTTCACTTTCCCGAAGTCCTCCTGGTGGTCGTTCTTCAGGACAATCTGGCCCCAGCGCAGCCGCAGCTCCGCATTGCCGGCGTCTGAGACCTTCGGGTACGTGTCTCCCAGCTTCTTCACATTCCCTGGGAGAGGAAGTGGCTGCTGGGCGACTGGTTTTCCATTTTCCAAGGACAGCTGACGCCCACCCCCTGCTTTTCGGCGTTTAGGCATTCCTACCTTACGCAGTGAGCGCCCCTGGCATCCCCCCGCCCCCACTGGTCTGGCATGGAGATGGCTATCGTCGGTGTTGCCGGCGAGCCTGGGTCCCGTCCCAGGACGTGTATCAACCCCGGCTCTGAGAGCACCTTCAGGGGGGTCACCAACTTCAGCGCTCGTCCTGCCCACCCACTGCCGGGAGACAGCGCCAATGTCCTATCCTCGCCGTGGCCTCGATCCTGGGGGCTCAGGCAGCAAACGCCCCTGGGCAGATGGCGCCCCAGACCCCCTGCGGCTCCCTGCTTTCCTCCCAACTGCGGCAGGCATGCGCCCGAACCCCGCCCCACCCCGCCCCCAGCCCGAGTCTCTGCGGCTTCCCTGCTCTGCGCAGAGGCTGGGCGCCTATGAGCCCGGCTGAGGGGCAGCAGCACGGACGGCTCAGGGCCTTCCCCATGGGGGCCGCCTCGGCTCGGCCTCTCCAGCCGACCCGAGTCCGTGTTCTGGGGATGAGAGCGAGGGCGCCCGCCCTACAGAGCACCAGGGTGGGCGGGTCAGCTGACTCATGAGCCAAGAACAGCAGGCAGGGCCCGAGGCCTGGACGCACGCCGGCTGGTGACCTGGTCCCCGAGGCACCCCTGTGTGTCGCCTCCATTCCCTGCAGGGTGCCGTGTTCATCGGCCACCCTCCCGGACCCCCGGCCGTCACTCAGGGCAAGTGTCCCTGCTTCTTTCTTGGAGCCTCCTGGCCCCACACAGAACTGCGCACCCGGGAGCCCCCGTCCACCTCTCGGAGAAGCCGCCCACACTCTCACCAGGCGGCAGAGGGGACTTCTGCAGGAGCTTGTCCAGGAAGTACACCAGCTGGTAGGTCTTCCAGGTGGAGATGTCCACGGCCCTGATGGCCTCCATGTCCAGCTCCTCGGCCACCCACAGCTGGGCCAGCTCGTCCGCCGGCTTCATGAGCGAGTCTCCGGCGGACAGGTCCGGGAGGTATGGGGGCCAGCCCGGGGTGTTCAGCCATCGATCGAACTCCAACCCTGCAGGGAGGACACAGTGAGAAGCTCAGCATTGCACCTGACACCTTCCCCACCTTCCCCGCCAGCCCCGCACTCTGCACCCAGTGCCGAGCGCCCGGGGTCTCTGTGCCGACCGAGAGGTCAGAGGGAGGTCAGAGGGCTGTGCCCGGTTCCACGGAGCCCTGCCTGCTGCACATGGTCCCTGCGCTGTCTCAGCCATGAGGACCAGCGCGGCCACAGCCTGGGGCCGAGACTCGAGTGCGGGCCCTGGGCTGCCCCTGGGCTCGGCGCCTTGCCTCTGGCACCTCTGCTCCCCTGGTGTGGGCGCAGTGGGGAGGAGCAGCCACGCTCGCTAACCGGCCGGGGCAGACATTACCATTCACGGTCATTACTCACTCTATTAGCTACCGAGGCTCTCGGCCTTGAAATGCAGGCCCGAGAGCTGAGACCGGGACCAAACCCCTGAAGGGTGACTCAGGGCCCACGGCACGAAGGGGGCCGTGTCTAGCGGGCCCTCATCTGTGACGGGGTGGTCTCCACTCCCCGGGGCAGCGCTGGGGCTTCCCTTTGCTAGGGAGGCCGCACAAGGAGACTCTGTGCCCACCCCCCCACCCCGGGCTCCAGGGCTGAGCCAGGGTGTGGGCCTGGGGTCCCAGTTCAAGGAGGAGTCCCGCAGGAGGGAGGAGGTGGTGGGGTTCTGTGGCCCAGAGCCTGGGCCCTGGGTCTGCTCCTGAGAGCCACTTCTGGGGACCTTGGAGGCCACGTTCCCCAGCGGCCCCTCCAGCCTGTGGGCCTGCCCTCCGCTCACCAGGAATAGAGTCCACCCTCCTTTGCTTCAGCTCAGGGAAGTACTCCAGGTAGAAGTCCAGGAGGTCCTCTGCTAAGATGCTCTGGAACTTGAACTCGCGGACATAGGCCTGAGCGGAGGGAGGTCTCCTCAGACCCTCGGGCCTCCTCCACACCCTCCCTCGGTGCCGGTGCCCACCTGCTCGCCCCCTCGCCCGCTGGGCAGTGGATACCTTGAGAAACTCGTCAAACCGACACTGGTCGCCCACCAGGTGAGCCAGGTAGGAGACAAAGCAGAAGCCCTTCTCGTAGGGGGTCTCGTTGTAGGTGTCGTCCGGGTCCACACCTGGCAGGGGGGCAGACACCGGTCACCTGCACAGCGGGCCTCTGGCCCAGACTCACCGTGGAGCAGGAGCGGTCGGTGCAGCCGCCCCGAGGGCTGAATGCCGGACCCACCCTGGCCTCCCTCGCGCCGACAAAGGGACTGGGCAGGAGGACCCAGATGCGGGCCTTCTGGCTCCTCGCCCAGGACCAGCGTGGGTGCGGGCTCCGCCCCCCCAGCCCGTGGCCGCCAGCCCACCGCCCACCCCTCCCAGCCATGGACACCCTACGACGTCCTAGCCTCATTTGAGAGTCCCATCCATGAGAATTTCGCCCTCACAGCCCACGGCAACAAGGACCGTGAACCTCAGCTCCATGCAGGGCCAGTGCCGGTCACACGTGGAGAGGAGGGGACTCAAATGGGAGAAAAAGCCCAGGGCCTGGGCAGGCCACCAGCCGGCTTGGCGCTCACGCCCGCCCCTGCAAGGTGCGGCTGACCCCCAGTCCAGGAGCCCCAAGCAGGGGGGCCATCCCAAGGACACACACAGAGCCGGGTGGCTGGGCTCCCCCCAGGGGGGTCCTCAGAGCCCACCGACCGCCACGCACTTGGGGGGCGGGGTGTCTGTCACCCAGAGGAGCCTCCACACCTGGTTCAATCTTCACGCGCAGCTTGTTGAGGGGGTTCTCCTCGCCGCTGACGTCCATGTGCTGGCGGAGCAGTGCCCGCCCCGTGGCCGCTTCCAAGCAGGTGTAGGCAGCCCCTGGGCAGGAGACCAGAGGCTCGAGAACACTCAGCACCTCCAGACCACCGTGCCGGCAGCAGCGCCCCCTGGTGGCCACCAGAAGGAGGCCAGACACGGGATCTGGGGACAGACCTGAGCCTCCAGCCCCCACCACCCCCTCGCCCTCGCCCCCGCCCCCGGCAGCTCTGGCTGGGGAACCACCCCTGGTCCTCTGATGTGCACCTTCTCCCATCAACGCATTTTTATTTCCAGAGTCAGTAATTTGATCTTCCACGAAAACAGTATGTTCACCTGACTGTTCCGTCAGACAAGAGAAATCGTCACCCCAAACTTTTCTAAGGGTTCCCTGTCTCTCTCAGGCTCTGAAAGTGACGGCGGGAAGGGTGACGGAGGCGTGCATTCGCCAGCCCACCGTTTCACTGGGGACCGGGAACCCGTCTCTGGACGAGGGGAGGGAACGACTGTGAAACTGCCGTCTATGCTGCCACATGGCCTGGGAGGAGCTTTCGGGGGGGGGGGGGCTAGAAAGAGGCGCTGGAAGGCCTCCTGTGGGCTGAGGACTCAACACAGGACACCGTGCAAGGTCCTACCGGTCGTCTCCGAGCACAGAGATTATGGGAAAACATCTCCTCTGCTTTCCCATATCCGCCAAAATAGACTTTGATCAGAGAAACAAGAAAATAATACACGTTGTCTTTTAAACCATCTAGTGCTTGGGGGTTTTCTGAAATGAGGCTGCGGAGAAAGTGTTTTAATGGCACTTGGGCGCAATTCAGGGGCCTGCTGTGCCCGCTCCGTGGCCGGGCACGGCGTCCTCCCCCAACGACGGGCGGCTGCGAGGCTGCCAGTGGGTGGGTCCTCCCCGCACACCCGGTGCAGGGCTGCAGTGTAAGCGTGCAGGGCGCGCAGAGGCTGTGCCGACGCAGGCTTCACTCCGGAGCTGGACTCACCTCCTGCGTGAACAGCCCTGGGCTCGCCCCCCCGGAGCAGCAGGTGTGGCTCACTGGTCAGCGGCTACTTCTGAGACCCCGTCTGCGCCACCCCGAGGACCCACAGCCCCGAGAGGCTGGTGAGCAGCTCACCGAACAGGACGGTGGAGACCCTCCTCTGGGCGTACATGGTGAAGCCTTCGTTGAGCCAGAACTCGCTCCAGTTGGCATTGGTGACCAGGTTCCCAAACCAGCTGTGTGAGATCTCATGGATGATGACATCCGCCAGGGAGCGGTCCCCGGCCAGCAGGCAGGGCGTGACGAAGGTCAGACACGGGTTCTCCATGCCTCCGAACGGGAAGGACGGCGGCATGAAGAGCACGTCATACCTGGGGGCGGCGGGAGGTCGCAGGCCTGCCAGGCAGACCCGGCCTCGCTCCCTCCCTCCCTCCCCACCCGGAGATGCGGACACTGGACAGGCAGCCAATGACCGGCCAGCTGGTGCTGAGATGGCACCGGGCTCCGCAGTCCCAGCCAACTCACCGGGACTCCCTTCCCCAGATTTGCTCCCCAAAACCTCCATCCCCTGTCCTGCTTCTAAGCAGCACCGGTGACCACTGGGGGGTCACAGAGATCTAAGGGAGCCACTTCTCTAAGGAGCCTAAGATGCCAAAGGAGACCTGACTGGAGGGTGGACGGCAGCTTCCAACAACCAGAGATGACCCAGGAAGGTCCTGACCTCCGAACTCGGCAACCACGGGGCTGTTTTGATCACTTTGATGACTGTCACCGGGTCCCCTTCTCATCACTGGGACCCGGGTCTGGCCCAGGCCTCCCCCCACCCCCGGGATGGAGGAGCTTTGCTCCAGGGGACAGAGAGGAAGACGTGCACCCACCGTCCCCAAACGTAGGGCCCGAAAAGCTTTTCTCCCGTGGCCAGGAACTCCTCGAACACGCCATCGTACTCCTGCCTGGCCGCCTCCAGCAGGCACGGCTCGGCCCACACCCGGCTCCTGGGGGCGGGCGCACAGAGAAGGCGGCTCAGGGCCGGCCCCCAAAGAAAACCAGCCTCCAGCTTGCGGTGGAGCCAGACAGAGCAGGACAGAGCAACCAGGGGACAGGAGGCTGGTCCCCACCCAAACACAGCCGGTGGGGTGGATGCGGGGACCGGGGTGAACTGCAGCTCCTCCGTGAAACCAGCCACGGGGCCAGGGGTGGGAACGCAAGGCCGTGGAGGCGGGGCTGTGGCTCAGGTCTGCGTTCATCCCGTACGTGGACGGGAGAAGGTCAGGGCTGAGCAGAACAGCCGCCTGAGGTGGGGGCTCTGCACAGACCCTCACCAGGGTCCCCAGGAGAGAGGCCGGGGGTGGAGGTCAGGCCACCGCCACCGTCACCCATCTGACAGGTGACAAATGCTCAGCAGAGAGGAGACCGGGTCGTCCATGTGGAGTGAGGGTTGGGGTCTGGGTGGAAAATGGACAGAACAGCCAAGCCCAGCACAGCTTAAGGAGAGTGGGGCAGAGAGAGAGGGAAAGGCCTCTGAGGGGCCCTGAGCACACACCTGCAGACCCCAGAGGGAGGACCTGTGACCCCGGCCTTGCTACGTGCCCAGCTGGGGCCTGGGACCCCACCTCCTTCAGGAAAGGGAAGCAGGACCAGAGATAAAAAGCCGGATAAAGGGCCGGCGACAGCGTCCAAGCACTGCTGTCCGACCGGTGACCGCCCAGGCCAGGAAGAAGCCGAGCTGGTGGGCAGCGGGGCAGCCAGGAAAAACCCAGTCCTGGCCAGGCTCTCAGGAAACTCAGAAAACCGTCACTTTGTCTCCCTACACCAGCTCACTGCCCCGGGCACTTTCCTCTTTAGAGGGAGGCGCGAGGTCAAGGTCTTGTATTTCAGGAATCAAGTGCTGGAGAAAAGGGGAGGCTCGGCACAAAGATAAGGAGGTGAATGCAGCTGCGGGAGGGAACTCAGAACACACACAGGCTGGTGAGGACCCGCCCTCACCTCAGGCGACCCGGGGCAGCAGCCGGGACTGGCGGGGCAGGTGACCCACGGCGGACACGGCGCTGGGACTGGCTGGAGGGAGGCAGCGAGCAGACCGAGCCCGGCGAGGCGCCCACACCCACACCCACCCGGCAGCGCTGGGCTCGGGGCCTCCTCGCCACGGGGCCCACGCCAACCCTGCCTGCGGGGCCTCGGCTCCTACCTGGGCCCCACCTCTGCGGACGCCAGGTCTCCGACGGCCAGAGCAACGAGGTAGCAGGGGATGGGCTGGCTCATGCGGAAGAAGAACTGGCTCGGCCCGCGAGTCTCCCAAGCGTCCGCGCTCATCACGGCCGTGAAGCCGTCGGGCACCTGGCGGCAGAGAACGTGGAGGAGACTTTGCCGGGAGACCCGGCTGGTCCCGAGGTCGGAGGGCAGCAGGACCGGTGTCCTGCGTGGAGATGGCAGTGACCCGAGTCCCCCTGGGCCCCAAAGGCTGCAGAAACCCCAACCCGTGCGGAACTGATGGGCTGCAGCGCAGAGGAAACATTTATTATGTGTTTGTTGATGTATCCCCACCCGAGGATACGTCTGTTGGTTTTAGACAGAGAAAGGGAGGAACAGAGAGAGAGGAATGTCGACGAGAGAGGGAAACATCGACCAGCTGCCCCTTCCCCCACAGCGCGTGCCCCGACGGGGGTTCGAACCCGCCACCTTTTGGTGTTCGGGATGATGCTCTGACCAGTGGAACCACCCGGCTGGGGCCAGACGACACTGCTGTAGACGGAGGGGTTCTTCCTGGGTGGACGTCCCCATTCGCCACCCAAAAGCAACACTTTTAGCCCCCGGCGCACCCTCACCTGGACCACGGCCGAGTAGGTGCACTTGACCGCAGGCGTGTCGAAGCAGGGGAAGAAGGCCCGGTTCAGCACCGCCTGCCCCTGCGTGTACAGGAAGGGCTTCTCCTTCCCAGCCGTCTGCTCGGGGGCCAGCCAGCAGACCTAAGGCACAGGCACTTCAGAGGCAACCCCTTGCGCCAGCTCAGCCCCGGCGGGAGGAAGGGCTGGTCGGAGTCTCAGGGTCAGGGTCACCCCCACGATGTCTGCCCACTGGTCTGGCTCTGCGGGGCCGGCCTCTCCTGCGTGCCCAGGTGTGGCGTCCGCTTCACCAGGCGGGCACTTCAGTGGGTCTGCCCCTCCCCACTACAGACCTGGCCTCTGACCCCCTCGCCTTGTCTTCCTCCCTAGTAGTTTCTCACCAGATAACAAAAACCGAAGCAGCTGTATTTGGACTTGTGAGCAAAGACACAGAAAAGCAGGACCCGAGTGGGAGGGGCCTATGGCTCCTGTGTGTTGTCGTCCGCAGGTGCCCACCCTCTCAGAGCTGACACACCTCATGCCCTAGGCACTGGCCTCCACCCTCCTCGCTCTCCGTGACCCCCTCCCCGGGCAGACCGACTGGAATGGCCACAGCGAAATTAAGTTCGGGCATAGCACGGGCATAGGCAGCTGTGAGGGCGGTGGAGACGTCAGCACCAAACGCCGTCCAGAGTCCAGGAAAGGGCTGAATTCCAGGAAGTTCCCAGGGAAGGCAAGACTTTGGGGTTGAGCCTCCCACTCTAGCGGGTTCGGAGTCGGGAGAGGAAGGGGGAGGCCGTCCTGGGCGGCCCCACTCGGAAAGGCACGGAGGGAAGCGGGCCCTCAGGACTGCACAGGGGGATGCTGGGCTTTTCTCTGCTTGAGTGTTTGTTTTAGCGTGTGTGAGATTTTCAGTGCGCCTCCTTGCAGAGTCCAGCAGAGGTGGGAAGAGGGGAAGGTGAGCAAGGTCAGAGCAGAGACCAGACGGCCCTCCTTCCGCCAGGCGACCAGGTCGGCACCAGTCACCTGCCACACTCACACCACGTCCCCTCCATGGGATGGGGCCGGCACTCTACCTTGTACAATTCCACTCGGTTTTGTCATACACCTACGAGTGCTCTAAAAAACAGTCTGTTTTCTAAAAACAAAACCCACAACCCCAGTCCAGCCATGAGAAAAAAACATCACGCAAATCCCCAGGGAGGGCGCCCTACCATACACCTGATCCATGTGCCTTAAGGCTGTCGTAGCCACCGAAATCCAGGGAAGTCTGGGAAACCGTCACCAGCAAGCAGAGCGCGCAGTGCACTGTGGCATTCTGGGCAGACTCCCAGGGCACAGGCGGACACTGAGTAACACGCCCGGGATCCGGGATCCGAGAGGCTGCAGCCTCCGGCCGGTAACAATGTATCACAGCTGCAGCACAGACTGGGCCAGATGTATCCATACTTGCAAAAAGCTCAGAGGCGAAACTGCGTGGAGAGGGTATATGGAAACTACATCTGCTCAGTTTTCCTGTTAACCTAAACTGTTTTTGCTTTTTAAAAAAAGTAAATAAATCCTATTAACAAAAAAATAGAAGGCGTTGACCCCACAAGCTAAGGCCGAGCAGCCGGTGGGAAGCAACAGAGGCGACTCACGGACCCCTCCCTCTCGGGCACACAGACTGGGCCCTCGCCCCTCACTCGTCTTTGCTGGTGTGTTTTCAATGACACAACGAACAGGGAAGGAAGGAGCCGGCGGCCCACACACCAGAGGCAGAGCCTGCCGTCCGGGACAGGTACGGCCCGGCAGGTGCGTGGGGGCCTCACAGGGACTGCGGCAAGAAGAAGGAACAAACAAATACAGGTGCTGCCCGGGGAGACCTCCCAGGCGCCCAGGGCGGTCCATCTAAAAGCGTGGGAGTGTGAGTCTCTGTCCTTATGCTTGGCATTTCGTTTTGACACGTAATTCCAGGTGCCACTCTCAGTAGGTAAATTCGGGGAGGGCTTACTTTTTCTAGTTCTCCTGTTCACCTTCTGGACCCTGCCAGAAACCAGGAGCAGAATACAAAAGAGAAACCAAACTTGTTCCTATGCTTTGGGGGGGAGGGGCGGGGGGGGGAGGCCCTGGGCTTTCCCTTTGCCAGGGAGGTCAGCCTGCCTTGCTTTGGAATTTCATTTTTAAGACAAGTTGTATCACAAGTTCATTTACTCCCCAGGCAACGAAAGATGGACTCGGAACTGTCCTTTGAGCCAGTCCTAAGAGTGAAAAGCAAAGGGCGGGCAGGGTGAACCCACTCCAGGCAGCGGCAAGCGGTGTCCTGCGGAACCCACGGCCCACCCGTCCTGGGGAAGAGCCTCTACCTCCGCCGGGGTTTCTGGCTCTCACAGTCCTCGGCCACGTGACTTTCTGCCCCCCTCTGACTTCCACCTCTGGCCCCCACCTTTGAGATTTAGGGGCCAATCAGGGGTGAGAAGGCCGTGTGATTATAAAGCCTGCTGCACTGACTGCGGTTCTGACTTTCACTGAAATACTTCTCTTAATCACAACCAAACCAATGTAACCATCTGGGTTCAGAGTCGCCGCCGCCGGTGGCACGGAGGACACACAGAACAAAGGCCCCAGTCGGCCTCGGGGACAATTCACCTGCCACCATAAAGCAGAAACTGATCGGACTTGGGCCTCCACGTCCCGGCACATTCAATCCAATTCATAAAGAGTTCGGATTATGCACAAAGCCGTGCAGGGCAAAGTTCCCTCGTCTGGCAAAATGCAAACTAGACACGCGGGTCCCTGGGAGGAACTGAAACTGAGCAACAAGCTGGACAGGTCACCGCAAACACCGGGAGGAGGGGCGCGCGGTGCACTGGGGCTCCGGGCCTTGGGGGGTGGGCCATGGGATCTATTCCTCTCCCTCCACTGGGGACACCCGGGCGACACCTGAGCACTCACCGCTGGCCCCTCACCGACGCGGTAGGTGAGCAGCACCTGGAAGCGCTCGCCCGCGGGCCGGGGCTGCGAGAAGCACAGGCAGAGCGCGCAGCCATAGCGCGCGAAGGGCTCGGTGCGGAAGCTCACGGGCTCGTCGGGGCCGGGCGGCTGCCCCGGGCTGGGCGGGCCCCGCCGCAGCGCCACCGCGGTGACCTCCAGGCACGGGTGCGAGTCTAGCCGCAGCTCGGCCGCGCCCGCGGGCACCAGGCAGCGCAGATCCAGGGTCGCCATGGCGCTCAGAGTGCGGCTCGCGAACTCGACCCGCAGGTCCAGGTGCAGGTGCAGCAGCTCGAAGTCCCGGAAGTTGGACGCGGAGGCCACATCCACGGCCCGCGCCGAGTGCAGGGCCCGTGGGGCCTTGCAGCCACCCGGAGCCCCGCAGCTCGCCATGGTTCCTGCCGACTGTGCCGGGAGGCGGCCCCGCCCCCAACGCAGGCCCCGCCCCGAGCGCTTTGCGCTGCACGAGGCCCCGCCCGGGACGGGCCCGCCCAGCCCCCCAAATCTGAGCGGGGCGCACACGCCAGCTCTGGAGTTTATCCGAAAAGGGAAGCGCATCCTGGTATGTGTTCTCTAGTTTTGCAGTGTTAACATACTTTTCGTTTCATGAAATGCTTGCTTTTTTTTTTTTTAATTCCATATATGGTCAATCTCCCTTTCTCGTCTGCCCTCCGGGTTACGAAAACGGGAAACCTCCTTCCTGCGGCGGGAGAACAGGGGTTGGCACCTCCCCGCCGTCCGGCGGGCGGGGCGCTGGGGACGCGCAGCCGGGTCTGCGCTCATCCGCCCCCCACTCTGAGCTCCCGCAGCAGGGCCCGGACAGTCCCACGGGCTGGAGTGGCGGGAGGAACGGAGTGCCACAGGGACGCGAGGCATGACAGCCTGCTGGTCTTCCCCGTTAACGTTGCTGGAGGAAGGGGGCCTTTGTCCTTGGCTGTCGGGTGAAGCGTTTCTGGAGTTAGAGTTCTCCTTGTTCCGCCTTACCTTCTTCCTGGGGACGCAGGTGGCCTCACCCCATCAATCCCGCTGGGCCTCCCGTGGGGCTGTGCGCACCGGGAGATCCTTCTCCACTACAGAAAGGAGACGCTGTGACCCAGGGACACCACCGCCCACCTCTGCCCCCAAGGGCTCTCGTCATCCTTTACTTCTGGGTGCTCAGCCCGTGACACGTCTGGGACACCTCAGAACAATGACTGAAGTCTCCCTGAATGGTGACAAGCACGAGTTCATCGAGATTTCAGGGTGCAAGACCAATATATGAAAACCAACTGTATTTCCACTCACTAACAGATAATAAAATCTGAAACCTGAGAAACAATGCTGTTTAACTAGCACTCTTGAAAACGAAATACCTAGGTTTACATCTAACAAACCATTATATACAGGATCTTTGTGCTAAAAAGATGGGAACACTGATAAAACTTAATGGGTAACCCCGATAAAAATCCCAGCAGGTTTTTCTGTAGATGGCAACCAGCTCGTTGTAAAATTCACAGGGACAGGGAAAGGGGCTGGAAGAGCCAGGGCAGTGGCGAGAGGGCTGGACAAACGGGGAGACTCGCCGCCCGATTTCAAACTCACTGGGAAGTGCCAGAGCGACACTGGAGAGGCAGACACAGCCCACAAAGAACCCCACACACCGGAGCTTTGACAAAGGTGCGGGAAAGACTCGCAGGCCACACGCCTGACAAAGGACTTGTGTCCGCACACAGAAAGGCACTCTCAGAACCAAACAAGGGGAGAAACAGAGGCGGCGGTCTGAGCTCTGTCAGACGCAGACAGGGTGAGCACCAGGGGGAAGCTGAGCACACACATCTCCGGGCCTGAGAAACGCACACAAGCGCCAACCGCTGCCCAGCGGGAAAGGGGCTCGGTTTAAACATGAGAAAAACTGGTACCTGGGTACCTGGTGCTGGTCCGGGTGCAAACGGCCAGAACCTTGGGCAGTCTCTTCTAAAATTAAACACATACCTACACATACCTACCTCCCTTATGACCAAGCAATTGGTAATCGAGGGATTTACCAACAAAAATGAAAACGTGTTCACACATAAATCAGCAAGTGAATGTTTACAGCAGCTTTATTCAGTCCCCAGAACAATGGAAACGCCCATGTCCTCAGCCCATGGGTGGACGGACCAATGGTGGCATCTGTGCCGTGGGCGCTGCCCACCAACGCAAGGGACGAACTGCAACCAAACTTCGTCCAGGCGAAGCTCGGACGCGCTTCGGTAAAAGAAGCCAGGCCCCAGGCCCCTGTTGTATGGCTCCGTTCACACGACACTCTTGAGAAGATACAACCAGAGGCGGGAACCCACCCACCGCTGGGGGAAGAAGGAAGGGCTGACTGTAAGGGGGGCCTGACAATACTTGGGGGTGACTCAAACTGCGGTGACCAGTCTGCACATCTGTCCAACTCCAGAGAAGTGCACACCACGAAAAGTGGATGACATCAGACACACATCTTCAAACACCTACTGGATGCAGAAAGATGGGGACCGGCCTGCCGCACACTGGAGTCCCAGGAGCGACCCGGCCGCACGGGAACCGCAGGGCAGGCAGGGCAGCCCGAGGGGCCTTCGGGGCTGTTCCGAGCACACGCCAACAAACCTTGGGCCAAACCTCGGGCACGCTGCTCTCTGGCCCGCAGCCCTGTTTCCCAAAGCGGTGCCAGCGGGTTCTGCGACCACCTTCTACGTAACTGAGAGTGAACAAACAAACTGGTCAATGTAGATGATGAGAGTCACGTGTCTTGCGGTCACCTGTAAGAGGTGGCCGGCAGGGACGGGTGCTGCAGTGCCGAGCTGGGGCAGAGGGAGGCAGGCAGAGCGCGTGCAGTGCCCGGGGCCCCGAGCCTCCCCAGGTGTCTCCACCCAAAGGCACCAGCAGCAGCAGCCATGAGCACACCCGGCCCGATTCTGGTTTCCAAATGGCTCTCTCGGAACGTAGGCACTCGGGCCCCTTGGAGAAAGCCGGCTCCAGGGCAGGGCAGAGACTGGTGCGCCGGTGCATCCTGCGCTCAGACTTAACAACTCGAAAATGGGTCTCCCCAAACAGCAGCGCTGGAAGGGCAGGAGCGAGCAGATGGAGCTCCTGAGGCGGCCGGTCTGACCCCCAGGCGAGCGAGCGATCACACCCGGTGCGGGGTCGCAGCCCTCAGGTGCAACCTGCGTCCGTGCCGACATGAACAACTGAGCAGACAGGACACAAACGGCTCTGGCCGGCCCACAGGAAAGGCGTGAGAAAAACAGAAAACCACCACGAGACCCCACATGCCCACACCAGTGGGCAATAACGTGAGCAGAAGTCTACCATTTGCATAGTTTCAAAATCCTTCCCCCAGATGGTAACTAGAAAAGGGAAAAATAGTAAGTTCACAGGAAAGAAAGCCAGCAGACCCCACCGTAATCAAGGGGTCAAGGTCAATGGCACTGGCGATGCAGAGACACCATCGCCCTGGACATGACACAGAAGGGCCACCCTCCCCACAATGTGTAACCTCAGGAAAACATCAGACAAACCCCAAACTGCGTGGGCGTGCCTGAGATCACTGGTGACGAGTTTCCAGAAGAAGTGTCCGACTCGTACCTGGGTGCAGACGCAGGCCTGGACCAGGGCCGCCCGCTCGGTGGCTGCTGCGCATCTGTCACCAAAGGCGGGTCCTGTCCCCAGGGGGCCAGGAGAAAAGCACTGACACAACGCAAAGCAAGGGGCTCAAGCTGCCCCCCACCCGCAGGCTGATGGAGGGCGGGGGGACGCGAGCCCAGGAGGCTCCGGGAGCCTCTTCCGAGCCACGTACCGCGGTGTCTGGCCTGCAGACCACCAGGCCTCCACTGCGGGGGCCCCCACGCACCACCCGCTTCCACTGTGGGGCTGAACACAAAACGGACGCCCTCCCAGGCGGGCCCAGCACCCCCGACAGGCTCAAGGAGGAAACGCGGAGTCTACGGCTTGTCTTAAAAGAAGGAGCAAGTCCCGGGAGTTTTATTGTGTGGCCACCAGAACACGAAGCAGGCGGGAGTCCCCGGGGCGAGGCGGGCCCCCGGGGCCCTGCGTCTCCTCGGCACCCTGCGTCTTCCGTAAGGACGCAGTCCTTGGGTAAATAAATACGCGGTCGTCTCCTAAGGCCCCCACCCCGTGCTCCTTTAAATAGAAAAAAGTACTAGATGTCTCTGTGTGGCCTGTGTGGCCACGGCTGTCCCACCCACGGTCTCCGGAGCAGTCCGCAACCCGACGGTCCGGGAACCGCTCCTGAGCGCCTGCACACCGTCGGAGGCGCCTACTGGTACTGCCGGTAGTCTCCGAAAGGCGAGGCGGGCAGCGGGGCGGGAGGGAGCTGCGAGGGGTCTTCCGCAAACTGAGGGCCTGCAGTTAGGAGAGAAGAGCTTCAGAGACCACTCGAATGTCGTGTAATCAAGGAGGAATCTCTGTAGAAAGCACGGCAACCAACTCAGCGGAAGTGCCGTGCCCACCGGAGCTGGGGCCTGGACTCCCTCACGAACCTGCCGAACCCCCATGAGGCGCCTCCGCCTCGGTGTGTGCAGGGCTTCGCCCGCGCGCCAGAGTCCACGGCTCTGACGTGGTAAACACAAGTTAGCGAGTGGGCAGCGAAGCCGAGTCAGACCTCCGAAGTGACGGCGGGCGGGGCCAGAACAGGTGTGCGTGCGAGGGGCCCCGGCCACGCCCGGGCACCGACAAGCAGGGTGGCTGACACTTGCCCAAAGACACAGACTCTGCCGAGGCGCCTTGGAAAATCAAATCAAACTGGGGGCTGTGATCTACTCCCAGCTCTATGCGAAGCTTTTCCAAGCTCCAAAAATAATTTTCGGCACGTCTCACTGTTCTGCACACGGGCGTCCCCAGGGGCCAGGTCTAGGTTTCGCTGCTGCACTGCTGCTCCCTCAGCGCCCGGACGCCCTCACTGAGGCCGTGCAGGCGTCCACAGCTACAAGGAGCTGCCCGGGGCACACCGACACTCGTCCTGGGACAACACAAGGATGGCTCAGCGCGCAACGGGACTCGTCCCGATACCCCGGTCGGAGGGACCCCGAGCAGCAGAAGCCCTGCCCCCGAGAACCCGAGGTGAGCCTCCCAGACAGGAGTCTCTTCCCGCCACCCCTCCGAGCAAGGGGCACAGTCACATAACCCCGCCTCGCCCTTAACCTGGTGGCCTGTCCTCCCCGCGGGAGGTGCGTCCTCCTTCACCCCGGTGCCCCAGCACCCAGAACGGGCCCGGCCTGCACGTGGACAGCGGCGACTTGTGGACTGACCACCATTCTCGCTGTCCATCTTCGGGGCCCTTCCTCGAGCACCTTGGAAACGAGCAGCCGCCTCTCAGAGTGAGCGCGTGAGCACCGGCCGCCGAGGGCTCCGAGGGCAGCCGGGCAGCAAGGCACCCGACCAGCACCCTCCAGGGACGGGGGTCGGGCCTGACGGAGCCCACGCCCCGCTTCTCGGGTGGAACCTGCCCGCAGCCCACCCACAGTAACCACACGGTGCACCACAAACCACCACGTGGAGCGGAAGGACACGTTCTCTTCACGCCCAGCAGGCCGCAGGCAGACTCACCGTTGGGAAACTGCGCGGAGGCGAATCTCGTCAACAGGATGCCGGCCCCTTCGATTAGAGCCAGGAGGATGCCGCCCATCGCGGCCGACCCGACCATGGCCACCGGTCCGTCTGGGTGCGGTGACGACAGAGAGGGCGTCAGCAGAAATCAGGGTCAACGCGACAGGCAGTAGAGGAAAGCGCCGCCCACCTGCCTACGACCGCCACCCCTCCCGAGACCTTCCTCCTCACTGGCTGAGACCGGGGTCCAGACCCGATGCAGCCCATGATGCACTCACAGCCACAGGGCTCTGCGGGCACAGCCCTGTGCACCCACGCATGCGCGGCCTGTGCCTGCTCTCTGGCTGTGATGGCCGAGCCAAGGCGCTGAGACGGGGACCTCGTGACCCACGAGGCCCAACACCCTCACTGCCTGGCTCTTCACAAAGCGTTTGCCACTCCCGCCTCCACTACCCAGCCCGGAGGAGTCCTGGGCTGCCCTCCGTCCCAAAGACCCAGCAGGTGGTTCTACGTGCTTTATCCATCCCCCGACCCCCAGACAGGCATGACGACTAATCCCAGAGGCCCAGGAGCGGGGCGCACAGCAAGTCTGCAAGAGGCCCGGGAATCGGGACCTGCAGGCCCTCAGCCACTGAGGCGCCCCGGTTAGAGCTCCGGCACCCGCCCCCATGCGCCCCAGCAGGCCCTCCTGCTCCGCCCATCACCGTGTGAGCCCCAGGAGCCCACAAGCTAAGACAGAGGAGGGTCCCCCTGGGCTGGTGTGTGCCCGCCTCCAGCGCTCACTTCTGGCGGCCAGGACGGCTCCCGTGAGAGCCCCACTGGTGATGGAGTTCCAGGGGTCCTCCTTCCCTCGGACCCGGACCAGGCTGCAGTCGATCATGGAGAACAGGCCTCCCCAGACAGCAAAGCTCCCTGTTTTATTTAAAGACAATAAGGTTTTAGTTTTTTACCTTACACTTAAAGTGCTGCCATAAAATACAAGCTTAAATAACACTCACTGCGTTCTTAAAACCCCCCCCCCAACCCACACACACCACACAGTCTGGATGTGCAGAGCCCAGGAGACCCCCCTTGCCGAGGAAGCCAGGGCCGCAGCAAAAGTCCGAGCCAATGCCCTCGGCTGGCGCCACTCCCTGCCCCGCCCCGAAGGGCTCTGCCCGCTGCCGCCCACCCCGTCCCTCACCGAGGGTCCCTGAGCACCTGTCCCACGAGAACCACCGTCGGGACAGCAGGCCCAGCCCTCCTGGGACTGGCCAGTGCACGCCAGCGGGCGTGGGTCGGTGCAGCGGGACTGACGGAGCTTTCCGGGGACAGAGACCGCCATTCCTTCTCCTCCTCACCCGGTGCTCCTCAAACGTGAAACCCAACACGCCTGCATCAGGCCCCTCCGCTCCTCGGGCAGACTCTCCTAAAACACAGCGACCACCGGGCCCACCACATGCGCCCACACTCGCACACGCAGAACCCAGACCAGCACCGTGGCGCTGACTGTCCGCATCCCGGGACAACTGGCGCCTCTGGGCTTCCCTGTCCCTCATCTAACCTGAGCGCAGGGCCACACCACAGGCAGCGCGCTCGCCCCGGCTGAGGCTACAGAAGACAGAGACACCACACTGGGGCCCCGCCATCCCTCACCCTGGGGACCGCACAGCCATGGCACTGAGGGTGGCAGGGGCTGGGCTCCGCCACTCGTCCGCAGCGGGTCACCAGCGGGGCCCTTTCCAGGTCTCCCAGCGCCAGCTGGGCCTGGGCGCTGCCACCAGAAGTGCAGCGGAAGCCCCTCGTCGGACACAAGCCACGTGAAGGTGAACGAGTCCTTCCTTCTAACTCGGCAGTCTGTGCCCTGCTGAGCGGTGAAGCCTGGGCACAGGAGAGCCACTTCCCTGGCCACTCACACAAGATGCTCCCACCCCAGGGACAGTGGCCGGAGTGAGCTGTGGCCATGACTGGGCTTGGAGCCCCGAGTCCAAGCGGGGTGAGGAGGGTCCACCGAGCCTGGTAGGGGCGTCGGTGCGTCCAGGTGGAGGAAGGGCTGGTGTGGGGGCCGGGGCCCGAGGAGGTCTCGCGGAAAGGGAGACGACAGGGAAGCCGGTGTGGGCTCATGGCTCCCAACACGCACGGGCCAGAGGTACAGAAACACAGGCACAATGGTGTGTCCGCACAAGTGGTGAGCGTGCGTTCAGAGAAACCCCCAAGCACTCCAAGCCCTCGTGCAATGAGGCCTAGAAAAACAGCGCCGAGGGCACGACACGCTCGGCCCCTCCACACCTGTCTGCACCGGGAGGACCCGGTCCCGGGGGTCGGGGAGGCTGACTGCTGGGTGGGCAGAGTCAGCGCAGGGCACGCCTGGGGCACCACGTCCCAACACGCAAGGAAGCACCTTAAGACGAACAGGGCCGCCCGAAGCCCACGGTCTCCCGTGGAGGCAGAAACCCCCAGGACGCGGCCAAGGCCCCGGCGGGCTGCCTGCCCCTGGACCGTACCTGGAGGGCCTGGTGAGCACCTGCGGCGCCGCGCTGAACGGGCCACCCCAGCCCCTCAAAATCAAGGCTCCAGGGAGACGACGTCCCTCACAAGGTGCACCCCACGGATTTACAGCGAACGGTCCCCACCCACACGTGCTGCGACGTCCTTGCCCCCCCCCTCACCCTGGGTCTCGCCCACAGCCCTGGTCAGACAACGCCCACGCCGCCCCCTGGAACCCACCCATCAGCCCACGGGGCACCGGCCGCTCAGGCGACAACCACGACCTGCTCAAGCCCCTGCTGCACTCACAGCACCTTCGGCTTCTGCCCAGGAGCCGCCTCCCACGGGGTCCTCCTGTCTCCCCGGGCTCCCTCTGGGCTGTGACAACCGCCTGGCAGTCCTCCACTCACTGAAAACGCCACGTGCCGGAAGCGGCCTCTCAGGAAACTCGCAGAAGCCCGCGCAGACCTGTGTGACCTCTGCGCACGCGAGGGGCTCGGGGCCTGGCGTGTCCTCGCGCCGCTTACCCGCCTGCTGAACCAGAGGGAAATCAACCACTGCTTCCTCTCCAGCACGCAGCACGATTGTCACAGAGGGAAGGACAGGGACATGGCGCCATGGCCGCAACCCTTGGGCCCCAGTTTCCTCTCCTGCAAGACGGGGTGACAGTGCCCCCCCGGAGGCAGCGCTGTGGGACGCCCAGAGCAGCACGGCACACAGCTGGCACGCAGTCACGGGTGGCATCAGCTGCTGTCTTTGAAAGGGCGTTTTAAAAACAAACAGGAGACTACTCTCTCTGACACACAGAGTTTCTAAGAAACGGCGGCAGGTGGCAGTCCTCCTCCGGCTTGGCTGTGTCTCTGTAAACAGACACAACCTCCCAGCTTCTGAACGAGCGACTGGAAACCTGCACCGACCCCTGCGGTGTCCAGCAGCTGGGGAGGAGCCCGTCCGTTCAGTCGGCACCTCTCACAAAACCTGCCCTCATCGCACGCCCTCTTCAGCCTTGTTGCCCTGGCAGCTGTCACTCCTGCCTGGCACAGACCTGACCCAAAGCCCCCCAGCTGCCCTCTGGATAGGAGGAGGGAACTATGCACACCACTGAGCACGTGGAAGGCACAGCCAAGCTATCCAATCGGATGCAACGACTCCAGTTAATTTTCACTTAACTGGAGCCACAAGCCCAGAGGCCTTCACTTGTGACAACTGTTAAACGAACTGACGCCGGGAGCTGGCGTGATCTAAGAGAGAAGGGAAACAGAGCCCCTCCTCACGGAGCAGGAAGCGCGTCTGCGGCACACACCTCCCAGCTGCGGAGCGCGGGTCCTCACTGCTGTCAGGCTCCCTCGCAGCCTGTGGTTCATGCCCTGTAAAAATGCAAGCAGAAATGTATCACCAGCACGGTCACTTCCCACCTGCTGACCAGCCATGTGACTCGAGCAAACGTTGGCTTCCTGGGCTGAGAACGCAAGACACCCACTCACCACTGGAGAGTTGCGAAAGCCTTTGATCGCTTGGAAGACTCCGCCCCCGATGGTGCCCATGGTGAAGGCCCCGCCACAGTCGTCCACAATGCGCCAGGGGCTACGAGCAGGGGAGGGAGACAGACAGACCTTATTTCTCCTTCGTAAACCACAAAACCGTTGCTAGCACTGGGACGGGCCCCACAGATTCCAGCAGGGTCCACTGCAACCGGCACACACGTGGCCCAGGACCTGCAGACGAAGCTGTGGGGCTCCGCTCACATGCACGTGTGCGTCCAGCCCCAGTTTCGGAGCCAGGGGAACAGAACTGGCTCTGACTCTGTCCTGGGCACGCTGGCTTCCCCACACAGCACTCGGGCCTGCGCTGCAGGCTGGGCACGTGCGGAGAGAACAAGCAAATCTGGGAAGTCACACTGTCACCACACATCACCCCTTCTCCCGGGGATCAAGGTGAGCTTTCCAGCTGCAGGAACTGTTAAAGCTGAACGAACAAAGACTCAGCAGGTGCCAAGGAAGGCCAATCTGCAGATTTCTTAGAGTTTGAAATTCTTTCAGGGTTGATTAAATTCAAGTCAACATTCAGAACTTCAGTCTGTATCAGGTCTGTTCCACACACTTGCGAACTCTGATGTCCAGTGATTTGAGGTTAAACCTGCACCCCACTTCCACAGGCAGCGCCCTAACTTATGAGACATGCCGAAACCCAGTACACTGACCAAGAGGCCAGCACTACAAGTCTAAGAATCTGGTTTACAAAAAGTCTGAACACTTAAGTTCATTCCCAATCTATTCTTTCAAAAGATTTTATTTATTTTATTTTTAGAGAGAAGGGGAGAGAGGGAGAAACAGAGAGAAAAACATCAATGTGTGGGTGCTCTCATGTGCCCCCTACTGGGGACCTAGCCTACAACGTAGGCCAGTGCGCTGACTGGGAATCAAACCAGCAACTCTGGTTTGCAGGCCTGTGCTCAATCCACTGAGCCACACCAGCTGGGGCCAGTTTCAATCCATTTCGAATGCAAGACTTTTCTTTCTTCTAGTGTCAAGGGTTGAATGCTATAATGAACAAAGAATGATCTGCTCGGTAAACGTGTGAATTTGGTGTGTTCAATGCTGCTGAGGAATTTGAATAATGAGTAATTTCTGATTTCGCCAGACAGGGAAACCTTGCTGTCAAAACATGGTGTCCTTTTCTGGTACAACGCAGCTCAGGACCTCACTCAGAAGGACTGTGGCAGGTGGCAGGGCCAGCCTCTGGGGTTCTGAGGGACTGTCCAACTCCCCCCGCCCAGACCTGCTGATCAGAGTCCACAGGCGACCGGATTGCACTTTGAGAGTTGGAAAACTGTGCAATTTCTTTCGAATGGTGGAGACACTGTTAGGAAGTAAAGAGCAAGGACCGAACGAGTCCGTGGCTCCAAGTGCTGGTCTTGTCACTCGCTGGGGCTGCAATGAATGAGCATTTTAGTCTCCGTGAGGAGCAGCAGGCTTCCGACCAGAGCGTGGCTGGAGCACGCATTCCAGGAGAGGACGTCTAACACAAGGCGAGATGGACAGTCCCTGACCAGAGAGCAGCCACAGGAAAACGCTCCTGCTGGGGCGTCTGTGACGGCTACACGAGAGGGTGAAGCCAGAGTCTAAGGGAGGGGAGTGCCAGACAAGCACAGCTCAGACAGCCCCAACAGTGACAAGGTCACAGGTTATCATTTAACAAGTACCAACTGTTTTAGGTGCCTCGTAATGCAAATAAAGCCCAGGATTTTCAAGAAAGCTAGGTTATTCCCCCATAGGATACCTAATCTTTTAACTCTGCAAGAGCACTTGTCTCCTCTCCATTTTACAGACAAAGGCTCAGAGGTTCAGTGACTTGCTCAGTAAGAACTAGCGAAGAACCTTCAACACACACGCAGTGCTGCCAAGGCCTCGGGTCCCTCCCACTGCACCGTACAGACTGAGGAGGTTTTGAAAGTGATAAAGGAAAGTACTCAGGATGTTAAGTCCATGTGATGTCATAAGAAGGGCTGGAGGAAAGGAAAGCAATCGGGAAGCTGCTCTAGGAGGCACTGGGGACCCCAGGGAAGACCCCAGCAACAGGAACCGAAAGGCAGAGGTTTTGGAGAACGGTTCCAACTACATGGGACAGGGGTGCGCTGTGGGGGGAGCAGCAGATGCACACTGGGGACCTGGACAGAGAGTGCTCCACCAGAGGGGGCCACGCTGAAGACCAGAGAGTGTGACTGCCGACTACAGGACTGACCGGACACTGGCTGTACTGTTTCATGGCCAGTGCACCAGGAGAAAGCAAAGGGGCACCTAATGAATCGGATGAAAACTCATCATGCCTGGGACATCTTCCTTTTTGTATTTACTGGGATGACACTGGTTAAAAAATCATCCAGGGTTCAGGTCCTGTAATACATCTGTACACTGTACTGTGTGTTCACCACCCCAGGTCAAGTCTCCACCATTTATCCCCCTCTTTACCCTCTTCTTCCTCCACCCCCCTTCCCTCTGGTCACCAAGCTGTTGTGTGTCAGTGAGATTTTTAACTTTGCTTAATCCCTTCGCCCTTTTCACTCAGACCCCAACCCTCTCCTCTCTGAGAGCTCTCTGTCTGTTCTCTGTATCTATGAGTCTGTTTTTGTAACATCTTTAATTCACAAAAGTTAGACGACTTACCCTCCTGTTAACCTGTACATGTCTAACGGTAACTGGTGCGCACTCTCCAGGACGGGGGGCAATTCCCCCGGAGAAGGGAATTTTATAAAGAGCTAGGAGGTACTGAAACAGGTAGCCTGCACCCCATTTCTGGGGCGGGGGCTAAGCACAACTTGAAAATACCTTGGTTTCTGCTGACACAATAAAAAAGGTGATTAGCCCAAATAGTGAGGTCTGATTTTTGGCCGATGACCCCAGAAGCCTTACAGTCGGGCCACCTGAGACTTCGACAGCAATCCTGCCCTTTACAATGACTGTCTGCGTGCCTGACTTATTCATGCTTCTACTGCCTGAACCCAACGAAATGCTGCGCCCAGAGCCCTCACTGAGTAAATGCTCAACGAACGAATGATCCGACTCCTGTTCGCGGCTCCGTACAGCACATTCTCCGGACAGCTTCTGCCTCCTTGCGCCCCAGAATTCCGAGCACCAAAACGAGGCTCCTGCTTACCGCAACTTCCCCAGACCCTTCGGGTACAATCTATGCCGGCTGTTAGAGACGCTCCAACCTGCGGACGCGCAGCCCTGCATGAACGCCGCGGAAAGGGCACCCGCAAGGCCTGGCTGCCCCTCCTCGATGCGGGCAGCGGGGGCAATGACTGACTCGCACAAGGTCGGGGGTGCGGGCCGGCGTGGGGGCAGGTCCGAGGCTGCTTCAAGCCCAAGCCTGGACCTCTCCACCTACTACAAGGTCACAGGGGGCTGGGTGCTGGAGGCCCACGCCAGGGAGCTGAACGGCCGCTGAAGCCCGCACCGCCCATGGTCACCGAACCCGCCTCGACGACCTCGGAGCCTGGAGACCGAGGAGCGAGAGGGCAGACGGGCAGGAGCAGGGTAAGGACGCCGCTCACACTCACCAGGGCTCCCGCGCGTATTCCTCCATCTTGACTCTTGCGCTAGAGACGCCGGGGCAGTGGGGCAGGGCCTGACCCGGATGCGGAAGTAATCTGAGAGGAGGGAGTTACTATCTGTAGGGATTGGCTCGCTTCTTCCGCCCACAGCCAATGGAAGCCCGACAGAGTTGAGCTGGCCTCGCCCCGGTCCTCCGGAGGGTGGGTCCGACAGGGTCCGAAGCTGCCGGCGGCGAGGGGTTCCAGTCCCTGTCACCTAGGCGTGGTGCCTCGAGAGGATCCTGGTGTCGTCCCACCAGGGTGCCCAAATTCCCCAGACACGTTTCTCTTCCTTGGTAGTTTGGGCTATTGATTGACGCCGCCCAGTTCGACTTGAGAATCTCTCAGCGACGTCACGTGGCCCTTGGGTCCCGGTGCTTGAAACGTGGGGGGAGGTCCCACAGACGCGGGAGAGGTGCCGGGGTCGGGACGGGCAGCGACCGCAACCTCCCTCTGTCCCCAGAGGGTCTGAGCCGCTCCGATCCGGGCCGCCCTTAGGAAATGGAAGACTACAGACGCCCAAGTTCGCCTGGACCAGCTCCTGCAGGAGTCGTCCGCCGGGTGTAACGGTTGCTCCCCCCAACGTCACTGTTGATAGGGTGGACAGAAACGGGCCCCTAGCGCCCTGCGCGGCGTTCCCACCATGAAGCAGCTAGCGAACAGGCAGTGTTACGAGAAACTCATCTGGAAGGGGGGACGCATTTGCAGTACTGTTTGTGCTATTGATATCGTGGGTTCCATCATCCGGAGGCATCGCCTCCCACGAAGCCTCCATCAATGTTGCCTTAGAGGAATGTGCTAGAAAAGCAACCGTGAGTGACTAGAGAACTAGGAATCTTTCTTCCCGCCTTCATAGGAGGGGGGCGTAGACGTTTGGACTCCCCCCCTCCCGGACCTTGTTCTTCTACCCTGGAGGTCCCGTGACCCAAGGGCACTGGGGGCCCAGAGAGCTCCACCCCAGCAGGTCACAGGCCATGACTGTGGCTCCAAACCCCCAGTCCCACCTGGCCCTCTTCCCCCAACTGTCATGGACAAGTAAGGTGCACCCCACAGCCAGCTCTAGGGCCTGGGGCTCCACTGTGTGTGGGGGGCTGTTTGCTGGGCAGGGGGTTCCAGCTGTGGTGGCGCGGTGAGCAGTCTCCTCTCTCTTGCCCCCTCCACTTCCCTTTTTAGCCCTTCTGTTCCTCTGCCTGGGCTCCGTGTCAGAACTCTCTGCCCTGTGTCCAGTCTTCCAGGAGGCCGGGCAGGCAGCGGCCCTGTGCAGAGAAACGCCCCACCCCCCCAGCAGGGAACCAGTGGGGCGCCATTGCCAGAGCACAGGGTGTGCCTGGTGCTGTGCTCCGTGCTGGGCATGTGCTGACCCCTCATCCACACTATGCCTCCACACCCCTGAGCTTTTGGTCCTTTTCTCCTCTGGGTGGGAACGCGCCACATCCTCACTGCCTGTTACCAAAGACACAGGCTCCCTAAGGGGCTTAAGGTCACATACCTCAAGTCCGAGTCCTTGTCATTTGACTCCAGAGCCTGTGGCCTTATCTGCCACCCTACGTTCCCGAAAGTGTGACTTTTCTGGGGGCATTTAGCCCCACTGAGAACCGCCCTCAGCAGTAGTTCCGCACAGGCGCTATGCTCTGGCTGGAGCTTGGGGTCTCCCCTCCCTTTCCCCCCTGCTTTGTCCCCCCGACCCTCCAGCACAACAGCAAGAGCTTCTCTGTGGAGAAGGCCATGCCAGAAACTCCCGACCTCCAACATGCACTTGTTTCAAGTGGAAGTGGGGGTCTGAGCTTGGATGACCTTTGCCCCTCACTGCAGGGGCTGGGGTTGGGGGGCAGGTGTACTCCTGGGCTCTGGGCTCCCGCACTGTCCAGCCCCACTGTCCATCCCCACTGTGGCGCCTTCAGAGGGAAGATGTGGAGAGCCTGTGAGCTGTGGCAGGGGCCCTGGGGCTCAAAGGAGCGAAAGCTTCAGACTGGGTCAAACCAGAAGGGCCCACTGCTTGGAGCTGTGGGGTCTGCAGCAGAGGAGATGCCGGGGGTGACGTGCAGAACGTGGGTGGGAGGCCTGAGTCCCACTCTTTCAGCCTAGGAGCTGTGAGCCTGTCTGTGAGGGCGCCCCTGGTGCAGGGACTGCTGAGTCCAGAAGACAACAAGGGAAACCACAGGTTGCCGAGGCTGCGGGGGGCCGGGGGTTGGGGGGCTTGAGAAGAGTCAGGCCCTGACTCCTCTTCAGGAGGAGTGAACATTTTTGGCAAAAATCCTGAGAAGGAAGAGTCCTTGGATGCTGGGGAAAGAGCTGTTCTCAGCTGAGAGGGAACTAGAGGTTGGGTGGGGCAGTCCCTGGAGCCAAGGATCCGGAAGACGATGCTTCTTGTAGGAAGCTCCTCTGGGCAGGAGGGAGCCTGAGCAGGGGCAGCAGCAGGGGTGCGGGGCGCAGGAGACGCCCTCCGCCCAGTGTGTCGAAGCCCGCTGCAGGCCAGCTCCCACAGAGCTGGTGTGTCCCCCGCTGGGCTCTTACCAACTGCCTCTACCCCTCCTGCGTCACTTGGACTTCAGTGTAATTATTTTTTACCCCGCAAATTACACATTTAAAAGCCAATAATCAGCCCTGACCAGAGTGGCTGGGGGGGTGGGGGTTGGGCGTCATCCAACAAAACAAAAGGTCACTGGTTCAATTCCTGGTCACAGCACAAGCCTGAGTTTGGTCCCCAGTCCAGGCACATAACGAGAGGCAATCGATCGATGTTTCTCTGCCTTGCTTTCTCCCTTCCTTCCCCCCTCTCTCTAAACATAAATAAATAAAACCTTTAAAATTAAATAAATAAGCGACAATGACCACATCATTATTTTTGTATGTCTCCCCATAGTGCAGGGCAGGGTGCTGTGCACCCACAGAGTCTCTGAATCAAGGCCGCACGAGTGAGCGAGAACCAGGCAGAACCTAGTGTGCGTGTGTGTGCATGGAGGGCGTGGCAGCTGAAGGACAGGAGGGGAAAGGTGAGGAAGGGGGCGAGGCAGGGAGAAGCGGAGCGGGCGAGAGCAGACAGGGACCATCAGAATAACGGCCGAGGGGTTACCGACGTCGGGTATAACCACAAAGACTTTCCTGTGGATGTTCAAATTTAATGTTTGTCCCAGTTGAGCCAGGTCCGTACACCCGCTCGCTGTTCACACTTTACAGCCTATGAAGCCGAGGCACAGAGGAGACTGTGCCTGGCCCAGAGTCACGCTCGAAGCTGGTGAGTAGCAACAGGAGGAGCCAACGTGGGTCTGCCAGCCTGGAGAGCCCGAGCCATTGCTTCCTGTCCCGTCAGGATGGGTGTGTGGGATCACTACACTTCTGCTGTGCAACATTGTAATTCGCTGTTTGTCCACGCTGAACGGCATTCTCCACCCATCACTCAGAGGGGGGTCCTGCCACCCATTTCTCCCTCCCCACGGCCTCCCCCCCACCGCCTGTTCTCCGAATCTGCACTCGGGTCAGGTACCGCGTGTGCATCCCCACATGCCTGTCTCCAGGAGAACCCGCCTGCTTGCCAGCCTCCCCTGCGGTTTCCACGCAGACTTTCAGGTTTTGATAACTTTTGTGAAGTTACTGGTTGATTAAGTGTCTCCAGTGTTCACTGGGAAGCACCGAAAAGGCCGAGCCAGGCTGACTTTCTGATTTGGCGGCAGCCTGGCTGTCAGAATAGGGCTGCCGCTCAGTAAGTGACACTTCCGGGCTCGGGGACACACTGCTCAGGACCCAGGATGCGCGGAGCCCTCCCCCCACGCTTCCTCCCAGGTCTCCCTGCCTCACCTCTGCGCTGCAGGCCCAGCGCCCTCCCCTCTCGGCCTCCCCCTGGAGCTGGCCTGTGGGCATGAAACACGGTGCCAAGTTTTCTCCCAGACGATCCCTGGACTCGGCAAGTACTGATCAAGTGACGGCCTCTGGCTTGGGATGGACAGACGCCAGGAAAGATCGAAGCATCCACCCCGATGGGTTACACCGGGGCTCCTCGAAGCGGCGCGGTGGCAGGCGGGAGGGGCAGGATATTGAATGTCTGGTGCCTGCGCTGCGGCGTGATGGGCCAGCGGTGGAAGGCCCTTGTTTGACACACGCCGAGCCGTTGGGACAGACAGCTCCCCGCAGCCCAGAGTCAAGTTTCCCTGAAGGCATGGGAGTCGTGCCCTGGACTCGGATGCCCGTGGCTGCCTGCCGGGTCCCCTCCGTGCTCGGTGCTCCCTGCCCGTCGCCGGGAGACCCAGACGCGAAGGGAGGAGGGAGGGGGGCTTGAACTCCCTTCCCAAGAGCCTGGGCGCTTAGTGGGAACGCAGCCCTTCACGACTTTCCTGCCTGCGCAGCCCATCTTCTTCCCAAACAGCCAACCAGCTCTCAGCTCCAGAAAGGGGCCCAAGTCCACGGGGGCTGCGGTGGGCAGGGCCAGACTCCCAGCGGCACGGTCAGCACCGGGATGTGTTTCCTGGGCTGTAGAGGGCGGGGAGCCCCCGCCCACCACCGCAGGGCCAAACACAGGAAAAAGGGGTCAGCGGGCCATGCACGGGCCGCAGGACGTCCAGGCAACGGCGCACAGGGAGGGGCTGGGGCCGGGTGTGAAATGTGCACTTGAACTGGCACCGACCCGGGGTTAGGGCCGGCCTGCTCTCCTGGCTCTCCCTGGCCCTCCCTGGCTCCGATCCGCTTCTGCCGGCCTCTGCATTTTTGCATCTTTTTCTCATCGCGTGGTCCCCTTGTCTTTAAAAGGCTAAATGCTCTGTACTAAATTTGGTCACACCGCGCTCCAAGATTCCCTGGAATGTCCTCAAGTTTCAAGCTGCTCAGAGAGCGAGGCAGGCCCGCCCCCGCTGGGGGATTGGCCTCCCCTTTCAGGGCCGGGCAGTGGCTCGGTCCGATTGGCCGCCGGGAGGACCAGCCTGGCCCACTAGCCCCACGCCCCGGGAGGCCTCGCTCCCAGTCCACAGCCCAGCACCTGCGGCGCGCAGGGCCCGGGAGCCCGTCCTCAGCAGCCCAGGGTTTGCTGCCAAGCCCACTGTGCTGTGTCCACCCCGGCCTGACCCTCCACCTGCCTCCGCCTGCCAGGACTGCCGCCGCCGCTTTGCCAAGATGTCCAAGGTAGCCAAGTACCGCCGGCAGGTGAGCGAGGACCCTGACATAGACAGCCTGCTGTCCACCCTGTCCCCCGAGGAGATGGAGGAGCTGGAGAGGGAGCTGGACGTGGCCGACCCCGACGGCAGCGTCCCCGTGGGGCTGCGGCAGCGGAGCCAGACGGAGAAGCCGTCCACGGGCGCCTACGACCGGGAGGCCATGCTCAGCTTCTGCGAAAAGGAGACCAAGAAACTTCTGCAGAGGGAGCTGTCCCTGGACGTGAGTGAGCAGAGACTGCAGCGGGTGGGCGGGCGGGCGGAGGGCGGAGGGCGGGAGGCCAGGGGTCGCACTTGGCAAGGGCGGGGATGGGGACTCTGACACCCTGCCTGAGCTGGCGCTGTGGCTGTCTCCCCCAATTTCTGGTAGGAGCAGGGGTGAGAGATGCTGGTGGAACGGGGGTCAGAGGGGCTGTGGGCAGAGCAGAGAGCAGGGACGGAGGACAAGGATGCTCCCAGTCTCGGGCCAGCCAGGCAGCGAGGGCTGAGCCCTCCCAGCGAAGAGCGGCCAGTGTTTAAGCCTTCGGGCTCTGGGGAGGGCGCTGGGGGCGGGCGGGTCTCCCACAGCCATGGGAGGCAGGAGGGTGCGGCTTCAGGTCATTCCCAAGAGTGGGGGACTGCACTTTCCCGGGGAGCCTCCAGAGGAGCCCCCCCTTCAGTCAGGGCTTTATCAGCCCCAGGGCCCCTCTGCTGGGCCAGGAATGTGGCTCCGGCAGCATGTCCCTCAGGAGGGGACAGTGACCGTTTCGGTGGGTGCGAGCAGAGCTGATCAGCATCATCCTGGGCTGGGGTTCTCTTTCTCCATCCGTTTGTGACTGTTCCGGGGACACCAGGCTCACTCCACCTGGGGAGGACTCCGCAGGGTCCCCTGTCCCCAGGGGCAACTGTCCCTCAGGGCTGGTTCCCCACTCAGCACCCACTGCTGGCCCCTCCCACGTTATCCATCGCTTGTGAATTCTGGCCAGAAAGGTCCAGCCCCCTCCGTTCTCATGGAAACTGAGGCTCAGAGCTTCTGCGTCAAGTTCATTCTCACATAGAAACTGAGAAGGGCCGAGTTTCTCTGGAACGTCTGTCTGGGCAAGAGGCCTCGGACCAGGACCTGGTCACTGAGCTGTGGCCGCAGCCCTGGGTCCGCGCACATGCAGAGATGCAGGAGTGGGGGGAGGGGCCGCGGGAAGGGGAGGGAGCGGGCCCGGGGCTCTGACTCTGCGTCGCCCCCGCCCCCCCCCCCCGCCCTGGCTGCAGTTAAGCCAAGAAGCTGGGAGACTGGGGAGCTAGGATCCCTTGTCCTCTGGGTGAGGCGGCTGCTTCTGAAAACAATGAGCGAACCCTAAAGGTGAGGGCAATGAGAGGCACGAGGGCCCTGCTGTCAGGGCCTGGTCAGCAGACACAGGGAGGAGAGGAAGCGAACCCCAAGGCTGCACCCGGCTCCAAACTCCCCGCCGGGCCAGCTCTCCCCCCCTCCCTCTGCAGCTGGGCCCCGGCTCCCCCCAGTCCTCGGGCTCCGTGCCGTGGCCCTGTGTGCCCAGGGCCTTCCGGTCCCCACAGGGATGCCCCCCAGACTGAAGTCAAACAGCTGCCACTCCTTCCCAACACGAGAGCCGGCGAGGGACTGCCCTTCTGGAAGTTTCACCCTCCCAAGCCTCTGTCCGCAGCCAGTCAGAACCGTGGCACGCAGCTGCTCCCACCAGCCCTCCTTCCCGTCCACCCAGGAGCACACTTGTGTGCGCAGACAGCCGGGGCAGGGAGCCGGGGGCGGGTACCTGTGTGTGTGCGAGTACGGAACATCCTCCGTAGAAGACACCTTCAGGGCCACTTTTCCCTCGTGGCAACCGGCTGTCCTCCCCAGTCCCAGGGCCCAGGGAGGTGGCGAGGCTGGCAGGGTGCGGGCGTGTGCCGAGCCACAGGCCAGAGGGTCGTCTCTGCAAGACGGTTAAAATGACTAAAAGCAGGTGGGGGTCGGGGGAAGCAGCCCTGCCTGGGAGTCAAGGACCGACATTAGTCCCTCTCAGGCGGCACGAGGCCCGGGGGATGCTGCGCTGGGTAAAGGACCATCCTCTTGTAGACAGGGCACTGACCTGTCCCTGGGATGCTGAGGGGACCCAGGACTCGGCTTTGAGCTGGCTGAGGCTGGGGAAGGGGCCTCTCGCCTGCGGGGTGGGGGCAAGGCAGAGTCCCCACTCTCTGGGTGTCCGACCTTTTCTGTGCTCGTTCTTATATAGTTTCATGTATTCACTTTTAGACAGAGGGGAAGGGAGGGAGTAACAGAGGGAGAGAAACATCAGTGTGTAGTTGCCTCTCGAGCGCCCCCCACTGGGGACCTGGCCCACAACCCAGGCATGTGCCCCGACTGGGAATCAAACCAGTGACCCTTTGGTTCGCAGGCTGGCGCTCAGTCCACTGAGCCACACCAGCCAGGGCCGTGCTAGTTCCTTTATAAACAGAAACCAATATGTGTCTTGGGTCTCCCGGGGGAGGAGGATCCCTGAGATTCATGCTCCAGCTCTGCTGTGGGGGTGGGACCTCTGTCGTGAATGTGTGCCCCACCCCCACCCCAGACCCCTCCAGATCAATGCTCCTCTGTCCTTGGGGGTCTCAGGCCCTGCCTCCTCCGGGTGGGTCAGGACCACACCTGTTGTACGGGTCCCGTCACCAACCTGTCCCAGCAGGGCACCTCGCTGTCACCTCTTTCTTTCTCAGCCTCTGCTTGGAGCAGGAAGGGTAGCAGGGGTCTAGGTGAGGCGGGGTGGGGCCTGGCGGAGCGGACCCCTGGCTTCCCTTCCACCCCTTAAAGGGGCAGAGCTCCCCGCTCGCAGCAGCGGGTCCACCTGGTCCTTCCCCCCTGGGTAGAAGGCAGAGCCCCCGGGCAGGTGTGCCGCCAACGGTGTGGTGAAACCCTGTCCTTGGCTCAGGTTTCGGGAACCGGATCCTCTTTGGGTCAACTCCTGTGTCCTCTTTCCTTCCCAGCTCCTCCTGCGCTACCAGGCGGGGATTAGCGCCTGCGCAGGGGGGGGGGGGCGGGCCCAGCAGGCGGCCATGCTGGGGTGCCCCCTGGGGTAAACCCAAGAGGGTCACCAGAAGCACCCCTCCAGCCCGCCGACCTTCGACCTTCCCCTCTGCTCGCTGGCCTTCAGAGCCTCACCCCCACCTCCCCCTCCCGTCCCAGGTCATGGCCCAGCGTAGGCCAAGGCTGCCCGCCCAAGCCCTCCCTCCATCGCCCCTTGCTGGGCCCTGGTGGTGGCTGCCCTGGGCAGCACAGCCCCCGACTAAGGGGAGTAACCCGATGGGTCCACACCCACGATGGCCCTGGAGGCTGCTGGGGAGGCGGAAGCAGGGCCCGGCGAGGGTCAAAGTGCAGAGGGAGGGAGGCCGTGCAGGCCGAGAGAGGCGAGGACGCGGCTCCACGGTGGGGGGCTGTCGGTGGTCAGGGGTCCGGTCTGCCTCCCACTGACGAGGGTGGAGTGGGGGGAGGCTGCTACCAGCATCTCGCAGGCTGGGGGCTTCAGGGTCTCTGTACTGAGGCAGGAGGAGGCGCATCTGAGCAGAGCCCCAGTGGGGACAAAGCCCTCAGCCATCCCGTCTGCCTGACCCCGGCCCCTCTCTCCTGGGAGACCGGAGTGCCCGCTGGTGCTGGGAGGCCCAGAAGGCCGGGGGCAGGGCTGCCGTCCTGCTCGTGAAGTCTGCACGCATGTGCCCGCGTGGCGAGAACACGGGCAGAGCCCGGGGGCGGGGCTCGGGGCCAGATGCTGACACTGGGGGGCTGCCCACGCAGACGGCCAGCAAGGTGCCGGGCAGTAACCCCCAGGCTCGTCGGGATGGCCCCGCCGTCTTCTTGGTCAGAGGGGAGGGTCTGGATACAGAGTGGCCGCTCCTTTGGGGCTGGCGAGTGCCTGTGATGTGGCCACCAAAAGCCTGGGGTCCAGGGCCGCCCTCCCCGAGCCCTCCCACTGGGGGGCACCCATGGGTGGGGAGGACCGTGAGCGGAGCTGCGGGCTCCTGGGACCGGTGACCGGGCCTGTGAGTGGGAAGGGCCCCAGCAGCCCCAGGTCACCGACGGAGACACCGGAGGGCGGAGTGGACGTGAGGCTCCCGTGCAGACCTCGCTCCTGCATCTGCGCCAGTCGGCCTTGTAAAGAACCTCTCCTGGGAGAGATAACAGTGGGTGGGGGGAGGGAACGAGGAGGCTGAGGAGCTGGGCCGCTGGGGCAGACCCTCCTCTGTGCCCGCACCTTCCGTGACAGGCAGCGCCGGTCTGGCAGGGCGCCGGCCCGCGGTCCCTGGGGCCCGCGTCGTCAGGACACTGTTTACAAACAGCGGGATGGACAGACGGCCTCCTGTTCCCACCACCTGCCCCGCCCCGCCCCTGCCTCCCTCCCAGAGTTCTGGGCTCCCCAGCTGCCAGGTCTTCAGCCCTCACTTCCCGGGCAAGTGGGACCCCTGCCCGAGGCCACTGAGCGAGCGAGGGGCCGGACCAGAGGGCTGGGCAGAGGTCCCACGAAGCTCTGGGGGAGGAGGCACTGAGTCTGGTGCTGGAATGGTGTCCTCAGAGCCCGGAGGACCTGGGTCGGGTCCTGCCCCACTGGCTGCAGGTTGTGTGACCTGCACGGGTTACTGTGCCTCTCAGAGAGCATGCGTGGTGCATGCACATGTGACATACGTGTGCCACAAGAAAGGAGCACGTGGTTTCAGCAGAGAGCACAGGTGGTGGAGAGCATGCTGCCAAGCACTGGAGCTGAGCCAGGGGCCCGAGGAGCCGCTGCCAGCTGGGCTGAGGGGACGGCAGACATGGAGCCTGGGGGGGGTGGGAGGGGGCGGGACCAACCTGTTTGCTTGGTCGGAGGAAGGGCCAGGCCTGCACGGGCAGAGCCAGTGGGCTCAGCGCAGGGTCGAGGACCTGCACCCAGGGGGTGAGCAGGGGTCGGTGAGGCCGGCCTTCGGGCAGCCCAGCTGCAGGAGGGACGTCAGGGGAGGCTCTGAGCGGGGCGCTGTGTGACCCGCCAGGTCCAGGAGGAGGGGGCGCGGGAGCGGGACACGGCCGACCCTGAGCACGGACCAGCCTCCCTTGTCTGCTCCTTGTTTCTGGGGAGCAAAGGAGTCGGGGGCCAGAGGAGAGCGTGGCATCAGCAGCATTTCCACGTGCACACGTGTGTGCTGGTGGGGGGGGGCGGTGTGGGGCGGCCCGGAGGGAACCGCAGCCTCCCCGTGCCCACTCCGGCGAAGCCACAAGGACCCGCCCGCCTGCCCACCCGCCCACCGTCCTGTCCAGCTCCGGCCTGACTGTGCCCCTTCCCAGCCTCGGCCGCACGCTCAGGCCCCACCCCTCCGGCTGCCGGTCACACCTGGACAGATGACACTGGATTCCAGCCTGGGCCGCCCACAAAGCCCGAGCAGGCCCTGTCTCCCTCCCGAGGAAGATGGCCTCGCCCCTGAGCCCTCCTTCTACGGGCTCTGCCGCCACCCTCAGCGGAGGGCCGGGTGCCTTATGACACCGAGAAGCCCGAGGCCCTGGGGTGAGAAGACCTCCCACTGCTCTTCTGCTGCCTGGGGACGGACAGGCTCTCATCTCACGGAGCGGCAGGCCCCACCCCCACCCGGCCCAGGCTGCCCACCACAGTCCCCACCCCACCCCTCGAGGACTGAGGTCAGCGTGGGCCCGTCTCTGAGGGCCTCACTCTCCCTGGACCCAGGGGGCACCTTTCGGCCTCGGCCTGCTTGCCGGCTCCTGTGTCAGGGCCTCTCTCCCTCCGAGGACCCTAAGCCTGGCTGTGCTCCGGACGGCGTCCTCCGAACGGCGCTCAGCGGCCACCACATGCTCGTTCCATCTCTGGCCTCGATCTCTGTCTCCGGTTCTAGGTCGTTCTCTCCCCTCCTCGAGTGTCTCAGACTCCGCTGATCCAAAAACAAACCAGCCGTCACCCCGCCCCCGCCCCCAAGCCCGACTCCCCAGCCTCTGCTCCGTGGGGAAGACATTCAACCAGACAGCACCTAGGTCACCACTTGGACTAACTTGCTCCAGCCCCTCCGGGGCTCCCCGGGCTCTCTGGGCCCCTGGGCCCCTGAAATCAGCCTTCCTTTCTGTCCCAGCCCCGTCACCCGCATCCTTTACCAGCTAGAAGAAAGCCCCACTTTGACCCGGGCTCCCCACAGCAGCCGGGGCCTTGTCTCAAGCTGCATCCAGGCCTTCAGCCACCCACCAGCTCCTCATCACAGCTGGGTCGGGGGCTGGGGGGCCTTGCGGCCTGACGCCCCGCCTCTCTAGCTCCTGGTCCCCTTCGCCCATGCTTCATCTTGCTCCCGTGCCTTGGCCCCGCCGTCACCTCCCACCCCCGTGCTCTCCTCTCGTACCCCACACCCTCGGCACCCTGTCTGCGCTTTCTCCACGCGTGTTGAGGACCGGCCTGCCTGTGTCCTTCCAGGGCCCTGCGGTGAGCACGGCGGCGTCCGGCTCCGTGTCTGTCGAACGAACGAGGGGTGAGCAGGGTGCACGCGCCGCTCTGGGCCTGCTGGGTTGAACCCTCAGAAGTTGCCGATGCTTTTCCAAGCCTGTTTTGAACGATCTTGTGTCCAGACTCTCCAGGAAAGGGGCAGTTGGCAGGGGGGGTCTCCGTTCGGCTTTGCAGACAGCCCGTGAGGCCAGGGCAGAGGCTCCCGCCCGGGAGATGATGGGCGGCGGGCCGGCGACACTGGACGGGAGGAGCACGTAGCTTCTAACCGGCTCCGTCTCTCCTCTCCTTCCTCCTCTGGCCCTTCGTGTCCCCAGCTCTCGGGGGACCTGAGGGTGCAGGCTGACATTTCCAGTCCGACCCACGCAGGTTTGCTCTCTGGGGACGCAGACGGGACCTAAGCAGGATATTAATAATCCGCTGAGGCCGCCGGTCCCCATCGTCCGGATCCTTCCCCAGAAGGCCGGAGAAATCCGGCAGCCTTGCCTCCAGACCTGCCAGAGGTAGCGTGGCCCCTGCAGGGGACTTGCTGGGAGCAGACCCCGTGGAAGGCCGGCGTCGGGAAGAGTGGGCGCGGCGGCCCAGAGGTCTGCACAGGCCGGTTCTGCTCCCGCTGCAGCCAGAGCTGCGAGGCCGGAGACGAGGGCAGCTGGGCCGGGCCGCGTCCCCCGCCAGGGCTCCGCAGGAGAGTTAGCCCCAGACAAAGCCAATGGGGCGGCTCTTTCCTCCGTTCCCCCAAAGATGCTAACCAGGGGGTCCCAGGCTGGACAAATGGGAAAGAGATGAATGTGTCTCCTACTGGGCGCCTCCGGGCACCAAGGGCTCAGTTGCTCTCCTGGGCCCCCGCCGGCAGGGGCTCGCAGCAGAGCGGCCGCGCCCCTCCCTCCTGTGTGTCACTGGCCGGCCTGTCCCTGTCCCTTCACTGGGAGTGGCTGTCACTCCTCAGTCCCCTCCGCTCGGAGGACACCAGCGCCCCAGGGGTCAAGGACCTTGCCGGTAGCGGGGATTTCTGGAGTTCCGCAGGCCCTGAACCGCTGACCTGAAAGGCAGCAGCGCGGTGGGACACGCAGCGCCGGGGCGGCTGCTTCAGAAGTGTCCCGTGGCTGCCATGTAATCGGGCTCTTTGTGCATGACACGCGGACACATGGACACACGGAGAAAGTGGAGCGGCCAGCACGGGTCTGGCTCACTCGCCGAGACTCGACCAGCGCCGCGGGCACCTGCGTCCACCTTTCCTCTGTGGCCGAGACTCAGGCACACGCATCGCGTCCATTTTTTCTCTGACTTTCTGGAAAACCATGTTACAGTCCTTTCTTCGTGTCCCTGAAAACCCTCCCTAAGCACCATGTTCAGCGGACACGGTCGCAGCCCAGGGCAGGGCTGGGTTGAGCCCTCTGCCTATATTTGGACATGGACAGGCTCCCAGCAGACACGCTTCCCGAGGCCCGAACGGATCCCAGCACCGAGCTCCTTGCTCTGGCCTTTGGCGCTGGTCCCTGGAGAGGGAGCCGGCCAAGCCCGGGGTAAACAGAACCCTTAGCACAGTGTCCCCTGCACTGGGGTGCACGACAGGGCGGGGGGATGGGGAGAGACATCAACTGGACCCGGAAATGAGGAGGCCGGTGGTCATGCACCAGCCACAGACCCCCAGCTCAGGGCCAAGTTCCTGATAGTGGAGGGTCTGCCTCCCTCCCCAGACGTGCCCTGGTCCTTTGGGTGGAAAGAATCGTTACCTCCTACAAAGAGAGCTGGGCTGCGGCCCCGGAGAACCTCAGGTGCAGCGAGGACGTCCAGTCCGACCTCCTGCTTCCAGGGGCCCCACCCAAACCTGACAACCCCCCGATACCACATCACATCAGGTCACCAGCAAAGCGGCGTTTCTGTCCAGGAAGAAGAAAGGAAGACCAGCCCGCTGCCACCTCCTCCTCCTCCGGCTCCCCGCACGGCCTGGGCCCAGCACCTCAGCGCTTCTTGCTGGGACCTTGGTGATGGCCTCCAGCCAGTCTCCTTCCCTCCCGTCTCTGCCAGATGGACACTAGTCCATCCCCAGGCAGCTGCCAGGACCCACTGTCAAGGCCAAGTCTGATGCCCTCACTCTGGCTAGGCATCTGCACCGTCCCACCGCCGTCAGCACACGGTGGGCCGTCTGCAGACTTTGGGCTGTCTCACCGCCACCTGCTCAGCCCCTTGGGGACAGAGAGCTCCTTGAGCCCTGTGTGCTGTGCTCCTGGAAGTGACGCATTTCTCCCCTTCATCCCCTCTCCCCTAGGGGCTCAGTCGAACCAGAACATCTCAGAGGCCCCAGCACGGACAAGGGCACCTGCATGCGCAGGGCCCCAGGCGCAGCCCCAGAGCCGGAGGGGCCTGGGAGCCCGCTCCTTTGTGCTCGGGGAGAGCTGAGCTCGCAGGGACTGAAGTGGTGACATCGCACCCTGCAAGTGCTTCCTGGGTGACGGTCACCTGGCTGCGGGAGCCCTGTGTGGTCTGCACTGCCCCAGCGCCAGGCCCGGGCCTGCTGGGACGGAGAGAGGGCCAGCTCCTGCCCACAAGCTGCTGCCCACCGAGTCCAGGACGGGCACGGCGCCCGTGACCAGTGCCGGTGGCGGGCGGGGGGCTCCTCCTGCCCAAGGGGCCCCTTGAGGAGGGGCCCTTAAGAGGAATGACTCATTTTTTAGGTAATAGAATAGTGAGGCAGCTATTTTTTTAAAAAACCAAAACAAAAACACGGGGAAATATTCAAGCCCGAAGTGGCCTGCCTGGGACCGCACGTAGCCGGGACAGGCAGGCAGGGGTCGGACACGGGCAGCAGGCTGAAGGGGGCGGGCGTGGGTTCCTCGTGTGACGGCGCGGAGGGGCTGGGCCACGGGTGCCAGGCCCGAGGCCTGGACTCCGTCCGGGTCAGATCGGCACCTCAGGAAGACCCTCTCACTGCTGGGTGGGACGGCCTGGGGAGAGGCAGGCCAGCAGGCCGGAGGGGCTGATCTGAGGGTGCTGGGGAGGTGGACCGAGGGCCGAGGCGCGGAAGCAGGAAGAGTCAGGACTGAGGTCGCGGGGCCGGGCCGCGGGCTGGGGCACCCTTTCCGTGGCGGCGAGTGCAGCAGGCCAGAGGTGGGCTCCACCCTGACCTCCGCTGTGTGTCTCAGGCTCGGGGCGGCCACAGGACTGTCGGGACCCTCGTTTAGGAACGGTTAGCTAAATTCACGATGACGACAGCAGGGGCCGAGCGCGGCCCTTTCCAGCCCCAGGCCGAGGGAGAGGCCGGGCAGCCCTCCCGCCTGGAGCCGGCAGAGACGGCGGTGGGGCCCGGGCTCCTCCGCGGCCTGCTCTGCACCAGGACAGCACGTTCCTCCCGCCGCCCCGGGCACCTGGAGGACCTGACCCCGGGGACACACGGCAGCCACGTAAGTGGCTCCTGGGGTGGTCGGCAGCCTCTCTGAGGACAGACACGAGCAGCAGAAGTGGCGAGCCCGCCGGGCCAGGGTGATAATGTCACTTGTTTGTTTCTGCGAAGAGGTTTCCCGGTTTCTCCAAAAATGGTCTGCGAGAGCCTCCCAGGGTGAGTCACCGGCCGCTGGCTGCAGGGACAGGCGCCAGATGTCTGAGCCTCGAGCCTGGACGTCGACGGGTGCCCCAGAACTGCCGGGCGGGCCAGTGGTGGGGCCAGGCCTGGCCACACCTCAGGGGCATTAGGGCCCCCCTCGGCCTGGCGCTGGGGCCGTGAGGACCACACAGCGCTCCCCGCAGCCAGGCTGCCCTCCCTACTGGCTGTTCCTCGAAGACTCGGGTTCCAGCCGGTGAGACGTCTCATGCCTGAGCCCCACCACCCAGCACGTCCCCCACCCCCTGCACTGACGTGGACGGCACTCGCTCCCCCTGGGAACTGGGCCTGAGCACAGCACCAGAAAACGTCCTCGTGTCCCAGGGTCACTGCCACCAGCCTTCTCGGCCACCACTGCGCCCTGGAGCTGGAGACTGTCCTGGGAGGTAGTGATGAACCAGGGGTTGCAGGCGAGACCGGAGACCCTCCAACCTCCTGTTCAGCACTGGCACTCACCACCTGGCGCCGGGGAGTGGCGAATCCTGTCTGTTGGTCCATCCGTCCGTCCGTCTGCGGTTTCTGGTTACTCCTGGGCAGCAGGCAGACGTGACCGGTGCTCTGGGGCGGGGAGCATGAGGGCCGAGGGGCAGGAACAGAGCTGTGAGCAGCTGACTCCCCGAGAACTCCCTGTGCCCGCCCGTGGCGACGCTCGCCGCAGCCTTCACCGGAGCCTGGGAGGGCAGTGACCCCAAGTGTGTCTCCGAGCAAAGCCCAGGACCTGGCCTTTGGCCTTGGCACCAGCAGAGGAGCAGCGGGAACTGCCATTGGTCGGATGGAGGGCCGGTCTCCCGCCAGTGCCTGACGCTCGCACAGGGTCGGAGGTGGAGTGGTCGGGGCAGGGGTGCAGACCAGTCACCGCCAAGGACACACCTGCCGGACTGACAGCGGGGCCTCGAACGGACCGGCCACGCGTGCACAGCCAGTCACAGTGCCACTGGCCTCGACTGCCGGACGCAGGGAGCGGCCCCACGTCCACGGATGAGTGGGTCCCCGAGACGCGGCCGTCCTGCCTTGGAAAGGAAGGACGTTCTGAGTGTGCCCTTCAGGAAGTGTCCGAATTCAGCAGTGACACCGTCTGTGGTGCAGGGCACGAGACTCCCTCGCCCACACACCCTCCTGGGAGAGGGGCCACGAGAGGGCCGCGCCGGGCAGCGGCCGGTCTGGGGTTGGCTGCTTACTCCGTGGCGAACCTGTCGCAGCTGCTCCGTGTTTGGGCACAGCAGTCATCCGCGGCTCGGCGCTGGCCCTCCATTCGACCGATGGCAGTTCCCGCTGCTCCTTTGCTGGTGCCAAGGCCAAAGGCCAGGTCCTGGGCTTTGCTCGGAGACACACTTGGGGTCACTGCCCTCCCAGGCTCCAGTGAGGGAGCTCTCCAGTGAGGCAGGGCTCTCTCTGCGGGCCGCCACCTCCCCAGGCCAGCCCTGACCCCAGCTCCTGGCCACTGCCCCAACTTTGGGTTGCCCCTTTGCGCCCTGACGGCAGTATGTGGTTGCCTCTCACACGCCCCCTACTGGGGACTTGGCCAGAAACCCAGGCATGTGCCCTGACTGGGAATCAAACCTGTGACCCTTTAGTTTGCAGGCTGGCATTCAATCACTGAACCACATCAGCCAAGGCTCTTTCTTCTTAATTTTTAATATTTATCTGTTTGTTTTTAGAGAGGGGAGGATAAAGAGAGGGAGAGAAACATCAATGTGGGAATGGGCCCTGACTGGGAATCGAACCGGCCACCTTTCGCTTTGCCGGATGATGCCCCGCCCACTGAGCCACTCCACCCAGGGCCCACGCAGGCCCTTTTCAGTTGGGGGTCCGTGCTGAGCCCCGTGGGAAGCTGCGTGGGAAATCTCTGCTGCTGTGGCGGGGCCCCAGCAGCGGGCTGAGGAGGGAGCACCTGGCGCCCCGATGGCAGGTCCCACAAGCCTGGGGCCTCCCTCCTGTCCAGCCTGGTGCAGGGGCTGCTCTCCCAGGGGACCTGGCATATCTCAGAAGGACCCCAGGTGGCTGTAGGGAGATGGCCCTGGCCCCAGCCCTCCTCAGAGGAGAAGCAGCAACACCCAGTCTCGTGATGAGCTCTCTGGGTACGCCCCGGGCAGCCAGTGTCCACAGGGACTTCGGCTGAGGGCTGGGGACAGTCCCTGCCCCCAGCCAGGGGCCTGAGCTGGGACATTCTGGCCACCTGCAGACAGGACACTGCAGGCCCTGAACACCCCAGTGGCACCCACTCAGCCTTGCGCTGGGGGAGGGGCAGACGCAGTCCCCTCCCCCGGGCTCTGTCCCTCCCAGGTGGCGTGGTCTTGGTGCTGCCTCTGGGAGGCAGGGTCCCCTTGCAGACCCCCAGGGCAGGCTCCCCTGCAGAGACCTTGGTGCCGCAGTGGGTCCTGGCACAAAGGAGAGGGCCTGGTGTGGCCTGAGCTCCTGGGGCCAGTGCTTGTGGTTTGGGGACCCGGTTAAGCTCCTCTCCTCTGCCCCTGCGTGATGCAGGTGGTAAACATCCTCTGGGCAGTCAGTAAACTCACGGAGGGGGTGGCCCAGGCAGCCCGAGGCCGGGAGCCCAGGTTCTGCCCCTCGGAACCTGCCAGACCCTTCCTGTGCATCCCGACCTCAGATGCAGAGCCAGGCCACGTGGCTGTGTGGCCTGGAGGAGATGGGGGGCGGGGGGCGCACAGCTGGGTCCTCAAATGTGTCGCGGGCTGTTGGAGGTCTCCAGGGGTCCCCTCTGCACCCCCGCCTCCAGGAGGGGCTCCCAAACCACACCCCACATTGCGCCAGCCCAATGCCCCCCAAAGGGAAATGGATGGACGGCTGCCGCCTCATCTCGGCCGAGGCCCCTGCTCTGTGGAGGCCCTTGGCAGCGTCCGAGTGAGCCCCTCTCACTACCAGGGGCGAGCTGCCCAGTGAGCCTGCAGGCAGGAGCCCAGGCCAAGAACAACCTGTGGGGTCCAGCAGGATGCACCCCCGGTTCTGCAGGCCGAGCAGTTGGCCTGGACTCCCGCGGGGGGGCGGGGGGGAGGCGGCAGCCCCGCTCTGCTGCTCTGCTCCGGTCGGGCTCTGTCTCCTTTTAAGGCAACACGGCTGCAGCAGCCCGGCCGTGCTGCTCCGCTCTGTTCCGAGGAAACCGGTTCATCAGCCCCCCGCCCCCCAGCCTGTTTTCCACGAGGTTCTTTTTAAAGGTCTGGCACCGCTTCCCAAGCACAGACACGTGGCAGGTCCCCCAGGGCCAGGGTGTACCCCGAGGGAGCCGTGGTGGGGGACCCTGGAGGAGGCTGGGCGAGGTCAGAGGAGGTGACTCGGTTGCTGCTAGTGACAGAGGCCTGAAGCCCAAGTGTCCCCGAGCTTGTGGGTGAAACTGGTTAAGTCTCATCCCTCCAGATCCCCAGCTTCCTCTTCTCGGGGCCCGGGAGTGGCGTGGGAACTCTGCAGAGGGCGCTGGGCAGGGTGCGGGGGCCAGAGAGGCCTCGCCGTGTGCGCATTGGGGACCAGGGCGAGGCAGGGCAGAGGCAGCGTGGCTGGCCCTGCCTGGGGGCTGCTGCCCCAGCTGCCACCTCCGAACTCCTGCAGGAGCCCGTGCGGAGACCATCAGGACAGGGCAGTGGGGAGGGAGAGGCTGTTTGCTGGCCAGACTGCACGCAGGTCATAGGCATGTCCTGACCAGAGAGGTGACCGCTTGGGTTCCTGTGACGGTCTGTGCGTTTCGAGTCTTCCTCACCTTTGAAATCAAGGTTCGGGTCAAGTCACCGCCTCTTCTGCCCCAGCCTGGAAGGGTGACCCACGGGGTCACAGCCAGTCCCTGGGAGCCAGAGGGAGCGTGAGGGCTGCTCCTCCCCCAGCCCTGTGAGTCCCCTGCCGCTGCCCGGCCCAGGGGGCAGGAGGGGGCGGGCACATTCCAAGGGCCTGTCTCACCAGGCCCTGTGCCCCTTGGCTGTGACTCTAGTTGGGGAGCCAAGGACTTTTGCTGCTAAATAAACCCCAGGCCGGTCCCAACTGCCTGTGTTTGGGCTTCAGGTACAAACTGCTTCCATAGGACACACCAGCTCTGCACCCCGCCTGGGGGGTGGGGGCGCCGGAGTCCTCCGTCCCTCCTCCCCACGTCCCCTGTTCCCCAGCACCCCAAATGACAGAACACCTTCCTAATACCCAGGCCACACCCTCTTCTCTTACTGACCTTGAAGGAAGGACCTGCAGAGGTCCCAAGGCCCCAGCTGCGCCCCGGTGCTGGGTGCTGCATTGCTGATGGATTCCTCTCGTCTTGGCTGTGAGCGGGGCCAGACACCCCGCCTCCTCCAACGTTGGGGAGCAAGTGCTGCCCACCCGAGGCCCCGACTTCCGCGCGGTGCAGTGGAGAAGCGGCCGGGGGAGGTTTCGGGTCCTGCTGCGTGGCCCGCCCACCTCCGCCGCACCCCTCCCTGGTGTGTGTGTGACCCCAGTGCAGCCACGGGGTCCGAGGGTCCGAGGGTCCGAGGGTCCGAGGTTGGCCGGACCCCCTGGCTCCTCACAGGCAGGTCCAGTCCTTAGCAAAGTTTCTACTGGAAAAAAAAGGGGAGATATTGTGGGTGATCACAGAGCCACACACACTTGGCGAGCAAGTCTGCGGTCACTCCTGGTTTCAATGCAGTGGACCCAGCAGAGAGAGTGTAAAAATGCCCTGTGGGTGGAATAAAATATCAGCAGTTTGGGGTGTTTTTAAAGATTTTACTTATTTATTTTCAGAGAGAAGGGAAGGGAGGGAGAAAGGGAGGAAGAGAAACATCAATGTGCGGTTGCCTCTCGTGCGCCCCCTACTGGGGGTGCCCCTTTGGTTCGCAGGCCAGTGCTTAATCCACTGAGCTGCACCCGCCAGGGCAAAAGTCAGCTGTTTGACGTTAGTCCCTCCGACCTTTGGCCCCACTTTGAAAAGGGACTGGCGTCCAGGCCCCGAGTCTGAGGACCACTGACCTCCGTGGCAGGCAGGGCGACACCCAGGGTGTGGCGGGCGCAGTGTAGGCTGAAGCCCAGGACACCAAGGGCACCAGGAAGCCCTGGGGCCAAGATGAGTGCTGTCTGCATGACTACTGGAGAAAACCAAATGCGATGCAGGAAGCCCCGAAGAGCGCAGCTCCCAGGCTGTAAACAAGCAGGGCCCAGGTTCCGTGGGCTTCCCTCTTGTATCCGGCTCCAGTGTGGCTCCGCAGGGCCTGCCTGAACAGGCTCTGTGTACTCCGCAGGGCCGGAAAGGGGAGCACTGGCCCAGGGACCTGGGGGCCCCTGGGCCCCTGGGAGGGGACTGTGGTCAGCCCAGCTCCGCTGCCTGAGCCTGAACCATCTCCTGTGTCCTCTTGGCGGGCCCCCAGGCGGGTCCCTGTTGCCCTGGGGCCGGCTCCTCATGTTTGTTTTTCTTTGCCGAATTCTTAGGAAAGCAAGCGAGTGGAGACCAAGACAGACGCCAGGGACGGAGGGGAAAAGGCCAGCGACGCCAGCAGAAAGGCCCTGGGCCCCCGGCGGGACTCAGACCTGGGGAGGGAGCCCAGGCGGGGGGCCCTGAAGAAAAGCTTCTCGAGAGACCAAGAGGACACTGAGGGCACAGGCGCCCAGCAGCCCAGGGAGGAGAGGCTGCTCCGGGGCATCGACAGGGGCCGGGTCAGGGCCGCCGTGGACAAGACCGAGGCCAGCGGGGTCGGGCAGGGGGACAGCAAGGCAGCCCCCAAGAAGGAGGACAAGCCGAGAGGCAGGGACAAGGACAAGAAGAGAGAGGAAGGGAAGGGAAAGGGAGGGGTCGATCGCGCCGAGGCTGCCAGGCAGGAGGGCCAGGAGCTGAGACCGGAGAGCAGGGGCGCAGACACAGGAAAGGATGGTGACAAAGTCAAAGAGGGGGCACCCCCCTGCCCAAGGGGGCCCACGGAGGACAGGGAGCCCAAGACCACGAAAGAGAGAGAGCCCAAGGCCACTGAGGAGCAAGGCCCCTGCGGCCCCGCCAGGCCCCCCGAGGGGCCGGCCCCTGCGGAGGAGGAGGCCGCACCCAGCATTTTTGACGAGCCCCTGGAGAGAGTGCGGAACGACGACCCCAGCATGACCGAGGTGAACCTCAACAACTCCGACTGCATCACCAACGAGATCCTGGTGCGCTTCGCCGAGGCCCTGGAGTTCAACACGGCGGTGCGGGCCTTCGCCCTGGCCAACACGCGTGCCGACGACCACGTGGCCTTCGCCATCGCCATAATGCTCAAGGGCAACAGGACCATCACCAGCCTCAACCTGGACTCCAACCACATCACGGGCAAGGGCATCCTGGCCATCTTCCGGGCCCTGCTGCAGAACAGCACGCTGACCGAGCTGCGCTTCCACAACCAGCGGCACATCTGCGGCGGCAAGACCGAGATGGAGATCGCCAGGCTGCTCAAGGAGAACACCACGCTGCTCAAGCTGGGCTACCACTTCGAGCTGGCGGGGCCCCGCATGACCGTCACCAACCTGCTCAGCCGCAACATGGACAGGCAGCGCCAGAAGCGCCTGCAGGAGCGGCAGGCGCAGGAGGCGGCCGCGGAGAAGAAGGGGCTGCTGGAGGTGCCGAAGGGCGGGCTGCCGGCCGGGGGCTCCCCTGGGCCCTCGCCCCAGCCGTCTCCGAAGGCCTCTCCCAAGAACTCGCCCAAGAGAGGGGGGGCCCCGGCCGCCCCGCCCCCACCGCCACCTCCCCTGGCCCCGCCCCTCATGGTGGAGACCCTGAGGAACTCCCTGTCACCAGCCACCCAGAGGAAGATGGGAGACAAGGTCCTCCCTGCCCAGGAGAAGAACTCCCGCGACCAGCTGCTGGCTGCCATCCGCTCCAGCAACCTGAAGCAGCTCAAGAAGTTAAGTGGCTGGGGGCTGCCGAGGGGGAGGGGACCCCGGAGGGCACAGGCAGAGGGAGCCAGTCAGGCCTCAGGCATCATGCAGATGCCCAGGGTCATCCGTCTGCCCCCCGCCTCCAGGTGGCACCTCTGCCCCTCAGAGAGGACTGTCCTCCCTTTAAGGGGCTGCACCTCCTCCTAGAAGCCACACACAGCCGCTCCATGGGGTGTCAGCCTCGGCCCTTCTCCCCGCACCCCACTTTCCGACCACCTGCTCCAAAGCTCTGGGCCCTCTGTCCACAGAGCCTCCCTGTGACGTGCACTGCTGGGACACCAGCCATCTGGTCCCTCTGCTCCCTGGGGACAGGGGCATGTCACCCGATCCTGCCCCACAACATTGCTGGGGGTTGGACGGCAGGAGAGGAGGGACAGGCTCGCTGGTGTCCCAGTCGGCAGCCACTTTTCCTGAAAGGGAGACCGCCCTGTGCCTCACCCCTGGACCCAAACTGCAGGGCCTGCTTCTGGGACGGCCGGGCTGCCCCTGACCCTCCGCTTTGTCCTTACAGGTGGAGGTGCCCAAGCTGCTGCAGTAGCTCCCGGCTGCGGGCACCGCCCCCGCCCCGGCCGACCTGCTGCCACGTCCGGGTCTGCCGGGGCCTCGGGGGCCCAGGCCACGCTCTCTTGTCCCAGCGTTTCCTCTGCGCCCGGAGCGGACGTTTCTGGACAAGCAGAGTCCTTTCCGTACGTCCCTCAGAAGATGGCATCATGGTGGGACCCAGGGTGTCCCACAGGGTCCACGTCACAGCCCAGCTCCCCGCCCCCCGGGGCCAGGATCCAGGCCTCTGAGGAGCCCCGGGCAGAGCTGCTGGGCTGGGGGCATTCTGTGCAGGGCGGGGGCAGAAGATGGAGAGAGGGGCGGGACGGACGAGGGGCTGGGAACACCTCAGCTCGCCCCTGCCCCCGCCCCGGTGGCTAATCAGGGCACATGATGGGGCAGCTGGCCTCGATGGATGTGCCTGGCGGTGGGGGGGGGGGGGGGAGACAGACAGACAGACAGACAGACAGCAGCCGGACCTGAAGGTTCGATGCCAAAGCAGACATTTCCTTACACCCACCTGCTGCTATTGTGAATGGCTGTGTCTTTTTCCATAAGATTTTGATAATATATACAAGCCTTTAGCTTTGAGAGGCTGTGCCCACCTCTGTCCTGTGCCCGGGGCCCCAGTGTGGTGCCCACCTTGGCTCCCTGGGGGTCCCCAGCCATCCCAGTGGCTGCAGCCCAGCTCCCAGAGTCAGGAAGGGTGGTGCTGGGCAGCCTCGAGCTGAGCCTGCTGTCCAGCCCCCTGGCCAGGCCTCGGCCAGCCGGGCCACTCTTGTCCTGTGTCAGGGGTCGGCAGAGGGGTCCCAGGACACGGAGCTGCATTCAGCACGTTCACTCCCTGACCCTCCCTGAATACCGGGGTGCACGGCCAGCTCCTCACGGTGCCCACAGCACGGAAAGTGGCCCCTGTCCTGGCTGCGGGCTGTCCTAGCCCGAAGGGCCCTGGGCCCTCCACCAGGGTACGTTGAGGGCAATACTGTGGTTCGATGGGTTAAGGAGGCCTCACCGGCACTGTGCGGCTGTGCCTGGGTCTGCGGCTCCACAAGGGAATGGCAGTTTCTCCGTGTTTGGGGTGCGGGCGGGGTCTCTGCTAGGTCTGGCCGAGAGCGGAGGATGGGCTGCCCCTGCAAGCGGAGCTGGGACCCAGGCACCTCCTCCGCGGCCCGCTACACCCCAGGCGCCAGGGAGGGACCTCTAGGGCGGCCGGGGCCACCCCACAGACTTGGTCGGGGGCTTGCGTCTCCTGCCGACGGTGTGCTCGGACGCGGACGCGGGCAGCACCCCCGCTCTGCAGGGAGCTTTGCAGAGAAGGTTCGGCCGCAGAGGGTGGCCGGCGCCCGCCACTGAGAACCGAGCGCCCGTGCTGCCCCTGCGCACGCGGCAGCTCCGCTCTCCAGGTCTGAGGCTCCCTCCGCCCCGGCAGCCGTGCACAGCCTCCCGCCCAACCGGAGACGCACTGAGGACACCTCCATTCACCAGCCAAAGGGCACCCCTTGAGCTCTTCATCCAGCCTTTGGGAGCGGCTGGGCCCGGCCCTTGGAACGTTGCCTCCGGGCACGGGACCGCGGCGCCACCTGGTGGCGGCCTCGTGCAGGGTCCTGGCCCCTGTGACGTCACTCCCAGCGGCTGAAGGGGGCGCAGCGCAGCGCCCTACCCATGCAACGGGGACTCCCAGGTGTTAGAACTGGAACGGGTCGTCCTGGTCCGTGCCAGCCTTAGGCTGCGAATACAGTGGGGTCTCCTGCCGACGAGCACGCCCTCTGTGCCCTGCCTCATTCCCTTGTGCTCAAGGGCACAGTGCGCTGGGTTTGGTGCGAAATCTCTGTCACTGACGCCCAGGACTCGCCTAGGGTCCTGCGGACACCCTGGGAGACCCCAGTCCCCAAGAGTACTTGCTGCTCCCCCTGCCACCTGGTTGTCAGGAGCCCCCACCACAGCCTGTGGCAAGAGCCTCCCTGCCGTCTAGAGCAGCTGGGGTTGCGGCCGAGGCCCGGACAGCTCTGGGGGCGGGGGAGCCAACAAGGCACCGTGCGCCTGTCTCGCCGCTTGGCTCCTGGTTCTGTGCCCCCTGACCAGCAGGGCGGGGCAGCTTCACCCTCGTGACTGTCCCCGCCGATGAGCCAAGGCTTGGGCGCCTTCGTGGGCCCAGCGAGGACCGGCAGAGCCCGGAGGGAGGGGCCGCCAGCGCAGCTGATGGGGCAGGCCACTCGCGGGGCGCAGCTGGCGGGGAAGCCCTGTCACCCACTTGGGCGCGCCTTCCCGGCTGGGCCGAGCTTGTCTTGGTGGCCCGCCCAGGGTGCATCTCCAGACAGGGAGGACCCCAGGCACCGTGCACTCCCGCTTTATTCCAGCAGCCCGGCGGGTCACGCCCCAGCCCACAGGGGGAAACAGAGGGGCCCGTGGGCAGAGGGGCTGCAAGAACCCAGGGGCCGTGAGCCACGCTGGCACGTCCTTCCCCGGCTCCCAGTAAACACGGTGCAGCGCCCAGGCCCAGCCCCCACTTCCCTGGGGCTCTGTCCTCTGCAGGCCCTGGGCGTGGCTTGGTCGGGGACTGACCAGTGGAGGACCCCTGCCCCCCACAGGGCCAGACGCAGAGACAGGAGGGGCATCTGTGGAGGGACAGCAGAGCCCGGCCCCTCAGGCTCCGGGGAAGGCGGACTGAGGCGGCACTTGAGAGGGAAGAGCTGAAAGTCAAGGAAAGGGGATGAGGGTGGGGCTCAGGAGCACGTGAAGTGCCCCGCCCCCCGGACCCGGGGCTCGCAGGTGTTGGGCGAGCCAGCCTGGGGGGTGCCCCAGCCCCAGGCTGAGGGAGTTGGACAGGGACCTAGGGTGAGATGGGAGATGGGGAGGGAGGGCCTGGTGCAGGCTGCGGGGGCAGGGGGGCAGGAGCAAGGGCTGCAGACAGCTCACTCACCTGCGGGGTAGAGAGGGTGCCCGGGAGGACCCACAGAGCCAGGCAGGGGGCCCGAGGGGTGCAGGCACACAGGCTGCAGCAGGTAGCCTCTCAGTGGAATCTCCTGGCCTAGGTGGGGGCGAGGGTCAGCCAGGGGCTCTAGAACTTGCTGATCGGAGGGCCAGGGAGCTGGGCATGCCCCCGGGCGGGGCAGGGCGGTCTGGGCTTGGCTGGCTGACACCTGCCTACTCCCGACGGTTTCCAAGACCTCAGGGGTTTGAGAGCACAGCCCAGAGAGTGACCCACTTGGGCAGCTGGGGCTCGAGGCATCTTGCAGAACTGCCCGCGGGGGTCCCCCAGCCCTCCCCCTCCCATACGGACCGTCCAGGCCCATTGCTCACACAGAGAGCATCAGCGCTCTCCACAGCCCTGTGCTCAGCGGGCATCCTGTGCCTGCAGGGCCCACGCAGCACACGCCCCACTGACCAGCAGCATGAGGGACACCTCTGAGGCCTCGTGCCGGTGCCCACGTGCACCCCCGGCAGGCATGGGGATGGACTCACACGCCCAGAGCTCCGGCTGCCCTCCAGGCGTGGGCTGGCCTGTCCAGCCCTGGTGCCAGCACTGTCCGTACCTGCAAGGGGGCTCTGCAGCCACTGGCGGCGGCGGGACAGGTAGCGGCAGGTGCAGAGGAAGCAGCAGAGGGCGGTGGCCACCACGGCCACAAACAGGACCAGGGCTGAGGCGACGCCTGCTACCACCTTGTGACTTGAAACAGAACAGCGTGTCCTCGCACCACACAACACCCCCAGGAGGGGTCCCCACAGGGGTGGCACTGGCCGCATTCGGAGGCCACCCTGAAGGTGAGCAGATCAGGAGCCGGACCCGCCCCCTCCTGAGGCCACACCTCCTTCCACAGGCTGCCCGGTGGCCCGGGTGCACCCCTGGCCTCCCTCCATGGGATCAAGGGCGCCCCAGCCCTGGCAGACTTCGGCTCCGAGGAGGTCAGCCCACCTGAAGCGCAGGCACTGCTTCTGCCGAGACTCTGAAATGGCCAAGCTCGGGTCCCTGCAGCAGAACCGGCGGTGACAGGTCCCACAGCAGAAGGTGAAGGGCTGGCAGCCGAATCCCGGGTGCCAGGCGTCATTCTCGTCCAGATGCCCCAGGCAGCCCGTGCCAGCCAGCACTGTGGGCGGGGTGGGGCGCCCAGGAGCTGCCAGGCCCGCCTCTGCCTGCCCTCAGCCCCTCCCCACAGCCCCCGCCTCCCACTGACCCCTGTCCAATGGTCCCCCCAGCCCCAGTGGTGCCCCCAGTAAGCTCCCGCACCTGGTGGCCCCCTGCCAGCTGGTGCCTACAACCTGCAAGCTGCCCCTTGTTTCTCCCTGAGGCGCTCCCCCCCTGACCCCAGAGTCAGCTTCCCAGGGCCCAGACTCCATTCCCCTGCGGCTCCTGTCAACTGCCAGCACCCCCACGGGCCCAGGGGCCCCACTCCTGGCTCCCTGCCCTTACCCAGGGGAGCCCCCAGCACCAGGAGGGGGATGGCTGGGAGCAGCATGGCAGAACAGGGTTGCCGTGGGGACCGGAGCTGCTGTGGTGGCCAGACTGGCCAAGCTGGACCTCGGCGACACTGCCCGCTAGCCACGCCCCCAGCCTCCGCTGTCCCCTCCCTCCAGGGCGGCTCCTGTTGTCTGCCCCGGGCACATAGGCCGACCCTGGAGGGGAGGGCTGTACCTTCCCTGTGGCCGCGTCCAGCCCGAGGCGCCCAGAGGAGGGCACAGGGAGAGGCTGGGCACCCCCTGCCCCCACTCCCAGGACACAGGCCCCACTGAGCAGTAGCTCAGAGCAGCTTCTTTGTTCACAGCTGCATGAGAGCCCCACCCCCGCAAGGGAGCAGTGCTGGTGCACTGGGGGGGGCGGGGTCCCTGCCTGCATGGCACTGGGCGGAGGCCCCTCCTTCACCCAGCCGCCTGCAGAGGCGTCACCTGACCGGGGCGCAGGACAGAGCCCAATGAGTGCAGTGTTTTGGGGGTCCATCAGTCCCACAGGTGTACACAGAGTGTCGGGGGCTGCACCCACGCTACATGGGTGCCCTGACCAGGGGTCATGGGCCAGGCGAGGGAGAGAGCACCTTACCAGGCACGTGGACTGGGCCTTACTGGAGACCCGCAGTTCTGCAGGCTCAGGGGGTCTGACAGGCATTATCGGGGACCCTAGGAGCCCACGGGCACAGTCCGGTTATCCAGGGAACGGCAAGACCATGCCTTTTGGACCCAAGTGGGTCCCCACCCGAGTGGGCAGGGTGGATGGTGCTGAGGAGACCAGGGTGGGGCACGAGAGCCTCGCAGACCCTGCACAGCTCAGGGAAGGGCCACTGGGAGCCCCATCCTGGTCCCCAGGAAGGACAGACACTGGTTGCCCCTTTCTGGGATCATGAATGGGTGCTGGGGGCCACAGTGCGGCTGGGAGCAGGACATCTGTCTCATGTCCATGGCCCCGCTAGGACCAGGACAGGCGCTTACCCCTCAACTGGCCTGTTTGGACAGGAAAAGTCTTCCACAGTGCAAACCTGAGCAGGTCTCTCCTAACTCGCAGCCCTTGAGGGGTCCCCGCCCCCTGGGGAGGGCACTTGGCTGCTGGGCTTCCCCAGGATGGCTCTCGGTCCCGGGGGCCTCTCCTGAGCAGCAGAGGGGGCGGAGGCCAGAGCCCCGGGGGCAAGCCGACATGCCCACTGCCCTGGGGGGCCGACCAGGAGCTCTGTGCAGATGCCGCCGGCAGCAGGGGCCAGGGACCCAGTGCCCGCCCGGGGCTCCTTCCTGGGGCCCACCGCCCTTTCTTCATCTGCCTGGCTCCACAGCCAGCAGACCCAGGTGTCTGGACCTTCAACGGTCACCCCTCTTTAAGGCGTCCTGATGCCCAGAGGTGTGACCAGCACCTTCCCTTCTGCCCAGGTCTTCTGTCACTGACTACAGCTTCCCTCTGGAATGGGCGAGGCGGTCAGGACCCTCCCCGTCACTCCTGTCATAGCCAGTCCTGAGACCACTGCTGAGAGTGGCTGTGACCTGCCAGTTGGTGTCATCACCATCTGCCCAGTCCTGTGCTGCCCCTACGCCCAGGTCCTCCCCAACTGCTCCCAAGGACAGGCCCGCACCCCGGCACTTGGTCCCCAGCGTCACTCGTGCCCAGGGCTCGCCCTCTGCAACCGGCAGGCAGTGACTCGTGACCGTCAGCCTTTCTGCACTGTCCCCTCCTCCTTCACGTCTGCTGGTGTTCCTCTCCTTCCCCCGATTCTGCCCACCTCACTCAGCAAACCCTGGGACAGCCCCAGGGTCCCAGCTGCCCTGCACCAGGGCCCGGAGGCTGCAGGACCTGAATGGCCCAGCCCTCTGTTCCTGCTCTGACTCACCTAGAGCCTGAGCGGCCAGCCCTGCCCAGGGCGACGTGACTCTGTTCAGCCCCAAGGACAGGGGACAGGAGCCAGCTCTCCCCTGGGGCAGCACCTTGGGCCCCGAGCCCCTTTACCCCCACGTGCCCTGACCCTGGGTGCAGCAGTGGGAAGAGCACCCGCCGTGGAGATGAGGTGGGGCCAACGTGACAGTGCCCGGCACACAGGGCCCACCAGCCAGGTGCCGGCGAGGCAGGGGTGTCCCGGCCTCAGTACTCTAGTTCCTGTGAGGCAGGCGGGGGTGGCCGGGAGTCCCTAGACCCAGCAGTTGGTGCTGCCGCCCAGGGCCGTCCTGGTGCCCACACCAAGGGCTGGCCTGGCCTTGAGCGACCTCAGCCGATCCCACAGTGGGCAGACCTGCCGTGTTTTCCTGCAGCGGCACGTCCCCAACCGGAAAGGGAGACACAGTGGAGGCAGGGGTGGCCTCAGCACTGAACTGGCGGGCAGCAGAACATCCTCCCCGACTGGACAGGGCAGGTTGGACATGCAGGGACAGGAAACTGTCCTGTGAACGCCCCACGCCGGGACCCTTCCCGGAGACCCAGGCTGGGCTCACTTTACCTCCCAGTTCCTGCCTGTGAGGCCACAGCCCCAAGGAGCGCACAGGGCCCAGGGGGTGGGCGGCGGGGGGCAGCGGCGACAAGGACTCCCTCCCTTCCCCACTCCCCCTCCCCCACCCCGAGGAAGAGGCGGCGGTGCGGTCCTGTAAAGAGGACTTTACTCTCCTAGAAAAATACAGGCTGCGCGGCTGAGGCCGCGGCCGCCGCGCGGCAGAGTCCCGAGGGAGCAGGCAGCCTCTGCGTGTTGGGGCCGGGGTGTATTAAATATAGTCGGGGAAGGTACACTTTAAAAAATCAGTTTTTTCCTGTTTTTCCCCTAAAAAAGAAGAGACTGCCACCTTCGGGGCTTCCGCCATATGTGCGCACAGGCGCGGCGTGGGGGCCGTCATGCAAACGGGGGTGGGGTGGGGTGGAGCCTCAGTGCTGTGCAGGGCGGGGAGCCCCGCTGAGACCCGGCGCATCTGTGCGGAAAGCGCGGAGGCCTTCCCATCCGACACGCCAGACGCCCCAGGATGCGAACAGGTCGCTCCAGAACGCAGGCCGGCAGGGCCCCTGCTCCCGAGGGGCCCATGACCCGTGCACCTGGCACCCTGGGGACACACGTGTCCGAGCTGGCCAGCATGGACTCTGGGGGTGGAGGGTGCCAGTAGGGAGGAAGGGGCTCTGCAGGCGGGCCACCCGCAGGGAAGCGCCCCGTCCCAGTGTCGCTGTGGCCACGCCCACGGGCCTGGTCCTGGCCACCGTCGGGGCCCAGGCAGGCAGCTGCTCCAGGCAGAGAGGGACCCGCGCCCTCAGGCCACATGGGGACTGAGGCGCCGACAGCGCCCGTCAGATCCCGATGGTCTGCAGGACCCGCCTCTCGCTGTCGCTGAGGTGGCCCGAGAACACTGCGTAGCAGGGCTGCTGGGCGAACTGGCAGAGGAAGTCCGTGAGGTACGCCTGGGGGCGAAGGGGGTGTCACGGAGGGCTGCCGGCCCCCCGCTGCACCGTGCGAGGCCCCCCAGGGGCCCAGCCCCCACGGGTTCTGCACAAGTGCCAGTGCCCAGCACGCTCCCGAGTCGGGGTCCCCCTGGAGATGGGCACTCCGCCCAGCCGCCCTGAGGACCTTACTTGGCCACAAGGAGCCCACAGCCCATGCACAGGAGGGGCAGGGCGGGGGAGACCGCGCCCACCCCAGTGCGCCCTCACCTGCAGGTCGATCTGGTAGAGAGGATCCTTGAGGGCGTCAGGGTCGTCGTCCTCCTCGTCCTCGTAGTAGTCCTCCTCTGTTGGACAGGCCACCGAGGGGGTCAGGGCGGAGCCCAGTGGCCCAGGAACCCCCGCCGGCCCACGGGTCCCTTCGGTCCCAGCTGTGGACGGGGTGGGAGAGGCACCTGTGGCCGCCTCCCCGTCCAGGGCTCACCGTATTTGCTGGTGGCGAGGATGTCGGATAAGAGCTGGCCGCCCAAGCTGTCCTCCTCCTCCTCCTCGTCCTCCTCCTGGTCCTCCCACATGTCGTTGGAGTCATCTGGGCAGACGGTGCAGCTGCAGCCCACGCCCACCGGACTGGTGGACCGACGCGCTGACCGCCCACCGCCCCCACCGCCCAGCCCCCGAGACCTTGTGGGCAGAGCGGGGAGCAGCTGTGTGCGCCCAGCAGGGCCGGCAGCCCAGGTGTGGGGCGGACCGGACACCGGCTCCGTGAGCCAGACTGAGGCCGGGGGTTGGGCTGGGCACCTTGTCCCCACTCGGTGGGTGCGGCCTGGCGGGCAGCGTTGGCCTCCATGGCGTTGGACAGCTCGTTGATGACCAGCTTCAGGATCTTGACCAGCAGAGGGATGTTGGTCCAGCGCTCAGGGTCTGGGAGAAAGAGGAGGGCTGCCCGTCAGATGCGCTGGGCTCCCCTGGCGACTCCCCCCCAGACCACACCCGCCACGGAGGGCGGCTCAGTCATGGCACTTCGTTGGCCTGGTGCCACCAGAGTGCAGGCGTCAGAGTGAGGGGCAAGGCTCCGGCTGGCAACACAGTGCAGACTCCAAGAACAAGCAGGAGCCCTGCCTGCCAGCCCCCGACCAGCAGCCTGGAAGTGGCCCAGGGGTGATGGGCCTGCAGGTGGGGGGAACGGACCTGCCCTCCTCGAAGCTATTGGGTCACAGGCCAAAGGCGGCCGACCAATGACCAAGACCCATGGGACTTGGTACCGAAGCCCCAGGACAGAGCTGGACACAAGGTCCCTGGTGCCCAAGCGTGTCTGTCAGTGGTCAGCGGCAGGAGCCACTATGATCTGACCCACTGCCTGCCTCCTGTTCCTTGTCCTGCCCGCTCCTAAGCCTGGCTGGAGGCAGGCACCAGAGCGCCCGAGTCACCTACTCTTGGCGGCCTTGGAGCGGGTGCGCACGCCCTCATCGGCGCCGTGGACCTCCTCGCCCTGCACCCGGATGTCCTGCAGCCGCCTGTCGTCCGCGTTGATGCCGTGCTGTAGCAGCTTGCACAGGGCCACCGAGCTGCAGGGACAGCGGCAGGTCACCCTGCACCCTGGGTGCCACGCCAGGCCCAGCCGGGTGGCCCCTCGACTCTCGAGTGGTGAAGGTCCGCTCACAGCGGGCAGCGGAGGGGAGGGCTCAGCTGGACACGGGACTCAGTGCTCCTGCGAGGTCCGGAGCCAGGTCAGAGGTGGGGCACTGTGACCCACAGTGAGGGACACGGGGGCGGAAATGGCACCGGGACCCCCCCAGGCGGAGTCCAGGGCGCGGGGAGGAGGTGGGGAGGAGGTGGCGTGAGGGCAGGCCCACCTCACTTTGCCCTCGTACTGGCCGTAGAACAGGTGCTGCCGGCTCGTCCACTCGGCCATCACGAACTCCAGGGCAGGCTTGCCGGTCGGCCCGGGCAGGCTGCAGAGGAACTCCAGGAGGGGCTCGAGCTGGGTGTGCACCAGGTGGGCGAACACCATGATCAGGGACTGGGCGCGGCGACAGGGAGGGGCGTCAGGAAGCGGCCGCGGGGCCCCGGGGCCGCAGCTGCGCGACCCACTTGGCCCAACCGGCTCCAGGGGCGGCCAGCGCCCAGGAGCTCGGGCAGGCGGGGGCCCCGCCCGCGCCCCTCACCTGCATGACGCTCAGCGTCTCTGCCTGCTGCATCTTGCTGAGGACGGCGCGCAGGATCTGGTCCAGGTTCTCGCCCAGCTCGCGCCCGGCCTTGGCGATGAGGGTGGAGACGAGGCGGCCCACAAAGGCCGCGGTGAACTCGGAGGTGCGGGGGTCCAGCAGCTGGCTCACCACCTGCATCACGTACCACAGCCCGTTGTGGCCGTGCTCGTCGTGCCACCGGGCCACCTGCTCCAGCGCCACCGACACGTAGGCCCGCAGGCACTCGCCGCCATTCTGGGGGGACAGGGCGGCCAGCGCGGTCAGCAGCTGGGAGCAGACCGCAGAAGCCCTTGCCTGCCCCTCCCCTCCGCTGGGCGAGCTGCGCGTTCACCGGCAAGACCACCCCCCCCCCCCCCCCGGTGCTGGAACAACAAGTCTGACACAGTGTCGCTGGGGGAGATTCCCGGAAGCCCAGCCTTTCTCCCACCTCAACCCCAGAGTCCGGCGCACACGTCTGCTGCCTTTCCCACAGTGCCGACCCCCAGACACAAAGGCGACCCCTTTCCACGCCAGCCGCACCCCGAGGCCGGGAGGGACCCCGATGGGCCGGCACCTGCATGGTGGCGTTGTCGTCGGTGCGCAGGGTGCACTGGGCCACCGCGGGGAACGCCTGGCAGACGAGCAGCTGGGACAGAGGGGGCTTCGTGTTCCGCACGACTGTGGTCAGGATGTCGATGGCTGTCTGCAGGGGCGGGGGTCAGCACTGCTCAGGGTGTGGAAGGGACCCCGCAGCCAGGGCGCTCCCTGTGCCAACAGAGCCCGGCAGGCAGGGCGAGTGCAGGACGGCAGAAAGGGCCGCAGGAAGGGAGCGGGGCCCCAGCCTCCTCGCGTGGCCCGTGACTCGACTGGCACGAGGCCGGGTGCTGTGCAGCGGGGACTGTGCAGCAGGGGACGTGCTCAGTGACAATGCACCCCTGGAACAAGAGCTGTGCTCCCCGGGACAAAGTGGCCAAGAAAGGTGCCCTGAACCTCGGCAGTGGCTGCCATCCTCCAGCTGAGAGGACACACCACCCTCTAGCGCCTGCGCCCACTCACCGCACACAGCCCCGCGGGGAGCTTGTCCGCTGGTGCCTGCATGATGCTGACCAGAGTGGGGATCAGCCGCATCTGCATGGGGCCTTGGCAGGCCTCGATCTGGGACAGCTCCTTGAAGATGTCCTGAGCCAGCGAGGCGACAACAGGGTCTGGGGTGGAGAAGGCGACACGGGCCCCCGCCTGCCAGTCTGCACGCGCTCCTGACCTGGGGTGCCCACGGCAGGGCCCTACCCAGCGCACGCACCCTCTGCTGGGACCTGGGGGCCTGTGAGAGCCTGGCCCCCTGGGCACGGCAGAACCCCAGGCCAAGGGGTGGGCTCCAACCATTGAAACCTGGCTCATTCTCTGGGGCAGCCTCTTGCACCTGCACCCCTGGGAGGCCCGACACCTCACGGGGAGGCGGTGCCACTGGCACTGTGTGTGGGGCGGGGGCAGTGGCCCTCCGAGGCCACCACTCTAGGACACACGCCCTGGGCAGACACAGCTCAGCCGGAGCTGTGCTAGTGTGGCAAGCCTCCCCGCACACGAGAATCACGCCGAGGGCTCTGCTGCACAGCCGTCCGCCCACAGACGGGCCAGCCCACGGGGGCGTGCTAAGGGCTGTGACGGTGGTGGCGGTGGAACACCCAACAGTGCAGGGGGCTGCCCTGGACGGAGCCGTCAGGCACAAGGCACTGTGCGCCGTCGCTGTGGGCACGCCCGCCCGCCCCAGTGCGGCCTCCTGAGCTGCAAGACTGGGCTCCCTCTTTAAACACAGCCCTTAGTGTTTCTTCCAAGAGCAAGGTCTCGGTGAGACGTGCCACGGAACCACGGTGTTCACAAGGCCGGGGGTGCTGGAGTGAAGAAGACACCTGCAGTCCCACCACCCAGAGGTCCCCCCCCGCCCGACGTCCCGGTGTATTCTCCACGTGTGTGCCTTCACAGAAGTCCCTTTGCAGAACAAGCCCCAGGCCAGGGGCCCTGTCTGTGCGCTCTGGAAAACGGTCCCCTCCCTACCCCTGAGCACTGTCCTCTGCCACGAAGGCTCCTCGGACACGTGGCCCTAAGGGCTGCCCAGGCCCCGGGCTACGGGGGTGTGCTGCTCTCCCTCACTCCCACAGCCTGCGCCCCGGACCCTGCACCGCACTCCCTTCAGGGCCAGGGCCGACCCCCGGCCTGCAGCACTGTGGGGTGGCCGCTCCACGTCCAGCTGTCTGCCAGCATCCCTCTGCCCCTTCCGCCCCGGTCAGACTGAGCAGAGCAGCCTGCACTCGGGGCTGTGAAGCAGACCCTCAGCCCCCGGCCTACCGTGGCTGTACTTGAGGAAGATGGCGATGGTGAAGGGGCAGATCTTGCCCTCCACGCTGGCGGTGAACTCCGCGTGCACCGTGCAGACGATGCACAGCGTCTCCATCACCAGGCTGAGCACCTCGGAGCTGAACTGCGCGGCCAGGTGGATCAGGCCGTCCAGGACGCTGGGCAGGAAGGGCTGCAGGACGTGGGTGCTCTCTGAGGCCTTCAGCTGGTCACAGTACCTGCGGGGACAGAGACGTGAGTGCCGCCCCCTCGGGGCTGGGCTCCAGGACCATGCATAGTGCGGTACTTTACACGCAGAGCTTCGGGGAGCTGTGTCTGGAGCTGCTTCCGACCCCGCCCTGCAGCCGCTTCGCAAATGCCGGCCCCTCTGTCCCAGCGTCTCCTGGCAGACACTGCTCTGCTCTTCGCCGTTTTCTTTGAAGTGCCATTCATCCTCCTCCCGCTGTTCTCAAATGGGCCCCTCACGTCACTGTGTCCAACTGGGAAGACACTTGCTTAGTGCCCCTGCCCCACGGCCGCCGCTTCACTGGCGTCCCGAGGCCTGGCAGCCTCGTCCCTCTCCAGGTGCTCAGTGCCGTCCCCACAGCTGTTACCCAGCAAGAGGCGACTGTAAACTCCCACGTTACGAAAATCTTGTACTTCTGAGGGGTTTTCTGCATCTTAAAATGACATCCATTTTTATAAATATTCTGTGCACACTTATAAAACCGAAATGCTGTTCTCCGGGTTTGGAGTTGCTGTGCAAAGTCCCATGTCACTTGTGTGTCAGTGAGTCCCCACCGGGTGCTGCGGTGCACGTCCAAGGGGACACAGTCACTGAGTCCTCACTTTTGCTCACCTTCGAACGTAATAAAAGTCAGTCAAAGACACTGCTTCTCCGTGTTAAAAAAAAAAAAACCTGGATCAGACACGAGGGCATCCTCATACTCGATAAATTTTAAACAAATGTGTCTCAGAACCACACTATGTGTGTCAGCGGCTGGGCTCCGAGGTCCACAGCTGACCGGTGACCCGGGCGCTCAGACCCCGGAGCGGCCTGCACCTCGCGCCCTCTGGGTCGGGGCACCCTGGTGCTGGGCGCCCACCCACTCGCTCCCACTCCTCTGGGCCCGTCTGGCGCCGGCCGGGACCTCGCCATGTCCTCTTGCTCCCACAGCTCCCACGGGCCCTTTCATCCACGCGGAGGGAAAGCATGAGGGACGCCTCGGTCGCCACCGAGCCGACTTCAGGGCCCGCAGTGCTCCCTGCCGCTGCGTGTCCCATATGCAGTGCCCGCTGCTGTGTCGAGGGTTAGCCAGCGCAGGCAGGCACAGGGCAGACTGTCTTCTGGGATTTGGGCACTTTCAGGGTTCAACTGAGACCCCAGTTTGGATGAAATGTTCCTTCGAATGACCTGACCCCGAGTTGGAGGCAGCCAGCCGGGGTGCCTGGCCGGCCCCTGCAACCCCCATGGTGCAGCCCGGCCAGGAGGCTCTCTCAGGGCCCCCGGAGGCCACGCCCCTGGTCTGGCTGCCTCCATGTCTCCCCAGTCGGTGCCACGGGGGTCTCCCCCAGAACGGCCTGCTCCCGACAACCGCTGCTGAGACTTCCACCCCAGGAGTTTTCTCAGAGGGCAGTCCCTGCGCCCTGAGGCAGTGCACTCACCCCCAGATGGCTCTCACAGCGGAGATCCGAACCGAAGGGGGCTGCGTCTCGTGAAGACCGCTGACGGTGGCCTGTAGAAACTGCTGGATCAGTTCGGGGGACATGGCGACCGTGAACCGGCTGGCGGCCCAGAGAGCCCGGCCCAGGAGAAAGGGAGACACTGGGGGGACAGAGGGCAGTCAGGGCACGGCCCCAGCCCCGCAGGCGCCCGCCCCGCCCTCCCCACCCCACCCCCAGCCCATCCGGCCCCGGATGCGACATGGCCCGGACAACTCAGCGGGGAGGGAGAGCGCCCTCTTCCCATGGTCTCCAGAGCAGACCCCGAGTCTTCTCGGACTAGAGGCCCCGCCTGCACCGTCGGTCAGCTCCCCTGAACCCCCGCCCCGGCCAGGCTCTCCAGACTCCTGGGTCGCTGTCGGGGCACCTCAGACGCCAGCCGCCACTCCTTCAACTACGCCTGTAAACGGCAGTCTCCCGAACAGAGGGCCCCTCAGGCAGCAGGGCACTCACAGTCCACTCAACCCTCACCCCCACCCCTGCCGACTGCCGGCTGAAGGAGTCCTGACCGCCCCTGCAGGGCCGCGTCCTCAGCCTTCTCACGTGTGTGCGCAGTGTGGCCCTCTGGCCCCTCCGCGCAGAGGACAGAGCCCGGCAAGCCTGCTCCCCTCACCCGCGCCCTCCCTGGAGCGCACGGCTCTTCCAGAGGCCACAGGGTGTGCGACACCGAGGGACAGACCCCTGCGTTTCTAGTGTTCTGGATGTTTCTCGGTTTCGATTGCTGGTATGTTACGCTGGACGGAGTTCACAGAACACCCCTGTGGAGTGGCGGGCCGTTCGGGACGGCTGGCGTGGGAAAGCTGCTCGCTTCGGCAGGGCCACCCCTGCCCCCGGCAGAGCTCCGCCCAGTGTGCACACCACCCCCGACCTGCACGCCTGCACAAACGCCACAGAACCGCGCCGGCGGGTTTGGGGAGCTCAGCACGTCCCCTGAACACGTAACTTCCACGCCTACAGCGCGGGGGGCACCACGGGGGTTGGGGGCCTCACGTCTCGCAGGAGGAGGGGACGTTTCCTCGGCCCAGTGCCGCCTGGGGCCGACGAGAAGGGAGGGGGACGGTCCCCTGGCCTGCACTCTGGGTGCTTGGCCGTCTCATCCTGTGGCTCAGAGAGTGGCCGTGACGGCACAAGAAAGCCCACGACACACGACCTACCAGCCAGAGGGCTGCCTGTGCTGGAGAGGGAGTCGGGGCGGGGGCTGGGGCCGCTGGGTGGAGAGGGGAGGCACAGACGAGGCAGAGGCACAGGCGAAGGCAGCACGTGTCAGCCAGACACAAACACCCACAGCCGCCGTGGTGCAGGGGAAGTCGGTCCAACGGACCAGGGGCTACTCTCCCTTCAACGCATGCAGCTGGCATGGCCTCGAAAACAGGGCACTGTGTTCCTCGGACACCGGCCAAAAGTCAGCGCGAGGAAAACGACAGGAGACAAGCGGGAAGAGCTGGCTTGGGCTGCCCGAGGGGGTGCCGACTTCGCAGGGGCAGCGGACCGCCAGCCAGTGCTCCTGAGGTGCAGCCCTGCACTCCCGTCTGGGGCTGTGACAGCCGTGCGAAGCCGGCACCAGGCCCTGGGCGTCTCTCGGCCGAGCCCAGTCTCTGGGCTGGTTGAGGCTCAGACTCATCTGAGCTCCAGCTCCAGCCCCAGGGGTGGGGAGGAGGTCCCCGAAGGACCCATGGACGCCTGGCCCACCCACCGCAGCAGACGATGTGAGAGCAGACCGCGGAGCTGGCACCGCACAGCGTACCTGAGAGGCTGAGGTCCGCCAGGACGACGCCGGTCAGGAACCCGTGCATGTCAAAGTGCAGGCGGCCGTTCTTCACGCCGTCGGTGAGCACAGCCTTCACGGAGCCCAGCGCCAGCATGCATGCCTCGTGCACCTTCCACCTGTGAGAAGGACCTCGCTGCCACAAAGGCGAGTCCTCAAGGGAAGGGGATGTGGGGACGGCCCTCCCGCTCGGTCTGACCATCCCAGCTACACCTGCAGCCAAGACAGACCTTAGCATCCCAGTTAAAGCTAAAGCCAGGTCTGCCGGTGGAGCTTGCTAGAAAGGACTGGAAGGACACGTCTGGACCAACCAGCGCCAGGCCAGGACAGCTGCTGTGAAGCAGAAGGTCCAAGCACAGCTCGAGACCCCGCGGCCCCTCACCAGTGCTCTGCGCCGCTGCTCCTGGCCTGCTCTGCTTCCTGTAAGTGCCGCGTGGCCGCAGCAGCCAGGGCGGCTGCGCTCTCGTTCTGGAACTCTGTGGCCACAGCCTAGGGGGAGGGGAGGGGCTGAGACATCCGTCTGTGCAACATGCACTTGCTCTAGGTGCAAACCACGATTGCGACTGCACACACGGTGCTCACAGGCTCACATTGGCTAAGTGTGAACACGTGGCCCTGTCGGTGCCGGTTCCAGGGCTGATGGAACCTGAGCAGCACCTCCAGGGTCACAGTTCCTGGCCCTGGGGAGCTGAGGGCAGGAGCAGACTCTTGGCCGTGGGTGCGGGAGAGATGGTGGGCTGCACCTGGGCGGGAGCGTGCCCGACACTGCTCTCAGGGGCCCTGGCTGGAGAGAGAAGGCTCATCTACCAACATGGGTGGAACTTACCACGTGGCAGGCGGCCTGTGGCAGCTTCGTCACAGGACCTGGGCCTGGAGGCCACTCCAAGACCCCTCCCTCCCCCGAGAGCCGCAGGGAACAGCGGCAGTGCAGGGGCTTGCCCCCTGGCACACTGGCCTATGCTGGAACCGCCCACCCTTTCCCGCCACCACCCTGTGCCGCCCGCACGCCCTGTCCAGCTGGTGCTCTCGGCCAGGTCAGAGCTGGAAGCAAGGACTCTTGCACTGCTTGGTCCTTGCACTGCACACCTCGCTGAGGGGCTCCCGGCCCCCTGCTGAAGTCTAAAAGGGGGCTGCCTGACGCCGCCACCCGGCTGCTCAGACACCCAGCAGGACGGACTGTGGCGACGGCTGGCCCCTTACCAGCAGCAGGTCCTGGGCCGCGATCCTGACCGTGTAGGAGAAAGTGTCGTCATCCTCGTCTTCCACAAACTGCTGTGGGTTGGCCGTCCACACTTTGATCTGCAAGGATGAGGGGTTGGATGTTTGGGGGGCTGCCGATCGGGTCACACGGCCCCTCTTTTCATCTGCACCCCCAAGGGACACCAGCTCCTGTCTGTCCTGAACCAGCGCCTGGCTCCCAGCCGTTCTCTCGGACGCAGAGGAGCAAGTCCCTTTCGGGGCACATAGTGCTGGTCACCGCTCTCTAGTGACACTTGGAGAACACGGCCATGACCAGCTCTCTGCTGCTGTCGGCCGGCTGCTACTGCTTTTGAGATGGACTCTCTGAATGGACTGGACCTGATGGGACCTCAAAGGCGAGAGTGACATCGATGCTGCGGTGTGTGGTGAGGGAGGTGCTGTCTTTACGTTCCACCAGGGCTGGCGAACTCATTTCACCGGGGGCCATATCAGCCTGTTGGCCTTCAAAGGGCCAAATGTGACTGCAGGGCTGTGTAAATGTAACCACTCTTTAACTGGGGGCAAGGAGCTCGGCACTGCCGCTGGGTAGAAACCAGGTGCCGGGCTGGACAGAACCAGGTGGAGGGCGGGACTCGGCCCCCAGGCCTTGCGTGTGCCACCTGTGTTTTAGATGCTCATTTCTGGCCCAGTGACCCCCCCCCCCCCGCCGGGGTCCTGGTCTCTGTATGCCACCACTCGCATGGTGCCACCACCCCCGCATGGGGAGCGGCTGTCCAGCGCCTGGTCTTAGGGACGAACTCAATGCTGTCCCCAGACCCCGGGCCAACCGCAGGCACCCGAGGCGTGCCGCACCTGCTCCTCTGTGATCTGCATGTACAGGATGACGTAGTAGATCAGCTCCGGCAGGGCCTTCCTGACGGTGCTCTTGAACTTGCTGTTCTCGAGCAGAGCATGGACAAATTCGAAAATGCTGAAGACGAGGTTTTCAAAGCCCAGGACCTCACCTGCAGGAAGTGCCAGGAGGACCTCGGTGACCAGAAATCGAGGGTGGTGGCACATGTGTGGGGCAACAATGTCACATTACACAAGTGACTGTGCAGAGCGCCCGCTAACGACAGGAGCCAGAGAGCAGCTCTGAGGACGCTGCGCACTCGTTTTTGAACCAGAAACGGCTTCCCAGTGAGTCTGTCTGGGACCTGAAATGCTAACAGGACACTGTCACCTCCTGGATAGACTGCTGTCCTCTGTCAAGGCCAGACACGCCACATACCGTCGGAGTCCACGGGGTCCTCCACCTCCTCCGTGTAGTTGACCTCTGTCCTCACGTAAGTATGACGAGGAGTTAAGACACAGAACCGGGGTCTGCCGTGCAGACGCTGCGCGGGGGCGGCTGAGCCCGAGGGCAGGACCCATAAGCCCCCCTGAATGTGTAGCCCCCGCCGGCCCAGGAAGGATATAAGGCCGCGCTCTCGGTCAGGGTGTTCCAGACGATGGGCAGGATCTGCTGCATGGAGGCCACCATGTGCTTGGGGAAGTTCTTCACCAGGGCGGTCACGGCCTACGAGGTCACAGAGGGCAGGGCCCATGGAGGGGGGGCACTGGGGTCACAGACTACCTCCCCGACCCCAGGAGCGCGGCAGACACCGGGCTCACCTTCAGGACCTCCATCTTGAAGCCACTGTCGGCAGTGGGCCCGTCGGGCACCTGCAGCGCCTGCACGAAGGCCTCGGTGAACCGCTGCACCACTGGGAGGACCAGCACCTTGGCCGCGCCCTGGGACCAGGGGGGACACGGACAGTCAGTCCAGTGCGGGATGCTGAGGCGTCGGGAGGTCTCTCTTGGTCAGGCCCAACTGCAGGGGCGAGACTCCCATGTTCCTGGGGGGGCCCTCCTGGCGGCCTCGCAAGGCCACTGCACAAGCCCAGCTTCCCCAACTGCCCCACGTCTGCAGCCGCTGCTTCTCACAGGGGCACCATGAAGCGCCACCTGGCTCCCGGGTGACGGCCGTGACAAGGAGCAGGTCGAGGCGTTGGAAGAGATGGGGCTCCCACAGAGGGACACAGAACCACACACAGCGGGAAACCACCCCTGGCGCTCAGCGCCTCCCCCGCCACCCCAGGGTGGAGTGCTGTGCAGGGCGAGCTGCCGTGACCCGAGCCGCCCCTGCTGCCGCGCTACCTTCTCCAGCTCCTCCATGTTGCAGATCATGTGTGCACAGGTGGTGAAGATCTCCACAGCTCGGGAACGGGTGCGGATGCCATACACCTGGGAAACGGAGGCGTGTGGCCATGAGACCCGGGGACCTCACTGCCCGGACACCCAGCATGGCCGGCGTGCGGGCCCTCCCGCAGACTGTGGCTGGGCGCAGAGCGGAGGAGGGTGTGGAGAACACCCACAGTGCTCTGTGGGGCGGGCCAGCTCTGGGGGAGGCCTCCACCGGAGGCTGCAGGAGGGGACAGGCCCAGGGAGCAGGGGACAGGCCCAGGGAGCAGTGAAGACGTGTGACAGACAGCAGCTCTCCCAACCCTCCAACCCGGTCGGGGCGGGAGCAACGCTGACGCCCCCGGGGCCCGCGTGGCCCGCAGCTCTGCTGCGCCCGCACCTCAGCCATGGTGAAGATCTTGTACATCTCTGGGAGGATGACAGGGGCCACGAGCGGCATCTGTGTGTCTGTGACTTCCCGCGTGAATTCTACAAAGGAACAAGGTGCGCTGTGACAAACACGTGGCTTTGGAAGGACATGAGTGTGACAATTTCAAACTGCCTTCAGGTGGCAGTTCCACAACAGGTGAAACACAGACCCGGACACCGCGGTGGCCTGTCCTGAGGGAGGGGAGCAGCGAGAGCAGCTGGCTCTGTGACGGCAGAGGGACGTGCGCAACGAGGAAGGGAGGGAAGACCCAGGGCTGGGGGAGCGGCCTTCATCTGAGCACCAAGAGCCCGAGCAGGGGCGGGTGGCCCCGGGGCGGCCGCCCGAGAAACTCGGCCCCTCAGGCGCCGCTGGCCCCGTTTCCAAGGCCCCCCAGGCAGGTGGTCTTCCCCTGCGTTCTCTGCACCCCTCTTCCCCGGGGGCAAGGTGGGCTGCTCCCCAACACAGTGGGGGCGGTGGGGGGGCGTTGCCAGCCAAGTGTGCCCAGACGTGGCCTGCACTTGGGGGAGAGCTGGAGGAGTCGAGGGGACTGCGGGCCGCACCTCCCCCTCTGCTCCTGAAACCCCCGACAGGTGCTGAGATGGTGAGGCCCCGGGACTCTGTGGGGGCCCGAGTCCCGCGTCCGCTCCCTCCTGCTCTTCCGTGTCATCCCCACAGAAAGGGAGTCGGCGGGGACCCGTTCAGGAGGACCCCTTGCATTTCTGGCCCGAAATGCAAGACCAGCACGAGATGGCTAACACTGGGGGAGACCGAGTGGTACCCTTGCTGAGGGGCAGGACACAGGGCAGGGCTCGCACAAGACAGGGACACTGGGTCTGAATGGGGACACACGGGGACAGGTTTTGGGGCAGGCTGATGATAAATTAATCAATCAAGCATTGAAGAGACACCCAGCCAATCTTCCTGGACTAGAAGTTCAAGTACTTTTATTCCACTGACTGTCCCTTGTCCTGGCTGGACTAACGTTTGAGTCACACACAGGGTGACAACACGGGTGTGGAGATGCACAGTGCTGACTCGAGCGTCACACCTGCCACACCACACAGGGAGTGAGCGTGAGTGTGACACTGTTGCGAGTCACGTGCTCACACCTTTGTGGTAAAACACCGGTGCCAGACCCCGAGCGATGACGGTGACAACGCAGCCGGGAGTCCCCAGCAGCGCCCCGCCGGCCGCCGTGCTGCAGGAGCGCTTTACAGAGGTCAGCTCGCTGCAACAGCCCAAAGCTCCGCGGAGGCGGACGCTGACACTCACTTCACACAAGGAGACTCGGGCCAGGGGCGGGGCCAGAGCACGCACCCAATTCAGGGTCCCCATGTGCGACCCTCTGCACACCGACCGAGTTCTCCGAGACGAGCGGACAGGGCAGGGCAGACACGCAGACAAGGAGCTGGGAGGGAGCAGCGGCCTTGTGGGCCACACACATCGATCCCGCTGAGCAGGACCCCCAACGCCCCCCAGCGTCTGGTACCTGTCAGTACTCGCATGGCTCCATGGACAGCGTTCAAGTCGCCGCTCACCAGCATCTCCATGAGCAGGCTGAAGAGCTGGGGCCAGGCCTCGGGCCAGTCCCAGTGCGCGATGGCCGACACGGCGTAGGCCACGCTGGAACGCACCTTGCTTATCGACTCTCGCAGCCCACTGGGCAGCAGCTCCCGGATGACGACCTTTGCCTGTGGAGGAGAGAAGCCCACCTGCCGTCAGAACAGCTGCGAGGGCCTGGCAGGGCCCCGCCCGAGATGCGGCGTCTCTGTCGAGAACACCGATGCGCAAACCGGCACGCTGCCCACCCCGGAGCCCCCGGCCTCAGTCCCCCCTCCGGTGGCTCCAGCAGCACTGGCCACTTGCATGCAATGAACCGCGATGAAGCAGCTGAGCGGCCACTGTCCTGTGAGCACTCAGTGCCCACGTGACCGGCGGCCACCGTCCCGCAGCACAGGAGGACACTCCATGACGGCAGGGCCCGAGCACCGCAGCTTTGCCCCAAAAGGGAACGTCCCTCCATTGGACCCTCAGACAACTCTCCGGAGGCCGGAACTCTAACTCTACTCTCCGATACCTGGGAAATCGGGGCTGACAAGAGCAATGCCTCCCCAGTGCGGCAGACTAGGGCCTGAGCGCTGGCCGGCCCGCCACTCAAGCACGTCTGATGTCCCATTGTCCACGCCCCACGCCCACAATGCCCGCTGGCCACTTGGCCCCCTCACTCCCCGCCCTGGGCTCCGACGGCACCGCACTGTCCCGGCAGCCCATTCGGGCGCTGTCTCACCCTCTCTGTCGTTTCCGGAGGCCTGAACTTCTCCGAGTGGGCGCACCAGTGCGTCTCCACATACTGCTTCAGGATGACGGACGCCAGCTGTGAAGAGAATGGGCCTCGGGGTCCACGGGAGAAAGGACTTTCTTCCCAGGAAAGCCACGCCCACGCCTGGCCATTCCCTCCAAGTCCCACAAGGCCTGGCACCAAGTCCCTGGTGACTTGCAGACTGGCCACCCGATTCCGCTCTCCCCTGAGAATGTTTCATTGCCAAGCACAGGGCACGACGTACGAATTGGACCCATAGGGCTGGGCTTACCTGACGGATTGCCAGGGCCCCCTGGGGATCCACGGTTAGCTCAGCCAGGTGGACGCCAAATTCTGAAAGAGCAAACCTTACTGTGAGCGTGCAGGCACACAGGACAGCACAGTAGTTCACTGGGCCCCAGCCGACGTGGCCAGGCAGCTTCAGCAAGGAGCCTGACCCATCACTTCCACAGGAACTGACAGCGCCACCAAGACTGAGCCCCAGGCAGGGGCAGCCAGCGGCCCACGGACACGGCCCCGGCAACACTCTCCGACACCGGTGGGTGTGCTGCCTCACCGAACACCGTGCTGGCGAGCCCCAAAGGAGAGCAAGAGGTGGGATTCCAGGGGCTGCTCAGGCAAAGGCCACCAGGTGCGAGATGGTCAAGTCTAAGGAAACCCAGCTTCAACAGGCTCCGTCCTAAAAATACGGCTGTCGAGTTACTGCTTTTCAACAAGCAGCACAAGCAGTGACCCTGACAGCACTCGGCATCTACATGACTCTTACTCCGCATCAAAATTCCGGTCCTTAACCCCTATCAAATCCCACTAATTTTTTCCCCCGGAAATAGAAATACCCAACCTAAAATTCATCTGGGGACTTCCGCCAAGATGGAGGTGTAGGTGGACACACTGTGTTCACTGTGGCCTTCTTTCACAACCAAGTTTAAAAACAACAAAGTGTTAGCAACAAAAATGCAGCCAAACCACAGAAAATCGAACTATACAGAAGTCTGACAACAACTAATCCTTCAGCCAAACCGGTAAGAGGGGCAGAGCCAGCAGCAGAGCCAGGTCAGACAGGAAAGATCCACTGGATGGACCCGGGTGCTCAACCCAGGAGCTCCGGCAGCCGTGGGCGGATCCCAGGTATGGAGTAGCAGAGTGCAGACTCACTGAGTGCTGACCGTGGTCACCCATTTGCGCACAGATAAACCGGTGAAGGAGCGAGCAGTGAGACAGACCACGCAGGCCCCATCAGCGGGAAGCGGCAGAGGAGACCGCCATTGTCCCTCTCGGACCCCGCCCCCACATACAGCGTCACAAACCAGCGACCTGGGGGGCCCCGCCCTGGTGAACACCTAAGGCTCTGCTCCTCATATGTAACAGGCACAAACAGACCAAAACATGGCTGAAGAACTCAAAGTCCCAGAGCCAGTAAATCTAAGCAATGAAGAAATAGCCAAACTTTCAGATGTACCATTCAAAACACTGGTGATCAGGATGCTCACAGAACTGGTTGATTTTAGTCACAAATTAGAGGAACACATTTAGACTAAACTAATTGAAATGAAGGGAAATGCACAGGAAACCAACAGTGATGGAAAGGAAACTGGGACTCAAATCAAAGAAGTGGACCAGAAGGAAGAAAAAAATGACCAAAACAGAAAAATATGAAGAAACAAGAATTCAAAAAAATGAGGAGAGGCTTAGAAACCTCCAGGACATCTTTAAACGCTCCAACATCCGAATTATAGGGGTACCAGAAGGGGAAGAGGAACAGCCACGAGTGGGAAACTTCTTTGAACAAATAATAAAGAAAAACTTCCCCAATCTGGCAAAGGCAATAGACTTCCAGGAAATCCAGGAAGCTCAGAGAGTCCCAAACAAGTTGGTCCCAAGAAGGAACACACCAAGGCACATCATCATTACATTAGCCAAAATTAAAATGAAGGAGAGAATCCTAGAAGCAGCAAGAGCTAAGGGGACAGTCACCTACAAAGGAGTCCCCATCAGACTGTCAGCGAATTTCTAAAAAGAGACCTTCCAGGCAAGAAGGGGCTGGACAGAGGTATTCCAAGTCATGAAATCCGAAGACCTACAACCAAGATTGCTCTATTCAGCAAAACTTTCATTTAGAATGGAAGGACAGATAAAGTGCTTCTCAGATAAGATCAAATTCAAGGAGTTCATCATCACCAAGCCCTTATTATATGAAATGTTAAAGGGACTTATCTAAGAAAAAGAAGTTAAAAAAAACATGAACAGTGAAAGGACAACAAACTCAGTTATTAACAACCACATCTAAATCTAAAACAAAAGCAAACTAAGAGGACAGCTAGATCAGGAGTGGAAACATAGAAATGAAGATCTCAAGGAGGGTTAGCAACAGGGGAGTGGGAGGAGGCGAAGGGGGAGAAGGTACAGAAAATAAGTAGCATAGCATAGACAGTAGACAGAAAATAGATGGGGGGGGCAAGAACAGCATGGGAAATATAGAATCTAAAGAACTTGAGACACATGGTCATAAATTAAAGGGAGGGGTAATGGTGGGGACGGGGGGTAGGGTGGAGGGGAATGAAGGGGGGGAATAGAACAACTGTAACAGCATAATCAATAAAAAATTAAAAAAATAAATAAATAAAATGGAGAGAATCCTAGAAGCAGCAAGAGCTAAGGGGACAGTCACCTACAAAGGACTTCCCATCAGACTGTCAGCTGATTTCTCAAAAGAGACCTTACAGGTAAGCAGGGGCCGGAAAGAAGTATTCCAAGTCTTGAAACCGAAAGACCTACATCCAAGATTGCTCTATCCAGCAAAGCTTTCATTTAGAACGGAAGGACAGATAAAGTGCTTCTCAGATAAGATCAAATTCAAGGAGTTCATCATCACCAAGCCCTTATTATATGAAATGTTAAAGGGACTTACCTAAGAAAAAGAAGATAAAAAAGATGAACAGTGAAAGGACAGCAAACTCACAGTAATGAACAACCACACCTAAAACAAAAGCAAACTAAGCAGACAGCTAGATCAGGAGTGGAACCATAGAAATGGAGATCACATGGAGGGTTAGCAACAGGGAAGTGGGAGGAGGAAAATGGGGGAGAAGGTACAGAGAATAAGTAGCATAGACGGTAGGGAGGGCAAGAACAGTATGGGAAATGTAGAATCTAAAGAACTTGTGACACATGGACATAAACCAAAGGGAGGGGATTGGTGGGGGAAGGGGTGTGCAGGGTTGAGGGGATTGAATGGGGGGAATGGGACAACCCTAATGGCATAATCAATAAAATATATTAAAAAGAAATTTTCATCTGGCAACTCAAGGGACTATGAATAGCCAGGGGGGGAAAAAAAAAGACTGAAATGGGAGCGCTAACATTTCCTGACTTCAAAACTCACTCCAAACGTGCAAGGATCAGAACAGGGTGGCTCTTCAAGCAGAGACCTGTGGACCAGTGAGCAGGACCCAGAGCCCCAAATTTGGTCCGTGGGCGCCCCCTGCAGGGGGACAGTCTTTTCTACAAACAGCCAGGAGAACAGGACGTCCACACACCAGGAACATCAGGTCTGCACTGAATGCCACAGACAAACGCAACAAATGGACCAGGAACCTAAAAGGAAGACCGAAAACAACAAGCCCTTTGGGAACATCAGGGTAAGAGCTTCATGACACTGGATTTGGTGGTGACTTACCAACTTGACAGAAAAGAAAAAAAGTAGACATATTAGACTTCATAAAAATTTTTAAAGATCTATGTAAAAAAGAGACTCTATCAGTAGAGTAGAGGGGAACCCACTAATGGAAACACGTACTTGCAAAGCGTGGACTTGGTCAGGGATTAATACCCAGAACACACAGAGAACTCCCAAATCCAACAAAACACAAACAACCTGATGCAAAAACCGGCTCCGGTTTTGAGCAGGCAATTCTGTGAATGAAGACACACAAGTGACCAGTTGGCAGGTCACTGGTCGTCAGGTGACAGCACATCACGGCTAGGAGACGCGACCTCCCAGCCACGAGGACGGCTACTACCAAACCAACCCAACCGACCAGCCACAAACAACAACCCTCAAACAAACCAGAAACAGGCGCTGGCTGCGGCCACGGTGCTGCCGGCGTGCAGAACGGAACCGCGGACCTGGCCAGTGGCTCTGCCAACCAGAGCGTCACCTGTGCACCGAAAGGCTGTGGGCCTCACTTGGGGTGCGTACGGGAGGCGACCCCTGGACGTTCCTCTCTCACCTCAGTGTTGGTCTGCCTGTCACATCAATAAATCTCTGGGCGAGGACTCGAAGTAAGTAAGTAAGTGAATAAATGTCCAGCACATGTCCCAGCAACACCAGTTCTGGGCACTCCTCCAGAGGACGCGGACTGGAAGAGGCGCCCCAGCCCCGCACCCACGGCGGCGCGGTTTGGGGCTGTCGGACGCCGGAGCGACCTGGACGCCCACCGACGGAGCGGGTGGGGGAACCCTGTGTGCACACGCAGGGGAGCTGTCCTCAGCCACATGGGGGGAAGGAAATGCTCCCCCTGCCACAGTGCGCACGAGGGGGCCATGCGGAGCCAGGGGAGCCGGAGACAGACCCCCAGCCGCCCTGGCACCCGTTCAAGGAGGCCGGTCTTCACCCCGGCGACCTGAGATGCCACCCTCAGCTGCACGACCATGTGGGCTCTCTCCTCGCTCCCACAGCCGTGGCTGCCTGCCTGTGTGCCAGCGCCGTGCAGTTCTAGTGACAGACACCACGGATGCCTCTCCCAGTGTTTCTGGAGCTCTTCCTCCACAAACTTCCAAATCAGCCCATCTGACCGTCTGCGGGGTGGAGCGGCGCACCCAAGGACGGCACCTCTTTGCATTTACCGGAGCCTTTCTTCGGGGAGGTTTCACCCTGAGGGTCACAGGCGGGCGCAGGGGCCAAATGGGGACAACGTTGAAGAGTCACCAGTGCGTGAGGCCTGGGTGCCCCCCCACGGGGCCGGACTGTCGGGGTCCCTCTCGTCCCATCTGAGAGCTTCAGGCCGACGTTCGTGGCGAACAGCACGGTGTGGGTGCCCTTCACATCAGCACCCGGAGGCAGCACTGGTTCTCTGTACGAGCCTCTTCAGCCCATAGAAAGCGCACCCCCGTTTCCACTGATGCCCCACACCACCAGTCACTGAGACTGTGGGTGTGCCAAGAGGCCGTCCGAAGACGGCAATCCCCACGGGCCGGAGCCGGGCCAGCCAGCACCGGCAGACAGGTGTTCTCAGCACAGTCACGCCACCACACAGGAAAAAAGCCAGAGAGTTCAAGGAGCATGACCTGCTGCTCCAAAGCCTCAATGGGAAAGAAACCTGCAAAGAAGAGTCTCACGTTGAACTCAAGACACGTTTTAAACATGGAATGTGAGAGCAGAACAGATTTTCTAGCTTGAAAACCAGTGGCCGCACAATCATCCCGGAGACAGAAAACTGTCCACACGAGGGGGTGGGGGTGGGGGAGGAGAGGCACGACCGGTGTTAACCCAACAGCGCCCATCGGGACCACAGGGGACCAGTTCCCAGGCCCGAGCTCGACTTTACTTGAGAGCCACTCAGGAGGAGCTGCTTGCCCAGGGCTGCGGCGTGACGCTCGACCCCACACCACGTGCAGAAGGGAGAGCCAGAGAACACTCCCGCCCACGGACTTGTGTTAGGTCCGTTGCACTGCCACCCTGTCAGTGCCAGGCACCGTTCAGTGGCGAAGGCCCTGTCCCCAGAGGGGCACTTAACGGAGAACACAAGGCAGGAGACACACCCGAGTGTATCTGTGAAGAAGAGAGTGTTTCAACCTCATGCAGCAGGTGCCAGGGACGTCCAGCTGTGTTGCTCTACGTCTTTGATGTCATTTCATTGTAAAGCACTAGAAAGAACAGCTGGAAAATGGCCTTCGAGGTGACCTGGCAAAAAACCGGAGCGACAGAGATGCTTGCTGGTGTGTTTGTCTCGCTCAGAAAGGGCCAGTTGACAGCAAACTGCAATCCAACCTCCAAGTGAGCCTGCCGAGAACCTTCCCAAGTGGGTGGCACAAAGCCAGCCTTCCACAGCCACCTTTGTTGAGAAACAAACGTTGCTAGTTCCCTCTCCCAGGTGGGATGGGATGGACCATGCAGGTAGCCTGGGTTTCCGCCCTGAGCCTAGGCTCTCAACTGCACCTTTACTCAGATCAGAATGGCACCTGCTGCCTTCCTGAGAGAGCGCACCCCGTCCCCATCCCCACCTCTCTGTCTTTCAGTGTCTCACCATCCAGTCTGCCCCTCCCCCCCACCAGGCAGAACATTATCTATGCAAAACTGGCTTCGAAGGATGGTCCAAGGAGAGCCTGAGGCTGAAGGACGAGACGCAGACGAGCGCGTGGGGCTGTGGTCCTAGGGGTGCTGGAGACCTGGGAGCTGGCCAGGTCGGAGAGCAGTAAGCGGGCTCCCTGGGGACGGGGAGGGCGAAGTAGAGTCCTGGGGAGGCCCGCTGTTCTCAAGGGGGCTGGGAGACCCACAAAACCACAGCCGAGAGGAGGATGAAGATGCCAGCACCGCCCCCCCCCCCCACCCAGCACGGCTGCCTTCCACTCGGTGCACACCCAGGAGCACATCTGGGTCCCTGAGGGCTGTCTCTGTGGGCACGTGCGCAGGCTTCGCTGTGAGAGCCAGAAAAGCGCCCGTGAGCACTGGCACAGACTCCACCAGCAGGCCTGTCTCTCCAGGCCTCTGACGGGGGCGCAACAGATCCTGGGCAGCATTCGAATGCTCGGAAAAGCGGGGGCGAGGCCACTGCCCGCCCCCACTGCAACGGGCAGTGGTGGGAGGGGAGAGAACAGGTTCTCAGCGGCTTATCTTCGGGGAGTGGCAGAGAGACAAAGTCAAGGCTAAAGACAGGAAAGTGTCTTCACTTCCCACCAGCAGAAAGAAACAACTAAGGGGACAGTGACACAGGCTGCACCACAGGCCTGAGCTGTGAGGCCCAGAGCACTGAAGGAATCACCTCCCTCCACCCTGTGGACGATGCTCCTCTTAGTGGGAAGGTAGAAAAAAAAGAGGAAAAGGAAAAAAACTGTAAGATATGTTCTGACCCACAGGTGGCACACGCAAGGCCCGCTCAGGCTGAAACCGGCCCTCCACCTTGTTTCTACCCAGTGGCAGTCCCGAGCTCCTTGCCACTAGTTACAGAGCAGATACATCTATACAGTCCTCAAATGACATTCGGCCCTTTGAAGGCAACCACAAGGCTGATGTGGAAATGACTTTGACAGCCCTGGTAGAACATAAAGCCAGGGCCTATCTTACAACAGACTGCAGAATTGATGTCACTTTCCCCCCACTGCAGCCCCCTCCTCTCGGCTGCAGTGCGCAGGCTCCGTTTGGAGGACAGTCACTGACTGCAGGCAACCCGTTTCCTGGGGAGCATCGGTGGGCAGAGTAAATGGCCAGCACATGCTTTGGGCTCCAGCAACCTCAACTTTCTAAGATAATTGCTTCTTAAGGTCTCCACTACCCCAGAACCTGGTCAGAGCCCACCCACTTTTCCTGTCTGTCCACCTGACGGAGCTGACAAATGACCAGCTGACAAAATCACATCAGAGATTCTCTCACTCAGCATTCGAGACCAGGGGCTACCACCCAGCAGCCAGGGCACTGCACCCTGGTTTGCCGAGGGGGACAGACTGGTCAGCCCTATGTGTCTGCCCTTCTGTGGGATGGTACACGGTCACTGGCAGGAACAAAGGGACCAGGAACAACTGCACCTGGCTGTTGCCTGACCATGGGCCCACAGAACCAGGGCACAGACAGTGAACAGGACTCCCAGCTCCCTCATCTCCCTCCCATTTGAGGAAGCTCCTTTCCAAAGAACAGACAGCACTTCCACAGGGGCAAGTTGAGGCAGGGGCCAGGCCCCACAGCTGGCCCAGGTGCTGTGTCCCTGTGAAGGTGCAGAAGGAATGGCTGACCACTTTAAGGAAACACCTGGGATTTAGACAGAACAGGTGACGAGGGTCCTCTGCACCGGAAGGCAAACTGTCTTGTTTAAGCCTCAGGAGAGAGAAGGAGACGCAAGAGGAGCCCACCACCCTCCGTCTAGACACGGATTACTGCAGGGGGGACGTCCTGGGTTTTTACAGAAACATACAGAAGCAGACTATGGAAAAACACAGGCAGCCTCCCAAGGGTCCAGAGCAGCACACTCAATGAGTGACGGACCTGATCCGAGTCCGTCCACCATGCTGGACACAGGCACTGGCCCCTGCAGACCACCGGGGGCAGCACTGGGAAGGGCAGTCTCACCCACAGTGCACCTGCAGCAGGATGTGCAGTTTGCACGTGGGCTTCAACCTATTCCTACCAGCACCCCAGATCAAATGCCGAACCCCGCACTTTTGTTTAATTTTTTATTTCAGAACCCCAAGGTTTGTGGAAGGCCAAGGGCCCAGCTGGGGCCAGGGCGCTTGCGCACGGACAGGCCCCTGGGAGCTGTCACTGTCCCAGCCCCCGGGGCGCAGGCACGGGGCTCTCGCTGCCCCTCCACGTCGTTCCTGCAGCAATTCAACCGTGATGAGGCTCCTCTAACTGGTCACTTGTCCTCCTTCACACCCAAGGGAGCAGGGACCCCGATGGGAATGCAGCAAGGTGATGGAGGCCGTAACAGTTCCTTCTGGTCAACCCACAACCTGCCCGGCCCTTCGCTGTCCAGCCTGGTCCTTGTGTGCAGGACACTGGCAGTGACAACCAGGCCTTCTACATTGCCCTGGACCTGCCAGACCCCGGATCTCTCCGCAGGCCCCCAGTTCCCCAGCGCTGTGGGACGATGCAAGATGAACTCCAGGGAGGGCTCGCTTCCATTCTTTCATATGAAGATCCGGCGGGGAGCTTCGACCCCGTGCTGGGCGTGAGCGCTGAAAGGTGTGGACGCAGGATGGAGACTCGCGAACCAGGCGCACTGGCCGCTTCAGAGCGGGAGGATCGAGCCCAGACAAAGGGCGGTGGGCACCTGCCTGGCGGCGCGGCGCGAGGGAGCGTCCCTCAGGACGCAGACCGGCGCTACACGTGTCTCCCGCCGGACTCCGGGTCCCGGGACGGCCGTAACGCGGGGCCGCACTCGCCCGCCCGCCACAGCGCGCCCCGGCGCCCGCACCACCAGCGGGACGCAAGGCCTGAGCTCGTCCCCGGCCTCCGCGACGCAGGCCCGGCCCCGGGCCCCCAGCGCGTCCCCTCCGCCCAGGCGGCCCCGCCTCTCACTCACCCTCTGTCACCTCCAGCACCTTGATCTGCTCCTCAGCGGCCGCGCGCACCTCCTGCACGGGGGACAGGATCCCGGTGAGCGTGTCCACCAACGCCTCCTTCAGACCCTGGGCCACCGGCCCCGGCAGCCCGGAGGCCGCGCCTGCAGCCGCCGCCGCCGCCATCTTTCTCCGCTCGGCGCGCCAGCCCCGCGGCCCGGCCCACTAAAGGCGACGGCTCCCGCGCGCGGCCAATCCGCGAAGCCGCGCTTGCGCACCAGCGGCGGCGGGAGCGCCGACCTCCACAAGCAGCGCCTCCTGCGGCAGGGATGAGGACTGCACCTTTCTCCGCCGGAGTCTGGACGTGGAAGGATTGGGAAGTACAGGGTCGTTTTCCGAGGCTGTACCCTGGCTGGTTTCACCAGGAACTCAGGGGACAAGACGCCCCTGAACACTGGAGCGAGTGCATAGGATCACCCAGAGGGGTTAAAAACAGGGCGGGGTGGCATGTTGTGGCAGAAGGGGTGGAAGGAGTGTACTGCTGGAGGGGGAGTTTCCAGAGCCATGAGGCCCAGGTATTTCTTAGCAAGGCTGCTGAGAACCCTGGCTCTCACCCCCGAACGGCCAAGGAAGCCAGCTGTCCCTGCCACGCCCAGTCCTAAGACTGCGGATGCTGAGCTGGCCACAGTCAGGGCTTAAGTCACCTCAGATGAGGATTCTTCCCATCCGATGACCCCTCCATGTGTTCTGAGTAGAGCTCCAAACACATTGGTCGCCTCCCCGGTGGGAGGGAGAGCTAGATCCCGTCCCCACCGCAACGTCCTGGGGCGAAGTGCTTCTAGGAAGCCCTGCAGCTCCACAGCGGGGCGCTGTGGGACTTTCTCCGGGGCCAGCAGCTTCTGGTCTCATAGTGTGGTCTGTACCCCAAGAACACATGAGTATCTAGACCGTGGTCCGTTTTCCGCGCTGGGGCAGTGGCTGGAGAACTTGTGGACCCCTCCATCTGGGCTGGACCTGTGAGTTCTGGTGGAGGACTAGGTCCACAGCGTGCCAGCAAAAGCCCCTGCCCCTCCCCGCATCCAAAGGGATCAGCGGACATCCCGGGGCAGGCACTTTTACCTCCACCTTCAGCAAATGGCACAAGCAGCCCTGGCTGGTGTAGCTCAGTGGACTGAGCATGGGCTGCGAACCAAAGGGTCGTGGTTTGATTCCCAGTCAGGGCACATGCGTGGGTTGCAGGCCAGGTCCCCAGTGGGGGCCATGTGAGAGGCAACCACACATTGATGTTTCTCTCCCTCTTCCTCCCTCCCTGCCCCACTCTCTAAAGGTAAATAAAATCCTTTAAAAAAAATGGCCACGAGCAGTGTCACGATCCAAACCAAGGCCTGTGCTCCAAGATACACGGCGACAGAAACCAGACAGGGAGCTGCAGTGCGGTGGACAAGTCAGGAGATAACTTTATTGAAACGCAAATGGCATCAGACAGATGAGTCTCGTTGGGAGGAGACAGGCCCGAAGGACAGAGAGCTGGCTCAGGGCCTCTCAGCTGGCCTGGCTGGGGGGGGGGGGTAATTTTCACCCAACTTGTTATTTGAAACCAAGGACTTGGGGGGACAACCTGCCCCCCCTTGTGATTGTTACCGCACTACACACGTCACTCTCTGCCTGCCAGACGCAGTTTGCTTTTTCTGCTTGAGAGATGAAAGGAGCCCAAGTGAGAAAAAACATAAACACGCAGACACACACAGAGCTTGGTTTGCAGGTTTCTGCCCAATAAATTAAAAAAGAAAAAAACGTGTTGCAAAAACCCCTACCACCCTCCCCGAGGGTCGCCATGCATTTCAGAGACAGACTCTGTCACGTGAACAGTGCTGCCTAAAACAGGATGGGAGGGGATCCAGCAGGGTTGGAGTTCATTGTTTAAAAGACTGTTCCATTTTTTTAAAGTCGTTAGGAAGTGGAGGCTACTACACAGCAGCAGCCAAGACTGGAGGGGACATGGGGGCTCCTGCCTGACACCCGGTGCCTCAGTCTCAGAGAAACAGCAGGGAGGTCGAAGGTCCACAGGAGGTGACCAGAGGACCCATCATCCACCTTCCGGGGGACGGAGGGGTGATGTGAGTGCAGTGGCTTTGCCCCGCCTTCATCAGCAGTAGCCCCTCCTCCAGAAGGCGGGGTTCCAGAGCCCAGAGGCTGAGGACTAGCCTGCTTCCTTGTCCTCTACCCACAAACCCTGTCGCGCTGAAAACTGACCAACCTAGAAACAGAGCTGGCGTGAACAGCCTCCTCTCCCCCACGGTCTCATCAGCTGGAATCTGCATTTGAAAAGACATGGTTCCTTTTCTAAAGGACTTTGTTCTGCCGCCATGGCTGAGTAGCTCCATATCCAAATCCTGGTGTGGGTGGGGAAAGGAAAGAATGAGCCCAGGGACTTAGTTTCGGGGACTGTCCCTCTGTCACTATGTTGGACTGAGTCCTGAGAACCAAGGGGAGCAAGAGCAGGGGCCTTCCAGGGACTCTGGAGCCCTAACCTGTTAGCTGCCTTGGGGAGGGGCTCTGCCTCCCCTCCCCCACTTACTTTTCATAACTCACATATGCAAAGGGCTCAGAATAGACACAAATCACCCAGCATTCTGGGCGAGCCCTCCGGCTGCTTCCCCTGTCGAAGCCCCTTGGTTGGTGAGGTGCAAATCTCAGAGCCGTGCAATCTTTCCCTGAAGGTTGTAGACGCCCCTTAACTCCCCTCTCCAAAAGCACGCATGCCTCTCCTTCCCGTGTTGAATAAAGGGAAAAATAAACATAAGGAAACCTGAGACAGGGGACTTTGAAATTAATGTTAAAGACTGAATTCTCATTGAGCGCCTCCTTATTTTGGGTTCCAAAGCCCCTCAGGGTGGGGACCCTGATACTCGACTTTTCCTTTAAAACAACAAATCTTAAACCACTTGTGCGTCGTAATTGCCCCGAGGGCTTGTGAAAATACAGGTCTCCGGGTGCTATCCCAGAGTTTTGGATTCAGTAGATCTGGGGTGGGGCCTGTGAATTCCGTTTTTAACAAGTCCCCAGACGCTGCTTGGTCTGGAAACCCACGTTGAGAACCGGTCACGCAGGAGAGCTGCTGAACCCAGGGGCCTTGAGGGCTCGCCTGCTCCTGTGAGCCCTCTGGTCAGAGAAACCTCTCCAGGGAACGCTCATTAAGAAAAACAGCCGAACGCTTGCCCCGGAGGATCCGGGGTACACAGGTTTAAGTTTCAGCCATGCTGGTCTCCCTGAAGCCTGTGCATTTTAATTGTGTCTTCGCTTTGACATGACACCACCTCCCAGTTTGCCCCTCAGGACTGGGCTGGGCCGACTGGCACGCGAGGACCCTGGCCCAGGACAGACCCCTGTGGTGGCTCCAAGGTCCCCGATCAGGTTAACTGAGGACTCATGAATATACGTACATGAGGTTGATTCCATGACAAAGGGCAGAATGCTCAGGATCTGGCCTTGGGGGACACGGTGCCCCTGGGAGCACTGTGTGACTGGACCGCCTCCCACCATTACTTCCGTCTCCATTAGTGACCCCGCGGCAAAAGCATATTTCACCCCAATAGTGGGTTTGGCCCGTAGTCTGCTTAGTAGCTTCAGCTCAGCCTGAGGCCCAGGAGTAAGGAAGGAAAAAAGACATGGCAAGTTAAGGTTGGTGATCCAGAGTAATTTAGCACCCGAACCGTGGGTAATTGTGTGACTAGCAGAGAACTACCTCCTGTCCTAAAGATGAGGGGACCTCCTTCCAGCTGGACACGGATCCCCTGCTTCCTGGCTCTCAGGACCACGTCCTCCCCGGGGTCAGGCAAAGGTCACTTATTCACAGGGTTTCTGTCCAAGGTGCTGTCCCAGGTGCCGAGGTGTCCGAGGAAGACGGGGCTGCTGCCATTTTCTCCTGACTCCTTTTGGGAAACTGCAGGGAACAGGTCACCCCAGACAACGGACAGCGGTGCCCCGGGGAACACTGTGACCCTGGTCTTGGGGAGCTAGGAAGGCGGAGATCAGGTTTTGCCGACTGGGACAACCAGATGCAAGAAACGAAGCCCAAATACCACTATTGTGTGTGGGTGCTCGAGGACTCAGAGAGACCAGAGGGAAGGCAGGCCACTCCAGACCAAGAGTGCCACCAGAAAGGACTTGGTTGGAGGGCCTCTCCGTGGGCAACCCTTCCCTGTGGGCGGCCTCCAGCTCCCCAGTGGTTAGACTCCCTGAAAAAGACGGTGGCAGGCGCGTTCAGAGACAGACGAGCACCGAGGGGCTGCCGCAGAGCCGACTGGTACAGACAGTGGCCCAGGGAGCCTGAGAAGGTAGGAAACAGTGACAGCGACCTGCTCTTGGGAGACACACACACGCACGCACAGAGACATCAGGTCCCGGATCAGCCTCCAATCACCTAGTGTTTTATTGTTAGTGCCTAGGCAGGGTTCGAGAAACAAACACACCGAACAAAACAGGGTGTTCTCCTGCACCCGGAAGGGAGGAATCTGGGTGGCCATCCCAGCTCGACACCGGGCACTAAGCTGCACCATCTGCCGCCCGGCTTTGGTCAGGAATGGAGCCGGGTGCTGGGAGGAAGGAGAGGGCACCAACTCCTGGCTGAATAGGCAGAGATACTGTGAACGTTGCCTGCGGGGTGAGGACGGAGCTGTGGGACCCGGCTCTCGTGTTTTGGGGGGATCCTCGGGGTCCCCACCCGGAGGCAGGTGTGCAGGTAGAAGAATGCTGTGGACTTGATCTTGCTGACTTTGGGGGCAGGGAGGGGAGTTCTGGTCTCCCGCTTTGGAGAAGCCTGGATGGGCGGTATAGCACCACGGGAAGCTCACCCCCTGCCGTGGCCGCGGGACGGTGGTTCCTCGGTGAGATGACGGGCCCTGCAGGGAGTGGTCTGGGCACACAACTGTCAGCGGGGTGCGGGCTCCAGAGGGACCCCGTTAGAGAGACAGGGGCCCCCTGGAGGAAAGCGGCTGGAGACCAGGGTGCAACGCAGCCTCTGGCCTGGCGGAGAGCAGCAGGGGGCAGGTCCCAGGAACAGAGAAGAAAATCTGTAAAGTGAGAAACCTCGACTATCCACCTGCTGAGGATCCGGAGACGATTCCTGGTGGTACCCATGGTTACGGGGAGACAAGCACCCCTCGGGGGAGCTGAGGCAGTTGGGATGAAGGAAAGGGTTCTCCCTTCCCTTTTCTCAAGTAGCCAGTAACATCCACGACAGAAGGCACTGGCCGGGCAGCACCAGAAGATACAGAGGTACAGGCTCGGCCACTCGGTGGGGAGGGTGCCAAGTGCCTGAGCCCTGCCAGGGGCCGGGGGCCGGGTCGGGGGTCAGAAGAGGCCCATTTGGGCTTCCTCCCCAGTTAGAACTTCCGGCGCTGGGCCTCCTCATCCGCACAGCAGCGACCGTAAGGCAGTGATGTCAGCACCATCCTGGGACGAACAGCTGCTTCCCGCCGCGGGAGTGCAGGGCTCACAGCCGAGGCGGCCGGGGGTCTTCACAGCTCACGAACTCAGCAGCGACAGCAGGAATAGGCTCCAGCCCAGGGCACCCCGCTGCCCCTGGGAGCAGGCGGGTGACGGCAGAAGCTTTCTCGGGGGACGGTTTGAGCCACCTTTTAGGCCTAAATGAAAACATTCGCACACGAAGATTCAGAAGCATCCACTCCACGGTTGGTGGGACAGAGGGTCCGGGCCAGCAGAGAAGGTGCCTTGTGCTACTTAGGAGTGGGAGGAGCCAGTGCCGGGACCCAGGCTCATCCCAGAGCCCTGAAGTTGCAGCCTCACCAGGTGGCCCAGCCTGGGTTTGGGCCCGTGGGGCTTTCAGAAATGGCAGAAAGCTGACGTTCCAGCCGAGAAAAGCAAGGCTCTGTTGTCCTTCAGGCCACTGTCATGGACCCCGGATCGTGTGCCCACCATGCCCTGCGAGGCCAGTCCAAGGCTTCTTTCTGGTTGCCTCCTTGGGTTCTTGCTGCGATGCTCTGACGGCCCTGAAGGTCTAGGTAGCAAGGGGAGGGGACTGTCAGGGCCCAAGTGTCACCTTCTCTTTCTACTGCTCCGTCCGTGCTTGTTGGATGAAGGCCACCAGACCTCCAGGCGGCTCGGGCAGAGGCAGGCTCCTGTGGGAGGCTGACCTTGGAGCCTGGTGTTCGAATTGGGACTCTCACACTCGTCACAAACAAACAGGAGAGGCCAGCTTGGGCTTTGGATTCCATAGGGCAAAGTGGCTGCCATCAGGACACTTGGGGTCTCCCTCGAATCCATGGCGATGCTCAGGCCCATCTCTCACCAAGACGGGTGTCCAGCCCTTTCACCGGAGGCTGGCTTCAGATCACCTGTGCAGAGCTGTCTCTGAAGAGGAAGGTGCCCTCCTCCCACTGCCGCTGCACCAGCTCTGTGTGTCTCCTGAGAGTCCCAGGGACACATGCGGGGCAGCTCCCTCGCTGGCGCCAACTAGAGGGCGTTAGACTCTCCAATGAAAACCCACCTGGAAAAACCAAACCAGCCCCAGAAAAGCAGCCTGGGCATCTCCTGACCATGTGAGGAGGTGAAGAAAACAAACAAACAAACAAACATACAAAAAACCCGAAACAAAACAAAACAAAACAAAACAAAACAAAACAAAACAAAAAACACTCGCAAAAGAGAAAAGGAAAATAAATAGGCAAATGGGAGGAAAAAGAGAAACAAAACAAAAACAAAAACAAAACTAAAGAAGTAGAGTTTATTGACACCCACACACGTGGGACTGGCCGGTGTGGGGCAGCTGGCTGTCCTTCTCGGCAGGTGTCACGTGGTTTTGTGGTTCGACCGCTTCTCTGGTTGGCAGCTGTCCCGTCCCCTCTGTCACCCGGGCCGGCCGACGCACACTCTACCTGGCACCTGGCTCCCCTCTCCAGCTTCATCCGTTCCTCGTTTTGCAAGCTTTTACAGATTGATTGGAACATCTTTAAAACCACATGCTTCTTTTCCTGGACTCCACCCAGACCTCTGGGGGAGTGTCGTTGGCAGTGGCGATGGGTTGGGAGGGGCCTGCAGCAGTCCGGGGGGGCTCCCGCCTCCCTTGGAGGCCCCCCCAGGGATGGTCTCTCTCCAAGCTGGTCCTGAGGATCGGCGAGGACCCACTGCGGGTTCACCTGCTGTCTTCCGAACCCTCCCAGGAAGCCCAGGAGTCTGTCATCGAGACGAGAAATCAAGGAAAAAGACCCAGCGCCGTCTTTCCCCCAAAGACAGGAGGGGAGGCCAGTTCAGGGGTGCAGGGGCACAAGCTCCCAAACGCTACCCCACCAGTCCCCCGGAAGTTCTTAAAGGTGCAGCACCGAGCACCGGCCGCCGGCTTCCTGTCCCTCTTTCCCCTCCCGTGGTGGCCTCGATGGAGAGCCAGGCTCGGGGAGGGCGGGGGCGGGGAGCGGACGGAGCTGCCGAGGCAGTGTCCTGCATTCTGGGGTGGCGGGGACCACCAGACCCTCAGAGTGTCGCCTGGAGGTTGGGGTCCAGGATGGTCTCTCGGTCGGGGGACTCGATGTAGTTGGCAGCCTCCTGAAGCTTCAGCAGCATGGCCATCTAGGAAGGGGCCGAAGGAGGGGTTCATGAGTGCGGACCTGGGGCCTGTCTGCAGAAGGGGGTCGCCAACCCTCTCGCTGTGGATCTGAGCCACGGTCTGCCCCTGACTCAGGGCCCCTCATGCAGACGTGGGTCCTGGGGGGCAACCGCGACAGCGCGGGCCCCCTCTCTGGACACACACACGCTGGGAGTGCCCGGGCCACGGGGGCCACGCCGGCACGTGGGGTGGCAAGCTGAACGAGATGCCCCTGCATGCAAGGTGCTGCCCTCAGGAGAGGGCGGGAGGCCGGGCCGTGCCACCCACGCCAGGTGCAGCGCGGGAAGTGCCCACGGAGGAACCTGGGGTCGCCGCGGGCCTCCGCCCAGCTCCCAGAGCCCGGTGCTCGGGCAGGTCTGGCCCCAGCAGGGTCTTCCCCTCTGTCCCCTATGCTCCGTTGCTGCTCCTAGTCTGTGACCCTCCTTTGGCTAAACCCAGTCGGCCCTCCGGTCTGTCCGTGCACTCTCCCTGTCTCCGTCTGCACGCCCCCGGTGACTGGAGAGGGGGCATCACTCTCTGGCCCAAAGCCTGTGGGCAGCCTCTATCCACTCCTCCGTTTGGAAGTGTTTGGGGACCTTTTCTGTATTCTAGGTTCAGTTCCCTCGGGCTACGGCGCTGCTGACGTTTCCCCCACTCTGTCACCGGCCTTGGCCTGCTCTCTGCAGGGTTCATGAGGCACCTGGACGGATGCTGTCCCCTGGCGCTGGCAGAGAGGACAGGCAGCCACAGGCCGTGCTGAAGTGTGTGTCCTGCTGCCCTGCTCGGGACCCACCCAAGACCGGGCCTTGAGAGAATGCCTCCCGCTGCCACACGCTCTCATGTGCTCAGGCAGGGTGGCGGTACCATCCCTTTGCCCCCAGGGCTCGGACTGCCAGGGCTCCTGCGGGCTCCCCCAGGTTCCCCTTGGGGTGGTCTGTAATGCTTGCCCACTCACCAGAGGGTCCGACTCCAGAGAACTCGGGGTGCAGTCTTTGACTGTTCTGTCCTCAGGAGGTGAGGCGATGCTGTGAGGGCCCACGGTGGGCGGGGGCAGGTGGTACAGCTTCGACTGGTCCTGCTGGGCGGACGGCCAGGGGAGCGTGTCCCGGACCCACTCCACCGGGTCCTCCCACGCGGCTTTCTGCCCATGCACCTGTGGAGAAAAAGAAACGGGGTCGGGGAGAGGGGCCCACAGACCAGAGGCTCGGCTGCGCCGTTGCTGAGGGTGCCCGCACTCCAGGGCAAACCCCGGTGCTCGGGGCCCTCGGAGTTTTCTCTGCATTCCCAGCACAGGAAGTGCACGGGTGCGAGCTGGTAGAAGCACTTTGGAGGGCACTTTGGCAGTTAGAACGGAACACGCGCGGATCTCGAGGCCCCGTGGTTTCACCTCTCGGGGAGGAAACGCTTCTAGTTTAGTAATAACACCTTCGGAGTTTGTTGGCTGTGTTGAAACAGGCTATCTGTGTAAAAAATGCTTGTATGCAGCAGCACAATTCACAAAGCCAAGTGCTGGAGCAGCCTAGGTGCCTATCAGTTAAACGAGTGGCTCAATAAACTATGATCCATTTACACAACGGAATTCTACGCAGCAGAGAGAAAGAAGGAGCCCCTGCCCTTCATGAGAGCACGGATGGAACTGGAGAGCATTATGCTGAGTGGAATAAGCCAGGTGATGAAGGACAGATACCATACGATCTCATCTATGAGTGGAAGCGAATCAACAAAACCAACTGGGAAGCAAAACACAACCAAAGATATTGAAGTCAAAAACAAACTGACAGTGACCAGAGGGCAGGGGAGAGGAAATGACCTGGGGAAGACAGGAAAGGGACATAAATGAACATGAACGAGGGACCCATGGACGGAGCCGGGGGTGGGGGGGGGCAATGTGGGTAGGGTGGGAGAAAGCAGAGATAAGAAAATGGAGACAACTGTATTTGAACGTCAATTAAAAAGAAGTAAAAAATATGCCCTGGCTGGTGTGGCTCAGTGGATTGAACTAGGGCTGCAAACCAAAGGGTCCCTGGTTCAGTTCCCAGTCAAGGCACATGCCTGGGTTGCGGCCCAGGTCCCCAGTAGGGGCCATGTGAGAGACAACCACACATTGATGTTTCTCTCCCTCTCCTTCTCCATCCCTTCCCCTCTCTCTAAATATTAACAAACAAAACCTCTTAAAAAAAGAAGTAAAAAATAAAAAGAAATAAATGCTTTTACATTAGTTTGCAGCAATGACGCAAAATTAAGTGAAACCATGAGTTCTGGCTATCATCTGGCAGATGACGTCCCCGGAGATCCACCGCGTCACCAGCAGAGACTTGTCACCACGACAAATCCCGGTCACAGACAATAGGTGCCCGGTGGTGCCGGCCACAGCATCGGGGCTTGTGAGCGAGGGAGGGGCTTGTGTGGACACTGTGCCCCGAGTCACCGGCGACAACCAAAAAGGTTCAAAAAGAAAAAAAACGACACCTCCCTTCTGCACCAAGTTCTCATTCTGCCTGGTAACAGCCTCTGCACACGCTCCCTCGTCTCCAGAGCAGCCCGAGTTTGGTGGGCAGCGCCTGGGCAGCCACTTGCTGAAGGTGGCTGTGCTGCCTGGTGCCCCCGCCTACCCGCCTGGGAGGGAACCTAGCCCATCTCGGTGGCTTGCGTCTAAGACGGAGGAAACCGTCCTGCTTGGAGAGGGTAGCTGGGCCGGGGGGACGGAGCAGAGCCCGAGGGCAGGGCTCACCTTGATCCCGTCCTTGGCCCCCTCTTGCAGGTAGGGGATGATGGAGTTGTTCCACAGGTCTATGAACCAGGCCCGGAAGTCCTCGATGCCGATGGGACAGGACAGGAAGAAGCAAGGGCCTGCGGAGAAGTGTGAGGCTGTGAGGTGGCTGGGGACCTGGCTGTCCTGGGGACCCACCTCCGTCCCCCCGACATGGGGTGGAGGGCTTGGGTGTGCCAAGGAGGAAGGGAGCTCAGCGTGGGGCGATGCTGAGACAGCTCTGGTGCAGGGGCACAGAGTGGCCGGCACCGCCCTGAGCAATGCCTCCCAATGGAGGGGAGGGCGGGGGTGAGGGGAAGCTTCAAAATCCCCAAGCACCTTCCTTCCTGTTTTCCCTTAATTGTGGGGAGGGGGCTTAGTGTTTGGAAGACCCAGTGGCTCCCCCAAACTTGGCATTATCTGTGTTGGGAAGCTCATTAAGTGACAAAGGGGTTCTGGGTCCGAAGCCACAGCTTTTCCCTCCTGGACGCCTCCCGCTGGCCCAGGAGAGGGCGGCCCGTACCGATGAGGAAGTCGGAGGTGCTGTGCTTCTCCAGGAAGGTGTGCAGGTGGTACCACAGCTTGGGCACCCAGTCCAGCACCCGGAGCAGCTCCTCCCTGTTGGCGTTGGCATCGCTGTCCGACTCCAGCAGCTTCCGCCGCAGGTAGCGGGCCAGGAAGCCATTGGCCGGCTCCACGTTGTTGGAGAAGGTCAGCATCCTATGCCGGGCGTGGGCAGGGTCAGCCCCTGCCGGTCCGTCCTCTCCTCCTCCCACTGCCCCAAGCCCTGGCGGGGTCTGCTGAACCCTGGGCAGGCAGGGCTGGTTCCCGCACTGGGGACTGTTTTCGGCCAGCTGGCTGAGGGGGTGCAGGCAGAGAGCCCGACCTGGCGGCCCCTCCGAGTTCCCCCACCCTCCCCTCTCGCCTCGGGCCCACCTGCTCCCAGGACCGACTCGGCAAATACACCTATCCTCCCTCCCAGCCCACGGCTCTCTGGTTCTCAGACCTGCTGCTGCCCACGGCTGTCTGGCCAGGTGCCGGGACACAGCTGCTTCACAGACTCTGGGGCAGGGATGGAAGTGCTCACCTGAAGCTCAGGTGCAAACCGTGATTGGGTGTCATCTTCACAGGCTGATTCGTGGTCCCTATGATGTAGGGGCTGTGGGAGCAAAGAGCCAAAGAGCTCACTGATGCCCGTGTGCACACAGGCTGCCTGCCGGACACCCACCCCCGGGGGGAGAGTGCACAGGCTAAGTGGCCCCGGCTCCCCTGCCTCCCACCGCAGCGGGCGCGGCCCTGGCCTCAGCTCACCACTTGTGGTACTTGCAGGTGAGGGCCCCGTTGACCAGCTCGCTGATGGAGCCCGCCTCACTCAGGTCGTCCAGCAGGATCACCAGGGGGACGTCCCCGATTCCCGTGTCCCGATCTATCTGGTTGGCCAGGTTGGAGAGATACAGCTGCAGGTCCTGCCGCAGCGGAGGGAGGGGTCAGCCTTCGGGAGCAGTGGTCCCCAGAGCAGCCCCGCCAGCCCTGAGTCTCCCTGGGGCCACTGCTCCCAGCCCGGCGCACCTGACACCTGACCGTAGTGGCATATGCCACACAAGGATAAACAGTGGCCTCAGGTCTCTGGAACCACCCTCTAAAGCAGTGGTCCACCTGGGAGAACTGAGGTCTGATCCCCGAGAGCTGGGGTGTGCTCAGAGATGTCGGGCCTTGGCAGGGGACCTCGCAATGGTTTTGACAGTTTCCTTCCAGAAAGCTCCAAGCCAGCACGTGCCATGGGAGAGGAAGGTAGAGGGAAGGGGAAGGAAAGGTGGGGATGGGGCGAAATGAGGGGGTTGTGGCTCAGACAGCGGTCAACTGAAGGAGCTTCACAGGCAGGGGGACAAAGGTCTGGAATGAAAGGAATAGAAAAGGGGACTCGGCAGGGAGGGGGCAGGAGGGAGACTGAGGCCCGAAGGAAGGCAGGCGGGGCCCGCCAGGCAGCCACCTTGCAGGACTGCTGGTGCATGTTGAAGGTGCTGACGATGCCCTCGGTGACCTCGCGGCCGGAGCGCTCCACCAGGTACTCGGCCAGCCGATTGGTCAGGTATGTCTTGCCCGTGCCGCTGGGGCCCGAGAGGACCAGGCGCCGATGCTTAAGCAGCAGGCTGATGTAATGCTGCATCATGGGCTTGGGGATCAGCGTCTCGAACACCAGGCTGTCCACGCACTTCTCCTTCAGACCTGGAATCCAGCCCCAGAGAACGTGAGGGCGGCCGCGGCCCCGAGGGCTTTTCCTGCTCTGTGCGGGAGCCCACTGAAAAGCTCAGAGCCCTCACCCACAGGAAGCCCCTCACCCTGAAGGCTGACCAGGTATACTATGGTTCTACGGAGCGGCTGTGGGTGTGTAGTGACTTGGCAGAAATCCCTCTGCTAACACAAATGTCCCTGAGAGCAAATTCCAGGGCTGGGACCCATCTTCTTACTTCTTGTAGGAGTTGCCCCTTGGTACCCGGTAACTGCAGGGGATTGGACCCCAGACTCTCCTACCCCACTGCCCTCACAGACACCAAACCCCCAGGATGCTCAAGTCCTGGCATAAATGGTGCCATATTTGCAAGTGACCTACACACAACCTCCTGCTCACTTCAAACCATGTCTGGACACCTGGAACACCTGGTACAATGTAAACATTACACTCTGCCATTTAGGGAATAACCACGAGAAAGTTTGTTACAGTCACAGGTCTAACTACAAAGGACACACCAGCAACAATGTAACATTTAAAACAGATTTTCCATCGGGTGTGCTGGCATCCAAAGATGCAGAACCAGAACCAGAACCGGGACCTGGAAGGCGAACTGCACTGCAGCGCCGTGAGGTTCCCGCTGCGGCTTCTCAGGAATTGGAGCTGGACAGACACACGGTCAGCACCTGACTGCCCGTCTCTGCTCTGCCCCACCCAGCCTCAGAGACAGCGCTGACCTTTGAGGGACACGGATATGTTAGTGACTCCTCGGCGGCACGGAGGCATCTCTGGGGGCTCTGTGTCCAACACCCGCTTCACGTGGCTGATGCTGTAGCCGTGGATGGACTCGGTGCTGAGCCCCAGGGTGGAGGTCGGGTCCATCTTGGAAATATAGTCCTGAAAGAAGAGGGGACCGAGGGGACGGTGAGCAACGCCGAGGAGACACATACACAGACGTAAAAGCACGAGAAAAAGAAAACTGAGAAGGAACAGAGGCGAGGGGGGGCGGGAGGGGCACATGGCCCTCCCACTGAGCGTCCCTCCGCCTGAGACCCAGGGTCCCAGGCCCCAGTGTCTGTGGGGCTCGACTGTCCACGTGAGGATGAACCCCCTTCGGGGGAACACTGGTCCCTTTACCTTGAACACCTGGAAAACGGCTTCGTCCAGCACCTTCCAGTCGAGCTTTCCACTGACCTTGCTGCACCCCAGGAAGAACTCCTGCTGCTTCAAGTCCTGCCAGGCCAGGCCAGAAGCAGGTGAGCCCCCGGGAAGGTGACGCCGAGGGGAGGGGCCCCCCCGAGGCCCCCTGAGCCCAGGCCCCCGGGACGCTCACCCCTCGAATGATGTGCTGCGGCGGCATCCTCACCACCACCCGGAGGGCGGCCTCCTCCTTGGGGCCGCTGCTGATGCCGTCCATGGGCGAGAGGTCTGCAGGCAGCGAGAGGGGCTGTTGGCGGCAGGCACCCCCACCCCCGTGGTCCCCATCCTTTTTGCCTCATTCTCAAAGCATCCCAGAGAGGACGGCGGCCCCACATGGGACAGCGATTACACCTGAGGGGCCAGAGCAACTCTGTGTCTTGTGGCACCTGCCTGGTGTGGCCTTGTCCCCTCCTCGGCCCCGGGGAGATGCCATCAGAATGTGGCTTTTGCAACAGTGGGCGAGACCCTGTCCCAGCCACACCTCCTCCCAACAGGCTCTTCTCCCAAAGGTACCTGTGTCCGGGAGACTCGGGCTGAAGGACTGGATGAGCGCCAGGCCCAGGGAGCGGCGAGGGGACGACAGTGCCGACGACCCAGGGACCTGCCCCGGAGTGGAGCCCGCCGAGGGGCCGGGGGCTACCTTCAGCCGGTCGTTCTCCGCCTTGAGCAGGTCCACCTCCAGCTGCGGCCGGAAGAGACAGGGTAGGGGCGGGGCCGGGCGCTGCAGCCCGACCCCTGGCCTCGGCGCGGCAGGCAGACTGACCTGCATGTTGTGCATGGTCTCCCGGAGCTGGTCCAGCTGGTGGGCGGAGTTCAGGGCCTCCAGGCGGATGTCCGTCAGCTTCATCTCCTTCTCCCACAGCTCGGAGCGCAGCTCCGACACCTCCTTCTTCTCTGGCTCCTCCTCCTCGCTGGTGGGGAGCAGCCGCGCGTGGGGGGCCGGGTGAGCAGGGGCCCTGTGGGAAAGCGGGCGTCGAGCAGAAGCGCCGAGAGCTGGGCTGGGCGTCAGGGACGCCGACCTGCCCCGGGGTGCTCAGCAGAGACAGGGACGGCCCCCCAGCTGGTCTCAGAGCCCGGGGTGGGCAGGCCCACAGGGTCACTGTGCGTCCAGGTGTGAGGGGCTGACTGCCAGCTGTGGGTGGGGAGCATGTAGGTGCCAGGTGTGGGGCAGGGCGGGCGAGCACTTACTCGGGCACGTCGGTGCCCAGGGAGGACGAGTGGGAGGACTTGCTGGCGGGTGAGGCGGTCTCCGCGGACCCCCCGTGCTGCAGCTTGGGGGACGAGGGTGCCGAGGAGTCGGGGGTGGCGATCTCCTCGATGTCGGAGTACGAGGATGCGGACTTGGGCCCCTTCTTTATACTGAAGGCTTTGTTGAAGGAACTTCGAAGCTGGAAGAGAGCAGAACCCGGGAGAGCGGCGTCAGGGACCCCTGCGGAGACCGGGGGCGGGGTCCGGGGCCTCCGAGACAGCAGGGCACACACGAGGGGCCTCTGCTTGCTGGGGCGCAGCCTCCCTCTTCAGGGCTGCGCAGAATGGAAGCAGAGTGGCCTGGAGCTCGGGGCCGAGACAAAGGGGCGCTTCTACAACAGCAGCAGCAGCTTCTCTCTCCCTGGGGGAGGCGAGAGGGACAGAGAAGCCCCCAGAGGTCACAGGACACACTTCACAGCCAGGATGGCTCAGCCCGGAGGCCCGAGGGTGCAGCTCCGACCGAGCACACCAGTTCGGCATCTGTGTGCCTGTCGACCAGAGCCCGTCAACTGTGGTGGCAGAGCGGTGTTGGGCCTCCCAAAGTGTCTCTGCTCCGCACACCCCTGGAGGGCGAGCGCTCCCAGGCACCACTTCCACCTGAGGGGCCAAGAATGAGGGACGTCTCCCCACAGCCCTGGGGACACTGTCATGTGACCACAGCGTGTCCACCCAGGGCAGCGCTGAGCTTAGGGGACGGGGTGGGAGCCGGAGCTGCAAACAGGCCTCGCCCCATGCCTGGCACATGCACCCACACAGCATGCACACCACAGAGGGACACAGGTGGGGGGCGGTGGGACGATGAAGGAAGGCTACAGGGGACGAGAGCAAACCAGACCTTTGACGCAGCGGGAAGGGCAGAGGGCAAGTCTGAGGGGGCTCTTCTGAGTGTGTCCCGAGGGCTGTTTGGTGATGGCAGGGGCTGGGGGGGGCGGGTGTTGGGGTCCCTGCTAGGTCAGACGAGGACGACCCACGTGGCCACAATGGGTGAGGAGGGAGGGGTAAACGCGTGGCCAGTGGGAGGAAGTGGGTGGGCCGGTCCTCGGAGAGCACTTGAGGCCTGAAGTGCGCAAGGCTTGGGTCTCGGCCGAGGTGCCCAACAGAGTCTGGGAGGCCAGAGAAGCCGGCTCGCAGGGCGCAGCGCGGCTGAGGGCCCCCGGGGCCGGGACTCAGGCTCCGCGGCTCCGACACGGGGGCGTCCACTGCCTCGGGGACAGCCGCGAGGGTGAGCACCCATGCATGTCACCCGTGCTTGTGCGTGTGGCACGTAGACATCCTCCCAGGTCACAGGGACCCTCTGTGGGACGTGCGCCCCGTGCGGTTCTGCTGGGACTTGTCAGGGGTCCTGTGGCGTCACATGGTGTCGGGAAACACTGGGTGGAGCCCCAGGAGCCAGCGCTCTTTCCCGGGGGCCCCGGGGAGTCTCCCTGGGCGGACGCACACTGCGCACACTCCGGCGTCAGCCTGCCGACGGCGCCACTGTTTTGGGAGTGTCCCAGTGGCTGCAAGGGAGCATTCTGAGGGCTGCTGACCGGGGGGCGGAGTTTATATGATCTCCGGGCCCCACCCCTGGTCGGTGCCCGCCTGGGCACACTTCTGCCCACCCTGCCCATGGCTCCCTGTGATCGGCAGTGTCCACGCAAAGGGGTCCTTTCCCACACAACCCCCTGGGTCGTCTGGCCTTTACCCCTGTCTGGGGGCACCCCCCCCCATTAGTCCTTCCACACTCCCAGACCGAGTTAGCTTGTCCACAGGGGGCTGTTGTCAAGGCGCTGGTCTCTTCCTTTGGGTCCTCGGCAAACCCGCAGGCCCCCGAGGGTCGAGACCAGAGCGCCCACTCCCGCCCCCCCCCCACAGCCGGTCCAGTGTTGGCGGGTGGGGGGTGGGAGTGCGTGTGGACCTCAGACGCCTGTCTCGTAACAAAAACTCTGGGTTCGCTCGCTGCCTGTCAGGGGCCACGCCCTCCTCCCCGACTCTCCTTGGAGACTCCACAGATGCTGAGGGGCTCCAGGCTCCGGGGAGACTCAAGGGGCCCTGGACAGGGTCCCAGCCCTCAGCTAACTTGGGTCCATCTGTGCCCAGACCCCAACCGGCCCCTGAACGCCGGGTGGAGAGAGGGTCCCTCTCTTCCATTGTGGGGCTGCTAGGGGTTGACGGAGCGAAAGCAAGCAGCTCACTTCCAGGATGGGAGCCGCCTGACCGGGGACAGGAGGGAGCAGAGCAGGGCTGTGGCCCCCGCTGGCTCCTGTGCGGGTGGGGCAGCCGTGGGGGCCATGCAGTGGGGTGAGCCAGGAGCTCGGGGCAGTCAGGCTGGTGTTGTGAGCGGCGGTCTGCCTCTGGGGGTGCACTGCTGTGGAAATGGGGGGCATGGCAAGGGGAAGAGCAGACAGGGGAGGGGAACCACATCTCTTACCTCATAGACCTGGAAAAAAATGGGGATTGGAAGTCAGCATTTTGAAGGGGAAAAAAAAAAAGAAGCGACACTTAATCACGCGTTTCGCACGGCGGCGCCTGCCTGCCTGCCTGCACAGGGTCCGTGGGCCGTCCTCCCCCCGGGCGGAGGGCAAGAAGCCTGCGCTCGGGCCCTTCCCCAGCCCCGGCCGCTCAGCCAGGGGCAGGGTTACCTGGGCACAATCAAACCCAGCTGCAGGAACACCTCCAGGAAGCCGGAGGCGCGGCCCCGAGGGGCACCAGGGCGGGTGGCTTAGTTCGTGACTTCTTCACACGGCGCGGAGGGGGCAGCAGGGAGGCGGGGCCGAGGACCACGGCGCACCCCCTTCTGCCGACAAAGACGGTTGACCTAACCGGTGCAGAGAGGCCCAGAACGCAGGCAGGGGCGGCTGGGGACATGGACACAGGACAAGCACGAAGGGCCAAGGGCAGGTGCGTTAGCAGACCTCGCTCTGAGCAGACACGGACTTGGGGCTGGGAGACGAAGGGACTATGTCGTGGTCCCCACTGGAAGGACCTGCTGCCTGTGCTGGGGGGGGGGGCTGCACGCACGCGACCCTCCCCAAGACCCTTCACCCACCCAGCTCTTCTTCTTCTTCTTCTTTGCGTCCGCGTCCTTGCCGCTGCCGATGCTGGAGTGGCTGGTGGTGCTGTTCAGGCTGGAGATGCTGTCGGAGGAGTTCTGCCTCTTGATCCGGAGCTCTGGGGGCGGGGCCGGGACGGAGGGGCAGGGTTAAAGGCGGGAGGCAAAGGCACGTCCAGTCACAGAAGGTGGGGAAGCAGCGGACCGATTCCTCCTCGAGGTCCTGTTACTCACGTGCGGGTCATTCTTGCCACAAGCATGTATTTCATGTCAACCATGTGCTCAGGTAAAAGACACGCTAAAGGTAGAACGTGAGTAGGAAACCCAGTGCACACCGAGGAGTCTGCCCAGACTAACGGAATGGGCTCGGCTGTCTCCAAAAGAGTGGGTCCCGCCCCCGTGGTGGGGGCTCTGGCTCCTCCACACCCCTGCCAGCACCGTCACCGTCCCTGTCCCTGGCTCTGATTCAAATTTCCGGGGGGACGGAGGACGCTGCGCATCTTTCCTGCGCGTGTCAGCCCCTCGTACGTCTCCACCGAGAGATGTCCGTTTGAGCCCTGGCCTCTTTCCAGTGCTATGGTTCTTTTGACCGTTGTGTTCTCCACTCATTCTGGGTGCCAGACGCTCACCAGTCACGGGACTGGCAGACAGACTCTCCTATCCCGTGGGCTGTCCGCTCGCTCCCTGGACGGTGCCCTTGGAGGAGCAGGGGAGAGACGACCAGACCGGGGTGACGGGTGGGAAGCGAGGGGAAGAGCGTTGGTAGGAAAGGAGGCCCTACGGGGACGGAGGCCTGGGGAGGCAGGGTGTGGTCTGTGTGCACGTGTGTGGTGGTTTCTGAGCACCGAGCACCTGACCGGCAGTGTGGTGGGTGTTAACACACACTCTCCGGTTTCAGTGTAACCAACTGAGGGGTTCTGCCCCTTTCACAGAAGGCAAGGAAGGGGCGAAATAAGCATCAAACATCGGAAGTTAGGCCTGGCCAGTGTGGCTCAGCGGTTGCGGGTTGTCCCGTGTAAGTGGAGGGCGGCGGGTTCCGCCCCTGGTCCGGTGCACACGGAAGGCAACCTATCGATGTGTCTCCCCCTCCCCTCTGCTCTCTCAAAGCGATGGAGGAAAGGGTCCTCGGGTGAGGTTAGATTTGGGGAAAACGGGGGTCACTGGTGGCTTCAGTGACAGAAGCCACATCACAGTGGGGGGTCAGGGGTGACAGAGAGGGAGGACAACAGAGACAAGATTATAACCAAAAGGACGGGCAGATACCCCGTTTTTTTCCCTCGAGGATAAGAGCTGTTAGCGTTGTAAACAGAGGGGAAGGTGGGGACAGAGAAGAGGCCAGAAATACAGAAATGAGAGTGTGTGTTGGAAGGTAATAGCCAGAGGGGTCACCCCAAAGCCAGACAGGGGGTCACTCTTGGCAAGAAGGGACAGCTCCTCCTGACAAATGGGAGGAAAGCCACCGAGGGTCGATGAGTGTGCACCGAGGGCCGGAACGGTCAGAGGGGGCTTCCCCTGAAGAGATTCTCTTCTCAGTGAAGGAGGAGGGAGGCCACGTCGATGTTCGGAGTCGGGGTGGGGGAGGCCCAGAGGCCCGCGCTGACCGTGACCGCGGCAACCGGCCCGGCTGCCCAGGCCTGGCCAGGTCTCTGAGGCCTCAGCAGGGCTGGACGGCTGGGCTGTCAGAAGCCAAGGCCAACTTGTCACTCGAGCCCCATGTGCTAACGTGTATGATCGCTGCCTCCTTTGAAGAGTGGATGGCACACCCGTGAGGACTAGCGTGAGCATCAGACCAGATCACGCATGTGTGTGCAGGCACAACACGTTTACGTAAAACCGAAGCGCGGGTTTGTCATGTTTTTGGAGCAGCAGTGGGTTTGCCGCGGAAGTGAAGGTACAGAGAAGTCCCACACACTCTCAGCCTCCCAGCACCCCCATTATCAACGCCCCCCACCTGTGGCCGCTCCCCTACCTTTGGGCGTGGATTCCGAGGCGTTCAGCGCTCCCTGAATGACGGCCTGGGCCTCGGAGTTCTTCTTCTTCAGGAAGTCTATGGTTTCCCGCAAGTCCAGCAACTCGGTGTCCTTGGTCAGAGACAGGACAGGTGTCACTGGTGGGGACTGGAGCACCTACTGGGTGCCAGGTGGTAGGCCGGGCACCAGCAGGCTGAGCGTTCAACGTGACAGGAAGGGAGCTTGGACATCAGGGCCCCAGGGGGTGGCCGTGCCAGCCTGTCCCCACCCCAGGCCTCTCACCTTCTCCTCTGCTGTCTCCGCCAGGTGCCGCAGGCGGGAGGTCATGTTCACCAGGCTCTGCTCGAAAGCCGCCACCAGGTTCGCCTGAAAAGAACACACAGGGGCCCTGGAGTCACCTGACGCTCACAGGGGGACCGAGGGGGACGCAGCGCAGCTGATCTCCCGTCTCAGGGCTCACCCACCCCCGGTGGGTTTAATGTGAGGCTCCCTGAGTGGATGAGCAGTACTGCACCCCTTCCCTCGGGGACAGGTTCCCGTTCCTGCCATGGGGCCCCTGGGCCTTGGGGCTGGTCCCAGTCATCTGCCAGGGGTGACACTGTCCCTGCTCCCCAGAGGGCACAACGACCCCTGGGGGTGGTGCTGCTGTCCTGTGGAACCTGCTGTCCAGCCGGCTGCCCCATGCGGCCGGTGCAACCATATATCTTCCCTCTGGAGCTCCTGGGGGCTCCCCCTGCTCCCGGCAGCTTCTTCTGGCTCTTTGCAGGGCCAGAGGGAGGAGCTCAAGAAACAGGTGGGGCATTCCACACCCGGCCACCAGATGTGAGGAGGGAGGGGTACCCGGGACCCTCCGGGGGAGGCCACCCAGGCATGGCCTGAGCCGGTGCCAGACTTGGAGGACAGGAGGACGGGCGAAGGGAATGAGGCTGGTACTGCAAAGGGGGACAGAGGAACGGCCACTCGTGTAGGGGGTGCGAGCAAGGTGGGGGCTCAGCAGGCAGCGCTGGGCGCGTCCTGCCTGCCCCAGGACGCCATGTGGGCCGCCCTCACTGCTCCCTGTGGGCTGGAGGTTTTCCTGCCGGGAGGTCGGCCAGTTCGCACCCGCCGCCCTCGAGGCCCCGGGAGCACTGCCACTGCCGGCAGGGCCTGCTCGAGCCTCCGCCTCATCCTCGGGGACCGAATTCGGCCAGGGCCTGGGCTCCCTGGCGGCTGTCACGACCCCACTTTGCTTCCCCTTCTCGTGCAGGGAGCGCCCGTGTCCCAGGCTCCAGGTTGCTTGTTTGCTCTGTGTCCCTGCCTGTGTCTGTGGACAGATCGCTGAAGGCCCTGGAATTGGCCCATGAAGGACCCCAACAACGCCTGGCTCCCCTGTGCCGGCCTCTCCAGCTGCGGGCTCCCTTCACACTCCAGTGGGGTTTCCTCCCCGTCCCCTCTGAGCGCCCCTAGGCCGGACGACAGGAGGGTGCCTGCAGGACCCTGGGCTGCGTGGCGGTGCTGGAGGGAGGGTGGCGTCAGGGTGGGTTGGTGGTCCGGGTGTGCACTCAGTGTGGGCAGCCGGGGGCTCATGGAGCGTGACCGGAACTTGGCCTGGCGTCAGGACCTGGAGGGCAAACCTGCCCCAGACTTGGCAGCATCTCCTGCCTGAGGGTGGGGCTGCGACCTCAGCCTGACCTGGCCTGGAACTTGAGAACCTCTCATGTCTGGGAGTTTGAGTGGAAGCAAAGGGAACCTCCTGTTCTAAGCAAACCATCCCCTGAGTTCATTCTCTTGGCCCCGGCCCCACTGCGGCGGCGCGATGGCAGGCGGACGGCAGCGTGAGTGATGAGAACGCCGGCCCACGCTCTCCGCCTCCCGGGCTCCTTTCCCGCAGCGTCCCCCCGACGGGACTCTCGGGCTGTGCAAGCACTGACCCTGGCCGCCGCCTCGCTGGGTGGGGTGCAGGGAGGGGGGCGGCCCTTGTTTATGTTATAATTCCTGTGAGTCCCACGAGTGGGAAAAGTACTCGCTGTCAGACTCCAGCAAACCACACACGGTGTCTGCATCCAGGGCTTGCAACAGAGGAGGAAGACAACGGCGGGTGTGTGAGGGAACCGCTGCTGGAACGGACCGGGAGCAGGAGAGATCTCGGGACAGCCTCCTCCCCGGTCCCAGGCGAGGCCCGGGGCCTCACAGCTGGGTCCCCCAGAGAGGAAGGGAGAGAAGCAGCCAGAAGCCGCAGCGGAAGCTGGAGACACGGCCACTTTTGTGAAGCCCTTGGAACGCGCCCGCAGATCCGGCTCAGCTGGTGTTTACGACTCCAGGGAAAATGGCTCTGTGTTCTGTGTGCTCGGCCCGGCCCCGGCCTGGTCGGAGCGGGGGCTGCGTTCGTGCCCACCTCCCGGGTCTGGGGCCGGTCCAAAGTCCGAAGGACAAGTCCTTCAAGGTGGCAGCCCCATGGGGCAGCTCGAGGGCACCACAGACAAGTGCCCTCGCTCCCGACCTGCAGTTTGGGTCCCCTCTGCCAGCTGCCCAGGGGCCTCGGGGGGGAGGGTCTGGGCTAGAGTGGGGTGGGCCCCAGGCAGCATCCCGGTCGCCAGAGAGTTCTAGAAGCCAGCTTCGGGCCGGCCCAGTTATGTGGGGTGAACAGGGACACGGGCAAGGGTGACTCTTGCCAAGGGTTTGGTAGCTGCAGTTCATAATAACCACTGCTGTCCAGGCGGACGGCCAGGCTGGGCCACCCTCCCCGCCCAGCCCCTGGCAGCCCCCTCTCCTCCCTCTAGGGAGTTCAAAGGCCACTGGACGTGGAATCACCCACACTCCATGACTGCGCTTGGGGCAGAACCATTCGTCACAAAAATTGAGACTCAGAGACGGGGTGGGGGACCCTCAAACCCCTGCCCCCTTGGCCTCGGAGCCCGGGGTGCGGCGGATGCCGCAACTCTCCTCCTCTGGCCTCTAAACTGTGCCGCGCAGCGAAGGGCCTGGGCCCCACTCACGTTGGCAGACAGCTGGGACGTCAGGGTGGCCACCTTCTCTTGCGAGGACTCCAGCTCCCGGCGAAGCTTTCGGATTTGCTACGGAAGGAGGAGAGAGGCGGCTGAGGGTGGGGCGGCAGGAGGCGGGAGGGGGTCTGGAGCGCAGGGTGTCATAGGCAGAGACGAGGGCCGGGCACCCTACCTCGGACTGTATCCTCTCCTCTGCCTGATGAAGGGAGCGCAGCGGGGGGAGAGAGAGGGGGAGGTTACTGCGCAGGCGAGGACGCCAGGCCGAGGCCGGCCGGGTGCCGGCACGAGCGTGGCCCAGAGGCACCAAGAAGTGAAGCGGGTCCCTGGCCCCGGCCCCCCATACACTGGGCCAGACCCTGCACCAGGGCTTTGATCAGAGGTTCCTCTGCAGCTCAAGTCCAGCCAGCATCGCGACGGCCAAGAAGCCCGGGAAACGAAACTGGTTGGTGGGAAGGAGTCAGGAACCAGGGCAGAAGGAGTCCACGGAAGCAGGAGCCGTGAGAGCCCAGGGGGGCGCCTGCTGCCCCATGAAGGGCATGTGGGGGCCGGCACTCGGCTCTGCAGTCCTGGGAACCCACTCGCGTCACCTCGCCACAGCTGGCTCTGTGACCAGGGCATGCTCGGCTGTGCACACGGGGCCACACAGCAGCTCCAGAGTTAGCGGCGAGCCCAGACAGACCCCCAGCAGCGGACGCACCCGGCCAAGGGCTCCCCCGCGCCCACCCCAGGTCCAGGAGGCCCAGTCCCCAGTCCCAGCCCCTCCCCGGGTGGAGGGTGGAGGGCGAAGCGGGCGCTCTTACTGAGGAGTAGGTAGAGGACGCGCTGGAGGCCAAGGACAGCACTGAGCCATGCACTGCAAGAGAAGAGAGCAGGGCATTAGCGCCAGGTTCTGGGGTGAGGCACGGCTCTCGGGGGAGCCTGCAGCAGCAGCTGGCACTGGCTCTGGCGCTGACAGGAAGAAAGAACCAAACGGGGACCCGGCTGCTATGGACAACCCAGAGAAGGCCGGGCCTCTCTCACAGAGCGGTTCCTGCCGCAGTCTGCGCTGGCCTGGGCGGCGGCGGGCCCTGGCTCAGCTGCGCGGGGGGCTCAGGGCAGGAACGGGGACATTCCCAGGTGGGTGCCCACTGTCTTCCCTCAGGGAAGCCCGGCCGTCTGCCGGTGCCACCTCTTCTCAGCACAGGGGACAGATGATGGGCTGGAACCCCGGACCAGCAGATGACAGACTGTGGGTTGTGAAATCCTTGCTGTGATCACTCGGTGGAGCCCAGCGGAGGGAACTCAAGCGCCCCCAAGCGAGGAAGGGCCGTCCCCCTCCAGAAGCCTGGCCCCCAGGCTGACCGTGAACCACAACAACCACGGGCCTGCCTGCTGCATTTGTGGGAGAGGAACGAGCGCCTAGCTCTCCATTAAGGCATCAGAGACACCATCACGTCCCCGCGGGTCCTCGTGCAGCCGAGCGACAGGTGCAGCCCACGGCTGGGTGCGGACGGGGGCTCGGTCTCCAGAGCGCTCTCAGGGGGCCGCCGGGCCGTCCCCGCTCACTTCCCCTCCCAGCCCCAAGGTTTCGGGGCCCCAGACCCTTCAAGGGCATGGGAAGGAGGAGCTGAGATGGCCCGGCTGGATGCTGTGCAGGTCATGTGTGTGTGGGGGCAGCGGAGCCGGAGGAGCGTGGACCGCGCTGCGTGAAGTCTCACCATCGTCCGCGGGGTCTCGGAAGGATCCCGACCGGATCATGCCCTTGGGTCTCTCGGCCAGGGACAGGCTGCTCCCCGTTTGGGAGCCACTGTACAGCTCGAAGGCCGCCTCGTGGGTGGGGATGCTGTTGGAGCGAGTGATTCTTGGCGCGGTGGCCGCAGTGGGACTCACTGGAAGGACAGAGGGAGGGGACGGGAGGGGGCGGGAGAAGAGGCAGGGTGGTCAGCGCTCAGGGCCTCGTGGCCGGAGCACCAGGAGGGACAGGGCAGGGAGGTGGGGGGTGGGCTGTGCAGGCTGGGAGTGGGGGACGGGGGGGGGGGTTCTGTTGACTGTGGTCAAGGGTGGACAGCATCTCCTGTGTCCTGCCTGCCCCGGAGCTGTGGCTTTGGAAGGTGAGGCTGGGGGCTGGCACTTATGAAACTGCCGCATCCCTTGGATGTGCCCACGAACACAGACTTTTTTGCTCAAAACACACAGGCAGCCGGAAGACGGAGACCCAGAGCTGGGCAATGGGAAGAGCCAGCTGGAGGAGGGGGCTCTGCCAGGGGGCTGGGGGCCCGGAGGCGCGGCCTGAGACTCTGCCCCCCGAGTTCTAGGTCACTGTTGCTCTAAGCAGCAAGAAACACGGCCTCTCCACCCAACACTCCCTGGAGAGACTTCGGACGGATGGAGCGGGCGGGGGTCAGGTCAGGCAGAGGCTGCTCCCGCTGCCCCTGCTGGGTGCTGGGCTCACCTCCTAGGGGCTCACCCCGCGCACGTGCCCCCAGCCCGGGTCTGCACCACACAGGCCGGTAAACACTGGCTGTCTCCCCAGAAATATTCATGCAGAGCCCCATTGAGCGCAGACTGCTCCCTGTCTGCGTGGCCCCGTGGCCCCGTGGCCCCTTGGCCGGCAGTGCCAATGCGTTTTCCCTCTTTCGGCCCTCGGTGGACAAGCTGGCCCCACCCTCCATGTGGTGGCCCTTCACAACCAGACGACCTCTCCCTGAGAACCAGTCCCTTTTCGAGGCAACACACCACTTCATTTCCCCTCAAACGCACCCCGATGCCCCAGGGGATGCTCCGGGCTCCCGGCCCTCGGTGGGAAGACGAGGCGGCTGTAGACCTGGCGAGCAAACCTCAGGCCGGCTCCCAAGGGGCCCGCCGCTCCCTCCACCCCCACCTGGTGTCTTCCGCCGCGTCTTTGAGTCAGAACGCTCACGGTCGCCTAGCTCTCCCTTCGGCGGAGGCTTTGCAAAGGGTGCGGCCGGCAGTCTGCCTTCAGGGCTGGGGTGGTCCTGACCCAGCCCCGGAGCGGACTGGGCCGTTCCAGGTTTGGAGGCAGGTCCCACCCTTTGCAGTCAACCAGCTGTCCCCCCTCCCTCGCCCTGGAAGCGACGGCTTTGGCCTCGGTCTGTGGCTTCTCCAGGCCTCGCTCCACCGCCGCTGCCACAGGTGCCCACCGTGCGTGCCGGCGCCCTGGGCTGGCGCTCCTTTCAAGGTCTCAGAGCACTTGGCCGTCGGCCTTACTTTGGGTGAATAAGCTGCTGCCCCACAGGGCCACCCAACACCGAGGGCAGCCAACAGCAGAGAAAATCTCAAGCCCCGCTGGCTGGCTGCGCCCTGCTGGGGACCCTGCGTTAGCCCCGGCCACTGACCTATGTTGGTGAGCTGGCCCTTCGCACTCAAGGACACCGGCAGGGCAGTGGGGGACGGCAGCTCTGACTGGTCGTCAGACTCGGGCGGCCCGCCGACGGTGTGGGAGTGTCGTCTGTCCTTGGCCTCCTCCTGGGACGGGAGCTGGTACCTGTCAGAGGCGGCAAAGCTGAGCTCAGCCCAGGCCTGGCAGGTGGGCAGGGCCTGAGCAGGACCAGGAGAGGCGGGGGCAGGCAGGAAAGCCTGGGGAGGGAGCCGCGGACCCCAGGAGGCCACGCTGCCGGAGGGCGTCAGAGCTAGGGTCCCCCAGGGCCCCAGCGTGGCGGGGACTGCCAGCGCCCAGCCGTGTCCCACGGTCAGCCCTCCTGATGACCTGAGGTGGCCTGTCCTCCCTTGGATTTGGAAGCAGGACAGTCACAGAGGGGAAGTGCTGCTGGAACTGGGATGCGCATGCAGGCACAGGTGAGGGTCTGGCCGCCTTGTGCAAACTTGTTCCCGCCCCGTCGCCAGGAGGGAGCCTGGCCCTGAAGCCAATGCAGGCACTGTAGTCAGTGTGTGTGTGTGTGTGTGTGTGTGTGGTGGTGGTGTCCCCAAGTCATGGCTGGGCCTGGGCGAGGCCACCGGAGGCTTTTACGCAGACAGGGGCGGGGGGCGGGGTAGGAGGGCACGGTCAGGGTTACCTGAGTCCCTTCTTGGGCAGTGTGTTCCGGTCCCGCTGGTCACTGTGGAGAAAGGACAGGAGAGGCGTGTGGGTCCGTCTGAGAAACTGGAGCCTGGAGCCCAGGTGTGAGCGCCGTGGGGCCCGAGGGTGGGCCTGCCGGCTGGTATCTTCACCAACAGAACCAGAGGGCCGCCGCCTCCCAGCCCCGGCCTGAGAAATGTGTCTGCAACGTGAACCGTGTTTCTCCAACTGGAAATCGGGGCGTGGGACCTGCTGAGGGGTGGCCGATGAAACCAGGACCTGATGCCACAGACCCGATTTCACGGGAAGCAGACCAGTGGGGGTGGGGGGTGAGCTACGCAATCTCGGTGAAGTCACGTCACGTCTTTGCGCCACGGTTTCCCCACCGATGAGGTGCTGATTTAAAAGCCCAGACCATCCTCCCCGTCTCACGGGTGTGAAGCAGGTGAAGGTGGTTCATGTAGGTAAGAGAATGGGAAGTCGCAGGCGGTGACCAGGCCCAGGACTGTGCTCCCAACAGCCAGGGTCTCCGCGCCGTCTCTGCCCACTCACCTGTCCACCTGCCCGGTTCGGGGGCTCCCGCCGCTCCAGGCCAGCTCTTCCACGTCTTCCTCTGGGGGTGCGGCCGGGGGGGCCGGTGGGGTGGGCACAGGGGAGCTGCCGGGAAAGGTGCTGGGCAGACTCATGGGCACCTGGAGGGACTCCATGCTCCGGTGCAGGCCCGAGAGTTTGGGGTACATGCGGGGCTCCTTGGGGATGGCGAACGCACTCATGAGCTCCAGGCCCTGGGAGAAGCTGGCGGAGTTGATGTTGAGGATGGGGGCCGGACTGGGGGTGAAGCAGGAGGAGAGGGGGCCGCCGGCCGCGGAGCCGGTGGCGTGCAGGTCGGGGACCTTCGGGGTGTGGGTGTCCCCGGAGGACGGCATGTCCAGGCTGTTGGAGTTGACCTTGTCGAGGTTGGCCAGGGAGGGGGGCTTGACGAAGCTCTTCGCCGTGGCCCTGAAGACAAAAGGAAGCACAGAGCGCAACGTGTTAGAGAAGCTGGGGGCGGGCAAGCCCTGCTCTGCGGCTGCTGGCTGCGCCCCGAGGCTGATCCCAGGGACGCAGTGACACACGCCGGGAGGGGACCCGCTGGGGCCCTGCGGAGGGAGGGACAGGCACATCTGCACACAGTGGTGTGTGTGACTGTGCAGGAAACTAGCGGACCCCCACCACAAACGCTGAGGAAGGTAAGGGCCGACTGGGGAGCAGCAGAAAGGGGGAGGCGCCGTGTGGGTACCTGACAGGGGTTGGTGGCAGCTCTGCCAGCTTGGTGGCTGGCGGGTGACCCGCCTGGTTCTTGGGCGTACTCTCTGGGGAGCCCACGCTCTTCAGGGAGATGTTGTCTGCATCCATGGCGACGGCCTTGGCCTTGGCCTTCTCCTTTTCCCGATCGGTCTGATTGACGGGGGCTGGCGCGGCCCGCCCACCGGCCACCTTGGAAGGCTCCTTCAGTCTGGAGGGCGTGAGGCTGGCCTGCTTGGCGCTGAGCAGGCTGGGGTCGATGCTGCTGCTCACGGGGCGAGGCCCGGCCCGCCCTCCGGTCACGCTCATGGAGCTAGACTTGGCTGGCCGGGGCAGGCTGCGGTACTGGATGTTGGAGCGGGCTCCGGGGGCCAGGAATCCGGGCTCCGGGCCATTGGACACATCCAGGCTGGTCTTGCGCCCATTCACGGGCTTCACGGGGATGCCCGAGGACTTCTGGATCTTGCTGAGCGTGGCGGAGCCCCCTGTCTGCATGACAGTGGCTGTGCCCGTGGCAGGAGGGGGCTTCTTGTAGCCGAAAGACCCCGACGTGGAGGGGCGGGCGATGCCCGAGGGGGGCTTCTTGGCATCGCCCAGGCGGTCCCGGCCGGCATCCGAGGAGGAGCGCTGCAGCCCGGAGTTCCTCACCGCCAGCTTGCCCTTGTCCGTGGCTTTGCCTTCCGGCTTGCCTGCGAGGGGCAGGAAAACGGCGTAAGAGTAGGAGGAATCAGCCCTCAACATAAACTCCCTTTTCTTCCCTGTCGTGAGAGGAGGGGACGAGTCACCACGTCACAGGGTCTGGAGACCCATGTAGGGGAAGCCGCCGCCACAGAAGCGGGTGACATTTCTAGCCGGAGAGAGTGACCCGAGGGTTTTCACTGATGTGTTTTGTTTTGGGTTGTTTTCTGCCTCCAGAGTAACAGTTTCCATTTTGGTTAAAATGGCAGAAGCAACCGCAAAGGTTTTTCGAGGAGGAAAATCTAGCAACTGGTCAAGGACGGAGGACGAGGGGGGAGCACAGGGGCTAGATGGCGGCCACGTCTGTGGTCATCGGGGACCAGAGGGGCCAAGGGGCCGCGTTGGGAGCAGCGTGGGCCTGGGTGACGGCTTTCTGGGGCCTCCCTGGGAGCCGCGGTGGCACGTCCCTCTGGAAGGTGAGTGTCCCACCCAGCAGCCATGGGGGAGCTGGACCGACTGGTCTTTGGATGTCGCAGCCTCGCCACCCCTAGCCCCGGTTCCTAGATGTGTCCCCAAGCCTCTGAGCCTCTTTGACTTGCTCTCCCCCCCACGCATACGGTGCAGACGGCAAAGCCAGAGTCAGGCCCCGCTGCCCCCGATCCCGAGCCAGCTCACCTGCGACCTTGAGGGTGCTCTGGGCCGTGTGGGTGATGGGGGACGTGACGGCCACAGGTGGGGTCTTGCCCTTCTTCAGGGACCCCGGGTGGCCCAGGCTGATGGGCTTCTTCAGCTCCGAGACCTTGGCCACGTCGTCGCAGCTCTCAGGCCGCTCCCTGCGCCACTTGGAGCCGCCGGGCTCCATCTTCAGGCTGCCGCTGTCGTAGTCCAGCCTCCTGGGCCCCTTCTCCTCGGACTCGCTGAACCAGCTCAGCCCGCTCTCCGCCAGGGAGCGCTTCTCCGAGTCGGTGCGCAGCTGCGGGAGGACGGGCGGCCGGACGCTCACTGGGGGGCGTGGAGAGCACGACCGGGGGCGGGGGAAGGGGGCCTGCTCCTCCCAGGGTTTCCACCCACCTAGGGTGTCAGCGAGAAGACACCCATGGTCTCTGACCTCCCACGGGAAAAGCTCCAGACTGGCGTGGGCACCAGCACCACAGCCGCTCACAGCCCAGGTGACCGTGTGGGGGCCTCAGGCTGTCCCCTGCAGCCTGGAGAAGGACTCAGCCAAGGTGTCAGGGGAGGCAGGGCCCCGGCAAAGTAGGGCGTGGGAGCCCACCTGCCCCAGGCCCAGCCTGGGCCCCCCTGCACAGGGAGGTGCCGGCCAGAGCATCTGCGAGGCCACCTACCACGACGGCCGAGCTCCTGCGAGAGGCGGTGGGAGTCGTCGGGAGGGAGTTGAGGGAGGAGCTGGCGTTGAACTCCTCCGAGCTGAGGTTGTCGGAGGCGTCGCTGAGGCCGCTGCTGATGGAGCTGCTCTCATCCCAGCTGTGGGGGTCGGGGGTGGGGAGAAGTTAGCTACGGGCGCACTTTCCACAGCGAAGAAGGTCGGCCAGAGGAGGAAGTGGGGCTGGGTTTGCAGGTGACTCTGCATTCGATCGAAGTCGCCTTGTACCTGGCCAATGTTTGGAAAAGGGGTCTGTGTTCTGGCAAAAGAGGGGGTTCTGTTTCCTCATCAGGACAGTGCATGAAAAAGACCATTTGGTACCTGACTGTGCAAACCCGTCCCTCCGTTCTCGTGGTCACTGCGTCTCCGTTCGCTTTGAGACATGATCTCCCGCTGTCATTCCCCACC